>NC_135509.1:1995000-2595000 GCF_051989575.1 Stigmatopora nigra | reverse complement strand
GCGGCTTTGCAGGGGAAACGGGGCCCAGGTTCATCATTCCGAGCGAGATACGCAAGCCGGGACAGCAGCAGGTAGCGAAAATGACACTTTTGGAAACCATAAGCAATACTCTTCCAGCAGTCGCTGACGTTTGTTTTGATTTTTCTGTAGGCCACCAAAGTGGTTCAGTACAACATCAACACAGACGAGCTCTATGTCATTCTCAAAGAGTTTATCCACACCCTATACTTCAGGTGAGCCCACGAGCAAGCAAACTCCAGGCAAAAGTTTTCCAAATGAACTTTCCTATTGTTTTTTTCCCCGCACGTTTTTGACGTTCAGACATCTCCTGGTGAACCCTCGCGACAGAAGAGTGGTCATCATCGAGTCCATCCTCTGCCCGTCTCACTTTAGGGAGACGCTCACCAAGGTTTTCTTCAAACAGTTTGAGGTAAAGAGTTCTTGGAACAACTCTACAACTTCACCTTTCTGACAGCCGTCCTCCTGAACGTCTACCGTCCCCTATTTTTTTACTCTGGGTGACAGGTACCCTCCATTCTTTTCGCACCGAGTCACCTGATGGCCATCATGACGTTGGGTATCAACTCGGCTCTTGTCATGGACTGCGGCCACACAGAAACCTTGGTGCTGCCTGTATCCTTTTGTTACATTCTAATGAGAACTTGGGTGTTTTTTGTAGTTGTTGTTTTTTATTTTTATTTTTTTTTATTTGTATTTATGTTTTGCTATCTCCTTAACCTGCTCACCAGGTCTATGAGTGCACTTTGATTCTGCCAGCCTGGGAGGCTTTGCCTTTGGGTGGGAAAGCCATTCACAAGTGAGACGCTTTGAAATTTGGGCTAAATAGGGATTTTAGCTATTTGCCAATCCATTGGCAATAAGCGTTAATTCTAACTTCAAATGTAAATAAGACCAGTTGAAACCACAACAATCAGCCAGAAAAATCAAATGTATTTATTTTTAAATCAGCTCTGCTTTACACCTGAAATTCACATAATGCCTCTAAATACAGAGAACTAGATGGACTCCTTGTAGAACAGTGCAGCGTGGACACCGACACCACCACCGGACAGAGCGTGCCCGCCGTCATCGGCGTCATCCCGGAGGAGATCGTGGAGGACATTAAAGGTGAGTGGGAAGCCCCGCCCACCCCGATTCCCATCTTGGAAAATGTGCGTTCCTAACGTGACGACCGTGGTGATTGCGTTCCTCCAGTGAGAACTTGCTTCGTCAGCGACCTGCAGAGAGGCCTCAAACTACAGGCGGCCAAGTTCAACATGGACGGTTTGGCCGAGGTGAGCGAGCTAACCTTGACGACTGGAAGCGATCGAGAAAATAAATGGACCTCTTCCAATGAGAAGAGTTCACATTTGTGTGTTTGTGTGTGATTTTAGCGTCCGGCTCCTCCACCAGACGTCGACTATCCTCTGGACGGCCAGAAAATCCTGCACATAAAAGGATCCATCAGGTGAAAAATGGGAACTTCTTTTGCCTCGTCCGAGTGGGAAACGTGACTCTGTTTACTTTCTTGTTAGGGACTCCCTCATGGAGATCATGTTTGAGCAGGACAATGAAGAAAAGAGCGTCGCCTCGCTCATCCTCGACGCCCTGGTGAAGGTATGCGACACACTATTGGATCGAACACGGACCGTGCGAAAACAGACGGCCATTTTGGGGTTTTTCGAGCTTGCGCCATGGCCCAAAAGTCTTGTTTGTCCCGCAGTGCCCCATCGACACCCGCAAAGTGCTGTCCGAAAATCTGGTTGTCATCGGCGGCACGGCCATGCTGCCGGGTTTCCTCCACCGCCTGCTGGCCGAAATCCGCCTGCTGGCGGAGAAGCCCAAGTACAGCCACGTGCTGGCCAGCAAGAGCTTCCGTGTGCACTCGCCGCCCGCCAAGCCCAACTGCACCGCTTGGCTCGGAGGTAGGAAAGGCTCCGCTTGCTTTGGGGCAGATTTTCACTGTGGCTCTCTAAACATTCCCCCCCCCCCCCCCCCCCCCACAGGCGCCATTTTCGGGGCGCTGCAGGACATCCTCGGGAGCAGGTCGGTGTCCCGCGACTACTACAACCAGGTGGGTCGTATACCCGACTGGTGTTGCCTGAGCACGCCACCGCCCGAGTCGCTGTACGAAGCTGGGAAGACGCCACCGACGCTAATGAAGAGAGCTTTCTCCACAGAGAAGTAGATGCCACATGAACTTTAGTTTTTTTTCCTTAATTCCTTGGTTGCCCCAAAGACGACACACGCCCTACCCATCGGAAATGTCCCTTTTAGCGTCTTCAACTAAATTGTACTCCCTGTATTTGTGCTGTGAGCCCCCAAATACAGAGTCATTACAACACAAACAAACCAAGTCTTTCTTACTCACTGACGTTTTGAATAACCGGTTGCCAGATTGACATTTTTTGCTGAAAGTACCAACAAATCCCAATCTTTTTGTGAATCCTGCGCAGTTAGAAAAATGTGTAAATGTAATGTATTTCAAGCAAAAGAGTCGTGTCAAGTGGACACTGCACGTTGTGCCGAATTTATTGCGACGATTATGTTCGTTGATTAGTAAATCATTAGCTTCTAATTTTCGTTTTAGGAGGGCGAGTGCCGACCTTATTTTGCCCTTGGTCTCCGGCAGCTTTGTTTTAAGACGCCACTCGGGTCAGCCGCAGGGCTCTTATGTAATAGGCCACACAATATTACCGACTAGACGCGTCAGTGGATTTCCCGATGGTACGTACGTTCAGGAGATGTTTGTGTTCGAGTACACGCCCACCGCACACGATGTACTCAAATGTCTCATCACATTGGGAAGAAGTCACGTTTTTTTACAGCTGCTGGCCGAGCCGGCCAATCACTAGCCCGAAGTGAGACGACGTCAGACAGCACGCGACGATTCAACGCCCCCCAGTGCCAAATACGGTAAAGCGTCTGAAACTTGCTTCTCAGTTAACTCGACGTCTTCTCCTCCTTTTGAACGACTAAGTTGCAGAAAACGTTGACATTTGTGAAGGTGTTGTCCAATTGGAGGCCGGCCGAGTGATAGTTTCGGGGCCAAAGTCGACGGTTGGAGCCACCGTGCGCCGCATGTGACATGTGACTGGCCGGCGGAGGAGGGGCGACCGTGTCTCGTGTACTGTACCGTGGAACGCCGAAGACTGGCCAGTAGCCACAGACGGAAAAGCATCCGCCCGTCGTCCGCCCACCAGCTTCTCATCGCCGTCCTTTTCCAGCTCAAAACATTCGTTTTACTCGTCCAAAAGTAAGCCATTTTCTCTCTTTTGTTATAACTGCGTATTTATTTGTTTGTTTTCAACTGCGTAGCCCGAGCGTCAACTTAACTTAGCGGGTTGCTAACAAATAGCTTCGAGTTGCATGCGACGTATTTTTTGGCCACGATGCACTTGATAAACTTCAAATAACTCACGCGTTCCCTAAAAAGCGGCTGAATAGCAAGATACGTGTTCAAATAATGCCATAAAATCCACGACCACTAGTTTATCTCGTATAGTGCTAATGTAGCACGCGAGCCGTTTTGAAAATGTTGCGTTCAATGTGCTTTGTTGTTTGTTAGTGGTGGTAGTGGATAAAACGATAGCCAACCAGTCATTACCATAGTATATTACGACGTTGGATGTTTGTGACCGCCATTGTCAAGCATTGAGTTAAATATGTCAATGTTGTGAGCAATATATTTCGTGAGTAACGCATTAATTTCCACTTTGCTTCGAGAGGAGTTAGTGTGACTGAAGTGCTCATTTTGTAGCACTGAAGCTGTCTATAAATGTGGCGTTCAATGTCGTTTGGTGGTGGTGGTAATAATGATAGGCCAACTCGCAATTGAAATAGAAGATTGTGCATTTTCGGACGTGTAAGTGGACTTTTTTGGCCATCAGCGGCATGTAATGAGTAAAAACACGTTTATGTTGTGCCCAAAAAGGCAACTGTTAACATTGTATTTTAACAAAACGGCCTATCTAAAAGACGATGTTATTGCTCAAAGTTTTGGCCTGGCCGGCCGCGACGTGAGTCTCCCTCATCTTTTGTGTGTGGTTTTCCAGATCCGCCTTCCGGCACGCTGATGTAGCTGCTCGCGGGCTCTCTTGTCCGTAGTGACGGGAAAAGTCAGAAGATGAGCGCCAAGCGGAAAGTGGAAAGCGAGTCGCGGGCCGCCGCCAGGCCCCGCCTCTCCAAGTCTCACGGCGGCTCTCGAGTCGACTCGGAGAGAGACTCTGGATTCTCAGGTTGGTCTTAGCACAGCTTTTTCGTTCCATCCATCCATTCATCCTTCCTCACGTGCCTTTCTACTTGGCGGCTAGATGCCAGCTCGGAGCACACGGGGACCACGGACAACACAGACTCCGAGGACTCGTCGCGACCGGGAAGCCGGCTATCTGTGGTTGGGGGGTCCTACTCTGGCGTGTCTCCCATGATCATCGTGAACAACGTGGTACTCAAGCAGGTAGGGACAAGCACCTCTTCGCGTCGGGGGCAGCCTGCTAGTGTCCCCCGCCTCCGACATGGGGGCAGCCTGCTAGTTTCACTCCGCCTCCGGCGGGGGCCACATACTAGTACTCCATACTAGTGACTTACTTGTGCCCCCCGCCTCCGGCGGGGGGCAACGTACTGGTTTCTCCGGCGGCTCCGGCGGGGGGCAACGTACTGGTTTCTCCGGCGGGAGGGCAACGTACTGGTTTCTCCGGCGGGAGGGCAACGTACTGGTTTCTCCGGCGGGAGGGCAACGTACTGGTTTCTCCGGCGGGAGGGCAACGTACTGGTTTCTCCGGCGGCTCCGGCGGGGGGCAACCAACTGGTTTCTCTGGCGGGGAAAATGATAGGATATTTGTAGTCAATTACATTGAGGCTTAATTTCACTTGGTGTCACTCACGTGTTTGCAGCCCAGAGACGGGGGTCCGCCAGCCGTGAAACCCTGGAGCTTCAACCCCGGCATGGATATGGTCCGGCAGCCTCAGGTGGTCTTCCTTCAGCCCGTGGTCTCCCGCAAAGCCTCCAAGGAAACGTCCCGCCACCGGCGCCTCAAGAAGTACCTCCCCATCCTCAAGTCCTACCCCAAGATAGCGCCATATCCCGGCAATGCTTCTTCTTCCTCGGGGAGGGGAAGCGCCTCTTCTTCGTCTTCCGCTTCGGCGACGGCGCCTCCGCGGGAGTCGGACCGGGGCGAGGTGCAGGTCGCTGTTCTCCCCGCGGGCCGAGACGAGGCGGCACCGTCGCCCCCCGAGGACGACGGCGACAGCAGGCGCAAGCGATTCTGCAACACATACAACATCCTGAGTAAATCGGGGCTCCTGGACATTACGCTGCGCACCAAGGAGTTGCTGCGGCAGAACCGCCGCACCCAGACGGAGCTCGACCGCCTCCGCGAACATACCCGTCTCTTCGTGCAGGCGCTGCGCAGCGGGGACGCGGCTCTCTGCCACAAGCTGCTCGCCGGGCTTCAGGAGGAAGATGACGATGCCAAAAGGGCTCTGCCCGCCGCCTCCAAGGACGACTGGATCTCGGGAGGCCGATCCCAGCCAGACTGACGTGACCTGAAAGGCATTGCTAAGTCCCGCTAGCAATTTGGCCTACATTTTAGGGTACTGACACACG
This sequence comes from Stigmatopora nigra, assembly GCF_051989575.1. Taxonomy (NCBI): domain Eukaryota; kingdom Metazoa; phylum Chordata; class Actinopteri; order Syngnathiformes; family Syngnathidae; genus Stigmatopora; species Stigmatopora nigra. The sequence continues at coordinate 2,589,395 of NC_135509.1, read as the reverse complement.
AGCCCAGCCCCCTCGACGGACATCTTTTTGTCGGCCCGGTGAGCACTGAGCACTTGTTACGCATGCGTCGGAGGCGGGGGACACTAGTAGGCTGCCCCCTGTGCTGAGGTAACTAATGCGACCGACCACATGGGATGCTCCAAAGTCTTACATTTGATCAACTGGATTAAGGGTCTTAACGCTTGATAGTACATAAAAAATGAAACGTCCTGCAATCTTTTAAATGTTAAGTTTCGAATTCAATCTAGCCCGCCTGCAAAAGTCATATGCATCAACTTAAATAAAGTTCCTATAAAATGCGTGAAAAATTACTGTTTTTCCTAAACTTTTCATTTATAAAAATGTAACTTTGTCTTACCTTTTTTTTCCTCCTTTCCTTTCACTGCCAGCCCCTCCAAGTCTAAATGGACTGGATGTCTTGCATTGTCAACGGCAGCTACCGTTTGCCCTAAATGGGATGAAAAAAACAACAACAATCAAGTCACATTAAATTATTTTCCTCAACGCCAACCACTAAGCTAATTAATTGGCAGTCACGTGTTGAGAATCGAGCAATTGAACACTTTAGCGGATATTTTTTTCTTCTATTGGCTAAACTGTGTCCAGGCAGACTCGGATAACCAAAACGGCCGTCCAGTTATTGTGAGCTTACCTCAAGTGTCTTTTTGCGTTGATCTCGGCTTCCCGGTGCGGCGCTTTTGGCCTCTGCCGCCATTGATTTGAAAATGTCTAAAAATGTTGGGGGTGGCTTCGTTAGATTTGCAAAGCGTTTAAAAGCACAACACAAAATCCCTTAGGCAGCTAATCCTTGTCAAAGCCACTATACTTTCTACCCACTGTGTTAATTATTTAAAACATACTTGAAATGAGGGATTGTGTTCTTTTTTTTTTTCCTGGCGCAAGTGAGGATGTCTTCTTATGTGTTGCGATTTAACTGCTCTGGCACCCAAATGGATCTCGATGGCTTTTCGACTGCATTAAGCCGCTTGTGACTGTCTGTTGTCCCATTTTAGTTTTGGGCTTCTCTAATGATCTCCTGGCGTTTGTTCGGGTTTGCTTAAATAAACTGAAAAACTTCCAATGTTACTTACTCTGTGATCTGTTAGTGACGACTTGACTCTTGTTGACAGGAAACCAAAATTGATTATTTGAAGCAACTTTGTCCAAGTTGCCCAATGGCCGAGGTCACAACATCTGCAAATAAAGACAATATTATTCATTTTTTTTTCAAAGGGATTGCATAAAAATAGTGTCAAAGACAACGTAAATATGACTGATTTTCTATTGTCAAAATAAATGTCAACAAAAACTAACAGCAACATTGCCTCGTATCTGTATTTGGACTCTAGATGGCGTCGCGTGGATAAGAACGATGAGTGAGTGAAAGCAAATGCATGTTATTTGGTCCGCCTGAGATCCCGTAAAGCGGTGTAGCTGACCCGGGCTGCTACTTAGCATCACCAGTTTAGCATTGTTCAAAGGGAAGAACGTCTCCCGGCACTACGGTAAGACGTCTTTTTTTGTTGCTTTTGTCCTGCAGCTTAACTCCGCTCTTTTCATACTTTATACGTCTGTAAGCTAGCAGGTCAGCTGGCTTCTGCTACGAGCATTTTCAGCTCGCGGCTGACAACTGCAGCTACAAAAAACAATCTCATTGCAATCATTAATGACAATTTTCAGTGTTGATCTTAATTGACTTGCACATGTATTCCTAGTTTTGCAGTTAACGCGGATGACATGCTCCCTGACTTCACGATGAGTACAAACTTGTTATGACCGACACTGAAGCTCCAGTTTAACTTCTTAAGGTAAGTTTATCTTTTTCATAATACATATTATCGGGTAAATAAAAAAATGTCAATTGATCACTTAGGTGACAACCAGGGACACTCATGCTTTCCGATGAGCTCGATTCCAAACCAGAGGTAAGAATGACATCTTAAGTCATTGACAGTGACAGATGTGTCATCCATTCTGACTGGATCTGAATGTTTAAAATGAATGGTGCATATAGTCTCCCTTTAGATCAGTGCTTCTCAATTATTTTCTGTTAGGCCCCCCCTTAGCAAGAAGAAAACTACCCCCCCCCCCCACTTCCCACCGTGACTATAAATAAAATCATTTTATAAAATTGTTATAAGTACAACATTTTATCCTTATTAACATTAAAGAAAAGGAAAAAAAGAAAGAAATATAGTCAAATTTACAAAGAATAACTTTATTAAATCTTGTTTTAAGTCTGCAACAGAAAAGATTTTAAGTGCATCAATGCCTGAAATAAAAAATAAATGAGAGCGCCACTGCTAGCTTCTGTAGTGGATGCGAAAATACACTTTATACTAGTGCGGCCAAATAAAATCCTGTTCCCCAGGGTTACACGCCCCCCCCCCCCCCCCCCCCCAGGTATCGCACCACGCCCCCCCCCCCCCCCCCAGGGGGGCGCGACCCACTATTTGAGAAGCACTGCTTTAGATGAAGGCAACCGTGCATATCAAGTGAAATTGATCTTACCTTTTGCGAATTCCGGAGTCGTGACCATCAATGGGGCTGATGGCAAAGTAGTAGTTGGTGTGTCATTTGTTTTCCTGTGGCTAGCTGCTGGTGCAGTTTGTCCAGAACGCCTCCATCCCGCTGGCGCAGGGTCTGGAGGAGCCGGAGAGCAAAAACCCCTGCCTGCCACTGCTGACCCCGGTCGGCAGCTCGCTGTGTGGACACCTGCACCTCACAGGTCACATTCTACTTCCCTCACTTTCTTGTAAAATATCAATGGATGTTTTTTCTTACTTTTTTGGGGGGGCATTCAGATGGCACGCTGAGTCCACCGCCGGAAAGTTCGTCATCACTGTCACAGCTCGGAGGGGTGACGGAGCGGAGCCCGTCGGCGATGCGGCAGACGCGCCCCGGGGCTTCGCCCAGCCCTCCGCCGGTTCTCCACGACCTGCAGCAGTCGGACGGCACCTCCTACGTCCTGCTCAACCTGGCAAAAGGTGGGTGGCGACATTGCACAATCTCAGTTAGGGCTGCTTATATAAGTCAGCAACTCGTGACCACGGCAGGCATCACAGCCTCTTCCGAGTCCCTCATCTTCGCCGCGGATGGAACTGGCGAGGACGAAGACGCGTCGACGGCGGACTACGGCCTGGAGGGGAGCGCCCCTTGGTACCTGCGGGTCCAGGAGCTGGCCCACGACAGCCTGATCGCAGCCACGCGAGCGCAGTTGGCGCGCGACGCCAAAGCTAATCAGGATGCCAGAGCGGCCAACGGTAACTTCTTTCTTCCTCTCCAATTTGTTTCCATCTGCAACATAACACTGGGTTAAAAAGTACGTAGCGGAGGCCTGGACCTGGACGATAAATATTTACAAGGGACGGTGGAGGTCATCTTTGAAGTCCCCGTGAGGTTAGGGAAGTGCTGCCCCCCCTGGCCAAACAGAGTTTACGGCACTCCTTGGCAAACATTTGCCCAAGTGCTTTCGCGGACCACTACCACGTGTACTTTTAAATGCCACTGGAATTAAGTTTTATTCATCTTATGAAATCCAATAGGTGAAGTGTTGAGTCGGGCTGAGTGATTTTGGAAAGGAATCTAATAGCGACTTTTCCAGCTGATCCGGCTATTTTAATTCAAAGTATGTAAAGAGTGTCGGATTTACAAGCATGTCAATGCCATATCAAATACTAACCCAACAATGTGAGGGACTTGTTTGAAATTGGTCAAATTTAATTCATCAGTTAATCTGATGGAGTATTTAATTATTTTTTTATACATTTAGATTACATTCATATACTCATTTAATTGTCATTTTGTTGTATAAATAATGTTGCGCGCATTTACTATACTGCAATGGGACATTAAAAATATTCATATAAATTATTTACTACTTTTATTTTTTGATTTTTTTAAATGAATTTCATTTTAATTAATTAGTATTTTTCACTGTTAGTAGCACTATAAGTTGACTTTAACATGATGGGCTTGTTTGTTGCCTAGGTGACCACACGCACGACGAACGACACACAATGGCGGCGGCACCTGTCACGTCGATGTCCTCGCCGCCGCGGAGTGGGCGTCCCCTGACCGCCAGGCAGCAGATCCTCCGCTGCTCATTCGACGGCTGCTGTAGGACCTTCACGTGGCCGGCTCATCTCAAGTACCACCTGAAAACACACAGGTGACAAAAAAATCATTTCAAAGTCTTTCTTCATGTTAGCTCATACTTTTCTATCACCATTAAGTCTAGAAGTCTTCCTCTTAGGGACGCAAAATCACACAAAAATAAAAATTTCCGCCTAATTATACTGGCTTTTAACGACGACGGTTGGGCTTTGGCGCCCCGAGCGTCGTAATAAACAAACAATAAACAAAAGCCGTGTTTTGTAAATTGTCCAATACGCGTTTCAGCGCCCCCCGCGTGCCAATAAAAGGCCTCCTGCCAACGCTAATAGAACAATTTAGCTCCATATTGATCTGGGGCTTTTATGGGACGCGTGCCGCCATTCCAAAAAGTGAGTGTCTATCCCTCTGGTTTGTCTGTGGCTCCAGGAACGACCGCATGTTCCGTTGCGTGGCGGAGGGCTGCGGCAAGAGCTTCTACGTGCTCCAGCGCCTCCAGGTTCACATGAGGACGCACAACGGCGACAAACCCTTCGTCTGCAAGGAGAGCGACTGTGGAAAGAAGTTCACCACGGCCGGAAACCTCAAGAACCACAGACGCGTGCACACCGGTGAGTTGAGATCGAGCACCGGGGCCAAAGTGACTGGTCGCCGCCGCTCATATTTTATTCAACGCGGGTTATTTAACGGCACGTTCCGCTCGGCTTCCTCCCGCCGGCGCCTGATTAACAGAGTGGACGCGTGGAACTTTTAATGGGATGGTAACTAGCCCTTAAAATATGGCCTTTATAGAAGGATTATTTTGTTCTGCGCAACATTGACTTTTACGGACAAGCAGTTTTTCCTTTTAATGAAGTGTCCGTTGCATCTAAAAGCAGGATTAGGAATGTGATATTAGAGAAGTGCTACTTAAGAAAACGCACTGCGGGATCAAAAAATACTATTTAACGGCAATACATTCTTTTCCGCAAACAAGTTAGCATTAGCAAGGATGCAGACATAGTGTAAAAATCTCTTGAAAAGTCTAAAGTAGCGTCCGTTTAATGTCTATCAGAGTAAATGTTGTATCCTAATTTAGCAACTTGAATTGTATTTGTTTTCTCCTTTTCAATAGCAACATATGTGTGGATTTGTGCTCATGCGTGTGTGCATGTGTTCATGTGATTTAGGTGAAAAGCCTTTTGTGTGTGAAGCAGATGGTTGTGGGCGCTCCTTTGCCGAGTACTCCAGTCTGAGAAAACACATGCTCGTACATTCTGGTCAGTCAACCAGTGGCGCCTACGCCTTTCCGACGCTTTGTGTTTTAGAACCCTGACTAAAAATTCAAACTCCCTATTTTTTTAATGTGTTTTCCATGTGTGTGTGTGTGTGTGTGTGCACCTTGTAGGTGAGAAGCCTCACCATTGCGGGATCTGCGGGAAGACCTTCTCTCAATCCGGAAGCAGGAACGTCCATATCAGGAGGCGCCACGGGGAGGAAGGCCTGGCCGCCGAAAGCAGGGAAACAGGTCTGTATAACACAAACAAAAACACATTTATCTGGACTACTTACGTCCCATCCATTTGGATTTCCTCTTCAAAAAACCTGAATATTTCTTACAAAGAGCAATGTGGCTGGGATTTCCTATTTGGAGATGGAATCACGCTTTCTCAGGCGTCACAGCAAATGAGCTCTTCTGGCGCTCATTTATTTATCAGCACAAAAGCGTCACACGGGATTGCCAGGCGGGAGGACGGGCTGAGGAAATGAGCGCTTAAATTCCGCCGTGTGTGCGCGCTAATTGAAAAAGATGTGCTTGAATTGGGATTTATTCTACAGCGGCTGTGTGGGTTGAAACAATGATCGCAGACGGCTACAAGATGGAATTACAACAGATAACTAAATGTGGGAAGCAATTACATGAATCAAGTCTCCGGGGCCATGTAGATCGTTTCATTTTTGAAGCATTAAAGGAAACTATATGTCTACATTTTGCTTAATAACAAATGTTTGAATAGGGGAGGCGTTGACACGCAGCAGCCTTTTAGAGGCCGATAGCGAGAGTGCGACCAGCCTGGATGCCGTCAACCTCCATCACGCCATGCTCCGATCACAAGGTACGTTTTGGACCATGTATTTTTCAAATTGCCAAATTTGTGATCATTTTTTACAGTGTTGAAACTTACGTCTTTTTCTTACTGTCCTCCCATCTAGGTTCCGAAGACCCCGTAACCGGTCTGTCTCCTCCTCACCAACTGGTCACCATGACGACAGAAGGCGCCACTTACGGAGACGTGGTGGCGCTGCTGTAAAAATCAACGCCGTGGAGATTTGTACATATTTGACGGGGACGATTGTTTTAAGGGAGGTGAGTCAAAAAGGGGCCCAAAGAAAATACCAGGCCAGTTTTATAGAAAGATAACATTTATGTCATTACCTCTGCAAACATGTTTGTATGACATGCAAAGAGTGGTGAAAACTTGCCTCCACGTTCTTGACTTTCTTGCTCAGCTACCAACACAAACAGATAACCAAATAACTCCAATGCCTTTTTGTATTTATTCAGATAATTAAAAAATATCTTTTCCCTGAATTTTTAAATTGTTTGGACTCAAGTATTTTCTTGGTAAGAAGACTTGTATTCACTGCTTTTTGGAAAGCTAAAAGAATAATAATCTGAATACACTTTTTGTAGTAGTATAACTTAAATTATATAAGTTATTTTTTAATTATAATAATAATAAATAATAATAATAATCTCAAATGCATAAAATGTAAGTATGTATACTCAATTATTCTTGTATTATTATTATTATTATTATTATTATTATTATTATTATTATTATTATTATTATTATTATTATTATTATTATTATTATTATTATTATTATTATTATTATTATTATTATTATTATTATTATTATTCAAGACTAGGCTTAAAATGCATTTCAATATTTTTAAACTGTTTTCTAAATTTAAGCAATATGACTCAAAATGCTATGAACTAGTTTGACAAATACAATTCCTCCCTAAAGTATTCTCTTAAACTTAGGAATAGTTTTTTTTACTACTTAGTAAATCGTCAGTGAGGAGACATAGAGCTTATATACGTCAAGTCCAAACATAGGAAAGGACTGACTTTAAAAATTCCATTCCTCGCTTCTTTGCAGACTAAAAAACAAAAAAAATTATTAATTATGCATAATAATATTCCTTGTGATATCAACTGACCTTCCTTGGCCTTCCTCCTAAAGTCTCGGACCTCCAGCTGTCCTCCATCGACATCGTCTGCAAAAAGTAAGTACTCAAAAAAACGCCCAAAAAAATGTACAAAATGTTTACATACCGATTAGCGTAGAAAAGTGTCTTTTGTGCTCCAAGATGATGGTGATGATGAAAAACCCCATTGACCGTCTTTAAAACGTCTTCATGACATGCCTTGTATCCCAAAGCACCTGAACACACCACAAACTGATTGATTTTGGTTGTCATGGTGATTTTTTTTGTCTTTCTTTCCATCCCAAGAGCAAGTTTCTCCTCCAAAAGCCCACACGTCTCGGAACTTTCCGGGTAGACAAGGACTTTTGAAATCTGGGAGAGGATCAGTGTGTCATTGGTGAGTTTTTTTCCACTGCTCGAAATGAAATTTTGAAAATAAACCAGCAGTACCGCGGCGGCGTAACGTGGAGAGACGTGTGGCCATCAGTCCGTTGCCAAGGTAACTGCAAGAACAGGCAATCCAGTATTAAAAAAAACAGGCCTCCATGACTCACCCAGAAGAGATTTCATTGACATTTTCATGGCACGATGTCCATGTTTGTTTTTCCAAAAATTAGTCCGTGACATTTCGACGCATCAATATATTGTCACGAGAAGATAATTTAATTGTAGTATGATTGATTTTTTTTATTTTTATTTTTTTACCTGTGCACCTATGCACACTTAATATACATGCACTTGCCCCCCCCCCCCCCAAAAAAAAAAAAAAACTTAATATACATTGTACCTTTTTTTAAAGAAACAAACTACTATGCCTGGTTATATTTTTTAAAGTCTTACTTTACATGTTTATTTTTTCTAAGCCTTACTATATTTGGTCATGTGGTAATATACTATGTCCTTTTTAAGCATCACTATACTATGTGGGTTTTTTTTTAAGAAAAATGCTTGCAAATATTTTCCCACTATTATTCAGGTAAAGAAAGTAGACAAAACAACAAGTACTAAAGATGAATATTGAAGAGTGGTGGCCCAGTGGGTAAGTCATCAGTCTCCTTTCTCTTTGGTCCCTGGTTCAATTCCTAGTGTTTGTAATGTTTTTTTCACTAAGTCATCAGGTAAATGAAAAAGGTAAAACTACAAGTACTACTGCTTTCTCTCATAGGGTGGTGGCACAGTGGGTAAGTCATCAGATTGCCAATTCTTTGTTCCCTGGTTCAATTCCCAGGTCAGGCAAAGATTTTCCCACAATTGTTCAGGTAAATGTCGTTTTTAAGCCTTACTATACTAAGTCATTTTTAAGCCTTACTATACTATGTCATTTTTTTTAGAGAAAAAGCCTTACTATACTATGTCGTTTTTAAGCCTTACTATACTATGTTTTTTTAGAGAAAAAGCCTTACTATACTATGTCGTTTTTAAGCCTTACTATACTATGTCGTTTTTTTTAGAGAAAAAGCCTTACTATACTATGTAGTTTTTTTAGAGAAAAAGCCTTACTATACTATGTAGTTTTTTTCAGAGAAAAAGCCTTACTATACTATGTCGTTTTTTAGAGAAAAAGCCTTACTATACTATGTCGTTTTTTTAAGGGAAAAAGCCTTACTATACTATGTCGTTTTTTCCGAGAAAAAGCCATACTATACTATGTCGTTTTTGGTGATAAAAAGCCTTAGTATACTATGTCGTTTTTTCAGAGAAAAAGCCTTACTATACTATGTCGTTTTTTCAGAGAAAAAGCCATACTATACTAAGTCGTTTTTTCAGAGAAAAAGCCACACTATACTATGTCGTTTTTTCAGAGAAAAAGCCTTACTATACTATGTCATTTTTTCAGAGAAAAAGCCTTACTATACTATGTCGTTTTTTTTCAGAGAAAAAGCCTTACTATACTATGTAACCCTAACCACCACCAGAGAACTTGTTTTTCTTTCCTGCATAGGAAAAAAATGATTTTTTTGATCCTGATAAAGCTTTGTATATCAGGAAGTTTTATATGTAAGTATTTTTGATTGGTATTTTTATTGATATATAGGAGAATTCTATAGATTAGCAGCAAGATCCTCACTTTACTGTATGAGCGTGGTAATTGCAAAATTACGCCACGCCACAGGAGGGCAGTAGTTGTTGGCTGCAACAAAAAAGAACAGCTGTTGTGCGTAGGCCAACCAGCTGTTTAAATTTGGCACATGCGCGGTACCTCATTCTTTCAGGAAGCCATTTCTCTTCCGGCTGTCAAGACACTTGCATCCGAACGAGGTAAGTTTTCTTGCGTTTTACGGTCATAATTGCGTTTTATCACGCCATCGTGAGATTTATTAGGAATCGATTGAGCCCAAAACGCCGGTTAATCTGATACTTTAATGCCAGCTTCAACAAACCGTCGACAATTGAAGTTTGAGATCCTTTTCCTCTCCAAATGTGTGCCGCATCTGAACAGCTATTTTAGCATTAGTGACACGACGACACTTTTCATTTGGCTTTAATCGTATTGTCCGTTTTCTGTCCATTATTCCGCCGTGTAGAAATACTTTTAATCTAATCAAACAAAGTCGCGATGTCAACGTAAGTATAGTTAGTTTGATGGGTAGATGACATCCAGTGGCACGACTTGTGTTGTATGTAAACAGATTTCTCACTTAACATTATTGATGCAAAATAGTTGTCAACTTTCTTATAACTGTTATCGCTACTGTGTATATTTAATCGCCTTATCTGTACTAAACGCCTCAATTTTTAATTGTTCTGATTTCACTCTAAACATTATTGATGCAAAAATAGTTATGTCTACTTTCTTCTAACTGTTATTGCTACTGTGTATATTTAATCGCCTTGTCTGAAAAAGGGAAAAGTAAAGCACAGCACGGCGCACTAACTTATTTTCATTTATTAGCTTGATCGTATATTACTAAGTTTTTTTGTCAGATGTATCAACATTAGTATAGATTGATGGGTAGATGCTCTCTCCTAAATTTCATCCAGTGGTACAACTAATGTTGTATGTAAAGATAGATTTCAGCACAAATTCTAAACACCCATTTCCAATTTGTAATTGTTCTGATTTCACACTAAAAATGTATTGATAAAAAAATAGTTTTCAACTTTCTCCTAACCCAGTGCTTCTCAAATAGTGGGGCGCGCCCCCCTGGGGGGGAACAGGATTTTATTTGGCCGTACTAGTATAAAGTGTAATTTCGCATCCACTACAGTAGCTGGCCGCGGCGCTCATTTATTTTATATTTTAGGCATTGATGCACTTAAAATCTTTTCTGTTGCAGACTTAAAACAAGATTTAATAGTTATTCTTTGTTTGTTTGACTATTTCTTTCTTTTTTCCCTTTTCTTTAATGTTAATAAGGATAAAATGTTGTACTTATAACAATTTTATAAAATGATTTTATTTATAGTCACGGTGGGAAGTGGGGGGGGGCGCAAATAGTTTTTCCCCTTACTAGGAGGGGCCTAACAGAAAATAATTGAGAAGCACTGTCCTAACCGTTAACACTACTGTGTATATTTAATCGCCTTGTCTGAGAAAGGGAAAAGAATAGCACGTAGCACTCACTAACTTATTTTCATTCATTATCTTGATTGTATATTATTAAGTTTGTTGTAAGATTTCTCCATCTTGCAATAATAGTTTTGCAACTCCCAACTAGTTTGCTTAAATCAAGTTTTCTCTTTTTAGCATCCGGATGCAGCTCTTCCAGAGTGTCCTGAACACGTCCTTGAGGTTAAAGGAGAGGAGATTGGGCCAGATCAAGGTAAAATTAATTTAAAAAAAAACATTAAGCCTTTTTGGTGAATCTTGATTCTCTATATTAAGTTTTGTTTTCTTCTTTGTACACATCAGGTCCATGTCACTTGTGACTTATCTGCACTTCAGAGATGACTGGCAGGCTTCTCAAAGGTTAACGTATTTGTTTATTGCAAAGTATCCAAGTCTTCATCCAAACTAAATAAAAGCTTTAAATATTATAATCTTGTGGAACTCCATGATGTGATATCTGATTTTTATGGTGAGGTTTCACTGAACATCAGTTGGTGTTGTGACCTCTTCTATAGGTAAAGTCCACAAGGATCTTATTAAAGATTAGAAACTTCATCTAAGTAGATATTTCTTAAGGCAATTTCCAAACTACAAGACTAGTGTTTATTCTTTCTTCCAAGTGTTTACTCCCCTTGGTTTTTAAAAAAAAAAAAAAATCTTAAATATAGTATTTCTCCAGCTTTTTAAAAAAAATATTCTAAGTGTTAACTGCTCCAACTTTCTTTTAAGATATGGTTTGTTTCTTGCTCTATTAAAAAAAAGTTAAATACCCCTTGGTTTTAAAAAAATATATTTCTCCAGCTTTTAAAAAAAAAAAATTCTAAATGTTTATTTCTCCAACCTTTTTTTAAAATATTTATGCCTCCAGCTTTTAAAGAAAATATTTGCTGAATATATATTCCCCTGATTTTTGGATATCCTCCCAGCTTTTTTGTTCAATTTTTTTTATTCTGTTCATTCCCCCAGCTTTTTTTGTTCAATTTTTTTTCCTAAGTGTTTGTTCCCCTAAATTTTTTGACTAAGTGTTTTTCCCCCAGCTAGATAAAAAATATTCTAAGTGTTTTTGTTCATTTTTTTTCTAAGTGTTTATTTTCCTTTTTTTTTGTTCATTTTTTTTCTAAGTGTTTATTTTCCTTTTTTTTGTTCTTTTTTTTTTTCTAAGTGTTTATTTTCCTTTTTTTTGTTCTTTTTTTTTTTCTAAGTGTTTATTTTCCTTTTTTTTTTTTTTCTAAGTGTTTTTTTTATTTAATTTTTCTAAGTGTTTTTTCCAAATTTAAAATGTTTACTTGTAAATAAAATATTTTAACTTTGATTATGACTTGCATTTTTTTAAAGACAAAACACATGCATACATTTAAAAGCTTTTATTTTGAAAAACTTGAGTAAAATGAAGCAATTCCTCCAGTCACCAGCAGGAAAAACAGGAAATAAAAGCTCCAGCTTTTATTTTGAAAAAGTTTGTAGATTGGTTCCCGTTGGTGGTCCAGCATCGTAAAAAATCGAATCTTCTCCACCCTCTGGTGGAGAAGATTCGAAAATTGAAAAAGGGGGGTTAGTACACAGTTAGTTCAAAAAACAATGAGAAGGGCTCACCTTTTATTTTGAAAAAATGAAGTAGTTCCTCTTGTCACCAGCAGGAAATCCAGAAAATAAAAGCTCCAGCTTTTATTTTGAAAAAGTTTGTAGATTGGTTCCCGTCGATGGTCCAGCATCGTAAAAAATCGAATCTTCTCCACCCCCTGGTGGAGAAGATTCGAAAATTGAAAAAGGGGGGGTTAGTACAGTTAGTTCAAAAACCAATGAGAAGGGCTTACCTTTTATTTTGAAAAATGTCACTGGTTCACGTTGACCATCCAGCGGAGAAAAAAAATTAAGGCTTCTGAGCCTATCTGTTCAATGGTGGAATTCTGTAAAACAAGAAGGGGCCAATACATCAAGTTTAGGACAAAGTATGAACTTTTATTTTGAAAAATGCATAGATCAGTGTTGGCTATTACACAAACACCAATCTATGTTTTTTTCAAAATAAAAGGCAAGACCTTGCAAATATTTTTACCTGACTTTGGTGGAATTCTCCCAATTCAGGTAAAACCTCACTTGCAAATTGTTAAGTAAAAAATATATTCACAAGGCCTTACCTTTTATTTTGAAAAATGCATAGATCAGTGCTGGCTATTACACCAACACCAATCTATGCATTTTTTTCAAAATAAAAGGCAAGAACTTGCAATTTTTTTACTTAACCATTCACAAGGTTTTACCAGAATCAGGGAGATCTTTTATTTTGAAGAGTGCTGTAGCCTCCTGGGTGGAATTCTCCCAATTCAGGTAAAACCTCACTTGCAAATGGTTGAGTAAAAAATATATTCACAAGGTCTTACCTTTTATCTTGGAAAAAATGCATAGATCAGCACTGGATGTTACACCAGAATTAATCTACACATTTTTTTCAAAATAAAAGGCAAGATCTTGCAAATATATTTTTTACTCAACCATTTGCAAGTGAGGTTTTACCAGAATCAGGGGGAGTGGTGTAGTCCATCTTGACTTGGGTGGAATTCTGGAAACAAAAAAAAGATTTGCAAGGTCTCAACTTTTATCTTGAAAAAATGCATATGTCAGTGCTGGATGTTACACCAGAATCAATCTATGCATTTTTTTTTTTTTAAATAGAAGGTAAAACCTTGCAAATGGGCAAGTAAAAATACATTCGCAAGGAAGGTTTTACCAGAATTGGGGAAATCTTTTATCTTGAAAAATAAAAATAAAACATTTGGGGCCTACTACTTTTGCCTTGAGTTTTTCAGTCAATCATTTCAAATCTATTCGTTCTTAAAAAATAAATATCCTAAAAAGAAAAGTTATTTTACCATACGTTTAAATGAGTCAAAAATGACCCCTGCACTATGGTTGAATAAATGCCTCACTTAAATTTTGTCAAAACCACTTTTAAAACTAAAAGTTAAAAGATCCAAGCCCTCGGGTCTTTAAGAAAGTTAATGGGGTAAAAGTACATAATTGTTTTAATCTATCAAATATTAGCGGTTCCACTACATGGCAGATTATTTATTTAAATTTAGAAAAATGTGAAAAGTCACAAGTGGGAGCTACTCCTTCACTTGCCACTATAGTATTTATTTTAAAAATTAAATTCAATAGGGATAAACCTACATTAAATTTTTTCTTTACCGCAACATGTCTGGTCTACATTAACCATGATAATTGAGGGATTACTGTTTAGCCTTGAGGTCTTTAAGAAAGTTAAAGGGCTAAAATTATATAATTTATTTAAGTGCACAGTGCCACTACATGGCAGATTACTTTTTTTAAATTCAGAAAAATGTGAAAAGCTACTCCACTTGCCACTGTAGTATTTTTTTTAATTAAATTCAATAGGGATGACCCTACTTTAAATTTTTCCTTTATAGCAGCTATGTCTGTTCTACATTAACCACGATAATCGAGGTATTTAAGAAAGTTAAGGGGCTAAAATTATATTATTTATTTAAGTGCCTAGTGCCACTACATGGCATATTACTTTTTTTGAAATCAGAAAAATGTGAAAAGCCACATTGAAACTCAAGCGGAAGCTACCCCACTTGCTACAATAGTATTTTTTTATTTAAATTCAATTGGGTTGACCCTACTTTGCGGTTTTTCATTAACCTCGATAATCGAGGGATTACTGTTTAACCCTGAGGTCTTAAAGAAAGTTAAGGGGCTAAATTTATATTATTTATTTAAGTGCCTAGTGCCACTACATGGCATATTATTTTTTGGAAATCAGAAAAATGTGAAAAGCCACATTGAAACTCAAGCAGAAGCTACCCCACTTGCTACTATAGTATTTTTTTTAATTAAATTCAATTGGGTTGACCCTACTTTGCGGTTTTTCCATTTATCACGGTCCACATTAACCGCGATAATCGAGGGATTACTGTTAATTACTTTCGCATCCACTAATGCATTTGTGTGGGTCACTTATCCACAGACTTTTGCTATTAAAAAACCCAAAGTCATTTAGTGATTTCATTCAAAATTTGAATGCATCATGATGAAAAACGAGCCAATTGCGCAAATCCTTGAATGCTGAAAGCTGAAGTTTAAATATTAAACGGAGAAAATCGGAACTATTCAAAAAATACCCCCTTTGTTATGGCGTCGACCAGTTGATCCTTTCTGGTCGTTTCGGCCACATTCTTGATGTTTCCCAGTAGTCGGTGGTGCTCGTTGAAGGGACTGAAACACACAAAGGAATGATTAGTTTAAAAACAAAGAGCGATCGGTAACGCAATGCAGCCAATTTGTTTGCAAACATTTTGCAGTCATGGCTGCATCACGCTAACGGAGCATGCTACCGTCAACGATCGCTCTTAAGATGAGAACTGGGGCTTCGAAATCCCCAAACGACGACATACAACATGTGCAGCAACGTCTTGTCAGAAGTTTGTCAGCCATTCTTCGTCAAATCGTCAGCTCCGAGCAGCCCTGCAGTGCACGCCCGTGCAGTCTCAATCGCTATTTTGCGGTATGACATCGACTATTTGAACTCTAACCTCGGCCACGCCTATTAAACATAGACAAACACAAAATAGAAATTGTTTTCATAATAACGTGCATTAGTCAGTGTGTGTGTGTATGTAAAAGGTTATATTCCTAACTGCCGAAGGCAATATAACCTTTTACTGAAAAGTATGACTAAGTGTTTTATATAAATTAAAAAGTTTTTTTTTTCCTCTTTGTTCCATTTGTCAGACTACTTGGTTCAGTGATCAGCCAAAAGACGGCAGCAGGAATCGAACCCGGGTCTCCCAGACGGGAGTCCTGTGATCTAACCTCTGCGCCAACCAAGTGATTACACTTCGCAATCATTTCAGTGTCTTTCCAAGAAGTCCAAAGAAACAACTAAGAGAAAAAGTGTCACAACAAATACTGCTTCCTACAAACAACCCAGTGATCATATAAGTTAGCAAAAGCCATAATATAAATATAAAAAAGAAACATGAACGAGTCTTACCATGATGCTCGTCCCGAATCCTCAGTAACGGTTAGGCACTGGAGGTTTACATTTGTCTCACCATCTGTTTACCTTGTTGCTGATTGCTTAAAACGCCAAAATAGTTTGAAAATATAACTTATTTTTTTGCGGATTAACACAAATCAAGAGTATATACATCTTCCGTTCATACTACACGCCCATCAATAGTATCATGTGATCAGCTGACTACCAAAACAGCTGGGCGTGTCTCCCTAAATGAGGAAGAGCAGTAATCCCTCGAATATCGCGGATTACTTAGACCAGACATGGATAACCCTACTAGTAATGACCATATATATATATTATATATATACAAAATACCAAATATATAGATGGACGCATGGATTTACAATACAGTAATGTAATAAACTAACTTCAACAGTAAATGAATTAATAAAGAAACATGAAATATAATATAATACTGAATCCAGGCTGTCCAACGAGACAAAAAAGCAATAAAAAATGAATAAACCACTACATTTTATTGCCATTGAATGTCACTGTGTCTTGAACAGAATGTGGAAAGTATCTCACGCATATCGTGGGAGAAGTACACCTACATACATCGTGTTTTGACATGTGTGCGGTGCAGCTCTCGTCGGCGGAAGACGTCTTGTTGACTCCTCAGAGGTTCGTCTTGATATGCGATTGCTCCTGCAGGCTTAAGGTACCAAAGCAAACAGACTCAGAAAAGGATTACACGCATCGAACGGAATCTATGAGGAGCGAAAAGAGTTTCTTCATAGGAGGCGGCTGGATTTGGACTTTGTTTGCTTGCCAGCCTTTGACAAATCCCACCTACCAAATCAGTTTTCTACATTTAATGAAAAAGAGCCCTCCTCCGTTCCCGTGTCATGTTTTGTCTTAAGGCACAGTCAGTGAAGGCAGCGGAGGAGAATTAGCGTCCCATCGTCGGCATGGTGACGGCCGGGCTGGTGACGGTGGCGTCCTCGGCTTTCCACTGCGACGTTACCGTCTTGATCTGCGTGTAGAACTGGATGCCCTGTGAATACAGACCATGACTATTATTTTTGCACATATGAAAATGGACCATTTCTGAGACTTTACTGGCCTGTTTGCCATAGAAGTTGGTGTCTCCTCTGAAGGACCCTCTGGAGCCGGTGAAGGAGAACATAGGCAGGGGGACGGGAATGGGAACATTCACGCCAATCTGTGGAAAAAGCCCAATCATCAGATAGGGTTCCTTCTTGTCGTCCATTTTGAAATAAAGCAAAGTCCCACCTGTCCAACGTCCACTTCGTGCGTGTACTTGCGAGCCGTGGCTCCGTTGGATGTGAAGATGGCCGTGCCGTTGCCGTAAGGGTTATTGTTGATGGTGGCGATGGCGTCGTCCAGGTTGTCGGCCTCCAGAACCACTAACACGGGCCCGAAAATCTCCTCCCTGTAGCACGTCATGTCCGGCTGGAAACATAATTGAATGCCGTGAATAGAACTTATTTTTAACTCTAAGCGCTTTAAAGTTCAAACTTTTTAAGCTTTGGTGAAAGAAAGTAAAAAAAAAAAAAAGAAGTTTATCAGCTTCCTCGGGATATAAGCTCAGTGGGGGCAATGGTGGTGTGGGGCAAGACTTAACAGCTGTGGGAACACAGAGTACAATGCGGCGGAACGTTGGTTCTCTTTGAATAAATAGTTTACCCGCAGCAAAAGAAAGCTAATGTTCAATTGTTAGGATGGTTGTGTTGTGCTTTTCCAAATTTTATTACAACTGAAGCATGAGGATCCACTGTCAGGGATCCCAGTTTAAATGGGTTGTATGTCGCTCACGGTCATTTTTTTTTTGTTTAATGTGGGACCAATTTAATTTAATTTAGAATAAAATGAATGAATTAGATGAAAGGGGGGGCAAATATTTAAAAAGTCATCAGTAAAAAAATAAAATAAAATGCTAATTCAAAAGCTATGAGAAGTAAAGTGATAAAAACAAAATGTTTCTTCTCACCGTCACATTTCCCAAGATGGTGGGTCCCACAAAGTTGCCGTTTTCGTAACCCTTCACGTTGACGTTCCTGCCGTCCAGCAGCAGCTTGGCGCCCTCAGCCACGCCGCTCTGGATCAAAGACTCCACACGGACCTTGGCCTCGGGCGAGATGAGCGGGCCCACATCGGCGCCGGGCTGATCACCTGCGTGTTGTCGGTGGTTAAATCGACGAGGCTTAAACAAAAGGTGGCTAAGACGGACAGAGTGGTCACCTGCATTGACACGTAGCGATTTGGAGCGCTCTACCAGTTCCGGCAGCCACTCGCGAGACTCGCCCACAAAGATGGCGGTGGAGAGCGCCATGCAGCGCTGGCCCGCCGCTCCGAAAGCGGCGCCCACCAGCTGATTGATGGTATTCTCCTTATTGGCATCAGGCATCACCACACCGTGGTTTTTGGCACCCTGCAAAAATAAAAATCCCCAAAAAATTGAATTTTGACAAAATTGATATGTATCCCCCAATTCAAAATACACCAGTTTAAACATTTGCTCGATAATACAATTCATCCAAATGTCAAATCATGCCTATTAAAATAAAAAAAATGTATTTTAAAAGAAAACTAAAAATGCAAAAGCTGCAGAAAACTAGTCAATACAAGTTTTAGTCAATTCCTGGGGGTGGCAGTTATTGATTTTAAAACGTGATACACAACCAAAAAAGGAATCCCTTTTTAATGAATTTCTGTCTAAAATCTGATCTGCTCTCCCTTTAAAGTACTTTTAGGGCAATAACTACCAACTGAAGTAATGGGAAAAAAAAACATCTACTCCCAGTCGGGTGGGAATTTTTTTTTTTCAGTATTATCTGCGTAGACAATTACAAAAAGTATAGTTTAAGTGACTTTACCAACCAGTGACAAACAATAATAATAATAATGGCACATACCATGTTGGACTGCACCCTCTTCCCGTTCTTGGACCCCCTCTCGTAAATGTGCTCTCCCGCCTGGTTGGAGCCGACAAAACTAATGGCTTTGATGGCGGGATGGTCGCAGATGAAGTTGACAGCTGATTTTAAAAACACAGGCTTTAAACCCCGCCCCTTGAGCCGACGCCCATTTCCGATTACCGCAAATATTTACCCTCGTGCTGCCCGTGGATGATGTTCAGGGTTCCGTCGGGGGCGCCGGCGTCCTGCAGCATTTTGGCCAGCAGCATGGTGCACCCCGGCACGCGCTCCGACGGCTTCATCAGGTAGGTGTTGCCGCAAACCATGCCGATGGGGAACATCCACAGCGGGATCATGGCGGGGAAGTTGAAGGGCGCGATGCCGGCGCACACGCCGATGGGGAGGCGGTAGGTGTACGTGTCCATGTCCTTGGTGATGGACGGCAGTGTTTCGCCTAGCATCAAGGACGTGACGCTGCAGGCGTGCTCTACCACCTCTGCCGGAGGGAACAGAAAAAAATTCAGATTTAGCATTCAAGGTACTGTATTTTCTCGCATATTAGCCACATCCAAGTATTTTAAAATTGCCTTGAAATTGTTGAATTTTACAATTTCTCTAATATAAAACACCTCCTGATTGACAATTTTCACCTCCATATTAAATCATTTTAATATAAAATGGACTTTAGTTTTAACTCATTCATGGCAGCCTGGAGGCTTAAAAATTGAATTTTTCCCAAAAATAAATTATCATGGAAAAAAAGTTTTCCCATGAAAATAAATCACTTTTCCATATCTTGGAGTAACTTGAATTTCTAAAAATCTGCTTATTTTTATTTTTTAGTATGACATGAAAAAGAAAAATCAAAATCAATCTTTCCCCCAAAATCCAGTGACAAAAGACAGTGCCAACACTCCACAAACTAGTGAACAAAAAACTGCCTCCCACTGTCTGTGTGAAATGAAATGTATGAAAGTGAAAAAGGGGAAAAAGGGTGCGCCAGTAAATCCTAACCCTGACGTCGCACCTGCACATGCCGTCGCCTGCGTTCCTGCTGATAATGGGAAAAACCATTTGTTACTTTCTTGCCAAGCTCCGCGCCGAGCAACGATTTGGCCGGCCCATCTTAATTCCTCAACAGGACTGACGGAAAGGAGAAGCTGATTAATCGTCCATATTGATTTGGTGGCGAAAGCGGGCCAAAAAATATGTAAAGTAGGAAAAAACTGGCTAGAAAAGTGAAATCTTTGGAATACGACCATATTTTCTCACTATGAAAAGAAAAAATGTAAAATTATATGATTTTTAGGCAATTTAAAGGGTATGGCTTATACGCAGATGCGGTCAATATACAAGAAAATACACTAAGTAGCCTGAAAACCTTTGATATTTGACCATAAAAAAAAAAGGAAATTAATGTATCGTCCTAGCAACATTAGCTGACGCGGCGTATTACTGTGAAGGAGGCGGATTTCTGTTCCGGTCATCAGAAATAAAAAGAGAGCAAGACGGGGAAGGAGAACGTGAAATTGTGTTTTTATCGCGGCCCATTAAGCGGCCAGAAGCGATCAATCGCGAGACGACGCGCATAAAAAGCTCACTGGGACGCTTAGGAAGCCTAACGCCGCAATCCGCTGCGCAGCTGTCTTTACTGGAAAAACATCAATCCTTGAAGATGAATCGCGCCAGGAAGTCAAGAAAAACACTTGTCCCTAGAGGTTGGGGTTTGGGGGGGGGGGGGGGGGGGACTTTTAATTCATCAATAAGAGCTCATTTCCCTTTTCCCTTCCCATTTTGGCAATTTTGTCAATGGGCAAAGTGCCATTTAAATCGATGAAAATGCACTGGGTTATTTTTTTCTAGCTTGAAATTCAACAACAGGATTGTCGTGGCGCGTTTTGATTTCTTTCAATTCTCCGATAGCTCGAAGCGACTTTGTGTTTTATGGTTGCCAGTACCATCTGTTGGTTTGGCAATCACCTTAGCCAGCTTTTTTGATTGTTTCTATCGCTGTGTGAAATATGATATTGAGCCGAGTCCTTCATTTGCCCTTGTTTGGTCGTTCAATTCATTTGAATTGGGAGCTTATTTTCGACCCATTTATTGATATAAATATATTCACATTGGCTCTAATTTGGACACATTTTACTCACGCAATCCGCGGAATACGTCGCCCTCGGCATCTGCCAGAGTCTTCCCTTGTTCCAGTGTGATCATCTTGGCTAGCTCTTTCTGGAATAACAGGAGATGGAAACGGGTGAGCAAAATGTCAACAAAGCATATTTGCACATGCAAACGAGTTCTTACAATGTTGTCTTTGATGAGCTGCTGGTAGCGAAGGAAGATCTGCTGCCGGCTGAGGATGGACGTGTCCGACCAAGAGGCGAAAGCGCGGGAGCAGGAATCGGCGGCGGCCTGCATCTCCGTCTGGGTGGCTTTCGGGACGCGGCCTACCACCTCATTAGTGGCCTATGAGGGTGGCGCAAGGTCGGAGACTTACTGACTGCTATCGATGTAGGGAAGTCGTAACTACTAATGCATTAGCATTTACAACAACATATTTTTGGTGATCCTTTATAACATTGGACTTTAAGAGCAAGTGAAAGCTTGCCATGGCTTCAGATATCTTTTCACTTATTCCATCTCCCCAAAACTTACTTGGTTAATACAACAAAGTCGGCGTACACGTCTATAAATACTCACAGGGTTGTGAATGTCAAGCCATTCTGACGTGTTGGATTCCACAAACTTTCCGTCAACGAATAGCTTGGTGGTGGGCTATAAAGGGCACAAATGAAGTACTAGTGAATACTTAAGAAATATTATATTTTCTAGAAATGGCTCTAAAGTGGCTAAACCTGTTCTAATTTGCATAGAAATATGGTAATTTTCTTGAAAATGAAAGGTTAAGACCTGTACAGACATGACTACCCCCCACCTTTCAATTTAGCACTCTAATGATAAACTATAAGTTGAGCGGTATAAGTTGATGTTGATGTTGTTTTTTTAATGAAAAGTACTTGAGGGTGACGTAAAGTACTCTCGTCATGTGACGTTTACGTGTCGGGGAGTTTTAAAAGCCACATAGTACAATTTGGCATGTACTACTGCATGTACTACTTACCACCGACGAGTAGCACATACGTCCCAGCTTCACGGCGGGTGTCTGGAAGGTATTAAAACACATAAAAGTTAAAAATCTCTCCTTTTCTGGTCCATGTTATGCAACCGTATATACTCGAGCACACAGCAGTATCATGTGCTAATAGCTACCACTTAGCTGGCACTAGCTTCAACGGGCTAATGCAAAATCTGACACTTTAACGGTGTTTATATGCGTTACCTTCTTATTCAGCACGGAACGTAGTATTGCAGCCATTTTGGAAAGTAAGTTTAATCTTTTAGTCCTTTAGATGACCCACCACAGACGGCGAATTAGAAGCTGCACGTCTCTTACAAAATACAAGAGGTGGGGGCGGGTCTCCTGCAATCTGTAAACCAATAGGAGGGCTCGAATTAGCGCAAAAACTCACTCCGTGTTATATAGATCAATGAAATTCTCACTCGTTATTCGCTCCCATTTCCTTGTTAGGCGGGACATTTAATTCACCAACCAATCAAGCAAAGCTATTCAACATCCACCCTAAATACACCAAAGCTGATTGGTTGCTATCGTACCGTCACCCGGGTTAAACGCGCATCTTCCTCCAATCTTAAAAGAATGTATGCGTCAAAAAGATTCCAAAAAGTCCTAGCAACTAATTAAGAGACGTTTATTTAATCAAATCAACAACGATCTATTTAGGAACCACCAAAGCCTGCTGTGAAACAAAATGAGTGAATTAGACGAACAAGAAGAAGACGACGAGGCGATTTTAACACCCGAGTCGTCGACTGCCAGTTCCCATGGCAACCAAGATACGCGCAACATGGAGTTCCTGCAGTGGAGTTGTGATGATGTTGCGGGATGGATTGAATCCATAGGATTTCCACAGTACAAAGTAGGTTTGTATTTTAGTTGCCTGTCATCCACAATAAACTAAGTATGCACTTAAAAAAAACACAGTCATCCTATAATCATTGACGCACGGCCCTCCGGCACCCTCCATTTCAGAGATGCTTCTCTGAGAATTGTGTCACTGGCAGAAAGCTGATCTTTGTGGATTGCGTCCATATGCCAAGACTCGGAATCACAGACTTTAAAGACATGCAGGTAAGGGCATTTCCCCACATGGCTTAAAATACACTAAAGAGACTTCCAAACCAAGATGAAAGAAGATGAAAAGGTCTGGGCGCCACACATTGCCCAATGTATGCCATCTGTTTGTCAAACGCTTGCTCTTTATACGTGCCTTAATTTGAATTAATTAGCAGTGTAAGCATTGAACTCCATGGCTGACTCACACGCATTCATCGGCCACTTAATTAGGTTACACCTACACAATGGATTAATTCATTAATTACCCTTCTTGTCAAGATGCTCACCTAAACATTGGTAACAGCGCTCACAGTTTGTTGCACTCTGATGAGATTCAGCCTTACACAAGCCACATGCTTTTTATCCTTATACACTGCCCAAATGGAGTAAATGTCTATTGACGTCAATGGCAGTGAATGATGAAATTATTATCTTTGCCCCGGGTAACATGGGATAATAGTCTAGACAACAGGTAATATTATATTTAAAAAGTCTATTATACCTTAGGCCATTGCCCACATTGCCTATAGCAAAAAAACGTCCCTATGTCAATGCATAGCTATTTTGTATGAACTCTTAATACATTTGCTAATCAGTCTGTCACCCCACAATTGAGAAAAAAAACAAAAATAAAGCACAGGTACCCATCTGACATGACAATCAAATTAGCTCAGTGCGTCTGCGCCACTGCGTCAGCATCAAGGCGGAGGCAGGTGTAAACAGAAAATGAAGGAACTATTTTTCGCACGCTTATATAAAGCCACTCCTTCATCTTCCCCTCAAACGACGGCGGAGCCGAGACACACACAAAAAAAAAGTTTGCCACTCCCATCAAAGGACTCGCTCGGTCCCAACTTGAGTCTACTCACCTGCTGTGGGCCCCCCCGCAGGGCATAGCGGCACGTGTGCGTGAGCTGCTGGGCATCACCGAGGTCCTGTGGAGTCGCAGCATCGCCGATCCGCAACGGGACATCCAAGGTCTCTTCCTTGAGATGAAGAGTCGCACTGGGGTCAAGAGCGACCAGTTCACCGTGGAGCATCTTGTGGAAGACCTGCTCCATTGACAAAACAACAACACAGACTTTAGCTAGCACCATTGATTGATACATGAATTGACAAGTCATCAATGACCCAATAAACCCAGAATTTTTTTGATACCCCATAAAATGTTTACAGACAATTAACAATAAATCTGTGATTTCTGTAGTCCTGGGATGGCAATTTATGTTTGGTCAGAAACCAAAAACAAACATATGCTAAAGTAACAACAGTGGAGAAAAACAAGTTAAATAGACATCTGTTACCATAACAGTTTTTCAGCTAAGTATAATATTAAAAAAAAGTCAACATTTGTCGATTCTTTCCCTCCTGCTTTTCTCACGCTCACTGCTTCGAGGCATACATCCATGTTAATGCGATAATAATAATTATGTTAACGTCTGCAAACACGGGGGCGGAATAACACAATCTCATTATGTTAAATTTTTTGGGGAAAAATTGCCCAATTTCACAAAAGAGGATAATTTTCATTACCAATTTCTACTACTACTACCACTACTACTATTACTACCACTACTACTATTACTACCACTACTACTACTACCACTACTACTATTATTATTACTACCACTACTACTATTACTACCACTACTACTATTACTACGACTACTACTACTACTACCACCACTACTATTATTATTACTACCACTACTACTACTACCACTACTACTATTATTATTACTACCACTACTACTACTACTAGTAGTACTACTACTACTACTAGTAGTACTACTACTACTACTACTACTAGTACTACTACTACTACTAGTACTACTACTACTACTAGTACTACTACTACTACTAGTACTACTACTACCACTACTACTATTATTATTACTACCACTACTACTACTACCACTACTACTATTATTATTACTACCACTACTACTACTACTACTAGCACTACTACTACCACTACTACTACTAGTACTACTACTACCACTACTACTACTACCACTACTACAAAATGTCCAATCTGTTTGAATTGGACATTTTACCTGCGAGAATTGTCCTTTAATAGGAAAGCTGTCTTAATAATGGGACATAGGCTTTGTCATCATCACTGATGCCATTGACACCGCAAGACAATCATTAGATGCCATCTCATGCAGTCGGTCAACAGCACGCACCTAAAAAGCGCCTTATCGCCGACAACTCTGACTGCTGTGCGCGTGGGCGCCGTGTGTCAATGCAATTTTCTGGCCGCCAACCGTCCCGGTGACTCACTCAAATATGGCTTCTGACATTAACACTTCCCGCCCGCCGTGCGCCCGCCTGTCATAATTACGTCCGCCGCAAAGTGTTGCCGTTACAATATGCCGTATAATCAACTAGATGAGATATTGTCTGAAATAAACATGACCGTGGACCCCGCGGGGCTACCGCTGCGCAATTTGTGCAACCCAAAGGCTAATTATCCAACTTCAAGGTAAGGAGGGTAACTACCAGAGCATACCAAGTTGAGTTACAGTTCAAAGGTAAGTCAAGAGTATAAAAGTAGAAGCCCCCTCCATCATACTAGTAATCGGCACAGTAGAGTCTGCTAATTGGCCTCAAAGGGAACGACTCCCAAAAAGAATATGTTCTACTAAATTCAGAAATGGGATTGGACATATATCGTCTTCAATGGCTGTGAATGAGTCGTCATGTGTAGCGAGACCTGACGCTGGATATAAGGAATTCTAGCAGTGTACTTAATGAAGTTCTCAATGAAGCTTTTGCCGAGATGACCTCACTAGCGTCCGTATTGATCTGCTCCGGCCTTGGGATCAAACTATTGATTAGGAAAGAAATCTGTAATATGAGCTTTAAATTGCCAGATGTGTTTGTTGAAGTGACAGGAATGAATGCTGGTTGTATCATGGAATACTTTTTCCATTATGTATTTAACTACATCTGAAAATAATTAGGTTGTCAAGTCGCACTGGCATGACTAATGTTGAAATAAAATAGCATAGAAGCCCAGAATGTGAATAACAAGATGTGTTGTTATGAGTGGTGTACATACCGTTTCAATGTGGTTGGATGGAAAATTTCTGGTCTGGAGGAATACAGAAGGGACAGCAAAATGGCTGACTGCATTTTCAATGTTGTTTTGGAGAGCTAAAGAAGAGAATATTTGATCAGAAAAACAGTACGTATTTTGTAAAATACAGTGATATAGTTCTGTATTATTATTATTATTACTAATACTACTACTACTACAAATACCACCATCACTACTACTATTACTACTACAACTACTACAAATACCACCATCACTACTACTATTACTACTACAACTACTACAAATACCACCATCACTACTACTATTACTAATACAACTACTACAAATACCACCATCACTACTACTATGACTACTACAACTACTACAAATACCACCATCACTACTACTATTACTACTACAACTACTACAAATACCACCATCACTACTACTATTACTATTACAACTACTACAAATACAACCATCACTACTACTATTACTACTACAACTACTACAAATACCACCATCACTACTACTATGACTACTACAACTACTACAAATACCACCATCACTACTACTATTACTACTACAACTACTACAAATACCTCCATCACTACTACTATTACTACTACAACTACTACAAATACCACCATCACTACTACTATTACTACTACAACTACTACAAATACCACCATCACTACTACTATGACTACTACAACTACTACAAATACCACCATCACTACTACTATTACTACTACTACTACCACCACTACTACTACTACCACTACTACTACTACTACTACCACTACTACTACTACTACTACTACTACTACTACTACTACTACTACTGCATCTTACAATGTAGTGCGCCTTATATATATGAAACAAATGTTAAGATAGGCCATTCATTAGTGGTGCGGAAAATAGGGTACTTATAGTGTTTTCTAGATAAAGTATTCCATTTGTGCTGGTTGTTTGAAAAGCACTTTACAAGGCCCAAAAGTGTAGACATCCCAGGCACGCCCAGGCAGTGGTTTTTGTCCTGTTTTACGGCCACTTTTCACTGCGACCCGCTCTACAGATTCCATCTTCACGCTACAATGTGTTCACTTGGACTTTTACCTTGCCGAAATGGGAGTTGAGATGAGGGAAAGATGTTGATTTTGGTGAAATGTGGGGCCGTGGTCCTTTCGGAGACACTTTTATGATTAAAGGCCGCGTAAATAAACCTGAGCGTATATAATGCGGATTGGGGGAGGGTGGTGTGGAAAGCCAACACGGATCCACAGGGGAGCTTTAAGTTTCAGCTAAGTCAACACAAATTCAACCACTGATCCCTGCAGCTGTACTTTGATTGCAACATGTGAGAAATAACACCAGAACAGACACAAAAATTGATCACAAAAATATCATCTGGCTTTCTAACCTTTGACGGACGGCCCTGGGCGTTCGAGTGGGAGACGTGGCAGCAATTTTGAAACATGACTATTCACAATCGGTTCACACAGGTAAAATGAATGGGACGTATACTGTAGGCAAGAGTATAATGAGTTATGTAAGTCATTAATCATATAGTAACTAGTTTTACATTTTTCAAATGTAGGTTGTTGTTTTTTAACATTTTCAAATTGGAAACAAATAATAAATTGCAATTATTTTTTATTTCAAATAGTGTTTCATTAAAAATGTATAAAAAAAGGGAATTTTTATTTATTATTAATGCTATCTCATTTATTATTGATCAACTTTGGAGTATTATTGGGGACCATAACTAGATTGCATTTCTGTTTTTAAATTGAACATTTTATCACTTTGTACTTATTCCCCCATATTTTAAAATGATTTTTTTTTCTATATATGGTGACACACATTTTGACTCACATCAGTTACACCAAATTAACAGTGACCTACATGACCCAAAATATTAACTACCTAAAAAAGAATCCCTAATATACCTCACCATATCTCAATCAAACAAAATGGTGGACCTCCCGCTTAATTCCCATCACGATCCCCCCTCTGTCAAATTTCCGTCCCATCAGCAAAACAAATCCCATACTTCGGATTACCCCAACTTTTCCCACTTTTCAGGGGCAGTCACTTTCCCCACATCCACCACGCCATCTTCCTTGTCAACCCCCGTCCCGAACGTGGCTCCTACTGCATTCCGCTATCTTTTTTTCTCTCCCTCTCTCTCTTACATGAATAAATAATGCCCGCTGTGCCGCGAGCACGGCCGGCGGGGTTGGCGTGCGTGCGCGCGTCTCGCATCTGCCCGTGCGCACAAAAGCGCTCTCTGTGCGGCCGCCATTGCCATTCGGAGCACGAGCGCGGGCGGAGACCGAGATGATATGTGTGTGCGCGCGCGGATGTGTGACGGCGGTGGCGGCGACCTCGCGGGCAATCTGGATTAGGAGAGAGAGCAGGGACGAGCGAGAGGAATTATAGGAACATCTGGCTGCGGTCCTTCGCAGGGGCTGCTCCAAAAGAAGCATCCGTCCTCTCTCTCTATCTCTCGCTCGCTCGCTATCTCTCGTCATCCCTTTTCTATCTCGCTCATCCTCCCCGTTCTTTTTTCTCTCTTTTTTTTTTGCTTCCCCCCCAAGCGATGCTCACTCCTCCCCGGCGCGCCAGAGAGCTTTTCTTCCTCCCTCCTTGAAGGGCATCGATAGGGCTGCCAAGGCCGGCCACATGTTACCGGAAACAACGCCAACGTGTGCGGGACACCTGAATTAATTACCGTTCTTCTTCTTGGAGGAGATGCCGGTCTTCTCCCCGTGACCGGCGCGGCCGGACGTGTCCTCCGCAAGGTAAATGGAATTCTTCTCCCGGCTGTCAATCAACTCGAGAGCGGCCCATGTTAATTGACCGGCGGCGGCGTCTTCTCGCATCCGGCGCTTCTGCAAGGTCAGAAAAAAAAAAAAAAGAAACGTTTTGAGTTTATTTTCCCTTCACGTGCGGACGCTGTAATTCATACGAGACATCTGCTGCGGCTATTTTTTTTTTTTTTTTTTAGATAGGCGCTACCGACAAAGCTTTTTTTCCGTGATTTAGCGATCTGATATGATATGCAAATGACACCTACAGTCGCAAGGTGTGATGGCGTCTATTCCGGGGGGAACATTAGGGCGCCTCCAGACGGGTTGCGATGTGCGCCGACACGGATCGGGACGCAGTTGTCAAAAGACGTGTTTCTGGCGTGGGCTTGCCGGAGTTTACTCAACTGCGGGAAAGGGTGGAGGCTTTGGTTTGCGTCCCCACCGGAGTTTCAAATTGCATTACTGACATCTGAAATGGGGAGATGGGAACAAAATGGCCAAAATTCAATCCACCGGGGAAGCGAGGTGAAAGTGGGTGTGTCCAAATGTACCGGGACACCAATGGCGGGGTTGTCGACTTGAATAAAAAGGTTTAGGACAGGTGCTAGGGTGAGGGGGAATAAATGGGGTGAACCATTTTCCAAGGAAGGGTGGTGTTGCATTTGTTTTAAGGTGGAAAAGCAATGGAAACTCTGGCTTGTGCTACTAAAGAAATGAACATTTTAGACTTGATTACAGACGCAAAATAGCATATTATGGCTTTCTGGCAACCCCTGATTTGATGACATTTACGACTTTTATCTGACCTGTTTTTGTTTATCAACAGTGTATTTTGTAGGGTTTCCCAAGGATCGTTAACTTTGCTAATCGAGAACACAAAACTGCTGACACCATGGGAAAAAAAAGTACAACTAATGCATAAACATTCCCAACACTGCTAAAATAATGACTGAAAACAGCACTTAACTGTCAAATATCCACTCACATTTACACCAACCTCTGAAAATATCACAACAATGACTCCCACATTTCCATTTTTCCACCATGATAAACAAACAAACCAGACTATTATTAGCTACCATAGACATACAAAGCGATTAGGCCGGATCTTTCCCAATCAAAATGGCTTTGCCGTCAACGGCAGCCAATGAGATGGCACTCCACCTGATAACATGTCCTAGCCGCACTCTGCTAGCTCACTTACACGCCTCGGTGGTCGCCGTCGTCTCAGTTAACAACCGAGGTGATTACACGAGCCATTTTTTTTCCTGCTGGAGGTGCTATTTGGATGATAATGCGCCCGACTGCTAATTGGGGCGCGGCGCCTGATGGGCCACTCTGCGCCCAAATGCGCTAATAAACATCATATTTTTACATAGATTATCTAAGGCATCTCCTTATGACAAGCATTAGTCATCACGTGGGTTATTATTTGGTGGGGTCGCAAACCTTGAAAGGATACATTTTGTCTCTGAATTGCTCAATGCCTGCCATTGACATTAATGGGAATTCAATCCATTTCCATACATTTAGTGGGCCAAAATGCTTGTTTTTTTCCCTCCAGTACGATAAGTTCAATTCAGTTCACTTGGTGGGTGAGTACTAATGGAGCAAGCTGACATTTGGATCCCCTCAAGTTCTTGTGTTCATCAAACAAAGCGACTTTCATCCAAAAAAATGCCATATCCGCCTCCAATTCTTGTAAAAGTACAAATAGTACTAACCCAGACAGCCAATTTCCTCTACTTCTCTGGTATTTGCTCATTTTTGTTTCCCCCCAAACAAGCAAAAGCGACTCTATTCCCTTTCAATTTAGCTCGTCCTCGTTTCTTAACGCAAAAATCTGCCAAAAAACCAGCCGCCGGATGAATCTGTCTACGATCGTGGGAAGGGATTCAACTTATTTTCCCTTTCTGGCTCCCCCCCCATACGCAAAAGCATCCCCGCCAACCGCCCGCCAGGAATTAAACGGGCCGAGGGGAACGTAGATTGATATTCCGGAGAGCTTTTCAAGGTTTCTCGGCGCGAAAAAGAAAAAAAAATCCCAGGTCACGAGCCTCCACCTCCTCCCGCTTCACATCAGGGGGTGCGATCGTAGGAGAGTGGCGGCGGAATGCAGATGAGCGTCGGAAAATACCAGGGTGTCCGTCCGTCCGGGTGCCCGTTTGCTTTGACGCTGTGACGCCGGGCGAAACGTTTTGCTTGGCAAATGCCAGGGGGAGGGAGACTCACAAATGCTGATGAACAGCACTTGTCAGCAAGCACAGGGCTCTACTTAGCATGACGCTCACATACACACATACAAAAAGCGCGTGTAGAGATGATGATACCTTGACATCCCAGTCAAAGCAGCGAAATTGCAGCTGCCACCGAAATTGCATACGGACGGCCATCATCATCATCCTCCTCCTCCTCCACCTGAAATGCAAAGAAACAAAAAAAAAATGTATCAGGGCATTGTGTTGCACTGCAGCACACGTCGTGGCAATCGGAGGCGGGCGGGATTGACGCAAATTGCATTCAAAGGAGACCCACGTCGCTTTACAATGGGGCCCACAAACGCTTTTTTTCGTCGTCGGGGAATCTGGGGCTCGTTATGTCGACCAAAAATGGCAACTAAATGAATGCTTTCATTGTGTTATACAAGTCTAATCCGATTTATAGCTTCACCACCAACCAGTAATTAGTCAACAACAAAAATGCACAAATAATAACAACAAACACATAATCAATGAATACTACTTATAAATATATCATCAATAAATACATTTTCCAAATCTTCTCTGCTAAAATTTCAATTGTTGTCAAAATACTCCGAATAAAGTGGCGCGGTGGTTAAGTGTTTAGCACGTTCGGCTCGCAGTTGTGAGATCGAGGGCTCAATGGCCGCTGGGTTTGGACTTTGCTTCTGTTATCTTTATCGTCATATCGTTATGCGCGCCGGTATCTCTCGCCTTTTCTCCGCTTGGTTTCCATGGTAATTGCTATTTTTTGGCTGAACCGAGAAGACCCGGCTTTCGTCTTTGGGGCCATCGTGTGAAAAAAAAGAAAGGATGGCGGGGGAAAAAAACAAAGGCAATCCCGGCAGCAAAAACACGGAGAAGCACAAGCCGCTAATTAAGCAGAAACTATGTTGTGGGGGGACGTAATGGCCGACCAGGCGCAAGGTCGTAAATTCCAGATGTCGCAAGTCGATGACAAAGTGACCGCGGACTGCTTTTATTGAGATAGCCAATTGTTTATTTAGAGACATAGTTGACCTCAAAATAGTCTAAATTCTCTCTTTTTTAAGCCATGATCTATTTTATTGTTTCTAACTAGGAAAAAAAACAAAAAAAGGAAAATATTACCATTTTATAGTACCATTTTGGCTTAGAAATTACAATTTTTGGTTTAAAAAGGGGAAAATCAGGAAACATAATATACATCTATAATCCTCATTTGAATTTGAAGCTAAAACAGAAAGTCAGCACTCATGATTAACTTTTTCGGACCGCACAAAATGCTGCGGTGAGCCATATTTGGCCCCCGGGCCGCCACTTGGACACCCACTCTCCATCGCTAGCGTCGGCGGCATTAGCATCAACGGCCGTCTCTCGCCATTAGCGAAGAATAGCGCCCTGACAATGTTCGGGGGGCTTTAAAGCAGAACCTCATTTGTTATCCGTGACTAAATTGTCCGGGTGCGTTCTCCTCAAGGGATTCTTTGTTCTAAATGTCATTAAGGGATCTTGAAAATGAGCCCCCACCCCTCCTCCCCTGATTGCATCTCACCCACCCCCCCCCCTCACCCCCTCACCCTCCACTTATTAATGTGACGTTTCCAGTGTTACCATGGCTCCGCGGCTGTCACCCAAGAGTTAGCGCGTTCGGGGGAAGCGTCGCGACACGTGCTAAGTGTTAACGGGTGGACGACGCGCCATCCGAGGCAGGTCGCTTTCCTGCATCGTCGGGGTCATTTTTTCCGCCATCTTGCTTCTCGTTTGAGTCAAATTGGACATTATAGGGCTAGCAAAGCTCTGATTATCAGGTTGCTTCTTGATAAAATGCAGCAAAGTACTGCATTTTGTGTACTTCTTTAAATTTGAGGAATGTCAAGATCACAAAATGTCAGAAAAAAAACTATATTTCACAAACAGCCCTGTTTAAATTTGAACCCTCCCTCCCAATTTAAAGTTTCTGGAATGTTGACTTTGCCTTGAGTAGATTCTATCTGGAAAAGAGCAAAACTACTTGGGGGGGTTAAGAAAAAAAGTATTTTAGAATATTTTCGAGCTAGTTTTCTCAGTTCTTACAAATGCACCTTCACATGAACTTTACAATTTCTGAACGACAATGTAGCATCTCCAATTCTGCAAGCGATTTCTGACCCAAAAATCAATTCTCCAACCATCTTATTCATCTCGCGTAGCCTCCCCAACATTCCCGTCCCGGCCCGAGTCTTTTGAGAGCCGTGACGCAACCCGGCAAAACATTTCCGCCTCGCCCCGGTCGCCAGGCCAGTTTCTTTCTCGCCCGCCTGGCTGCCCGCCCGTGGGAGAGCGTCTATATTCTCCGCTACCTTACACCACTGCTTTTCTGCAGTCGTCTGTTTCCATAGCTGGGGGGGGGGGGGGTTGTATGGCGAGCTGCCTCTATTAGGCAGCTTTCCGCCCACCGGCGCGCACGTGTGGGCGTGCGCTGTCAGTCTGTTGCATTCTCCGGGGGCGCCTAGACAAGCCGGGAGGTGGTAAAGCAACATGTGATTGACTGGGCAAGAGACAACGGTCAGTACGCTTTTTTTGGGGGGGGGGGCTTGTCGGGCTTATCTGGAGCCAAATGAGCGTGCCGGGTAATGAGTGTTGGGCGGCGCGGTGACATTTAAAAGACGAAGCGCCTGATGGATGAACCCGTTGATTGATTATCTGCTTATTTGTCCGCGTACCTGATGAGCGCAACCTGTTATGCAAATCCCGCTGGAACGCCGATAATGAAATGCAAATAAGGGGGGACGTTTGGCTACATTTTCTACGGGAAGAAGGTGGCGGGGGAGGGAGGGGGGGAGCGCGGAACGGCCCGCTTGGCCACCCGCTCGATCGATATTACGTCTGGAGCGCAATTTGAGCCTGGAAGTTGCGGGTCGGTTGCTGTGCCTGTTTGCGCATCTACAAAAGGCCCGGTCGGTCAGACTCGGAGGAGCGAACGACGTGGCTCGCATGGTGACAATAAAAAGGCAATCTATTTCATCGGATTCAAATTTGCTCTCCATTAGTGCAAACGTTGGCCTCATCAATGTCCGTCTAGAACTTGGCTACACTTTAAAGACAGCACAAACATTTGAGTTGCTCAGATGTTCTGCCTAACAACCCTAAGTATGACTATGTATATCAAGATGAGCTCTAATAACCCATCATATTACCAGTAATATCAACCTAGATTGTGATTGTACACATTTTACTATTGTACAATTGTACTTTTTGATGATTTGTATAGATTTTACAAAAAATTCAACACATCAACAAAGGCTGGCTCTAGAGGTGACTGTGTAGCTCCCTTCAAAAAGAGTACTAAATTGGCCAAAGCACCTTCTCTCTTCATACCTGAAACTTAATAGCAATTAGCATAGGCTACAATCTTACATATATAAGTATAAATGTTCATTCCTATGTGTTGCCCCTTATTAAATAAATCATACTGAAACTAATCCTAAAAACAACAAACCTCTGTATCCCAAATCCTTATCAATCTGTAACTCACAGACTTAGACCTCAGTTCCATGCATGCAACTAAACATGAATGCACATAAACTCCTGGCAAATAACATTTTGGCAGGTATAATAATACAATGCTAAGTATGCTAGGCTCTCCCCGGGATGGCTCTCTGCTGATAGTTTAGTACGATGAGCTTTTTAATTGCTCAGCCAAAAAAATATAAAAATCATTTCTCCCTTATCGCCACCCCGGCGCATTTCAAATCCGACCCCCTTCTGTCCGCCATTTTCCTCGACTGTCAAAGTGTAACGACGGTCGCCGACCCTCCCGAACCGTCGCCGCGCCACCCGATGTTTCCCCTTTGCCCGGGATGTCGAGGTTATTAGACGCACGTTGGCTTTGGAATTCGCGGCGGCATTTATTTGACGGGGCCGGACTTTTATCCGCGGCGTCGACAATGGAGGCATTACGGGGCAAACCACACGGCCATGATCATAAATCAGACCATTTTGGTCCGTATTTAAAGGTTAGTCTGGGGATTTTTACCGCAGGTGTGGGATAGCCATTTCTTGTTCTGGGCATTTCATTGGATTGGTCTTGACTTTTGGGAAGAAAAAAATGACTCCAAATTTCATCTCTTGACACTCACTATACGATCTTCACTTTACGCTCCGACAAGGTCTCGAGATTTATAAAATGGATCTGCCCTTATCCTTCATTTCGACTGCTTCTCAAGTAATAGCGGCGAGAGAGAGCGAGACAAAAATCAATGGCGCGACAGAGCACGTGGTCGAGCCCGTTCTATTTCGGATCGGGCTTCAAACTTTCACCCCGGGGTGTGCGAAGGCGCGAACCGCGGCTTTAGCTAACCGGAAAGGCAGGAAAGGCGGAATCGGAGTCGGGAGGCGGGCTCGCAGACATAAGCCGCTTTGAAACGGCGGCGGATTCTACCACGTCGCAGAAAGCAAAAACTGTGAAGTTCAACGCTCGACTCATCTATCCTGTCATGTTGTGTTAATAGCAATTGTCAATGCGATGAGTATTTTCTAAGCCTGTTAAGTTTCCACTCGACTTTCTGCTCCCCCGTGCGCCAAATTTCATAGAAATTGTGTGAAAGGGAATAAAGTCGGAAAAGCGGGACGGGCTAGACGTAAAGCGCTGGCGCATTATCATCAAAGCTGCTTTTTCTCTTTCCCTTCTTCTTCCTCAGACGTGGTGGCGGCGTGAAATAACCACGAGTCGAGCTCCGGGTGTTTTTTTAGTCCGTGTGCGAGTGGGGCTTAAAACAAGCACGTCTTCAATTATTTGGAACGGGAAAAGACAACAGCTTTCTGATTGTACCGTGGTGACGGAACATTGCTGACGAGAGCTGTTGCTAATAGTGTGGGTTACACGGATAATGAAGGCCGGGGGGGTAGATTACCCAGATCCGGCCGGAATCGAAAATGCGACTGACCGGAAGCGCTACAACCCAGTGCAAATGCCAGAAAACAACAAAAGACAACTGACACTAGGAAATAAATGCCTACGATTTCATGCCGGATAAATTTGAAATTCTCTTGTTGGCCCCGGCAACAGAGCAAGGCTAAAAATGAAGCTTTTCAAAATGAAAACGGTCCTCAAGAGCACCCCAAATCATCCAACACAAAGCACCCCTGTGAAGTCTGCAGGTGACTAATTAGTTCCCCGTCTAATTCGCGGCGCATTCCTCATGCTCCAGCACCCCCCCCCCCCCCGCTCACCTTTTGGACACATTGGCGAGCCGATGATTCTATTTACAATCTCGCAACGAAGCGCCAGAGGCTCAAAAGCGTCTGGGCCCGCCTTGAAAGGGACCAATTCCCCCCAGCAAGACAAATGAATGTTTAATAGCGACGACAGCGCTGCGACGTCTCGGCTCGATAAAGCATTTCCTTCTATCTGCGTCTCTTTCTCCCTTATCTCGGCAGGCGCCAGCGCGCGAACGACCAATCCGATGGAGCTCCTCCTGCTTTATCTGATGGTGGCGTGCGTGGCCGTCAAGGCCCACAAGGTTCAAGTGTGCCCCAAACGTTGCGTGTGCCAGGTCCTCAACCCTAATTTGGCCACGCTGTGCGACAAAAAAGGCCTCCTGTTCGTGCCTCCCAACATCGACCGGCACACGGTGGAAATGCGGCTGGGGGATAACTTTGTCACCAGCGTCAAGCGCAAGGACTTTGCCAACATGACTAAGCTGGTGGACCTGACGCTCTCCCGCAACACCATCGGGACCATCGTGCCGCACGCTTTCAAAGACCTGGAGAACCTGCGGGCGCTCCACCTGGACAGCAACCGGCTGACACGCATCACCAATGACACCTTCAGCGGCATGTCAAAGCTGCACCACCTGATCCTCAACAACAACCAGCTCACGCACATCCAGATCGGTGCTTTCAACGACCTGACGGCCCTGGAAGAGCTGGATCTGTCATACAACAACCTGGAGAGCGTCCCCTGGGTGGCCATCCAGAGGATGGCTAGTCTCCATACGCTTAACTTGGACCACAACATGCTAAGCCACATCCCGGAGGGCACCTTTGCTGGCCTGCAAAAGCTCAAGAGGTTAGATGTCACCTCCAACAAGCTGCAGAAGTTACCCCCGGACCCTATTTTCCAAAGGTGAGCGCAAACTATGCATAAAATGGAAGTTTTTAGAACTATTCATGTCTACAATTCCATTTTGCTGAGTAGAAGTTATGCATAAGACGTTTTCGAGCTATTCATGTCTACAATTCTATTTTGTTGTATAGTGCCTTTTTCACAACTGGATTATACATATTAACATTGCATGAGGTGACACTCGCTAAAAACATTGTTTTCCCTCAAAAAGCTTTTATTTACGTTGTTATCTCTATTTTAATGAGGCAATTAAGCGTATTGCAGACAAAAGATGAGAAACTAACCTGTTGTATGGTCAATTCTGCAGTTCTTGCGTTTTTCCTCGCCATCACGTTTAACCTCAGTACGTCGCATTAGTTCACTGTAAAAAACAAAAAGCTTTCCGTTAAAAACAAACAAAAAAAAGCTTTACGTGACGATCTTTGCTGTTCTTTTGAAGTATATTTTGCCCCAAACAACTTCTCCATACATTCCGCTATAGTATTCATTTAAATGGGCGTTTGTGAACCACGTTTGACCTACTTTCGACGTCATCTGAACGCGACCAGTCCAGGTTAAGCACAGTGTGACGTAGTATTGGTGCCCCAAACAACTTCTCCATACATTCCGCTATAGTACTCATTTAAATGGGCGTTTCTGGACCACGTTTGACCTACTTTCAACGTCATCTGAACGCGACCAGTCCAGGTTAAGCACAGTGTGACGTAGTATTGGTTCGTAGGAGGGCAATAACAAACAATAACATTGCCAGGGGAAGGAAAATACAGTTGATACATGTTCAACAATCCAAACTTACAAGACCAAATCATCACATATTAAGACCACAGGAACTATAAAACAAAAGTTATTTTTTCCAATCTTGCACTTATAATTTTTTTTACCAGTATAATTAAAAGTTTAATTATATAAATCTTTCCTGAAAGCAATAAGTCAAATACAACATATTCATTATACATGTCCTATTTTCAACACATATCAGTAGTTATAAAGTTGACAAAATTGTCCTTCTTAAACAAAAAAAAAATGACATAATAGTAAAATAATATAATTTATGGTTCCACAGAGCGGGTGTCCTGGCCACCTCGGGGATCATAAGCCCCACATCGTTCGCATTAAGCTTTGGCGGAAACCCGCTGAGGTGCAACTGCGAGCTTCTCTGGCTTCGGAGGTTGCGGCGCGAGGACGACCTGGAGACCTGCGCTTCGCCCCAGCACCTCGCCGGACGCTATTTCTGGACCGTGTCGGAAGAGGAGTTCCTGTGTGAGCCTCCTCTCATCACAAGGCACTCTCAGGTGCGACCCCCAAAACTCTCTCATAATCCGCTGTAGCTTCACATCAAATATCACACTTGGCAGACTTTTAAAGCTGTCGGGAGGCCCCCCGGGGCATCTCCACCGGCATGATATTGTCAAAGTATTTTTTGGAAACAACTTTTACCCATAAGAAGGCCATCGCATACATAACAAGTGGCCTGAAGTTCTCCAAAAAGCATGACTATAACTATTATGACTTGTACTGTAATTTCAGTACTGTTTATTACCTGTGTTATTTGAAGATTTAGATCATTCGTTGCTTTGACTGAAAAACCCGACAATGAGTAGGAAAAGTGTGTGAATAACTCACCAGGGACTTTTTCTTCTTTTTGTTGTTTATTTGAAGGGAAGTGTTGATCTCAGGGTGAAAACCTTAAATGAGATCATGAGAAAGCATGAAACACACATGTCATTATGAATAGCACCTTAACTAAATAAACACATGGCAAAAGCACAGTTAGCTTAACTAACAAGAAACAATTTGCCTAAAGGTCATCCATTTTACAAAACACTTTTTACTCATCATTAGTCATAGTTAGTGTGCATCCATGGAAATAAAAAAAAAGTGCATTTAAAATCCTTCCCTTCACATGACACCACTTTTATGAAAAATCGAACCATTACTGTAGTAATTATTGAAACATTTCCCACTTTTCTGTACTAATTAGGTTATTATTATTACTCATAATGTTACTTTATTTCCATAACTGCCACCAATACCTCAATTCCGACATTCCAAACCCATCTGCTTCAAATGACAACGATAAACATCCCATCCATTTAACGTAAGTAACTGTATCTCAGGCCCGTTTTGCAATGTGGCAGACATTTATGGTTCACGCGCATTTGCCGCCATATCGACGCTAATTCAACATTACGACGCGATCAATAGTCGATTACGTTTACAGGGGACCGAGCCGTAAAAAAGCCCAAAGGCGCTCGATTTATCGCCCCCCCTCCGCTGTTGTGGTCGCAGGAGATGCGAGCCCTGGAGGGTCAGAGCGTGACGTTACGATGTAAGGCGCGAGGGGACCCGGAGCCCGTCGTCCACTGGATCGCCCCCGACGGACGCCTCATGTCTAACTCGTCCAGAGCGTCGGTGCACGCCGACGGCACGTTGGACATCCTCATCAGCACCGTCAAAGACTCGGGTTAGTTTTCTCTCCCTCTCTCTCTCTCTCTTGGCTATCTTTACTGACGGCTATTTGAGTTTTCTTTGAAAACACGCGCGCTTCTTTCCGGGAGGTCAAGGCAAACTAGTAATAGCATTTCCAATTTGGTTGGAAGGGGAAAATTGATTTGATTGGATTGCTCAAATTGCGCCAGCCCAGATGTCACGCTGGCTAAGCCAATTTGGAAATTGAGATCATATCATACCGAGCCAAGTATTGTGGATTTGGGGGCGTAATTAAGGTGATTGAGTCATCACAAAAAGACTAAATTAAGAATATTTTTTTAGGACCAGCGCATGTTTTTGGGCTTTTCTTTTCAAAAAGGTGATCTAGCATTATTATTATTTTAAATAACTTTTGATTTATACGAAAGAGTATGATACTCAAAATTTGAACTCTAAAGTTAGCATTCTAAAATGAAACTTTTAATTGAACTTTAAAGGATTTTGAAGTTTATCGCCATCCACATTCAACAATGAATGGCTAATTACAGAGAAAAAAAATGGAAATCACTGGATATTCCTAACAAGTTAAATATTTCAACAGTGGAATAAATTAACCAGTACTTTCAGAAGGTCAAAAAAAGATAATAGAGTACTGATTATGACTGTTTAAAAAATTGTGGAATAACATAATAAGCCCTCAACAGCATTGTCAGAGCTGAAACGACCTCCTTTTATTTTTACAGGGCATCTCAACTAATACCATTTTTTTAAATACTAGAATTAAAATCAATGATAAAACTACATGGCCCAGAATATCCTAATTGATACATAAAGTTGTAAAAATATAGATATATTTTTCCCTAATTGAAACTTCTGTACCATAACTATGATAGAAATCATATTGTAAATGTGGTGGTCTTTTTCCAAGAGCCCATTAAAAACTCATAGTTGAATTTGAATTATTAAGCACTTTGAGCTTTGATGGCTTTCTAAAAATCCCAGCAGTTCCTCCCTCCTCTATTCCGACCCTCCCCGGACCAAAAAAACGTGGCCGGCGATTTAAACTGACCTCTTTTCCAGGCTCGTTCACCTGCGTGGCGTCCAACCCGGCCGGCGAAGCCCAGACGAAGGTGGTCCTGCTGATCGACAAGCTTCCCCACGTGGCCAACAACACTGGCGGCGAGCGTGAAGCGGACCCCGGCTCTTCGGACATCGCCACGGTGACCAAGACGGGGGCGGAGGCGCCCGTGGGAAGGGACACGGAGAAGAAAGTGGTGGTGGCCGACACCACGTCCACCTCGGCCGTGGTCCGCTTCAATTTCCAGAGGAGCGTTCCTGGAATTCGAATGTTTCAGATTCAGTACAACGGAAGCTACGACGACTCACTGGTGTACAGGTGAGCCTATTTTCAAAAGCCTTTTAAAAGCCTTTTAAAAGACTATTTATAGCAGCACCGGAAGGCAAAATATGCGTCTGCATATGTGCCAGTAAATACAATTTATTCTTGTGTTTTCTATACAGCTAGTGCAATACTTTGTAGTCATATTTTTAAAAGTAACATCGAAAATGGTAACAAGTATTCTTCACTAGAAAAAATATTTATAAATATTTCATGCATTTAGACGATCAAAAAAGTTGTGTTAGTCTTCACCCTTATTTTAGTATAGCACCCTGAGACGCTGCGACCAATCCCCTGTCTGTGCCGTCTATCATTATTTGCGCTATCCATTAATCCCAATGGGAGTTCTAATGCCCCGCGTCCGACTTCTCATTCTTCAACGGCTAATCCCCTTTTCCTGGAGTGTACCATTTACCGCCTTGATAACGCTTAATCAACAAAATAATAATCAAAAAAACAAAAAAACAAATGTCAGCAGTAAGCTGAAGATGAAAGCGCCTTCAGCCCAAAAGAAGACGCGTCTGTGGCGTCTTTCATCTCTCCTAACTGTGTTGTTGGGCGATCATCATCGGGACGTGATGGGATGGCGACACAAAAAATGTGTTTTGGTGCCGCGGAGCCGCAATCGCAAAGCTTTCATCGCCTTGCCTTGATGTTTCAATTTACATTTAACACCTACACGGCAAGCCCAGGCGCTAAAAAATTGCCAAAAGTACAGGCGAAAATCCTCTGCACATGTGATGTCGCAAACAAAGTTTTCAATCTAACCGATATATACCTATACATATACATACG
The DNA here is from genome assembly GCF_051989575.1 of Stigmatopora nigra. NCBI lineage: Eukaryota > Metazoa > Chordata > Actinopteri > Syngnathiformes > Syngnathidae > Stigmatopora > Stigmatopora nigra. Next base: position 2,547,596 of record NC_135509.1, on the reverse strand, counting down.
TATGTATGCACACATGTATACACACATGTATACACGTATGTATACACATATGTATACACATGTATATACATGTATACATACACATGTATACACATGTATATACATGTATGCATACACATGTATATACATGTATACATACACATGTATACACACATGTACACACACATGTATGCACATATGTATACACATGTATACACATATGTATACACATGTATACACATATGTATACACATATGTATACACATATGTATACACATGTATACACATATGTATACACATATGTATACACATATGTATACACATGTATACACATATGTATACACATATGTATACACATATGTATACACATATGTATACACATATGTATACACACATGTATACACATATGTATACACACATGTATACACACATGTTTACACACATGTATACACACATGTATACACACATGTATACACACATGTATACACACATGTATACACACATGTATACACACATGTATACACACATGTATACACACATGTATACACATGTATACACACATGTATACACATGTATACACACATGTATACACATGTATACACACATGTATGCACACATGTATACACACATGTATACACATATGTATACACATACATGTATACACATGTATACACATACATGTATACACATACATGTATACACATACATGTACACACATGCATACACATACATGTATACACATGAATACACATACATGTATACACATACATGTATACACATACATGTATACACATGAATACACATACATGTATACACATACATGTATACACACATGTACACACATATGTATATGTGCATTCTCAGAGTACAAAAAACCCTTACCTGACGTGTTGGTTTGTTCCAGAATGATCCCGCCCACCAGCGAGAGCATCCTGGTCAACAACCTGGCGGCGGGGACCCAATACGACCTTTGCGTCCTGGCCATCTACGACGACCAGGTCACCTCTCTGACCGCCACCCGGGTGGTGGGCTGCGTCCACTTCATCACCGAACCGCAGTACCTGCGCTGCCACTTTATGCAGTCGCAGTTCCTGGGCGGAACCATCGTGGTCATCATCGGCGGGATCATCGTGGCTTCTGTCCTGGCCTTTATCATCTTTCTCATTGTGCGCTACCGGGTCTGCAACCAGGGAGAGAGTGATAAGGTTAGATTTTTCCATAATCCTACCTACCATGTTGCCATTCTCCAACGCCATCTTGCTTCCCCCTTAGGCTCTGGAGATGGGCGACCTCCGTTCCCTGAGCAGCGACGGTCAACTCCAAGGCTGCGGGCTCCCCAAATCTCTTTCCAAGCAAGTCCTGCGCCCTGAGAAGAACGACAAAGAGTGCCCAAGAGCGCCCCCGCCGGAGCCCGCCAAGCCGCGAGCGCCCCCGGCCGCCGCCTCCACCCCCAAAATCATCCTACCCGACTGCACCGTGTCCACCTCGGCCGCCAGCCACAGCTGGCACCCGGCGTCCCCGAGGTCCAAACGCCCCACTGAAGCGCGGCGGGCCGACGTTCAGCTGAACAACGTCAACCGCAATAACTCATCGTCGGGGTCGCCGGCACTGGCGCGGGTGCAAGCGGCCGGCTGGAGCGCGGCCCCCAGGGTCCGCCGGCAACCCCGCCAGTACATGACGGTGCCGGCGGGGGGCGTGCGGGTCAACCGCAGACACTCCCTCAACACGGACTCGTCCAGGGAGCGCCTGTACGTGGCGTACCCCAAGACGGGGGCGGGGCTACGCTCCAAGAGAAGCCTATCCATGAGCGGCGAGCTACCGCAAGTCAACGCCACCGTAAACGTTCTGCGCCCCCGGGACAGGCTGTCTCGCTCCGAGTGGCTCTTGGAGAGCACCTTGTGATTGGGAGTTTACCCCAATGGATTTTGGCCACGCCCACACTACAAGCTCCGCCTTCCCAACTGGGACAACGGCGGGTTTTATACGCTATAACCAATCGACGTCTTCTTCAATGGTGGACTACAAGAAGCACAATGTGTATAAAACAAGCGTACAAAAGGTTTTCAGAGGCCAATCATCTGGACAAGGGAAAACCATTTGAGAATTGAGGACCAATCCTTAACGGGAAATCGTTTGGCCAAAATGGCGGACAATTTGAGCTGGAATTTGGCCATTTGGACAAAATTTTGACATTGCTTTGTCGCATTGGCGTGGCAATATGTTGTGATTTGTGTCCATTTTTACTATTTAATAACCCAATCAGATTGACTTGAGAGGTCAAAAAGGTCAAACCTATTTCTTTTTGTTTTCAGCAAACTATAAAATATGAATGTGACATTTTTCGCACCATTATTGATGTACGCGGTAGGGACGTAAATGGCTGCCATACAATTCAAATCAATATTTTGCTCTTGTGAAAGTGCCGTAAATGGATCCAACTGTTTTAAATACCACATTACAATTTCACATTCAACTTACGTTCAATTTCACCCAAAGCAATAAAAAGCGCAAATTGTCCGCCATTTTGTCCCTTACAAAAAAATATCCATTACATTTCTCTATTTGATAAACTCAATTGGATCGTTATTAACTCGTCAATGACGTTCGTTAGTATTAAAAAACATTTCCCCAGAAAGTAGCCTTAGCCGTACGAGTCCACGACCCGGAAGATGGATAGCGAGGATAAAGAATCAATTCTCAAGCGGCTTTCCGTCGGCGACCCTTATTGTCATTCCCGACGCGCGAACCCGGACTGACCTTGGCGCTGTTTTTGCGTGCGCGGGAAGATAACGAATGTGCTTTTACATCCCAGACGCAGCAGAATGCAGCATTTTTTTTTTGTTCGGATACCGCCCTCCGGTTTGAATCGATCAAATCTCTTTTATCGCGTAATTACGTCAAGGCCCGACGGGCCCGACGGGCGCGGCGACCGGCGGCCGATGAATGGAGACGTTTTTCTTTCTTAAAGTATTATGGTGTCGATGCGAACAGACTTTAAAGAGGAAAAGGAGCACGGCGGGAAATGGCCTTTTGAGTTTGCTGTTGTTTCTGTTTGATGTTGAACAGTATAAATAAAAGCAGTGATACCAGGGACATTTCTTATGGGATGTCCGCTACTACGCCACTTGGCCTATTTTGTTAAAGTTGCTTTTTGGGAGTTCTTTTCTGGATGTGGATGGCTTTTGGAGAGTGAGGTGTGTTGGCAGGTCGGCGCCGTGTGTTACGTGAGCAACGGCGGCACGCCAAAAATTCAATTGGACTGAAGGAGGTGACTCAGTGTTTTGTGCTGATGTTTTTTTGGCCGGAAAAAAAACAAGACATTAATGGCTTTGGATTTGCCAGAATTGAAAAAAACAAGTGGAAAAGTTCATTTTTATCGCTTGAACTTTTGTTCCTGTGAGTAATATTCACTGGTTTGTATTATCAGCAATGGCAATAAGAAGCCAATAATGAGTGGTAAGCCTTCAATTTCGATATGTCATTTAATGGAGTGAGAAAATGGTGGTTTAAGTCTAATTTGACTGAAGTTTGACTGAGTGTGATCAAAAATTATTCTTCATTTTTTTAATGATGCCAATAAGATGGAGTATTTGTTCTGATCCATTCATTTACAAAAACTGCTTATTTTTATCAGGGTCGCGGGGGTGCTCGACTCTATCCCAGCTAACTTTAAACAAAAAGGCAAACCACACTATGGACTAGTGTTTATTTATGCCTATATCTTGGACAAAAAATGTACAGTATTAACAAGGCCCAAACTCCCAGATGGCACATTACAACTCTCCACCCTTCTAAAAAAAAAGCATCTATATTTAATCCTAACTACATATACGATCTGACTATGAGTAGCATTGCCGAGTAATCCCATCGAAGCGAAAGACCACTGAAGCGATATCCCTTTCCCGCCATCTTTGCACTAGCTAGCGTGACATCTAAAAGCGCTTTAGCGACATGGATGCCAGGCGGCATGACGCCACGGCAACACTAGCTCGTCTCTGCTGTATTTTTTGCTCGCCGGATGCTACCCCATTGATTCTGACGTGCGCTCTGCCTTTCACGTCGGGGAGTCCCGGGGGTCTTTAATGCACGCCGAGTCGTACGAGGTACACGGGTGGGGGCCAGGCGTCTACGACAAAGAGGCGCTTTTATCCTCCCCGGCTGCTTTCCGCCATGTTTATTCAGCATTAGAAAGTCATTAGGGGTGATTAAAATGCTAAGGCGCCTGACCGGAGCCCGAGTTCCTTCTTTGGCTAAAGGAAGCCAGAGGTGCGTGTAAATAATTGATGGCGGAGGGGGGCGGGGTTAATGATGGAGGCTTTTGCCAAACAAATACAGGGAGGAGGAAGAGGAGGAGGATGAAGGGAAGGGGGGAGCTTGGAAAAAGAAGCCACGGGGGGGGGCGAGAAGGCTTGTAAAATAGGAGGAGGAACATCTTTCGCCGTCTCCCTTTTTTTGCAGCCTACGGCTTTTCGGGGCATCCGCCCAAAGAGGGCGGGGCGTCGGGGACGCGACCTTATTCGGGGGACGCTCGGCGGGGTTTGGATGGAAGACTTAAGTGCCGACGGAGGGGATTTGGGGCCCGCAGGTAAATTTATTCATCATCTTTTTTTTGCGTTCAAACGGACTGATCAGCCTAGTTAGAAAGGGAGGGAGGTTAAATAAAGGTAAGCGTGAAATAGAGACAGACATTCGTGGTGGGCTACACTCATAAAAAAATGGGCATCTGCTTTTAATTTAACTGATAGATTATTTCAAAACAGTTGAAATGCAGCACCCCAGTGACCCTCGCCAGGATAAGTATGCTATTAGTATATATTGATATACAGGCACGTAAATATGTTTTAGCATTCATCCATTTCTTTACTGTCTAAAGTGGCAAAGTGAACATTTTGAATTCCATTAAAAAGTAAATGGAAATATCAGCAATTATTTTTTCTTGGGTGGACCACATGAACGAAAAAGAAAGCCTTTTGAGTCTGTGGTGGGTTTGTTGCCATGGTGATGTTAACCACTGAACTGTAACGCCACGGGCAGCGGACAAGTTGGGAAGAAAAAAAATAATACAGAAAAAAATTCTAACTGGACTTCAGCAGACTGGAAAACGGAAAGAAGAAAAAAAGACCCCCCCACCACCCCTATTGTCTCATTTAAATCAAACGATGCCCCCCCCCCCCCCTCAACTTCTATGCCAATTAAATCCAATTTTGACTTTAAGGGGCTCGCAATTTTCCTGATGCCACTTTGGAGTCGACGTCAACGGGGGGCCGCCAAGCCCCCCCTCACGTTTGTGTACAGATTTCAATGGCCATTGTTTTTAAGTACGGCGCCGGGCCTATTAGCGCAGCCGTTTGAATCCCGGACGCCATCAAAAGCGCCTTTATGCGCCGTTACGTTACTTTCCCGCCGCCCGCCGTCTCATTACGGTCCCCGCTCGGAGACGTGGCCCGGGGGCCGCCAACACGACCCGCCGCGGCGGTGACGGCGGGAAACAAAAAGGACGAGCAATTATGATGGCGTATGCATTATTGAGAGGAGTAAATGGGTCCGGGATGAAGCTACTGGCTCATTAATAGTGAATGCCGACGACGGGCGTTTCTGGGAAAATGGCCGTCCACAAGGGGAAATTGAAATGGTCAATTCACAACAATAATGTTGTGCTAGTATATACACACAACCTTTTTTTATTGTTTATTTTACATTGAACCTATTTTGACTGGAAGGGGCAAAAGTGCAACATAAAGGATTGGACATCTAAAAAAGAAAGCCTTAATTCATGGACAGGGGTGCTGAAGCGTAGCCACGGTTCACTTCCAAACGCTGAGTCACAAGATTGCAAAGGACACAACCCCAGGGGGATTCTACAATCCGGATCACGCAGGATTACCCAAGCAGTCTGCTTTTTTTTCCAAATGGGGGGGCGTGTAGGATAATCTTATTTATTGCCGACACTGATCGCATCTAAGTGTGCCTGTTGACTGTCTGCGCTTAACACGACTGTCACGCTAATTGGGTCGCGGCGCCGACGACACGCAATCTCTAACGGGGATTTGAATTCCTTGGCCGCCGTAGACGGCCAGGGACGTCCAATCAATTTGCCATGGAGATAAACGGCTGCAATTTGGGACGTTTGGATTTGCAATTCTGCCATCGATTCGGGCCGGGGGAGATTTTGTGATGCAGATGGCGCCACTCACCTTCCTCCACGGCCGTGTCGACGAGTCCGGCGTAGATCCCCGTAAAGGTCGACGGCTGATCGATGCGCTTGGCCCGGTCGGCCTGGGGAAAGAAAAAAAACAGACAGAGATGGGTGGCAAGTATCGACAAACGGCGGGATAAAATACTTTCATCATTGCCATCCAATTTCCATGCTAGCCGCAATCACATTTCTTCATTCTGCCATCAAAATATTGACACTGTCAGATCTTAAACACAAAAACCTGAACTGAGCCAATACTGTTACATTTTCAGATGCCACCTTTGTTTATAATAATCTTCCAATACAAAGCTCCTCCCACCGAAAAATTCCAACACATCAACAACGACTGGCTCTAGAGGTGACTGTGTAAAATCGGAAATGTTTACAAATATAACACGAGTGCCCTGTAAGTACCCAAAAAAATGGTTTGTTTTTATTAATGGTCATAACGTGACAAAAACTGTGAGCGAATAAAAGTGAAATAAAGCGAGGCAATTTGATGAAGTGACCAACATGAAATGAGAGTGCGTGGGCAGGCGGGCCAGGCAACCAAGAACAATGAAATGCTTCTGTCTATGTCTGTCTGCCTAAAAGGACTCCGTCAAAAGGAATTGGGGCAGAAACGCGGAAGGCAGACGACAAAAATACAGGCAGCCGGATAAAAAATAAATAAAAAAATAGTCGAGTGAAGTGCAAATGCGGAAGGAAAGCAAGTTGGGAAAGAAAGCCTTTCGGTGCACCCGTGAGTTAAAGCTTTAATTTGAGAGATTCAACTTTAAGATTTCACTTCAACAGCAACATTGGATTAGTGAGTGTGGATGTAAATATATATTTATATTTAGACACAACTATTGAATAAAATCACAAATAATTGAACACACTCAACTCATTAGCAGCCATTGCGATGGCAGTAACAACATGACCCATAAGTATATATATATATATATATATATATATATATACACAGGGATTTTTAATTTATTTTAAATGGCAACAAACCACAACTAAAATAGCTGATTTTTTTGCTGCATACCTTTAATTATGCGAACTCAGATCGGACTTTATCGCCGCCAACCGATACGGTGACTCATTTCTACGGCCGCGTAACCTAATTAGCGAACGGGAGCCACTGGCGGCGTCAAAGCCCCATTGGCCGGCTTTAATTACGGCACGGTGGAACAAATCCGGCCCCCGTCGACTGCAAATGAGCGCAAAAAAAAGAAGGAATAGGAGAAAAGGAAAATGTGTCAGCGACGATGGCGGCATCTGAATTCATTAACAGGGGGAGGGGGGTACATTGGCCCTGACATTTCAACTACACCAAAGCAGCCATCGGACGTGTGACGAAACCTGTCTGCTGAAAAGCGGTGTAGCGCTCTCCTGTTACCTTGGCAACATGCTTTCTGCATGGAAATAGCATCCCCGGCCGTGAGAAAGAAAAAAAAAATAAGGGAGGGGGGGCGCTTGGGCACTTGAACGCTCGGGAACAGGTTTTAAGTGAAGAGATTTGACCTGAGGGAGAAGTGAGGCAAAGCAAATGCTTCAATACAGAGAGACAATTCCTTAGGTATGAAGATGCCAGCTAGCTATGTGTTATGGGAATAAAAGGGATTATTATTATTATGGTGACAACCATACTTTCAAAACAAAGTCAAATGATTGAACAGTGAAAGTAAGACTATAAAATTGAATATATTTTTTGGTGATGAGATAAAATGGAAAATGTATTAATATGGAAATATTTTTAAGAAATATTAAATATACTATATCACACAATGATATAAGAAAACACATGAATGTAATATTTTGATTAAGTTAACATCCACCCAAATATTGTATCAGAACATAAAAATGTTACCACTTTTCAAATCTAAGTTGATTTTATTATTATTTTATTATTATTTTATTATTGATTTTATTATTTTATTTATTATTTTATTATATTATAGTTGATTTATTATTATTCCCTTCATTTCTAATTACGTTTATGTCACTCCCAAGGGTAAAGGTCCAATAAATCTGCATTGAACTCACTGAGAAAGATACAAACAGTCCTCAGTCTGATTATTATTATGATTAAAATGCTTCTCATGGAGCATGGCGCCTGCGTAAAGTTGTATACGGAGCGCATGACAAGTGGGCCAAATCTATTCATCAAAGCTCTGCTACCTTTTAGCGAGGCGCCACTTCTGCCACGTTTGTTGAAATCCAATACGAGAGGCGCTGCGGAGAAAATCCTGCATTTACAAGCCGTGGGGCGCCTCGGCTCGTCTATCTTTCCAGCAGACCCACTAATGAAAACAAAGAAGAAAAAAAAAACAAAAACACAACAACAACATTTTGCTTTAGCTCGGAGGCCGGCCGCAAAAAAACTAGCGACCAGGTAAACATGGACCATCTGGATTAAATACCCCCCCCCCCCACCCAAAAAAAAAACCTATAAAGAAATAAAAGCATAAAAGCCACCAGCTGCATACCAATGTAGAGCACGGGTGTCAAACATACGGTTGGTGGGACAGAAGTGGACCGCTAAAATGGCGCAATCCGGTCCGCAGGTTTTTTTTTACTTATTCATACTGTAAGTACATATTTAAGTGATTTCATTTTTTCAGCAATAGCATGTTTTCTATACGCAATTACATTTGTTTGTCAAAATAGTGCCTTCAATGGCAGTCAATGGGTTAATAAGAAACCGACTAAAGCCCTCAAAATCATCCGAAACTGACCTGTAAGTACAGATAACTAAATATTTTTAATGAAAAGACTTCACTGCCAATCAACAAATGATCAAAAGCAGCAAAGCCATTGTTGTGCTATCTTTCCCCCACCTGATCCTAACCCTTGATAATAACCAAGTGTGCAAATCTGATTAAGATATCTCTATTACCTTTGTAATGAAATTCCTCATTTGTACTTTACACTTTATTATGCGGCGTCGTGACCGGACGAGTGTGTGGGCGCGCGCGTGCACGAGTCATTTGCTATCATTTCATGCATGAAAGACACCTTCAATACATATCTCTATTGGACTCACGTGACTGAAGAGAGTCCAGCACCAAGGAGAGCTCTGGGATGTAGTAACACTTGTGGCCAGCAGACGGCGAGGTTGGTGATGAGGCAGGGAAGGAAGACCACTGACGTCAATAATTTAATCCCTCAAAAATAAATCATTTGATAATAAATTGATTAAAAATGAAGCAATTCACGTCATCATAATTTAAAATGGCAACAAATTACTAACTTGTATTTAATGTATTGTCTGTCTTTTTCCATTGAATTAAATAATAATAATAATAAAAGAATTTGATGCATATTAAATATTTAAAAATTAGATAAAACTAAAACCCTCAGCTTTATTTAATGTAGATTATTGAAAATTCAATTTACTATACATGATCAAAAGAAAAAATCAAATTAAGGAAACAAGTGCCCCTTGAATTTTCCATTAAGAAAAAAAATCACAAAATGTAGGAAAATCACACATCTTTACTTTTCACTATAGAGTACACTCCTTATAAACTGCCCCCCCCCCCAAATAATAAAGGGGTCACACAAATAACCTACACCCAACTGTAAACCATAAGTGGTAACATTAAAACAGAAGTCTGTATGGAACACAGAATTTTAGAATCCTCAAGAGAATATTTCATAACTTTCAGAAAACATTGGCTTCATCTAAATGCCCTTTTTTTTATTGCAGTGGGACCCATTGGACCCACCCGAGTATGCAAATGAACAAGCATCCTCCATTATTAAAGCACATCTAGCAAAAAGGCATCTTACCATTTGGATTCAGTGCCTTCCTGCACACAAATGTAAAAAGAAAATACAAAACGTCACTTCTGCCGAACTGCCTTGCTGTCACAGATGCCTGAAATATGAAAAACAATAATGGAATGAAAACGTCCATAAAGACAGACACCCTGTACACCAGCTGTGTGACTATTCCAATAGAGATGAGTGGTTTTTATTGTGGCCAGTCGATTATACAACAACATGGAGACAAAACGAGAGGAATAATATTGTCAGGTGTGTACACGGCATTCTAAAGAAGAGAGAAAAAAAATAAAGAAAAAGGTGATCCTCGGAAATCTGTGGTCGCCGCTCGCTGGTAGAAAACAGGAAAAGCGACTAAAAAAACTGGATAAACACTTAAAAGAATCCACACCTCTTCGTCCCGACGTCTACGAGTATACGTGCTTACTAGAGTTAGTGTAACATAGAGCTCGCCGTGACTAAATAAAAACCACTCTGGTAAAAACGAGTCTTTTTGCGCTCACTTTCCGATGTTTGGAAATGAGAATGGCGGAAGGGAGGGAGGGGCCTGGGTGGAGAAAAAGAAAGAGCGTTCAGTGTTTTGTTTTTTTGTCGCCGCGGTCTGAGGGCAGCCGTCTCATTGGTTGTTCTTGGCTTTGGCGTGTGTGAGGATGTGCGACTTAAGGTTGGTGGACTGCGCAAACTTCTTGTTGCAGCCGTCAAAGGGGCACACGTACGGGCGGTCGCCCGTGTGGATGCGCACGTGGGTGCGCAGGTTGAAGTCCAGCGAGAAGCGCTTGCCGCAGCCTTCGAAGGTGCACTGCCATACAAAAAAAATATTAGAATAAAAGAAAAACACACATTCCGAAGATAAGTGTGCAGAGTTGGGAAATGGTCAGATTGGCCGGTTCATTAGGCACAAGACTCACTTTTTTTGTCTAAAATGTAATGTCATTTTTTCGCAGATGTTAAAAGTAGCTCTCTAAGGATACGCAAGTTCTAAAAATAGAAAAGTGTTTAAAGTCCACCTGGAAAGGCTTCTCGCCCGTGTGGACGAGCTGGTGACGTTTGAGTTTGGAGCTCTCCACGAATGCCTTGCCGCACTCCGCGCAGACGTGGACACGGGGTCCGTGGGTATGCAGGTGCTTCCTCATGGCCGAGTTGTCCCTGAACATTTTTGTGCAACCCTAAACAAGAAAAAAATGTTAATAAAAGGGAAGGATAAAAAAAAAAAACCTGCCAAGATGGCGAGTGCCGAAATAGAATGCGTGGGTGTTGACGACTGCGCACTTTTCACATCCTGACGTCAAACAGACTATTTGCATTTTTTTTTTACTCTTACCAACAGGCGTTTAATGCAGGTAAATCATTGCAAGTCAGTTTATAAGGTCAAGTGCTCGCTATGGTTTTCACGATCCAACTCACTTTATGAGGGCACGCTATTGTCCGTGGAGCGTCGTCCTCTTTGATTTTTCGGGGTTTCATCCTGTTTGGGAAGAAAATTTAACGTGAAAAAGTAGTAATAGTACATTTTGTGGAAGAGGGAAGTTTTTCTTTCAAATTTGTAAAGACTTTTGCACCTGGCAAATTCAGCCAGTTGCTTAGGGTCCGAGAGGTCGATGCCCGGGATGCCCCCCGGGGGCAGTTTCTTGCCCGTCATGTACTCCGAGTAGTCAGGGGGTGAGTTGTCGCCCACAATCTGCTCCTCCACCACCGATTCGTGGTCGATGTCTTCAAAGGTACATAGGAATATGTTACAGAACTGAAACGAACACACAGTAGGATGTCCCTGGAGACCACCCTGTGGGATATGGCTGCTTATTTTAATCATCACCTAATTTGGTCAATTAAAAGTTTGCAAATAGTTTTATATATTAGCACGAAATAAATTGACAAGCCGAAACATAGTTCTAGGGAAATAACGAGTTACTTACTGCATTATTTAGAACAAAATAGTACATTCATTATTTTCAGAATGTGACATTACGTGTGTACATACAAAATATGACTATAATGAACAGCCCAGATTTTTTCTTACCATATCTAGCTTTCTATTTTGTATCACACCATTCCAATTATGTCATTGCTTAATAACAATACGTAATCTTGTATTTATACTTTTTTTTCAAAGTGGTGTTCCTTGAGATACTTCAAACGTAAAAGGGGTGCTTTGCCTGCAGGGTTTGCATACCATGAATGCAATGTATGACCATAAAACAGTCGTAGTGGGATTAAACGCATAGTTATGTATGCAATACACCTTTATTCTCTATGAAGCCTTCAAGGCAATAATCAAACGGGGAGCATAACTACGTGTATGACGATTTGGTTGTGCTACACAATGCTAGGCTATCCAAGGCCTGTTACTGCCTTCGAAACGCCCAACGGCAACCCGCCTTTGAAGTTAGCAACCAGCTAACAGCCAGTCTTTTCGAAAAAAGTTGACAAAAAATTACAGTTAGGTCAACTTAGACTCCCCTCACGTGATCAATACAAACTTCCCTAATCGTTAAACGCTGTATTCAGCCCCAAATGGGTCATTTTCGCCCGAATTTGGGTTAATTGGTGGGGCACCACAACACCGCAGCGCCATGTTGTCTGGGCCCGCCAGAGTCGCCATTTTTTCGGGGGCCGCCGCCATACTTTTCAGGACTCGGGGAATATGGCGGCGCCCAGTAACTCCTAAAACATGGCTTCCAGTCAAAACAAAAACATTTGGTCCTCGTTTGCACGTTTAACCAAAATTTCGGGGCGAATTCCTTCACCGTTTCGCGACAGGACTCAACAGTCCAGGAATTAGTCGGGTGCAAGAGCAGGACAACGCCCTAGCAAAGAAGGCCTCGTGTAGCCGAGATGTGACAACCGTAGTCGGGCTAACTTAACAAGACTTACCCGACGCCCACATCGTGACGGAGAATTCCCCCTCCAGAGTTTTTATTTGCACTTGCTTCTGTTCCCATTTCCTCGCTCCGGTTTCCGTGCCGCTCAGATAGCTCTTTTTGCCCGCTTTCTTCCCGCTCGAGCCGCCTCCTCGTTTCACCCGACCCATGGAGCTCTTCCCGGCTACAGTCACCAACGTCTGCTCGATGAATTCGTCCTCCACCCCGGGGGCCGGCACCGGGATGAGGATTTGGTCCTCGAAGCACCCTCCGTCATCCGTGTGCAGGTCGGAGTCGTCCCCGCCAACTACCTCCTCGCGGGTCTGGACTAGGATAACCTCTGGATGGTGGTGGTACTGGTGGTGGTGATGGTGAATGGATCCCGGGTCGTCGTCCAGCGGCTGGAGCGCAATCATGGGCTGCACGTCGTCGTCCTCGTCGTCCTCCTCGTCGTCGTCGTCCTCGTCGTCGTCCTCCCCGCCGACCACCGTGGTTTCGATGGTTTCCACCGGGATGGTCTCAACCTCTATCTCGTGGAGCTCCACAATCTCGGCCGGCATCTCCGAGCCGTCCGACCCAATGTACAGGGTTTCTCCGGATGCCATGTCGAAGTCCTCCAGCTTGCCTGTTTCATTCACGCCGCGTTAATGTACCTTGTTTCCGGGCTTTTCGGGACCCGCCGCGATCTCTCTCACACGCCCCCTCCAGCTCCGGATCTCGCTGCGGCGGACTTCGCTGCCTCTTCTTCGGCTGCAACTCTCGCCACTCTTCCTTCCCGCGCAAGATCTCGTCGTTGCTTTGCGCCTTTGCGAGGAAGCATCGCGAGAGTTGCATATCAAGGCGAATGTTGACTGACTTTTTTTCTCCATCTAATTACATTTTCACCAATTAATAACACTTATGTCAACGCATATGATATTTATTGTTTATTCGTTCATACACACATATAAGAAACACCACGAGACTTGAATTGCAGGACCAAAACCTTTTTTATAAATACAATAAACACCATATTGAAGACTGAAACACGTTTTTGTTTTAAATATGCAGGCTTATATATACAGAAGTGAATTTAAACATTTGTGTGGGCACCCACGTCTAAAAAATAGCACGTTTTAAGTGACTTAAAACATTTTTTGTGGGCACCCATATCTAAAAATAGCACATTTTGGGTTGGCATTAAGGCAATCAAAGGAATATTGGATATAAAAGACACTCATATAAAAGAAAACAGTCAGCCTTTATTTATCCAAGACATTGTTCACAGTTTTATTTGAATTATCTCAAAACTCGGTGCATTTTCTTTTTTTTTCTTGTGTTGTTGAACAAGGAAGCACTTTTGTTATGATGGAGAACAAAATAACAATACTTGGCGGTAAATAAACTCTTTTTTTTCAAATAATTAACATGATCACAACTATTCTGAGGTGATATTTGTGTAAATAACAAAGTTTTGCACAGGTTTTTCATGGTCAAAATGTACTTTTTTTGCTCTGTCCAAAGTAAAATAAAAGAACGGTAAAAAAAATACATCTGTTGTAAATAATATGAAAGCGGATTAACAAAACGTGCAATTTGAACTTTACTATCATATTCTTATTGTCGTTGCCCAATTTGTATTGACTAAAACCCACTCACTAGAATTATGAAAGCAAGGGCAATAAAAAATACTCCTGGGGCCACAAAATGAATATAATCTAGTATATTAGCCTAGCACTTTAGCTTCATCTGAGGCCCAAATGTGTCCATTAATGTGACTGATTGTTTGTCAGCATAGTAGCCCCGTTTTTTAAACCTCAAGGCCCCTTGAATAATATCAATAATAAGGAATGTGATAATAAGGGAAATGGTAAATTAAAACGTGTGTAATAACCTCTTGTACGGCATAAAACTATTTGTATATAGTATTGACTTTTCTCATGTTGTTCAGGCCAAAGACAGGGGGCAAACAGAGACAAACATAAACGCATGGTGCCTTCCCATAAGTCAATGCGCGCCGCAAAAACATGGCTGCTACAGCGGACGTCACAGTTTGGGTCCGACTTGGTCTCCCACTCAGTTTGGTGACATTATGTCGTGCTCACTCGACTTAGTTCGTGTCTAAGAGCTGTGGGCGATCATAAAACAAGGACAGGAAAGATCATTAAAAAACATATGAGAGTTATGAAGAACAGTGACAAAAGTTTGGAATTTAATTAGTCATAAACGTTTTTTTTCTTCTACTGCTAGTGCCCGTAGATTTTCATGTTTACATTCAGATATTGCCTGCAGTGCGACCTGGCGGACATAGGTATACATTGCAACCTCGTTCACAGAGTGGGAATATTAGTCAGTCCAAAGCAGCATAATCAAGTTGTATTATTATTATAGATTTATACTTTCAAGACAAAAAAAATGTTTTTTAAATTAGTTATACTTTTACAAGTAAACTGGCATATGCAAATTTAAACAGTTAGTACAGCATTTTCCCCAAATAAATATGAATATAGCTTTTCTAATCTCCAAATTATAGTATAATATATATTATTGTAATATTTTGCCTTCTTTTCTGGGAACATTTTTCCACTTAAATATATATACAACTTTAAATAACCATCCACGTGAATGCCATAAAAATACGGTAATATTATTGTCAAGGACTCACCATCAATAATTTCTTCCTTCACTTTGTGCAACTCACGGAATACTTCATCCAAGATTTCCTAAAGAAACACACAAATCAGTCTTTGATAGGAAAAACAAAAACAAATGTAGGCTATGAAATGGACAGTTTACCTGTTTCATTCTATCCATGTCTAACGAATCGGTGTCATTGCTGCTGCCCCCTGACCGTATCCTATATGGACATCATTCAAGCAAACATTGACATTTTGCTGATTTTGGCATTCCACCACCACAAAATTGAGCTGTCTTACCTTGACGCCAAGCCCCTATCCGCAGAATTGGCCCGGTCCCATGGCTTTTTTGGCCCGTCTGTTAATAAACACGCATAACAAGTCATGTTGCAACATAAGGTAGTGACACAAATGAAGATAACAATATAAAACAAGGGTGTGTAAACTTTTAGTAGTCAAAAACCTATTTTAGGTTTGCACCTGTAGCATTCTGACCTCCCCTGGTGCCGGGCGAGGACGAATTTGGGTCATCCTGATGGGAGATACAAACCATAATCATACAAATAGTTGTTTATTTACTCCTTATTATATAAGGTATAAGGCGCCCACTCACATTTTGGTTGTCATCTGGCTTTTCTGAAGCTGCTTTTCTTCTGGGGGCAAGAGAAAGCGCCGTGTTAGCATAGTCAGCATAGTCAATAAAAAACAAAAACAATAGTTTTAGACAGGAATATGTGTTGGCGTGTCTGACCTTCGGGCCAAAAGAGCATTCATCTCCTCCATTAGTCCTCCATTGCCACCACTAGTCCGGTTGACCTCGTTGTTTTTGGCGTTTGACGAATTGGAAGACACGGTCTCCTCTGGCTGATAGCGGTAGAATTGTATCGTTAAGGCAATGGTCCAAAACTTTTGATGGTGGCGGTCCTCACTTTTTGTACACGTCGTAGCTTGGCCCCGGCCAGCATGGCGGCGAGCCCCGTCTGTACCGACGATTCGTCTCCCTGGATGGGCAGCGGCGGAGGCAGGGGCGCGGGGGCGGTCCCGGCGGCCGGCGGAGGAGGTCCCGGGGGTGGTGGCGGAGGCGGAGGTCCCGCACAGGCTGGGGGAGGTATGACCGGGGGAGCCACTGAGAGCACGGCGGGGTGACCTTGGAAAGGGGAACCTAGATGGAGGCCGAGAGCGAGGGGGAGGTCACCGGGGGGTCATTTTGGGTGTGCACTGGCTGCTTTTAGGTAGTTGTGATGTCATCACTGTGCGACAGGACTACCTGAGTTGGAGGAGTGGCGTTCACGCTCCATGTGGGCCTGCATCTGTTGCTGTTGTTCTATCATCTGCCTGGAAAACACATTGCACATATGTTAATATCCATATTTTTATTACATGATCCAATTTTAGTCAAATCAAAAGCATTTTAGCTCAACGTTAGGTCATGTATCCTTATTTTTACAGTCAACAAAATATTGTTTTGTGTAAAAACAAAAGTAAACAACATATTTTGACTTTTTTTCAAGGAAAAACTAATCTTTCAAATGATTCCCTTGTTTAAATTTAGTAAGAATGATAATATGTGTTGTCAGGTTCTTCATTATAACGACAACAGCCGTGTTTAAGAGAAGTGAGTGGCAGAGGATTTGGTAAGACAACGTGACGGACATGAAATGATTGTTATTTGGGTGGGCGAAGAGATTTTCTGCTCAAAGGGTCGTCTGAATTTCAGTGGGCGGAGCTGTTTTTGGAAACGGGTTACATCATCGATGGGAGCCGCAAAGAGGATTTAGCTGATTTTTTTCCCCCATCCGTAATACTATAGGGATTTCTAACAGATAAAAACAACAAAACAGTAGTATCTTCACTTGGGAATCCTGTTGAAATTACATAAACGACTTATAACTTTAGCAAGTGATGTCTCAAAACTCACAAATTTAAAGCCCCCATGAGTCAAAAAACCATTTCAAGGTTTATATATATAAAAAAAAACCTAAAGAATGACCCACCTTGCTCTCTGGACTTCAATATCTTCTGAACTTGGTCCATTTTGAACTTGGCGCTGCACAGCTGGACCTGCATGAGAAATAAAGTCAAATTCAAGCAAACAAAAACATGACATCTACTCAAAGACAATACTTACACGACATGGCGAAAAATAGGGAGCGACCATAGCAAACACACAAACACTGACACAACCCCTCGCTTCTGCCTACCATCGCCTCACCTAACCTGACATTACAATCTACCTGCCAAACTCCCCCCACCCCTTCCCGACTCCTCACTAGCTACAGATCATCTGTCATGTAACGCAAACCACCAAACTGGCTGTCGGCGTGCTGGAGTTATGTTTCCAATCCTAATGAGACCATGAAGACTTTGGAGTAAGTACAAAAAAGCTCTTGTCCCAATTATATGACATCTCAATTCATATTATTTTTAACACATCAAAAACTTTTGGACTTTTGACTTTCCCGGGCCACAAAAAATGATGCACCTGTTTATTTTTGGCCATTTTTTTAGCATAACGGGCGCCACCCACCTCCGTCTTGGGCGCCAAGTACACTAAGAGCGAAGAGCATGGCGTTGGAGAAGGTAGTAGCTTCCTCCTTGCTGGCAAAATTGAGGCCATACACCTGCCTGGCATCCCTCCATTGGTGGAAAGTGGGTGTGGCTTGGTTATACTTCAACCCTTTGACGATGGAGTAGTTGATGACCACCTTGGCGGATAGGAGGAACCACATTAGACTGGTATGGAATGGACAAATGAAGGCGGGGACCCACCTGCTGGTCCTGTAGTTTGACCCCCACCACCCTGAAAGTGTTGCTGGGGGTGTTGTGGTAGATGTTGATGCGACTGAAGCCTTGCTGACCAGGCTTGATGGGCACCCATTTCTTGCTGGTGTCGTCGTAGACCATGACCGAGGCTCTGGCCTGACAGATGCTCTGCTCGCTGTGGGGACCCAAAAAAAAAACAGTAGAACATTTTATCATGAGCGAAAAGCATTTAATGAGAATAAAAAACAGGCACGTTTACAGTCTGCCCACGATGCAACTTTGATTTAACGAGCACAAAACATGGCCATTAGCCCCATTTTCAGAGCGCTTGGTGGTCGGCTCTGCTTATTATCTTCAGCAAAATCATCACATGAGCAAAATTCTGCCTTTGTAAAAAAATAATTGTGGTCATGTTTTGTAAAAAAAGAGGTAAAGTTGGGCCTTTCATTGATAAATTAGAAGTGAATGTCATGGTTTGGAGTGTGTTTGCTATAAGAATACAATTATTTTGGCTCTTTTTTGACTTTAATTTTCTCCCAATTGAAACTACCTTCCCGACTTCTCTTTTCTGACACAGCTTTTTTGTTTTGTTTTTTGCCTCAGGGGTCGACCGTCGTCTAATTTTAGTTTGGCAGAGAAGCCAAGAAACAGATGGGGCGTCTTCTTCTCATTTGCAAGTCCAAACTGTTTCTCAGCTCATCGTCTGTATTTTTCTTCCATTTATATATAATTAGCTCCTTTTCCAATTAGTGTCTGTGTCTTTTGTCTGACAAACACATGGGCCCAGTCTGTGTCTGTTTATACTATACATGATTATTGCCACTTTTGCATATCATTTTGGAAGAAAATGAATCAAAATGGACATATAAGTACTTTATTTAACTCAATTAAAGTCTGAAAACTGATTCTGAATTAAAGTAGTGCTAAAACAACAGATGGCGTTCATTGTATTGTTTGCTACGGTTTAGGTCAAAGGTCGTTTGTTTGTTATTGTTTTGGTTTGTTTCGCTTTACGTATTAAATAGAGTGTTTCGTCAATTTGGGGACACAGCGCCGTTGTGCGTCCAGGCATAGTTACTACATGTCAGGCTACGACGTCTAATGGACAGGAGTGAACGTTTATTTATTTCCACTAAAAACACACGAGTAAAGATTGACTGATTTTGAATCATGACGAGAATGGGGAAACTTAATATAACAAAATATCAGAGATTTGCTTTCTTTTAAAGCACAAATTTGACCTTGCATCCTTGATTGTGCCAGTCAGTCAGACGAAGTCAAACATTCAAAACGTGCGAGTAAACATCATGTTATTAATAACTCTCTGCTTCTTCGCATGAGCGCCTGCCTGAGATTTCTGTCAGAATTCATAGCGCCATCCCGGCTGACATTTTAAAGTGTGTGCGTGAGTGACTTATACATGTTTTGTGGAGGAACTATTCATATTTCATCCAATGTGTGTGTGTGTGTCGTTGTGAGTTTCCGTTTCCTCCGCCTTGCCTGCTTCTCTTAGCGGAGACCCCTCATTTATTCATTGGTTCAATGCCGCCAGGACTTTCCGACGCCATTTTCTGCCAGTTCCCCAATTGTGGCACTGAAAGTTAAGCCGAGTCGACAAGTTAAAGAAAATAAATGCGTCCGGTGTGTGCTTTATGCAAATTAATGTGTGACGCTAGTTGTCAAAACAAAGATGAGAGGTACTTATTTTCTTGGAATATTTTGACACATTGTGCTTGTAAATTTTAATCTGACAAAACAAAGGGAGTGGAATTTTAATTACAAAATGATAGCACCAAATAAAAACATGTCTAGCAACCTGCTGTTTGGTAGTAAGTGAGTTGGACATTTTTAGCTCAACAAACAATCAATCCACTCACTAAGAAAATGACAAAATCTATTCATTGTTGACTACTCGATGAACCCTAGTAGCAGTTAAATGCCACACACCATTGATGGTTCCAAACAGGCGATCAATTTGTGTGTTTTGTCCATTTGCCGATTCAGCAGCCTCCATCGCAGAGTAGCTAAAGGACGAGTTAACAGAAGGCGCCTTTGTGTCGCTCAGCAGCTGCTCAGCGCCAACGTCCAAAATCCCAACACTGACGGTTTGGTGTTTTTTGTCCCAACAAAAAGTTGCGTGTGTACGCTTGATATAGTACGCGCAAGTCCGAGCGCATTTTCGGCCTGACGCAATAAAATCTGCATGAAGCAGAGGACTAGGAGAACAGCTGACGGCTTAAACATTTATATCCACGCTGGGTCAGGTCTATGTGAGCTCTAACTGGCAATGCTAGCCTTCTCTTTGCTCCATTTATATTAATTTAGAATGTCAATGAGAAAAAATATTCCCTTTGACATCCAATTTGACAAAAATGATTTAAACAAACAAAATTTGTGAATGGATAATTAGTTAGTGTCATCCAATTTGACCTTTGTGGGTCTGTCAAGATCTTTAATTCACCATTTCTGATACATTTTGGGACTGGACTCTCCATAGACTGCCATTGGTGTTAGACATTCAGTCCATTTGGACTGGCCAATCATCATCCAGCACGTTTTCTTTTCACTGGCATGACCTCTAAGTCACCTTCCACCAGTTTTGGCAACCCAGGCCACACGGCAGAGGACGTCTCCCGTCAAGAGCGCTTACAATTCTGCTACATTTAGATGCCGCGCTGGATAATGGCTGCAAAAAAGTCTCTCATTAAACTTTCACGTGGACCTTCTTCCTCCAATGGTCCCGCCCCCTCCCGCTGAGGGTACTGTGCATCTCTCAGCATCAGCAACCAGGAAACTCTTTAATGCTTTATGGGAACACATGCAGGGAAAAGGAGCCTTTCTCTAACAAGAAAAATGCTGGAAAATGCTCATAACGCAAAGGCCTTAACAATTAACATTAAACAACAATACCCTAGTCCAGTATTACCTCGGTACTTCAAAATAAGACTATTCTCTATACGGAAACTGCTTCCCTGATGACAGATAATATTAAAAAAACACATAAAAATACTGTTCCAACATGGCGGTTAATAACTTTTTGCGACATGTGTTGGAACCTATTAACCGTGATAAACGAGGTATTACTCTAAATTCACTTTACCGACTAAATCCTGTGACATAACAAAATAAGCAAGTGCGTAGCCGACACAATTATTTGTGAGCCCTTCCTGAGAAAATCAATAGACGACCTTCTATCGATCCGATACTAGTTTAAAGGGCCATTAGCTAACGCACCCCGCGTCGCATCGGGACTCGAGCATCTCCCAGGCGCGCCTGTAATTGACCGTGGCGGACATGTCGTCGCGTGCAGCCGCGACCCATCACTCCGCCGCATCCGCTGAGCCGGAATCGTGTCAAATTCCCAGCAGTGCTTTTCCCCACCGCGTGTTTGACTTCGGCCCTAATCTGCCTGAGCGTGACGCCATGTTGGGAAGAACGTGTGTTTGCCGTCCCTCCGGGGCTTCCAAGAAAACAGAACGCCTCCTAGCACTACGTGAAACATATTTTTCATTTGCGTTAGCTAGCATGAGACGTTTTTGCTTCCAGCTTTAACATTCATTTATTCCCCACGCCACAGCTAGCAGGGTGACTAACGATGACTGCTGTATTGGCGTAATTATGAAAATGATGACAGGGAAAAATGGGAATTCTCATGGAAAATACTATTCCTGCTAATGAAAGTGATAAACTCAACTGAAATGATTATTGACAATATCAACACAATTTATCTTTGCCATTGAAAGACACAACTTGCAGTCAATCCAGTATTTTACAATGTTTGACAATGTAATATCATTGAGGAAAAAAATCACACAGCTCTAGCGAACTTGGTCCTCCAGTCCACAAGACGGCGACATTCCCCATTCACCACCATTCTAATTGTTAATCGTCAAAATAGTATATTTTCTTAATGTTTTTGGTATTAACTTGAGGGTGTTTAATGTTCTTAATTTTATTAAGATTCTATAATAGCAGTCCTTAGTTCATTAGCGATTTGTTTTATATATATTTGGTGTATGCTCGATTATTAGCAGCTAATGCTAGCATTCCTGTTGCTAGCAAACCCACAAATCTTCCTCCTTGTCCACAATTGAATGCTTTTATTATCATTATACAAGTATATGAGATTGAAAGCTTTCACCACATAGTGCACAAACAACAACAGTGTTTACAGTACTATAATCTGTAACAAACAGCCAGCCAAATAAACAATCAATAAAAAATAAATGAATAAATAAGTAGTCCAAGTGATGTATGGATTATTCCACAAGATACATGAGTAACAATTAAAGCATAACGTTCTTAACGGATTAGAGGCTGTAATCCGTGAATGAAAACACATGTAGTATAATTGTATTTGCATATGACCAACGCCTTCTGCTGTGGTGGCGCCCGGCGTTTATGTATGACATCATCATTTGATACTACAGACAAAGGTCGTTGTCGCCATGAAAAGACACACATTTCTCTTCACTCTATCCGCTGTCCATTTCCAGAATTGCTTGGATTTTGCTTAGCATTGCGCCTTTCACCATCCCCCCCGTCTTCCTTCTTCCTCTCACATCCGAGGCTCACCTTACAAATCGACTATATAGACTATTCTTGGCATTACGCCTCCCTGGCTAATCCGCGTGGCACTAATTTGCCACACATTGATATGACTGACAGGAAAGATTTGGGCTTCCATGTTTCTACGCTAATGTTTGGCCTGGAGGTTGATATAGTGACCGTGATAAAGCGAAGCATCACGGACTTGTAAACCTGTTCCAACAGTGGCGCGCCACTGCCAAAGCAAAAAGCTTCTTAGCCCAGCTGAGTCCCTCAAAGCTGCACTAATCAGAGCTGTTAGAGGAGTCGTGGTCAAATGTATCACGATCTGCCAAACCAGCACAACTGCTGCTTGACACACAAAAAAACATGGACAAAGCAGAAAACGGATTACAATTTGAGCACGGAAACGACCACAAAATGTTTTTTGTATTTTTAGAATAGCCATCAATAGGTAAAGCGACTCCCAACCCGGAGATGGCAGTGTTTCCATTGTCAAACAATTTATACTAAAGTTAGAATGTCAAATTAACCTATAAAAAGTTACATGACATCAAATGCAGGAGGATAGTAAAGTACAACTTGATGACTCAGATGCTGTAATATGAGTCGTATAGAAAAGAGGATAAAGAATCTACACATGTGAGTGTCGTTATATCGTCAATAGTAGACTACTGGTTGAGTGTGTTTAAAAATAATCATAGGTGGAGAATAAAGGGTGTACACTAGAACCCCATTAGCCACATTACACTTGTTTGCAGCCACACACATTACTTGACAGCTTTGAAACATCTGAATAAAATCCCGCGGATTGCCATATGTCAATCGGACCGTCTTTATCGCTTTGGGCTAGCACCAGGGCCGCCTGTGGATGCCAAACGGGAGTGCCGATGCCGGCATGGAGAACAAAGGACGCACTCGGGGAGGCGGCCGGCGAGCGAGCGGGCGTCGTTAGCTCCCCCGACCACTGCTAGCCTTCACCGAGAGCATCCAGGCTCTTCCTGGGGGTCAAATACGCTATCCCCCTCCTCCCCCTTGCAAGGCCATGGCGGCCATCGACCCTGGCGATGACACAATCCCAAAACCTACCTGACTTTAAAGTCGCTGAGCTGCGGTTGCGCCCCCGGCTCGGCGCAGTAGATCTGCGGGAAGTAGAAACGATGCGACTGCAGGTTGATATCCATGTCGGCGGATCAACAAATGCAAAATCCCCGCCTTTGGAGTCAGTCTTCTTCTTTGGGCTTCCGTCAGAGTTCAAGAGGCGACATGGCACCTGAATGGAAGGCTAGGAAAGCATCCTCCCCTCCCAATTCAAAATAATACACAATAAAAAAGGCCTTGTAAGCTATATCTCAATCCTTGAATGAATGAAGATGAAGACAATCCACGCCTCTTCCCAGAGGGGAAAGAAAGGAAAAATCCCGGGATTCTGTCGGGCGTCCAAACGAGAGTGAAGGAGGTTGTCCTGTGAAAAAAAAAAAACGAGCTGGATGGCGAGAGATTCCCGGCGCTTTGAGGCGTTGCCCCGCTCTGCCTCTCCTCTCGCTGTCTCATTGGATTATTTACTCGCTCCATGCATCCCTCCCTCCCTTCCCTCCCCCAGTCTCCCCTCCCAGCTGTGCCTAGAACTGGTCCTACCCTCCCTGCCTCCCTGCCTCCCTCCCTCCATCCCTCTCTCTCTCTTCTCTCCTCCTCCATCACCCTCATCCACCTTACCCCGCCATCTGCTGGATTGGACCAGCGTAAAACCACGTGGCAGGAGAGCGAGGTAGAATTTAATTCATCGGATGGCTCACATCCGAGGACACACACACAGAAAGACACACATTTTCAGAGGGTGTTCATTAACAGAGTGAGATGGAGGAGGACAGACAATGAGACAGTGATGCATTGCAGTCAATGGCCGTGAATGGAACTTAGCTTCAAGTAAAATTATCTATGAATATGCTAGGAATTAACACAAGCGGAATAAATGCCGGGTCCAATAATGTTATTTCATGAATAAATATAGCTGGATATAAATTTAAGTCAATATAATTTTAAAACATTTTTATTCTAATATATAAAAAGGATAAAATTACATATGGGCAACCATACCTCAAAATAGAGGGATGCTAACGTTAGCTTGGCATAGTAATCAAAGAATACTTATATAGAAATCAATAATTACATCAAGTATACATTTAAATCAAGTATACATTTAAAATTTAAAGTTGGTTTAAATACATTTAAACCAACTTTAGCTCTTAATAGCATAGCTTTGACTAAATACCACAACACTGTGAATACTATACATATATACACAACCTGTCAATCAATGTAATTACTACTCACGACTCACAATTGAAGAAAAAAAATACATATTTTTTTTTATTGCTTGGCTGCACACTTCATCAAATCAGACTTGCAGTCCTCCCGCGACCTTTGACCCATTAATATTGATGTACTTTCATCTTTCGCAGATGCACGCAGATTATCAACGATGTACAGCTCGAAAATAAATATTATAATCTCCGCAGCAATCATGGTCCCAAAGTAATAAATCCCTGCCATATTTACACCGCACATGCTCTCTTTCTAGTACACGTCCCGCTGTGGTTGACCGGCAATTCTTTTATTGATCCACTGACATCGCTTTTGCGGTGCTCACTGCTTTTCTAGTCCTACTTTACCCCACAACACGCACCAGTACTATTCAAATAACAAGATTATATTTTCTCTTTCGTATTACTGTAATTATATTTTCCATTTGATGTTCGATGTCGATGTATTCTTACGACAAAAACATCATATTCGAAGTCGACCTATATCTAAAAATGGATTGACTTCAAACTGATGTAGATGATATGATTTTCTATTTATGTGGTCACAAAAAAGACAGAAATCATTTTCTCCACCTGCAGGTGGTCAGGAGCAAAGTGACAAGTGGAGATGGATGGGCGCTAAACAACACACACACACACAAATGGGATGCTAGCATATACACAAAATGGTGGCAGGGACATACACATGCTCCAGTGACCCCCCTGCCTTCAGTGCTAATGACTCACCCAGTGGGCTGATGTCACCCAGAATGCACTGGGTGACAGGTCATATGATTGCACACCTGCACCGGACATTCTCCGGATACACACATACTACACACGTTAAGGTCGTCAAAATGCATTAGTATTATTGTTAATGTCAATTCTCTCCTGCATAATGCATGTCACAATATTATTACACAATTTTACCTCTTAATTAATATTTACAAATCAGAAAAGTAATAGGCAGAATGCATCTTGTTGCCTTTGCCCTACATTCAACGGGCCTTACAGCTAGTATTATTATTCATATGGGTCACAACGCCAGCCGTCAATATGCATCGGGTGGCGTGGATGACATTCGGTCTCGCTCATCGATCCTGCTGTTGGACAATGTGAGTGGGAAGGAGAATGCTTAGTGTGTAACCAGTCAAAGTTAGTCAAAGAAAACAGAGCCATTGAACCAATAGGAAATCATTTGAATGGAGTTGAGAACCTTTATTTACACATTATGTTTCTCATTCTATCATGATTTGATGCAGTTATGCTCAAAATACAGTGGTGCTATACAGTATAGTGTCATTATATATAGTCCCATAAAGTGTGTTTGGAATGTTATTTTGTTGTTTGAATGTGTGGTTAGAACATATTATTAATGAAGGTTACTTGTGGTTGTAATTATACAATAGCTAAAAAGTTATAGACAGACCATCTACAACTCCCCTTCTTTTTACTTGATTGAATGAATTGAAATTCATTAATATTGAATTCGTTAAAAAAATGTAACGTAGGCTATTACAAAGTGCATTTTTCTGACCAAACATTATTACACTAACAGTGAACCTGATTGGTTGCATTACCCGGAAGTGTATAACCGTTTAAACTTTAAAGGAACCTCTCGTGTGCATACATGCCGGACGAACACGTGATCTCTACTGACCAATCACAACAGACTCCAAAATTGAAAGAGCTACTGTGATTGAACGGCGGGAAAAGGCGGGAGACCCTCACCGAGTCGAGTATTCGACGTAAATATGGCATTTTTTATTCTTAAAAACAGCTCAAATATCATATTACAACATTGTATTGCTTCTGTCCGTTTCACTATTATAAACTTTTGTTCCACGAGTTAAACGTCGGGAAAATAGTAGCTACGCGTCACTTTCGGGAAGCCATCGTTTCACCATGATTTTTCTCCACTAGGTGCTACATGAAGCTCCCAGGAAGCTAATTAAGAACTCTCCCGACCTCAAGCAGCCAAAAATAGGTACTGTGGGACACTGTTTTATTGTATTTATTTTAATATATATTTATAGGTGGGTAGAAATAATTTAGTAGCTAAAATAATTGCATGCTGTACTCGCCAGCTAGTTTTTTCCAGAGGGCGGTAAAGATCAAAGAGCCGTGGTAAAGATCAAAGGGCCGTGAGATCATTGTTATACGTATGTACGTATTTTTTTAGACATTAGAAACATGTATAAGTCCATGAGACATGCTTTTAAAAGACATGATAATAAAGTTTATTTATTGTTTCACTAAACACGACCTTCTATTCCAATACACACCATAATGTATGTTTGAATGCACATTGTGGAAATGCTACTAAAGAAGCACTACTACATGGTAAGGTAAATAGGATGTAAAAAACAACAACTTTGAACTAAAAGGTAAAATAGAGGCCAATATTCTTGTAAGAACTCGGTTATGACTGTTCTAAATCTAGTTAGTAAATATCCCAAAGAGTTATGTGACACCAAAAAAAGTGATTCTAATCAAACTAGCAAGTTGGGTTTAGCTACAATTACTTGTTCCAGTAGTAGTATATATTTGCTAGTATAAGTAGAAGCTCAAAGGGGTTATTTTTCAAAATGTATATACAATTAAAGGCCTCCCACAGAAAATGTGATACCCGAAATAAGAGTTTATATTCAGTGTTCCGGTCTAAAATTAGAGTAAAATTGGTGATTTAATTAGGGGAAAATTAACCTAAAGCATATGGTTGCAGTGTAGTTAATTATTGGTCAGTAACAAATCTGAAAGTATTGACTTGAGGACTTTTGGGAGTTTTTGGAGCTGTTAGCATCTGGCTGCGATTTCTGTTGACTTCCAACCTTGGTGCCGGACTTCTGGAGATTCAACATGTAGGATGGGTTCTTCCTCCCCGCATCTAAATTGGGCGATCCCTTCGCTTGCTGGGTACGCCCCGGTCGGCCGCCGCCCACGGGTACCACAGGGGCGCCTGCTGGATTTGTCTCAGAAGACCCAGTCTTTCTTAAGAGGGGGCTCAGATAGATCTGCATAGTCACTAAGTGAAGCGGTGAGATGGGGACAAGATGCCATGGATGGGGAGGGAAAAGGTAACCAAGTCATGGTGAGATGTGGAAATAAATGAAGGGTAGATACAGAAATATAATTCAAAAGACTCAATTCCAGATTGCATTGCAATGTCTTTTAAGGGCGAAACCTACCTTTGCTGTGTGTCACTTTCCTTGTGCCTGCATGGTAACAACACATTTCTAATCAGTCTGCTTTGAAATAAAATTATTTTAATTACAATAGTCCTTTACCTAAGCTCACGGGAGCCTCCTTGGATCTGGTGCCCCTATTGTAAATAAAAGAGGTTATTATTGCAATAAATATCATTTAAAGACAATATTTTTGTGGGTTTTAGTTCTTCTCATTTCCTCCAGGCTCATGACTAAAACAACTGCTGTTTTTCTCTTGACTTATCATCAATGATGCTTATTATTTTGTATCTCAAGTTGCCCTGTGTGTAATAAACATTCATACCCTTCTTGTGTGCTGGCGTAGGATGATGCTGATGAAGATGGACGTGCTTTTGGGGTCCTGTAAGGACTGTCCTTTACGCTGCCTGCTGGACTCCTGACGCCACTGCACAAAAAAATCATGACAGGTAAGGAGTCAGTTCCAAAGTTAGCTTTTAAAAAATCATAATAGCATTTTACCAGCGAGAGGGTGCTGGGCTGTAGTTCCTACAGGTTGCTCCAGATGGTAGCGTGGAGCTCTTCCTCAAACTGGTGACTCCCGAGGTAACTAGGGGGCGTCTGGGGGGCAGACCCATTGAGACAGGTCGCCCTAATGGGACAGACAGCCATCTTAACATAATAGCTTGTCTCATCATAACAATTGTCACATGTTAAAGTCTTTGAAAATTGGGTTGGGATATTTAAAAAAAAAAATTCAGTCCATAATCCAGATGAATGTGATTGAGTGCTGCCCTCTATTAGTTTAATTATTTTTTTTGTTGCAAGAAGAAGTACTTTTAATGATTAAGGAAAATTTAATTTCATACTTGATCATTAGTTTAACTGAGAAATGGATTGATTTTGCTCTAAAAAAACAAGAACTAGGCCTTTAAGATTAAAATAAATAGTATGAGTAGGGAAATAATTAAATATATAAAACAGCAAGTAGGAAATAAGTATTAATGCGCATTTTTGGCTCACCTTTAGCACCCGACGTCCTCCTTGCCGACGTGGCGGCCCGAGGCTCTTCGGAGATGTTGAGCCTCTTGAGTACGTCGGCAAGGGTCATCTTCAGCAACTGGATCTCGTCTTCCTGCATCTGCATCCTCTGCTCCAGGTAGGTGATGCGGTCGGCTACGTCCAAGTTGCTCGCCACTGAACTGCGGCCATCTGGGAGGGGCAAATGTATGACATTGCGCCCTGGGTTACGCAAGAGGCCTTTGCCAAAATTAAGCTTGCCGATTTGACAGCTGGGTAAACTTTTTGAATGCCACCCAAAAATGCCAATGATGTAATAGCCAATAAATATTGCAAAAAGAAAACAACATGAAATAAAATATAGTCATGGTTTTTTTAAATGTACACAAAACAGTGTTCAAATTGTCATGTTTTTGTCATGTCACAGAAAATAGGAATTACTCTTAAAATATTTTGAAACAAATGACTCACGAAAAATGTAGTTTTGTTTTGTTTGTATATGCATATTTCTAAGATTTAGCTTTCCGTTCTGAGTAAATGAAATGAGGTCAGAGCCCAGCTGGACGCAAACGTCCCAACACGACAACAAAAGCATTAGTCTACCCCGGGAGCCGCCGGACGTCGACGAGGGAAATTCTCGTGGCGTCTTGCTCTCCTCCGCCGCCTCTTTGGCCAGCTTTCTCCTCTTCCTCTCCTCGCGGGAGCACAACCTCTCCGTCCTCCTGGCATTCCCAAATGCGGCGGTACGGGGCGGTTTTCCCTCCATCCCCCGCGAGCGCCGGGCCCGCCTCTCGGCATCCGGGCCTGGCGTAGCCGAGCCCGCTGCGGTTTCCACGGCGACTGTTAAGGCGAGCCGGATGCGCTGATGCTTTAAAAGCTTGCGCTCTGGTCTTAAAACCTCAGAGGGGATCCAAATCTGACTAAAATGTTGTATTTGTGTGTGAGGGGGTACAACTATAATCCCCCAGACTGAGCTTCTTTGACCCCGCCCCGGTGGCCTCACACATAAGCCTCAAGTCACTGACAGTAATGGAGACCAAGAGGTCTTCGGTCAAATACTCCAAATCTTCCATAATCTACTACGCCCCTTTTTTCCAAATTAAAATAGGCATTTTAACATATTTAACATCACTAGTATTCATTTTAAATACAAGCTGTCATTTACTTGTTTTAGTATTTATTTGAGAGGAAATATTTCAGATACAAGTGCTTAATAATGACATAAAAATATTATTACTTCTCCATATTAAGTAACTCTTGCTTGTGGTATGATAAGCGCCATGTGATATAATTTGATGTTTCTACAAGGTAAGTGAAAATGATGATAAATAACTCAGAAGTCAATAAACTCTGCTATAATTGTGTGTGATATCATTTTTTGTCTCTATAAGGTAAGTGAAAATGATGAGAAATAACTCTGAAGTCAATAAACCTTGTTATAAATTGTATGTGTGATTTCCTATTTGTTTTCTATTTTGAGCCAGTACAACATTCGCATACACACACACAGTCAAATGAGGATTGGGATTAGAATAGCACTTAATCCCACTGCTGTAAAAGGGAATTAGCAGACCCAAGCGCCATCTCGGACATGCTAAAACGGTGCACTCCCAGAATGCTTTTCATGTAAATGTCCTGTAAATAGTAGCTCGTTTTTGGAAAAGTAAAAACTTTTTTAAAAAGTCCAGCCTTCTATATACTATTTGAATAAACATCCCATTTGTTTGCCCTGAATAACTAGCAGCCAATGAGTTCCAAATGGTTTTCAATAAACTAATTGGAAAAAACAGACCGAAATGACGTCTACCTGTCATGGAGTCGCCATCCGGGGCCAGCAAGGAGTCACTGTGATAGCTTCCCCTCAGCGAGTCCCTCTTGAGGGCCCCATTTTCCTCTTCCATGCCCAAACCGGGGTCCACCAGCTCTTCCGAGTCCCCCTCAGAAGTGGCCGCAGCCATGACCTGGGTCACCTTCCCCAAACGGTGGCTTACAGCCCACCCCCCAACACCCGATTTCCCCTTGGCCCACCACCCGCCTGCGCCCTGACAGGCTCTTTAGCAAAGACGTATTGAGAGGCGGATGTCTCTCCGAGGACAGATTAACAACCCGCTAAGCCATCTCCTCCGCGCACTCAATCCAGTGGGGGGGTGATAGACGTAGTGTGCATCGTACAAGGGCTAACCAGCACTTTCCCATTTAAGAAATATAAATAGAAATATGTAGTACTCAGATTTTCCATGGTTTAAACTAAGTTGAATTCACCATTGTTAGTATTAGCTCATTAGCTGTTGTTGTTATGAGATTGGAAGGTAAGGAACTGTACTTGTAATATATCTGACTTTAATGTGGGGAAAAAAGGACACTCAGGCAGCAAATTTTCACAAAGAACTTCATTAAACCGTATAAATATTATTTCATTGCAACATTAAACTCAGTAGGCGATGTTACATTAACGGAAGATAATATTTGAGGCAGTGACAAAAAAAGACAATAATATCCCATAGACACAGCTCTACTGCAAAAATAGCTCCAACTTCTTTTAGTTCATTTTGATACCCTTTCCAACCGCCCGCTACTTTTTCCAAATATATCAAAATATATATCCACGGGAAGCATCGGTGCAGACCACAGTTAGCTTGCTTTTAACTCGCAACGCTTCCTGTGTGACATGACAAAAAAAACATGTCTGTAGCAGCTGCTTTACTACAACATAGAGGCCTTGAGAGCTTGTGGGGGGACATGACTTATTTTTGCCATCAGGCCCTTTTAAAAGTAACATTGGGAAGAAACTAGACAATCACATCAAGCAATGATGCCCATTTTGTTTGTTTTTAAAATGACATAGCATGAGCTAAGGCCCCTTTCCGACATTTTAGCATTCACCAAATAAATAAAATAGTAATAATTTTCACCATCAAAGCAGATCTTTTTCACATTGCATGCCCTCCATAACTTAAACATATAATACACTTGACTCCTTTTAAATATCCTTACTTTAAATATACTCAATACAGAGCTTGTGAAAATACTACACTAGGCGTCTATTCAAACAGTGCTTGGATTAAATATACACACTTAAGTTTCATAAGGGGAATTAAAAATTGTAACTATTCAATACAGTTAAGTTGCCTTACACATCGGAGAGAAAAGAATAGTCATCTAAAAATATATTGCACGCGCCATTTTCGTCTTATTTCATTGGGAAGTCTTTAGGATCAATACGACACGTGATCGGAATCTGATTAAATTTTGACATTTGCATTCACCACACAACTGGCCTACTCTTTAGCGCTTACATACATAAAATATATTGGTAAGGAATGGCTTCAATCATTGAAAAGTAACTCTACTTGGACTCAACTTTTTTAGTCTAAACATCGTCTTTTCGCTTAATCAAACAAAACATTACTAAGCACTTTTCCCTGTTAGACCATTTTTGGGGCGATGCTAGTAAAAACCCGAGACATTGTTAATGTACTTTGGTCATACAAAAAACAACAGAGCAGCGGCTTCGTTTTAAAAAGCTGTTTTTGTTTGGTTTGATTGCCTGAAAGCCTCTCCGGAAATAAAAATAATAATAATAATAATAATACACACATATCACGCATTCCCACATTATCCACACTGACAACACTCCCATAGTCTACTACACATGCCCGACTGTCCAATAGCTGCTCCTGCAGTAGAGGTTCAACTTTAGCCACTGGCTTCCAAAGGGAACAAACATGATGCTAAGGTGCTTTAGGGGGGGAAGACACGCGCTAGCAGGCTAAGGGGGAGGGCGGCGGTGGGGGCTGGAGGAAGCGTAAAAATCAGATTTGACGGAAGCAGAAAATATAAGCGAGCTAACCGAGACTCAGTAGAACGTTTTAGCTGTAACCTCTTCAGTTCTGTGCGCTTCGCCTTTACACACACACACAAATGCGCGCACCATCTTTCCTTCTGGCGGGGTAACTGAAGCAAAAATAACATGACTTTTGGGACTCTTAAATCCAGTAGATTGAAATTACAGTTTTTTTCAGGCTCTTGTCAATTGCAGAACCTTAAAATTGGACTTTTGCCGGACAAAAAAAAATTAGCCGAGTATATTTCAGAGAGCTAAAAGCAAGATTTTGGTGGACTCAAAGAGTCAAAACCTTTGGGCTACATGACAACTCATTTATGATCTACTTTTCGTCCAAAACAGCGGGACAAGACTTCGGGCTACTTCCTGGTCGGTTGCTAAGCAACTACGTCTAAATAAGGGCGAGCAGGGGGGTTGTTGTCATGGAACCTTGCCCTTCTGGTAAACACCAAGAAAACTAGGTGCAGGGTGGAAAAAACGTTAGATTTCCTTAAGGTTAACATCTGCATTAACAATGCCATAGTCAAAACAACATTGCTAAAGCTAACAATGTGCCTACGACATCACTGCCACATGCGAGGCAAAAACAACACCGCCGTGATGTAAACGCTAACGCTGTTTACTTCTGTAGTGACCTAGCACGGGTTAGCTCAGCCCCTGTTTTAAGAAGATACCTTATCAAAACTGCTAAAATGTTTTCAACTCAGTGCAGGTAAAGCAGAACAAATGTGCTCCCAATACGAGATCAAATTTAGCAGGGAATCTTCAGTTACTGTGGGTTTTTCAGGAGGCGTCCATATCTGAAATCGTAGACGTGGCGGCAGAGGTAGACCAGATCGGGGTCCACGTCTGTGGGCACAGAACGGTGAGAGGGCGGGGCAAAGTCAGGATTATAGGGCACTACGCCGCTTCCGCTGCCGGGGAGCATGGCACCCTCGCAGCGACGCTTCGTCAAGGCACAATATCTACAAACGCACCGACAGACATAGTAAGATTAGTTTTGATAGGTCCCATGAACAGGGCAATCTTGCCAAATTGCCACATCCATTGGGACATCCCTCACCTACAGTACTGGGCTAGCGGTAAGACATAGCATCTGTCTTCAATGCAGGCCACGCTGTTCTCGTCCTGATGTCGGGAGGCGAAGATCTCGTTCTGAAAAAGAACCAAATAGTTTGAGGAATCCCGTTAAGTTGTTTGCGTGTGAAGCTACGAGACAGATAGCATCAGTGCAGACCAAACAGTTGTCTGCAGCTCCACTGATAAAAACATCTCCTGTCACAAAATGTCACCCAAGAAAAACTAATAGGCATTGAAGTGTTATTTTTCATTTGATACGATCTGTCATTTGGAGAATACCTTCCGCATCAAGTAACTGTAGCGTAGGGTAGCCTCACCTCGCAGTGCATGCTGGCGTCTCGGCCTCCCTGCGTATGCTCCGGTCGGTAGTACCAGAAAAGACTCATCATGAGCTCTCCTGAGGTGACCGATAAACACAACCACCCGCAATGTCAGTCACCTTGACATTGATCCATAAATCCTTAGCCCCCCATGTACCCGTTTTGGGATCCTCCCACAGCGCTGATATCTTGGCCACGTAGGGTCGGGACTTCTTCCTGGGACCCGAACGCAGCAAGACCGTATCTCGAACACAGATAACTTCGCCGTCTCTCTCCACGCCTTGGTAACACTGCCTGGGCGCCGTTTGGTCCTCCCCCTTTGCGAAAATAGAAAACAGTCATGCCATTATTGTCTATGCCATGTTTTATTCAGTAT
Organism: Stigmatopora nigra; assembly: GCF_051989575.1. Lineage (NCBI taxonomy): Eukaryota > Metazoa > Chordata > Actinopteri > Syngnathiformes > Syngnathidae > Stigmatopora > Stigmatopora nigra. Next base: position 2,512,753 of record NC_135509.1, on the reverse strand, counting down.
TGTGCTTTTGCTAGAATTACCACAATAAAAACGTCCCTCTCCGTGGGTACCCCCACGGGCCGCCATCCATTCGTGGCACGTCGGCGGCCGATTCGCTTTAGTTGCCCGTGGCTTTGGTCTCCGTTGGGGGGCCCGGTAGGGTGGTCGGAGGTCGTTTTTAGCCGGGTGCGGGACGGTGGCTTATTTTGCCCTTGGACTGACAGTGGGGTGAGTAGGTGGGGTTTGGTGCTTTGGGTACAAGTGGATGCGCTGGATAAAGGGCAGTTGGACAGAGGCAAGGATGATGGCACCAAAACAGAAGGATTGTGGTCATCCTGGGGGGAGGAGTCAGTTTCTGGAAAATTGGGAAAGCAGCAATGTCATGCTTTGGGAGGTCACAAGTGCAGTAACGGTTGAAACAAGATATTAGATCATCTGCACTGCCAGTAAAGTGCATGACTGCACACCTAATATGGCCCTGTTGGAGCATTGGAAGCTAGCAGTCATCTCTTTAATAGCGATAGGCTAGCTCAAGACTATATTCTCTAGCCTCATTACCTTTATCTTGATCGTCATCTCTGAACATGTGTCACCAGGGTTGGTAGTCTTTGAAATTACATTTTAGTGAAACACCAAATTAGAAGCCAGTTTAAATGTGCTACAGGGTTCGACTATAGAGCAACAAAGATTAAGTGAGATATTTTGTGATTATCCATATGTTCCCATCAAGTATCACTGCTGTAATTTGCCGTGCACTTAACTTAGAAGTCATGTTTCTTTTTTTGAGCTATTCCTTGGCGCTATTATGTATATTTCAAATGTCATCATTATTGTGAGGTAGCATAGCATTAGATAAGAAGCTCCCAAGGCTGTAGGCTTGTTAGCTACGGACCTGTTTTGATTCCTTGTGAGCATCCCATGCAGCCCGTGCTGAAAGAGCACCCCCGGCTAGTGACGGGGGGAATGGCCCTGCAGGGGTAGCCGCCCATCCCACAGGCGTCCCCGTAACACGGCGAGGCCACAGACGGCGAAAAGTTCAGTGGCCCCTGGGTCAGGGGCGCCGGCGGCGCCGCGTGAGGCGGGTGCGGCGTGATTTGGACATAGTAGCACAGGCAAGGGTGAGGGCTGAGGGAGAGCGCCGGGTGGGGGTGCGTCAGGGACGGGGCGCTCACCAGGCACCCCCCTTTCACGGGGGTGCTAGCGGAGCTCAGGGTCCCCCGCCCCCCTGATTGGGGGTGGCCCAAGAAGAAGGCCAGACGGTGGCAGTACTCCATGGAGCCCTCGGGTGGGCAGCAGTAACAGGGGCTCAGCTCCGTTTCCAGCTGTTCTTCCTTCACGTTCTTCAAGGAGTACCCCAACATGCTTCTGGACTGGTATCCAGGTTTGGCTAGAGTATGGGTGCTGGACTCCCACTCCACTTTGGGCTCAAAGTCGGCCTTCTCTTTGCAAGCCGTGCAGCTGCAGTGCATTGGGGCGCCCTGTACGGGAGCCTCTTTTCGCTTTTGCCACGGTTCTTTGTGTTTGGCCCGAGGAGAGTGCTTCTGAGTCGGGATCGGACATTTGGTCTTGCCATCCGACCCGGCGGTAGAAGGGGGTACGCTTCTGACCCTCTGCTTGGACTCGGCAGAAGAGCTCGTCAACTTGAGGACAGCAGCGGCGTTAAGTCCAGCCAGTCGCCTCGGTGTGGGTGTGTCCAGAATCTCCAAATTCAAAGTTCGGGTCTCATTGGCTGTGGAAGTCCTGGCTTTCTTGACCTTCTTGGAGATCGGCTGAAATGTGTGCGCTTTTGAGGCAATCCCATGGAAGGCCTTGGGCGACGCTCCTACGTTTGAAGGACATCCTCTGTTTGGAGGTTGCTCCTGGGTTCTTTTGGCTGACTTGGTTGCCTGTTGGACACCGGTGGCCCTGTCCAGTAGCAAAGAGTTGACGGCCTCTGCGTTGAGGGAGGCCAAACGTCGCTTGCGGGGTTGTTGGACATGGGTGCTTAAGACCGTAGACTTGACCTTCGGTGCCGACTTACCCTTGGCCACTTTCCCGTATTTGTCTTTGAGGGATCTCTCTTGGGGTTTCCTTTGGACGCTCTCGTCCAACCTGGTGAGGAGGACACGGCAGCTCAGGCCCTCGCCCAGCCTCCCTCGCAAGGGGTACAACTTCCGATCCCATTTTCTTTCCTCCACTTTGTGAGCCTTCTTGTCCTTCATGGATCTGTCATTTTTCCCCCGCTGGGTGACTTCGCCGATCTTCTTTGTCCGGCCAAAGCGGAGGGAGCGCTCCGCCCGGTCCCCGCCCAAGGCGCCCCCTTGTGGCTGTGGACTGTGGCGGTCCCAGCGGGAACCTTTCTGCTTTGTGTGGGTCATCACATGCTTCTGGAGGTTGCCTGTGGACGAGACATTGACAATTTGTATTATCACTGCCATCTTTATTGTATAGACATTTTTTCTCATAACAGATACGGTATGTGAAAACTAGGAGGTCAGTTTTGTATTTGTGAAGTCATTGTTAAAAAAGTTGTGGCCTTGAGGTGTTTAATATCTTCTACAGAGCACCACTACAGTCTCGGTAAGGACATAACAAAAAAAAACTCAGTTGAACCATAGCACTTATCTCCACAAACTCATGTCAGGTCATTCGTATCTCAGTATAAATTTCTGTTTTTCAACAGTCCTCAAAATGTATTTTTTTAAATAATTAAAAGCCACCAATGATATGGGACTACATTTTTTCCTGTAGAACAAATTGAAAGCATCCAGTAGTAAAACAGGCCTATCAGGTTAATGTTGTCATACTCCAACTTTGGATTGAAGCTGAAAGCAGATCAACCAATGGCACAAACACATAGCTAACGAACCAATCACCCTGTAGGCGTCGTCACATTTGCGATTGTCAGACAACAAGTTTTGCTAGCCCATACTCATGCACTTCAGCGCCAAACACATTCCACTACTACACACGCATCCATACGTGCACGGGGTAAAACAGACGGAAGATCGGGATACACCATAAAGCTTGACGTCGTTCGCCCATGTGAAGAGCCTCTAAATATGGGCTGGGGGAGGACGGGGGGAGGTTGTGGGGGGTGAAGGAGGAGTACAGGGTATGTGTACATAGGCAAAATAAAAGGCAGCTTCTCCCTGCATTTCTCCCTTCGTGTTCCCGTTTTTCCGAGCAGATTCCAGATTAGCCACACGGCGGAGGACGCGATGGAGCGCTTCGCCAAAAGGCACCGACAGCTCCGAGCAGACCCCCTGTACCCCCCGTTGCCCGTGCCCCCTCCTCCACCAATAAATAGGACATTTTCAAACAAATTCCCTTCAGCCACCTCGCCCCCCGATCGAAACAAGTTGACGACAACCGCGATCCAGGCGACAACTTACCGCCACACTTCCTGCCGCCTGCCAAAAGGGGGAGGGTGGGAGGGAGCGATAAAGGGTGGGGGTGTCGGAGCTAGTGTGCGCTGGGGATCGAGGCGAGGGAGCCGGACTGGTGCGATGCTCGGTGGTGCGCGTTGTAGAAAACTACATTGTCAATGAACATGTATATATTTTTTTTTTTCTGTGGTATGCAAAATATGCCTTTGTGTTAATATTTTGACAGTGAAAATTAATCTGTTGGTTTTGATGCTCTTTTTTATCAGAGTGGTTGCCATTGAAGGTGAAAGATGTCCAATCCATTTTGACTGGGAGGCCTGAAAGCATTTAACCTCAGCCACGCCTTCTTAGTTAAAAATGAATTGGGTGGAGGTCCCCATCAATGGTACTGAACTTTTGATATAAGAGAGTTTATTGCGCTACCTGAGGTAGCTCAGACTCATGCAATTCATCGTGGAAAAATTGCTGGGCCGGTGCTCACTCATTTATAGTCTCATTAGTGTAGGTAAAACGATAATTGCTCTTAGTCAATTATAAGCATTGCTTATTGAGGTTAATATAGAAGGTGGTGCTAATTAAATTGCTAGCATAGATATTTATGACTCTTGATGTTATGAGTAAATTCAGCTCAGACCCCCCCCCCCCCCCCCCCCACTAGTAAATGACACCAGCAATTTTCACATTGTTTTTTTTCTCACAACTCATTTTTGTTATAATAATAATAAAATGTAGCCTGCTAATATTACAAGACTTTTGCTCTAAATCCATACCCTAACATCCAAAATAGTCGCTGAGGTCTCATAACATTTATCCCGTGTTGTCATGGCGCCTGTCTACCAACTTCTGTTGCACTTTACCGTGAGCATATATATTGTGTTGCTATTTCCCCCTGAAGGCCCTCCAATGAGTCACACACCGAGAGCTAAACGCAGTCCGCAATAAGCTTGTGGACATAATAGAAATAAGGCGTCTTATTAAGGTGTTAGGTCACCGCCATTTATGCTCCTTCAGGTTTATTATGGAGCCCATAGGACTCCTTATTGAACACAATGCTAGTGCCCTTTTTTCCTCCTTTAAGACGTCATATTAGTCATGTACTTTTTAAAAAATGTAATAGACGAGTGAGTCGGTCGGGTGTGGTTAGTGCACATTACAACACAGCTTGTGATTGGTTTGCTCATATCTCAAGGTTTTGCTCCCAATAGGACAAATATAAAACGGGTGTATCACAATGTTATCTCAAAGCACCGATGACATTCAACTTTCACATTTTAAAAACATGCTTGTTCCTGTTTTTTTGTGACAGTACTAAGAAGAATAAAATTAAACCAACAGCTAAAACTGCTTCTACTCCTATCAGTTAAAATTATTTCCAATATGTACATAGAAATGCATGTATTTTTGGGTGGCTCATAAAAAGTGCAATATGTACAATTGCTAGTTTTATGGTATCTATGTATGACTATATTGTTTCTGTTTTGAAGTCTTTACAATGTACTTTAATGACATACTGGTATATTTTCTGTCCCTTAAAAATGTTCAATCAATCCAAATATATGTTTCAATGTTTTTTCCTCACATTTTATACCTTTGACACATTCTTACGGTAAGTGATCCCTTAAAAGTCAGATGATAGAAAGGATCCAATGGGTTCATTTGTACATTTATTCATATTTATTTCAGTTTCCAATCTTTCCCGTCTTATCGCTTTAACATCCGTTCAATGTTCGAGAACTTAACTGGCAGGATTCTATTGGGTTTTTTTGTAGTCCCTTTCCATACTCTTGCCACTTGACTTTTACAGCACATTGGCACCATTTTTGCCCAAGTAAAAGCTATCATAATTCCATAATTGCTCCAGTGGGTTACACTATAGACTCCCGAAGCATCTCTGACGGTGTTTTTATGGCACCGTACAGACTAATTAGCCTCCTTTCGCTCTATTACTCCAATGTTTGTCTTGCACTTTATCGGCTGGAAGAAAATGTGTGAAGCTGCTACTGCTGCTGCTGGTATTGGTGCTGCTTACTGGCGCTTACTGGTGGGGGTGCACTGGGATAACAAACAAGTCCTGGACTACCACTCCCAGTCTATTCTTATTATTTATAAAAATCGCCTGTCTGGAAACATCCTCGCGATACGACTTTGTGAAGAGGCCCAAGACTAGAAGACAAAATACCAGTGGAGGACTTACCGCGATGGAGTTGAGCCTCGCAGCCGATTCGAGCTCGTCGGTGCGGGGGCACCGCTTCCTAATAATCCGATCCGACGAGTCGTCGCCGGGACTGCGATTTTTTTTCAGGTTTTTGTTTTGTTTTTTTGTTTTGTTATGTTTCCACGCCTCCAGCAAAGTCCGATCTCCGGTCACCGGCGCTTAGACTCGTACTCCCCCCAGCTCCCAATTCCACTCCCCCGGAACAGGCGAGCCCCGCTCGGGCAGCTCGGCTCGCTTGTAGCCGCTAAAGGGAGGCGAGTGCACGGATCTCCTCGCTTGGCGCATCGGACATGAAACAACAAGAAGCCCGGGATGTTTTCGATCGCAATCCGAAGCGAGAAGTCCGATTCCTGGCTTTCTTTTTCAATGTTTGAAGCTGAAGAAAAAAAAGAAGAAGGATAAGAAGAGAAAAAAAGGACGTCTACATCCTAGTCGCGCGCCGTCGGAGCATGTGATGGCAACATGGGGTGGCTTTTAAAGGGGTATCCACGCGTGACTATATATCGTGGGGCAGGCAGTACGTCGAGCGACCCGCCCTGATAACTTTGCAGGAGGTATCCACGGTGACGTAACTGGACACGAGCACCTGTGTCCATCCATACTCCATCCGTGTGCCTGTTGCATGCAAGTTTGGCTTTTATGTGTGTTCAGTTAGCCTGAAATAAAGTCTAAACTTTACAGACAGGGGTGTCAAACTCATCTATGTTCTCTCTAGGCTTGTGTGGGTTTTCTATGGGTTCTCTGGTTTCCAAAAACAAGGTAAGGTGGTTGGACTGCAATTGGCTGGCCACCAACCCAATGCCTAAAGTCACTCTCAGTGTTAATGACAAATCTGTAACAATAGTAACTGCCACGCAAATCTAAACTAACAAAAAAAATTCTAGAAGGAACTTTTCTCCATTAGGAAAAAAGGGCACAAACATGCACACAGTGGGATTCACCATGAAACGGAATGAGGATGGAGGGAGTTCAGTTGCACTAGTGAATAGATGATGCACAAGCAGAAGAAAGAAAGACAAGCTGGAACATGAACTAGTCCTCTGTTAACATCACAAGACAGACCCCTGTGTGCCATTATGGCGTTTCCACTGTTAGGCCCGTCAGTCCCCGATTTTACATGGTGTAGGGGGAAAATAAATGGAGCTTTAAAGGGCCAAATTTAGAAGCGTTGACACTTTCTAGTCCTCAACAGATCCTTTTTTCATCTTAATGTAAAATGAGTTCAAATAGTTCAATCCAGTAAAGCAAGATACATCATTAGGATCAGTTAGTGACAGACTTTTTTTTTTATCTTACGTACCGATTTAGTTTCTCTCATGGAACTAACTCTAGAAATCAAGACCTTATTTATTTCAACTTGCACTGTCGTAAAGTGACTATTACATTCAATACTTAAATAAAAAAATACTCAATATGATCCTGTATATGTATCCTGTCCTTTGTAATGGCATTGGTATGAATAGGTTGATATCATATATATCATGAGATGACTAATATTCCTATATTTTTAGATTTAAAGCATGTTTGATGTTTACTCTTCAATCATAGGGTTGCTGTTACGCCTGGTGACAGCACACATCAAATTCCTGACAACTTTGATTCAAGAACTAAGCATCAGTCAGGTAAGAGTCGTAAATATTCGTTTGTAGATGTTAGCCGGTGAAAAAAAACAAGCCTAGCAAAATGTCACCTCCTTAAATCAAAGTCGAACGAGGCTTTTGCGGGTCTCTGGGTGACGCTTTTGAAAAGCTCAGAGGTGGAAATTTAATGAAGCCCAACCTTCAGAAGTTTCCAACCCGCTTTTTGTTTTGCCGTTTGTATAATGAGCTCAGCCACTTGGCAAGTCGTCAGCACCTCCGAGGACTCCTTAACCTCGGGGTTTGGTCTCAGATGATTAGAGGCAGATTCTTTTCAAAATCATCTCAGTTCAATTCAACCATGCTACAGCGTTCTCTCCACCTCCTGGCCTGGAGAGTTATCATTTCTTGCATGGGCCTTTTTGGCAACGTCTTTCTCATTTTCTCAGTCATGCAGAAAAGAGTCTCCTCCATCAAGACCTTCCAGTTGTTTCTTCTCGGACTGGCCATGGCCAACTTGGAAGAGATTGTCGTTGTCAACGTTTATGATGTTCTCATCCTTCAGCGCTCCCTTGCCGTTTCCGATGCTCGCTTATGCCGCTCGTTAAAGTTCTTGACGGTGCTGGGGGAGATCGGCAGCATCCTTTTCACCGTGCTCATCAGTGTGTACCGATACCAGAAGCTCAGAGATGCTGACAAGAGGGTCCACCTTCCCATCTCCCTGGATAACACCCACACGGCTCGGAAGGCAATCGGTCTTTGCGTTGCTGTCTCCATCCTCTTGAGCTCGCCCATTTTCCTGATGAATTTGCAACCCCAAACTGGAAATTTCACAGAGAACCATAGCTGGAACCACACGGGATGTCCACCAGACTTCTTTTTATGCAGCGACAACAACTGTCCGACCGTGAACAGAATTTACAAGTACGTCTTTGTCCTGCTGTGTTACCTTCTTCCTCTGGTTGTGGTCACGCTGACAAGTTGCCTCATCGTCACCACTTTAGTCGGTTCGAGGATGCCGGCGAAGCCTGTCGTGGCTAGCGTGAGTGCTTCCACGGAGAAAACCACAAGAGATCGGAGGCTCCGGGAGAGTACTGTTGCAATTCTAGCGGCAATGGCATTGTTTCAGGTGGACTGGTCTCTTTATCTGATTTTTCAAATGACTATTAACCCTGCCGACTTTCCCATTATGGCCAAAATGGAATTCTTTATTTCCATATCCTACACATCCATCAGTCCTTATGTTTTAGGGATAGGTAAAAGCTGGTTCACCATCAAGAACTTCTGGAAAAAGTCATTTCTTTAACCCATAGTTTACATTGTGCAATGTTAGTCAAGTAGCTAAAAATAAAATCCCTCACATACAAATTGTGTCTTCATGTTTCAGTTTTTTATGGAAATGGTCTTGTAATTATTTCATAATTTTGCTCATTAGGAACCAACTAAAGGCTATCAAACACCATGTTGAAGGTAAGTCGCAATGATGTTCAGGTCAGTACAAATGTCAAAACTGCATTTATATGACTCGACCGTCCTTTTGTTTCAATGTTATAATGTTATAATCCTCAACTGCCTCAAGGAGGATTTATTACTGGCCTTTTGTATCCGACGACGTAGTTTTATATGCCCAATAAATATTCAAGTGGCCACATTTTTCTAATAAAATGACTTTGTTAGATCCAGGGTTCAGTTGCTAACAGGCAGAAGGGCTTTGTCTGTACAAATTGTTTTGAACTGTGAATTTTTGGACCATTGTTTTAATTTCTTATTTTGTCTGTTTTCAGAGGCCATCTCCGTTGACATTCTACTGGCTGTTAGCCAATTGCAGGTACTCATTTGAAAGTTGGTAATTTGATTTTGACGTTAGCTAGCTCTGGTTTGTGCTGTCATTTCTGTATAATGCTAACATTTATTTTTTTTGAATTATAAGTCATTACAAATTTGTGAAAAGGATTACTCTCTGCTTAATTTGTGGGTTGTGGGTGACAGTTTTACTGTCAAATTGTCTAATGGTAATATTACATTTTCATTTTTTAAATGTGTATGTACATGTTAACCACTTAATTGAATATGGCCTGTTTTTCCCAAACATTGGCCAGATTGTATATTTGAAATATTTTAAAACATCCTAGATCGAATTGTTGAGTCAAGTTCAGACTGCTCTGATGTATTTCAATATCCACTCTGGAACCATTTTTTCACAACAAAGTCAAGAGCTTTGCTTTTGAAAATTGAAAAACAAGCCGACGCTTGAAATGTTCCCTAATTGTTAGCACAGTGTTTTTAATTTTCCCAGTGACGTCGAATGTATTATCTTTGCATGTTGACCGTTACGACACATATATTTACTATACCGTACTATACACGGCAACCGCCATTTTGGCTCCAAACCAAGGCACTCAACTCGGCGAATCACCTTTGGTTTCGCGAAAAGTTACCCTTGGCGTAGGCTTATTTGTACAACGCACTCGCCCTCCCATTTACGACACCATTATTATTATTGACACATGTAAATTTTATTATTGTCAAATGTATAATTTACAGGAACCATCTTGGCACATTTTGACAACTTCGGTTGAGTTGGGGTCGGAAGAAGAAGCGTGCTCATTGGCTAACGCAAATCGTTGGCGGCGGAATGTGACGTCACAGCCCGACTTCCCCACGTCTGTTGTGTGCAGCTATTGCCCATTCGGAGCAGGTAGATAACCACGTTAAACTCTCTAAACATTTCATGGCCCAACTTCTCTCCACATTTCTTGTTTATTTACATCTAGACGCGGAAGAGAGACAAAACATCTCCCGCTTTATACACGCTGGCTAGGCGAGAATCACGCGCCTATTGGTGGAGGAGAAAGACGAAGGGAGAGGGTAAGCAGGGGGGGGGGTGATTCTGTGCATGCGCTTTCTTGGCTGGCTCGCTCGCGTGCACGCGCGTAGGCTAGATCGATGCGAGCGAGAGAAAGATCCCGTCTTTGGCGTGCCGTCCCCCGGCCTACATTATTTGCCACTTTGCCTCGACGGTGCAACAGTTTGAGTGTTTTTGTATCTCGCCGAAATCCCACCGGCCCACGTTGGTTTCGCCCAGGCCACGAGGCGGGCCCTACCGGAGAGGAGAGGTGAGGCATTTCAGGAAACTGCAACTTTTCCAACTTGGTGAGTGGCGGCCTGCCTAAAATGTCTCTATATCTCCCGTCTCCTTCCATTCCTCATCATTTAGCACGCATTTTCGACAGCGTCAACCTCTCGACGGTTATAAGACAGCCTTCGAGGGGTCGAATGGTGTGGCGACGTGCCTTTTGATAGCGATTAACACCTCTGTGTGTGTGCTTCTAGCTTTATGGCGTTGTTGACCTGCCCTCCTCCCCCATGGAAGACAGCGTTAATTGAATGTAATAGCGTTTGGAATTCCGGCCAGCAATGCCGTTTTGACTCTTGTCGGGTTTGTTTGTTGGATTTTTTCTTCTTTCCAAAATTGGGACTTGAAAGGAGAGCACGGGATCCTTTGGCCGGTCGTGTCAGCCATGTCCTCCATGTCCTCCACGCGGAGACTCCGTGGTCGGTCACCCGGACGAGGGCTCACTGCTTGTGGGAAAGTCAAAGTCCACTTTTCTCGGTGTCAGACCGAAAGAGTCAAAACCACTAAAACGTTTAAAAACGTTCGCTTGGCCTGATTAGTCATCAGTATTTCGATGGGTGTTATGTATTACAATGTGTTAAGCTCGTGCACGTTCTCAAATAGTTTCCTTTAAGGAAGGGCATCGAGGCTAAAATTTAGCTATTTGTTAGTGTAAATTAGGGCTGTCCCCATCACATTTTGACATGCGATTCGAGTGATTATTGTGAGTATTTAGGGTTGAGAACTAGAATATTAAAATGTTGTTTTCCCCTCAATTTGAACACAGGAATCCAACATTAAAGCCATGTAAGAAGGTTATTATTGAAAATTCCATTGCTGACATGAGATGTAGATGACATGAATGTGGCTCAAGTTTGACACCCCTGTTATAAACACTGTCTAAATTCTTTGTTTTTTTTAATATAGGTTGAAGCGGATCCAGTCTACCCATCAGTAATGCCCTCGTCACGTCCTGAACCTCTATCCATGGAGGACAGGCATGTCGAGGAGGGCTCCGTGGCCCCCTCGGGTCCCACCGCCGCCGCCCCATCTCCCCCCACCACGGCCATCTTCATGGCGAGCAACGACAACAACGCCAGGCCCCTCCGCTCCCCCGCCGAGGCCAGCCCGGCCAAACCCGCCGTGGCGTCTCCCACCGCCTCGGGCTCGCACGTAGCCTCGACGGCGTTGGCCGACGACGGGCACCCCCGCACGCTTAGGCGCAAGGGCGTGAGCGTGACACTGGAGAACGACCGCGTCTGGAAGGAGTTCCACAAGTGCGGCACGGAGATGATCCTGTCCAAGCCGGGTCGCCGAATGTTCCCGTACTGCCGCTACCGCGTAGCCGGGCTGAAGCCCAAACAAAAATACGGCCTGTGTCTCTCCTTCGTGCCTTCGGATAAGTACAAGTACCGCTGGAGCTCGCACGGATGGGAGGTGGCGGGCCCCGCGGAGGAACAGCCCTCGGTCCCGCCTCGGGCTTTCCTCCACCTCTCGATCCGTGGCTCGGTCCTCATAAACACCCAGTTGTCCTTTTACCGACTCAAGCTAACCAACAGTGTCAGAAGCTACGAGGGCCACATCAAACTCAACTCTATGCACCGCTACATTCCACAGCTCCACATCATCCCCGTAGCCGACAGTGGCTCGCTGCCACGAGTGGAGAGCCCCAATACCTTGACCTTCACCTTCCCCCAAATGGAGTTCACAACAGTGACCAGCTACCAGAATTTTGTCATCACCCAACTGAAGATCAACCACAATCCTTTCGCCAAGGGCTTCAGGGAAGAACGAAACAAGTGCCATTTGAGCGACTCCCCGGTGGAGCCGGGGTCGTCTGAGGAAGAGCTAGAAAGCAAATCTGTGGAACAAAGGTTAGTGTTTTGGTTAGTTGCTTTTTGCATTAAAAAAATCAACATATACTTATACAGCATTATTACAATATTGAGTTGGATGTAACCCTGTTACAACTAGTACTTGCTACTCTTTCCATATTTTTTTAATCACTTTAGTCTAACAAGTCTGTACATAAAACAATTGATTTTAGTGAACTATTTCTCATTTGAAAACATTTTTTTTTTTAAACTTTTTGTTTTTGTTTTTTGAATGGCTAAACTATTATGACTAAAACCATTAGGCATGTTTCTTCAAAACAACAAAATAAGGCCAAATGATGTTATTTGATTGTTTTTTTTTTTTATTGTGTTTGCAGCCCTCAGGGTCCTGATTGGTCTTCCCCCACCCATGAGCAAGAGTTCAATCTGGAATTGGAACCCATCTCAAAAAGCCCCATAGCCATCCAGGAGGCGCTCCCACAGTCGGAGCCATGCAAAAAAGTCTTCAAAGCTGTCGTGGTTGTGCCAAAGCGTCCTTGGAAGACCGATGATGCCAATGACACCGACGAGTCAGCCAGCAAGCGACAGCAAATGGAGACCCCAAAAGAATCCCCACCTGATTCCACGCCACCGGCGCAAAAAACTTTGCACAGGCACCCCAGTAAAAGGAAAGGGCACTGGAACCAATTCAAGAATGGCTGGAAATCGGCAACACCGTGCCGTGACACATCTGCCATCGGCACGGAGCCGGAAATCGATGAAGTGGAAGGCCTCACTTTTGTCTCATTTGTCACCAAGGTAAACAATGTGAAGTTCCTAGCCTAGCATAAATTGGATTATATTTATTGTCTTTCAAGCCAGCAACCACAAACTAAGCTTTTGGCTTTTCCTTGGACAAAAGAAAATATTTGGCACTTTAGTTCACAACATAGTATTTTTTGTCTTCAGCATCTCATGCAGTAAAGGTAAGGTAAAATTGATTTGTGATTAAACCGGGCTTTTTTTCTGCACACTATAGGAAGCTATGGAGAGTCACATCGGAGCCTTGCCAGCCAATACGACGAGCACGCCGGGATCGCCCGATTCCTGCTTTACGACATCTGTCCAGCGAGTGGAAAGTGGTACTAACTCACCTCTTGCTCATTTGTCACCTCCCAATTCTAATCCCATAACATTTGTCAGAAGAAGCGACCGCTCCAGAAACGGATGAGGAGAAGATCACTCGTCTGGAAGCTGTGTTACTACGGGACCTCAAATTGCTCAAGTACAGACAGGTGATCCACCCTGTCCTTCAAGAAGGTGAGTGGAAAAATAATACCCCCAAAAAAAAAAAAAAACAATCTAACATGGTTGTTATTTTCATTCAGTGGGCTTGAAATTAAACTCCCTGGACCCCAGCCAGACCATTGACTTGCGCTACCTGGGGGTTCGCTTGCCTCTTCCACCACTCAACCTGCCAGAACTGGCCCATGACAGTAAGCCACACACATCCAGTAAATGCAAATAACCATAAAAGCATAACACTGGACTAAGTATACATTCATAAAAGGTTGAATCGCCATGATGACAATTGCAACCATTTTTTTTGTAGGGGAGGGGTTGCCCTTCATATCCCGAACAGGAAAGACGAGCGACATTACCAAAATAAAGGGTTGGAAGAGCAAGTTTTTTCAAAACCAGCAGCCAAACGATGGTGAGGTTGCTTCATTTTTTTCCCCACTGATTCCCATAGGAGCCTGTAAATTCACATTGATTTGTCTGGACAGCCTCTCCGAGGAACATGTCGGCCTTCTGCAGCAACATGCTGGACGAATACTTGGAAAACGAGGCCCGGCACATCAGTGAGCGCGCCGCCACTTTTTCCGCCAGCCCCGAGTCTGCCGTGGCTTACGAGCTGCCCGCTAAGAGCGCCAGCTACGTCAAGACGCTGGACAGTGCACTCCAGCACCGCAAGAGTAGCGGCGCCAACAACCGCAAACCCCACCCACCTTCCTTCAAGCCACTGCTGTACGCCGCTTTGACCTCACCTGCTCCACAGCTGCCGTCCCCTTCGGGCATTTCTAACCAACAGAGGTGACCATTTGTTTACCTTTTTCCCCCTGACACTTCCCCTCAATTTTCAGCTTATACAATCAAACTACCGTATTTTCTGCACTATAATGTGCAACTAAAAGACTTGAATTTTTTCAAAATTACTTATAAATGGATCAAATGGGACTTTGTTCTTTTTCTATCCCCCTGCTGTCAGATTGAGAACAGTTCAACAGCAACTGATGGAAATGGAGGACAATGTGGTCAGCCATGGTTACAACCGAACGCAACTCTCGCCATACCGCTTGTCGACCGCTTTGGCTGTAATGTGGACCAGCAAGGTAAATTTGGCAAATCATTTATGGACATCCTTCTCTTGTCGTGACAACATCTTCCCCCTTTTTTTTTAATCCAGATGCCACATCAGCCGATTCAAGAATCCATCTCGATAAGGAAAGTAGCGGAACCTGAATGCGGTCAAGACCACTGCCGACTGGGCTGCGTGTGCCTCAGCCTCCTCGGTCCCAAGGTGGTTCCCAACCACTGCCGCAAGCCTGGATGCATATTTAACTGCATCTGCTACAGAGGTAGGCAACAAAATGAGAGGAAACAGTCAGAGAAAACAAAAAGGCTCATATTCATTCTTGTTTTTTTATTTTGTATTTTTTTTAATAGGAAATAATAGGCTGCTCAAGCCTTATCCAATATTCCACTTAAGTAAACTGTGGAATCGTAACATGTTGGATGTGGATCCAGAGCCACTCTATCTACCCAAAAACCACAACTCGCCGGCCAATCCGCCTACCCATAAGTTGCATAGTACCCCTCTTACGCATCCGGTAAAGAACGCAGATCCCCAACATTTCACAATGTTGACTTGAAACGGGCAAACCTAACCAGCTCTCCTTGCAGATTCGAGAAGAGGATAAGGATCCGGTCTACAAGTACCTGGAGAGCTTTCTGACGTGTGCACGGGTGCGGGCGTACAACAGCAAACCGCCTGACCAAGACCCCAATTTTCTAAACACGTTGGCTTTATCCAAGTCGGAGAAGTCCAAAACACAGCCCAGCCCCAAAAGACCCCCCAGCCCCCAAAGACCTTCCAGCCCCGTGGCAGAGCCTGGTAAGGACCATTAACACATGGTATAATGTGCATCTTTCAAAAAAAGTAATGTTACTCTTTTGGTTCCTGTGCAAAGTCCCCGTCCCCACACAGATGCCGTCTAAGTCTTTTAAAAAACAAATCGAGATCCAGTCAGTGTGCAACTGGAAGGAAGACCGAGGTATAGTCCTGGAGAATTTGTGCATGCGGCTCAATCAGGACAACATGTCCGAGCCCTTCAATATCGGCCAGTATTGCATCCACCCCGTCACCAAGATCTACATCAACAAGCCCGAAGGCTCCAACCTCGTCTACAGGGTGAGTTTACCTGCAACTCTTGTAAACACAGAGGATCTTGAAACTTATCCAAGTGACATTACCTGCCCGCCAGGTGCGCATCAGTCGATTGGCAAACCCGAGCAACTCGGCAGTGGAGCAAAGCGCCGCCAAGGACGTGCGGGACTCGGTGGAGGAAGATGTCAAAGAGCCCGGGCGCCTCCCCCAAGTCAAACCCTTCCTGGGTGGTGTGTTGCCCGCCGGGCTGATGATAGCCAGGACAAAACCACTGGACTGTGAAACATCTGAGCTCATACAGGTTTGACATAGAAAAGAATGGTGATCAACTATTCTAGTGTAGAAGATGTTTTGGTGGAAAATGTCAATAAAACTTGTTTTTTTTTATCTCTTAATAGGTGAATGGCAAGACTTACAGCAACGTCAACCTGTTGCTAGGCAGTATGGGTTCCTTGCACCCAGCCAACCGCCTCGCGGCATACGCCACGGGCAGGCTGATCCCTCGCGTCGACCTCACCCGCCGGATGAGTCGGGCGGCCCCCTCTACCTCTACCACTTCGACCCCGGCACACCCCGCGACGCCCGCTACGCAGAAAGTTTTCCCTCAAAATTTGAAAGTTACAGGCCAGCTGCTACCTTTGATGATGTCCGCCAAGAACACCACTGATATCAAGTCGCATCCACTCTGTATGTTGACCCTACCTTATCAGCGCTTCCCAACCTTTCCCATGTTAAATCCATCTTTTATTTAGATTTTTTTGCCTTTTGTTTCCTCAGTTCAACTACTAAAGCAGCCCAGCGTGAAAAGAGACCCCGAAAGCCCCATCTGGAATCAGACGCCTCTTCTCGCCCCCATCGACCTATCCCAGCGACTGCCCCAGCCCGGCTTGAAAGGGGAAGGCGAAATCCCCATGTCGCCACAACTGCCCCCGCTGGCCTCCATCAACCTATTCCAGGGACCCGACCGCTCGCCCGTCTCGCTCACCGTGTCGTCCTCGGTCAAAACGCCCAGCTTCCTGGCCGACACCGGCACTTATTCTTTCCGAATATGCCCTCCCTCCAACTCGGCCGTCAAAGACCCCAACCAGACCACAGTCACTCTGCCAGGGGGCTTCAGGCTCATTCGGATACCCAAACAGGAGGACGAGAAAGAGGCTAAAGTCGAAGTGGGGCAGCGGGTGGCGTCCGACGGGGACGCGAGTCAGGCTGTGAAGGAAGAAGCGCCGAGTTGGGCGGAAGACTCGGATGACAGCTCGTCTGACTACAGTGTCGACCACGACAGTGAAGTGAGTCCTGCTCCGAATGCAGTTTAACTTCTTGTTGACTTGAGGGAGATTTTTAAAAAAAATCCTATTCCAGCGTGGTCAATGGTACATTTTTCATTGTTATTTTTCAACTGCAGGTGGAGTACAACGTGGACATCGAGTCCATCGAGGACTCAAAAGACGAAAGGCCCGGCGAAAGACGAAATCAATCGACTCAGAGAAAAGGGGCGGCGGCCTCGAACGGGACTGGGGCATCCGACTGCAAAACCAGGAGGCGCAAAAACCACTCCGTGATCGAGAAGCAGCGGCGCTTCGAGCAACGCGTGCTTTTTGACAGGATGCAGGAGACCCTGGGTCATCAGTCCGGATCCAAATTGCACCTTCTATCACTGGTAGGTTTCTGTGGGGACACGCCTGCATCGAATATCAAGCCAAATCCAATTGATTGATAGACATGTATGAAATGTGTATTGTATGTCATAACGTCTCCCAGGCTTTGAAGGAAGTCCACATGCTGAGAGCCATCTCCGGCGCCCTGATAGAGAAGAAGGAGCATCTGATCCAAAACCAAGCCTTCTACATCAAGAAATTGTCTTCCTTGTCTGGTGTGTGTGCTACTTTTTGGATTCAGGTCATACAGTTTAAAAAAAAAAATTATACGGAAATGTTACAATTGTTTGTGTGTTGTTTTCAAACAGGCAAACCGGAGAACCTGATCAAACGCAACTTGAACATCCTCTTCAGTTGCTTGAAGGAAAAAGGCAGCTTGAAAGGAGAGCCGCTCCTCCTGGGCCTGGGCCAGCCCAAAAGCGCAGAGGCCCCCGCCAAGCCGCCTCCCGGCCCGAGCTCGGCATCCCATCAAGCTACGGTCCCCCCGACACTCCCCCCGGCCCAAAACCAAGCCCCCGAGCCAGCGCCCAGCGCTGACGCCGCCCCCTCGGGGCCCACCGCGCCCCACCCGGAAGACCCCGCCGTCATCCCGGTGCCGACCGCCAACGAAGCCTCGGCCCAATTTACCGTCCCTCTGATTCGCTCCAAGACGGGTAGGCTCATCCTACCTTCCTCCATGAAACCCGGTAAGTTGCCACGCCCCTCCACTCCACTCACGTCAAAATGACATTTGCATGTTTTCTCAGCGGGCCAAGGCATCTACACGCTCATGCTCATGAACGCCAGCAAGAGCGCCGCCATCGCCGCACGTCCCCCCACCGGCGCCGTGCCCCTGGACCTAGCGTCGCCGCCACCGCCAGACAAACCCAAGGTACCCGAGCTGCCGTCCCCCGGCTCCGACTCAAGCCCCCCTCGTAAGACCAGGGGGAGACCCCGCAAGGGGTCCAAAGCCTCCAAAGAGAAAGCAAAAGAAAATGAGGACAAGACCTTTAATCTGAGAAGAAGCGGCTTCGGCGTCAAACGCGGAAGAGGGCGCCCACGCAAAAACGACAGCCTCGGGGAGGACGGCGACGGCGCCCCCGTGCGACGGAGTAAGAGCGACAGTCCCGAGGAGGACGGCGCCGCCCCCGTACGCCCACGCACACGGGGGTCCTTAGGTAAGGACTTCCCCAGCGCCAAACGGCAGTCCTGGATAGATATGGAGATGGCGCTAGACCCGGACTCGGAATCGGATTCAGACTCTGAATAAGCAAGTCGCAGTGATCGCCACGGACGCCAAATGTGCCTGAGCACGCCAGCGTGTTTGTTTTTGGGTTTCCAAAGTGCCAGTTCGCCTTCCAGAAAACGATGAGGAACTTCTGAAAAGAGGAGTCGAGAAATATCTGCTAATGGAATAATTTTTGAAAAATCTGAATGTTTTTCAGTGAACTGAAGCTTGGTCCTACCTCATATTTTGGCTTCACTACCAAGTTCAACCAAGCATTTGTAAGTACTTGAAATCCAAATAATGCCAAATTGGAACACTATTGAGTAGGTTTCCTACCCAAAAATCAATTTTCCCTTTTTACCGCTTGCCCCAAAATTCCAATCACAGTTTATGAACTTGTGTGACTCATAAAATTGTGAAAATGAGGACCAAGACTACTGTTCTTTCAGTCCCAATGACTGGTTTCTTAACAGGTATTTTGGCCAAGGAGCATTAATTAATTGACCTCCTGAATGTAACGTTATGATGATACGGAGGAGGGCAGCTCCCTCCACCTCGTTAACGTTTTGCTTCGTTTATCTGCTCACTATACTAAATGAGCATTTGTTTGTAAATGTGAATACTTATAGTTTAAGACACACTACTAACAAGTTTTTTTATGGGCTATTTCTCCCGGTCGGCCCGTGGAAAGCATTTGTTGAGCACTTTGTTTTCGTTTAGAAAGGAATGGAATCAGTTGACTGCAAACCTTGAAAGGTAAAATTTGTTCTATCTTAATAAAGGCCAGTTGTCAATCCAATAAATGTTTTTTTTTTCCAAGAACAATCTTGCATTGTGTGTGCTTTCATTTTGTTGTTGTAATCCAATCAATTGAATGAATTAGGTAGCCCCCAAACTCCAGCGTTGATGTAATCACGAGGCAGAACGCCTGAAGCTGAGGCCGGCCCAGGCGACAGGAGGGCTTTCGGGCTAAACCTTCCTCGGGAGATTAAGCCTCCACATGTCCCGCCAGCAGGAAGGCTGTCCCACTTTGCCCAAGGCTCCTTTCTCTTCCAGGCTGAAAAAGAACTCCGGCTCCGTCCACCGCTCACAGGTCGGGGGTCACCATGCCGGCCGACGGAATGACCATCAAGAGTCGTATCAAGAAGCTGCTGAGGTCGCCGTCGGGGAAACACGTGCAGGAACGCAGGGACAACCTGGCAACCAAGGCATGTATCAGTACAATTGTGTGTAATCGAGTGTAAAACTTTATTTTGTGTATCCAATAATTTCCACCATGTGGGTCGCATTCTTCTGATAAATCAATGGCGCTAACATGTTTTATTGATTGATGAAAGACAACACATTACTGCAATGACATCATAATAATGTCATCTAGTTTGTTGACATCTTATTAGCATTTGGTTCAGGCCAAGACAGATTAGTGGGAAATTGTTGATGTCAGTGTTAGTTGAAAAATGTACCCAGATTTATTCTTTGTGGGTTGCTTTGCAGGTAACGTTGGAAAAGGTTCTGGGAATTACTGCTTTGGGAAACAGTTGCCTATCCTGCGACCCCAAAACTGGACTGGTGGCTTATCCAGCAGGGTGAGTAAAACAAATATATTTTCAATGTAATTTACATATCAATAAATTATTGTTGTTTTGTTATATGTGAATTCCACGTATGACAACATACTAAATGCAAAAAACTCAGTGTTGACATCCAATCCATTTTACCTGGGAGGCCTAACAACGATTATTGACCTTCACATAAGTATTTTGTTTATAGAGGTATTCACATTAGCTAATTAGTCAGCATTTTGAGCCACAATGCGCTTGTGTGTTGCATAATCCCACCTGCCGTTGTTACATAGCTGTACACAGCCAATAGCAGATTAACAGATTACTCACATGGCTCCATTCAAGATACATAAATCTTGTTTAATTGGCTTTATAATGATTGCTTGTTTTGTAGGTGTGTTGTCGTATTGCTGAACCCCAGAAATGAACGACAGCAGCATCTCATCAACACGTCAAAGTGAGCTTGTTTGCATTGAATTGACAACAATGACACGCATGATGGATACAACATAGTACTGCATCTTATTTTTTTTTCTCGCTCCAGGAAGTCCATCACGGCTTTGTCCTTCTCCCAGGATGGAAAATACTTGGTCACAGGCGAGGTGAGGCCAATAGAATGTTTGTTATAGATATTTATTATTTTTATTTTAAAAAATCCAGTTGGGGCCCATCCATAGTTAGCTGGGATTAACCAAAGCACAATCACAACCCTTGTGATGATAAGTAAGACAAGCAAATGTGCTGACTTTGACTTCAACATTTTAAAGCAAGAGGTGGTGGAAATAGCTCAGTGATCCCTTCCAGTGAGAGAGATGTGAGAGGGTTACAAGTCATGTAAGTGTGCCAAGCCAAGAGATAATCTCTACCTTGACATTGAAGCCTCAGAATAGAACAGCACACTCTCCATTATACTCCCTTAACGCCACATTACTCTGCATTCAGTAGCGTACTGCCTACTGAAAGACTCTTTCGGGGTAACAAATAACATTTTTGCCTCTACAGAGCGGCCATCTTCCAGCCGTGCGACTGTGGGA
This sequence comes from Stigmatopora nigra, assembly GCF_051989575.1. Classification (NCBI taxonomy): domain Eukaryota; kingdom Metazoa; phylum Chordata; class Actinopteri; order Syngnathiformes; family Syngnathidae; genus Stigmatopora; species Stigmatopora nigra. The sequence goes on along the minus strand of NC_135509.1, from coordinate 2,491,779 downwards.
CGTCTCGGAGCGCCGGCAAGTGTCAGAGCTGCAGAAACATGAATATGGCGTCTCCTGCGTCGCCTTCTCGCCCGACGGCAAGCACATCGTCAGCGTGGGCAACCAGCACGACATGATGGTCAATGTCTGGGCGTGGAAAGTAAGCCTAACAATGGAGAGAATGTATGTAAACTCGAGTCTGAAAATAACTGTTGTTGACTTTATTCCAGAAGGGTGTGGTCATAGCCACCAACAAGGTGTCCAGCAAGGTGACGGGCGTGTCTTTCTCTGAGGACAGCTCTTACTTTGTCACCGTGGGCAACAGGCATGTCAAGTTCTGGTATCTGGACCAGTGCAAGACCAGTAAGGTACTGTCCTAGTTTTCATATTTGTCTTTATGGATGAATGATACAGTGGTACCTTGACATACGAGCAATTGGAGATAAGTGTAAAATTTTGAGCAAATATCTCTATGTATGAGACGAATTTTATGATTTTTAAACTTTTTTGCCACATCTCTTTTGTGTATAACAGTTATGAGAATATTGACATACGAGCTCAGTCCCTGGCATGAATTAAACTCGTATCTCGAGGTACCGCTGTGTTCTACAAATTGTAGGCTTTCTTATAGAGGAATCTTTCTGCAATACTAGTGTGCTCTGTGTGCAATCAGTGGATTGCCGTCAGGTGCTTCTTGCAGACCAACCCCCGCTGCTTCAAGTTTGTCAGTCAGCTCGGTCAGTGCTGGATGACTTGAGCAAAAAGCTACACCCTCCCCCACCCATAGTGACCCAACCCCCGTCGATTCAACTTTGCCACCTATGTACTATGTGCCTCCCTTGTATAAACTGTCAAAGCCAATCCAAGAATTTTTTTTTTTTTACCTATTTCAAATGTTGGCCATCAAAGTGCAGACTTGACTAATTTGACTCATTTAAGAACACTTTTGTTGAATGATATTTCACCCATTTCATTATATGCATTTGTGTATGATGACCATAAAGCTATTGATTTGATATAAAGGCATAGCATCGCTTAAAAATAGGCTTTCATTTCAAGCTACTCCACAAAATGCAGGTTTTCATAAAGAGCAATACTATGTGTCCTGCAAGTGCAATTAGTGCATTGACATCAGCTGCATTTTCTGCCCAACCCCCACTGGTTCAAGTTTGTCAGTCAGCTCAGTCGGTGCTGGACATGTTGAGGAAAAACTTGCCCCCACCCCCGCCCCCACCCCCACCCACAGTGGCACAACCCCTGTCAATTCAACTTTGCCACCTATGTACTAAGTGCCTGCCTGGTATAAACTATCAAAGTCAGTTCAAGATTTTTTTTTTTTACCTATTTCAAACCTTGGCCATCAAAGTGCAGACTTAACAATTTTGCCTCATTTAAGGACATTTTTGTTGAATGATATTTCACCCATTTCATTATATGCATTTGTGTATGATGACCATAAAGCTATTGATTTGATATAAAGGCATAGCATCCCTTAAAAATAGGCTTTCATTTCAAGCTACTCCACAAAATGCAGGTTTTCATAAAGAGCAATACTATGTGTCCTGCAAGTGCAATTAGTGCATTGACATCAGCTGCATCTTCTGCCCAACCCCCGCTGGTTCAAGTTTGTCAGTCAGCTCGGTCAGTACCTGCCGGATAGCTTGTGGGAAAAGCTCCCCTCCCCTCCCCTCTCCTCCCCATCCCTCTCCTCCCCATCCCTCTCCACTCACAGCAGCCCAACCCAACTTGATTCAACATTGTCACCTATGTCTGCCTCTACTGTCTGGGTTGCAAAATGTAAACTAACAAAGTCAGTTCTATATATATTTTTTGGACCTATTTCAAAAGTGGGCTATCAAAGCACATACGTTTGATGATTTTGACTCATTTAAGAGCAACTTTTAGGAATGATATTTCACCTATTTCTTTAAGCACAGCTGTGTATGATGATGATAAAGGCATTATATTTGATATAAAGGCATAACATCCCATAAATCTAGGCTTTAATTTCAAGCTATTCCACAAAATGTAAGTTTTCCTAAAGAGGAATCTTATCTGCAATACTAGTGTGACACAAGTGCAATCAGTGGATTGCCATCAGCTGCATCTTGCATCCCAACCCCCACTGGTTCAAGTTTGTCAGTCAGCTCGGTCACTGCTGGACATGTTGAGGAAAAACCTGCCCCCCCCCCCCACCCCATCCCACAGTGGCCCAACCCCCATCGATTCAACTTTGCCACCTATGTACTAAGTGCCTGCCTGGTATTATAAACTGTCAAAGCCAGTTCAAGGTTTATTTTTATTTTTTACCTATTTCAAACCTGGGCTATCAAACTGCAGACTTAACAATTTTGACTCATTTAAGAACATTTTTGTTGAATGATATTTCACCCATTTCATTATATGCATTTGTGTATGATGACCATAGAGCTTTTGATTTGATATAAAAGCATAGCATCCCTTAAAAATAGGCTTTCATTTCAAGCTATTCCACAAAATGCAGGTTTTCATAAAGAGCAATACTATGTGTCCTGCAAGTGCAATTAGTGCATTGACATCAGCTGCATCTTCTGCCCAACCCCCACTGGTTCAAGTTTGTCAGTCAGCTCAGTTGGTGCTGGACATGTTGAGGAAAAACTTGCCCCCCCACCCCATCCCACAGTGGCCCAACCCCCATCGATTCAACTTTGCCACCCATGTACTAAGTGCCTGCCCGGTATAAACTGTCAAAGCCAGTTCAATAATTTTTTTTTTTTTACTTATTTCAAATGTTGGCCATCAAAGTGCAGACTTAACCATTTTGACTCATTTAAGAAATTTTTTTTTAAATGATATTTCACCCATTTCATTATATGCATTTGTGTATGATGATCATAGAGCTTTTGATTTAATATAGAGGCATAGCATCCCTTAAAAATAGGCTTTCATTTCAAACTATTCCACAAAATGTAAGTTTTCCTAAAGAGGAAAACTTGTCTCAATACTAGTGTGACACAAGTGCAATCAGTGCATTGACATCAGCTGCATCTTCTGCCCAACCCCCGTTGGTTCAAGTTTGTCAGCCAGCTCGGTCGGTGCTGGACATGTTGAGCAAAAAGCTGCCCCCCCTCACCCACAGTGGCCCAACCCCCGTCGATTCAACTTTTCCACTTATGTATATGTATGTAGGTGGGGCAAATACAGCAAACCTGGGAGAATAAATGTATCAAACTTTAATACAAAATTAGAATTAAGTTTAGTGTTAGGTTAGAATACATTTATTTTTGAATGTGTCTGCATTGTAATCCAAGTTAATTCAAATGTGTTTATATTATGTTATGTTGCCGTGCAAAAGCGGAAAAAAATACTAAGCTTGTATCTTGAGGTACCAATGTACTCATATTCTGTCTTGATTTAGGCCAGCACCCCAGTACCCCTGCTAGGGCGTTCGGGTTTGCTGGGCGAGCTGAGGAACAACTTCTTCTGCGACGTGGCCTGTGGAAGAGGCCAAATGGCCGACTCCACCTACTGCGTCACCTTCTCCGGCTTGCTGTGCGAGTTTAACGGCAATAGGATGCTGGACAAGTGGGTAGATCTGCAGGTAAAAAAAAAAAAAAGCTTCCATCCTTCCTTTTTTGCATCATGCCTTCTTATGTCTATACATGATACAAAATCTGCTGTCATGCATTTGTCTTCTGCTCTTTGTTTATTTTGTAGACCAGCATGGCTCAGTCTCTGTCTCTGTCTTCGGACCGGATCTTCTGCAGCTGCGCCGACGGAACGGTGCGAGCATTCAGCCCGTCGGACCTTCGTTTTGTCTGCACCCTGCCTCGGCCGCACCCCCTCGGCGTGGATGTCGCGGCCGTCACTCAAGCCAGGTAGGGAGCTTGGCGACTGCTCATGAGGAAAGCTGGAAATGAATCCTCAATGGATCCTCTTTACAGGCACTTGCTGTGCAGCCGGGTGGACGCCCGCTACCCAGACGCCATGGCCGTGACCTATGACCCCGTCAGCCGCTGGTTGAGCTGCGTGTACGCCGACCACAGCGTCTTTGTTTGGGACGTCGCTGATGTCAGCCGGGTGGCTAAGGTGCATTCGGCCCTCTTCCACGCTGCCTGTGTTTGGGACCTCGACGTAAGACCAATATCATTCAGTAAAAACTATACATACCATACATACTGTTTTATTACTATGCCACTCATAATATCATGCATTCATTTTTCCTCAAGATGTTTCCTGATGTTCCCGGTGGAGAGACGGCCGCCATTGTTTCACCCGGCACGTTCCTCAGCTGCTCATCTGACAGCACCATCAGACTTTGGCACATGGATGAGCGGGCCCGTGTTCATTCAAATAACCTGCTAAGCACAGTCAGCTAAAGAAAAAAAACACTACCAATATATACAGTAAAATACAGTCTCTAAAGATATTTAATGATTTGTTTTTAGGACCTACTCAAGATCATCTACACAGGCCCAAACACAGCCGCCTTGCAAGAAACAGAACACATGACCCATGCGGAAAAAACTGTGGATGGCCAACAAGTGGAAAACAGGACAGGCATCCGAACCATCTGCGTCGGCCCAGATGGAAAACACTTGGCGTCCGGTGATCGAAATGGAATGTTGAGGTGCGGTTAATCGTTGTCTCCACTAGAGGGCCACTCCACTGATCACTATCCCTGAAAGGGTTAATAGCTTTAACGAATGGTTTGTTTCTGTTGTTTTATTGTGCAGGATTCACAACTTGGGCAGCATGGAGGAGATTCTTAAAGTGGAAGCTCACGACGCGGAAATCCTCTGCTTGGAGTACAGTGAACCGCAAACAGGTTTTTTTTATTTATTTTGTTGCCGCGGGCGATGAATGATGCGCGTGTGACAATGGAAATGAATGGTCGCAGGTTTGCAGCTCCTGGCCACCGCCAGCAGGGATCGTCTGATTCACGTGCTGGACGCCGCCGGCGACTACGGCCTGGTGCAAACGTTAGACGAGCACTCATCGTCGATTACAGCCGTACGCTTCGCCGCTGGTGAGCCTCCAGAGAGCCTTTTTCCCATTTTTTTAGGCCCCGCCTCTTTAAATAATACATGACTATTGATAAAGTGTACACTGGGAGGCCTCACTCATCTGTATAGTTTACCACACTGTATGGAGACAAAAGTATTGGGACATAAGCACCAGAAGAGTGGATTTAAAAACAATTATATCTTAATTTTGTTTTTTTTTTCATGTTCACTAAATAAATAGTGGTATATATATTTAAAATATTAATTTTTTAATCAAAGCCTATTGGAAAATGCTTTTTCACTCTTTTTTAAACTTGATTTTATTATCATTATTATCCTCATTTTTTAACAGATTGGCTTGTAGCAATAGTAATAGATGTCTAATCCATTTGATTGAACTATACTGACTGACTTTTTTTCTGTCCATGTAGTAACAAAATGATTTTTTTTCATTTTTCCTCAGCGAGTGACGGCAAAGTGAGGTTGATCAGTTGCGGGGCAGATAAAAGCATCTACTTCCGCACGGCACACACCGTAAGTAGAACACAAAGAAAGACTCGTGCCACACAGAAGGAGGTCTTAAATCAGGCGTAAGTAGCTTAGAGTTAGCCAGCATTTTCCAATCAGGGTCCCTTTTTATCCACATTGATTCTTCACAGTCTAAAAGGCGCCCATACGGGTGTGTCTGTTAACTTTTATGGAGCGTGATAAATAACCGCTTGTTAGTCAGCAGTGAGATTGCCTAGCATAGGCCAGCGTCCACATAATCGCAGCGCCCATAATGAGCGCCGACGCTGTTTTGGAGATTTGTCAGCAGAGGGAGCCGCTAGCAATTAAAGTGACAAATAAAATAATACAAATTCCTCTAGTTCTATGGCTATAATATATATTTTTTGTTTATAGAAAGAACAAAAATGGCATACTCTTGTTAAAGAATTAAAAAAGTCAACATCAGTGAAGGATTACAGTCAAATAATTTTTGTGGAGATTCAGTCTTGCATTTAACATGATCACCAGACAAAAAAAAAACATGGCTGTTTTTGCAGAGCGAGGAAAGAACCGAGTTCAGGTGTTGTCATCACACGGTGAGGAAGAGCACCCTTTACGACATGGGCGTTAACCCCAGCAGCAAACATGCGGCGGTGGGCTGCCAGGACCGCTGCATCAGGTGCGAGGCCTTCTAGGTTTTGCCTAGAAAAACTCCAATTCACCTACTCATTAATTTTTTTTACTCCATTAACAGGATTTTCAACATCAACAATGGCAAACAGAAGAAAGTGTTCAAGGGTTCACTCAATGACGACGGTAGCTTGCTCAAGGTTAGGAATACTGGTTATTACCGTCTATGTGCGAGGGTACTGAACAAAATGATTTTGTGTGCGTCACAGGTTCAGATTGATCCGTCGGGTCAGTACGTGGCGGCTAGCTGCTCCAACAAAAACATTAGCGTCTTCGACTTCAACACTGGGGAATGCGTTGCTACCATGTTTGGGCATTCAGGTAACCACAGGGTAGAATTGAATACACTCAATGGAATTATAACAAAAATACCCAAATACTACGACACTAATGAAGCTAATTTGTTGCTGTATTATTATTATTTTCTTTAGAAATTGTGACAGGTTTGAGGTTCACTAATGACTGCAGGCATTTAATCAGTGTGTCTGGGGACAGGTGAGGATTTTATTAGTTTGATTTATGGTCCTTCATTTTCCCCTGTCTCGACCAAAATGCAACTTTGAAGCATTTCCATACACCCAAAGAATTGCCAGCCTAAAACCCTTTTCCACTTTGTTTTCATCACTCAGCTGCATCTTCGTGTGGCGTCTATCTCCCGAGTTGACCATTAACATGAGGCAAAAGCTGTTTCGGCTCCGACAGCCTCTGACTAGCGCCACCTTCAGGTCACCCCCTCCACCGGGCTCCATTCTGTGGGACTTTCTAACAAACTTGCGACATCCCACAGCAGAAGGGAAGCTCAGAGCGCCCCCGCTCTGTTGGGGCTCTCCTTCGACAGCGATCGCGGTGAAGAGTACTGCCGCCGAGACTCTGACGATCGCAACCCCGAGTCAGAAAACAGCGTTTCTGCCGACAGCAGCCATGGAGAAGAAGACACGGGTGGCTCAGAAGAAACACCTGACTGGGAGCCGGTAACAGTAATCTTTAATCCTTATATAAACACAAGATATTTGGCCCATGAAGGTATAATAGTTGAAATATTGCTTGACATTTTGTTTTTCCAGCCTGCCGTACCCACACCCGTCGTCAGCCGCCGCCCCCGTCGTCGTTGGTCCCACCGCAAAGGCTCTTTGGAGCTAAAGGTCAAATCCATGTTGGACCTTAGACAACTGGAGAACTTCAGTCCCACTAAACATACCAAGAGAGCAAAGTTGCAACAGCCCACCTCAAGCTCGGATCACCCCGACCAGAATGTCTCTCGTCAACACGTCGTCCGCTGCCATTGGCTCTCGTCTGAAGGCTCCAAAGCTTCCGATAGGGCGGGTCAGCCCCTCAACCAGAGTCAGGACAGCTACAGCCCAGACAGCGCCTGCTCGCTAGGCTACGATAGCCGAGGAACTAGCCCAGATGGTATCCTGGACGGTAGGTAAAATAACTAAGGACTCTTTCATTCTTTATTTCATGCAACTTGTCATCAACAGACTCCGGAGACAACGCGTCCCTCAGCCTGGACAGTTCAGAGGACGAGTCGGATAAAGAAGAGGCGAGGGATGGATTGGCTAGCGTGGAGGACGTTTCAAGACAACCAGAAGATTTCCTCAAACGCAACTTTGAGACACTAGCGGACGCCTGTAGCACAGGTTGCGCAATCATAGGAACAAAAGCTAGGACATAGTGGCCATTAAGGACCACTTTGGAAAGCCCTACTTTACCTTATCATTGATTTTTTTCTGTGTTTTTTGCAGCTGAGCCATGCAGAGTCCAGAGGCTCAGCATGTCCTCACGTTTCCTGGCCCGAGGACATCAAAACAGGTGCGGGGGCTCCTACAAGCCCCCCGTATCCAAAGTGCGGCCTTTAATGGAAAACGGGCAGAGCAGAAGCATCACAGGCTCATTGGTCATCCCGAGACCGCCCAAGAAGACCACGCCGGGGTCCCACTTATGGAGGTTCTCTACACCACCGTCCCAACCGGCTCAACCTGACGAAACTGGTGGTTTGCATAAGTCACAGTCTGTTCAGAACCTCACTTCAGCACGTATGTCCTTAATCCTATAGAGAATATTTATACATTGTGTGAATGGGAAAATAGCAATACAAATACATATACATTTACAATTGCTCAAATTGCCCAATTGAATAAATAAATGAAAATGGGATTTAAAAGATTTAATGCTATAAACTGCTTCTTTCTATGCAGCTCCACGCTCACCGCTTCCCTCTGCTGAGCGTCGTGAGTGGTGCAAGAGACCCCAATGTCTCCTCCTGGAGCGCGAGCCTTCCAAACCCTCGTCCTTGCCCTCGCCCACAACAGTCTCGCCGGTGTCTCCCCTCTCTTACATGAGCCCCACTGCCAGCTCCATGGCCAAGAGCAGCCGCTCATCTTCCGTAGGGGAAGGCATCCTCGAATTGCCCCCTTTCCCCAAAGCTCGTAGGTCCTGGGGGGATCTGGACGGGGCGGAGGCGCCTTGGCACCCGTTTGCCGCCGTCCTCCCGACTCCCTCTCGCATCCCCCAGCCTAAGCGGCCTCTCAGCCCTCGACGCAGCTTGGACGCTAAAGCCACTAGCTTTTCGCTAGGAAGCCCAAACAAAGTTTCTTCTCCCATAGTGGGACCAGCCATTGATGTCACAGTTTACACAGGTGGAGATTTTTTGGGGGGGGCGATAGACAGATTTAAGACAAATTGGAAGATAATCTTCATTCTTTTTACACGTTCTTCTTGAAGGTTCAACAGAGAAGAAGCCAACATCCATAGCGTCGCCTCCTGAAGCGCCCATAGTGGCAGAACGTCCCTTCACACATCCAGGCCTTCCTTCTCCCACTGATCTTTCATTTACTAGCGCCACTTTTTCTTCCCGTCTACCTGCTACGCCACCTCTCCCTTTCCGCCGTCACTCTGACTCACGCGGGCCGTCCCTGGCTTGTGTCTTTTCGTCCGTGGCTGGTGAGTCTAGTGCCAAAATGCTTGCTCATTTGAATTCGCCTTCCAGCAAAAACGTGTATTCTTTTTTATTAAAAATGTGTATTATTTTTGTTTTGATTTTCCATTCTCATTACAGGTGATTCTGTTTCTTTGGGCACATGCAAGCAGGTTGCGACTGAGCTTGTTTGCAGTCTCAGGCGAACTATCTCACTTTACACGACGGTTAGTATTCTCGAATTTAAAGTATTTTTTTTATAAAGGAATATTTTAAGATAGGTAAAGTATTTGGTTGATGAGCTTTGTTATTAAGGTCAACCAATAATTTGGCTGGTCAATAAATATATAGATGTTTTTAGCTTTAGGCATTATTTTTTAATCAGCATCGGCCTTTGAAAATCCCTAGCTCATTTTATGTTCTTTCATATATTATATTTTAGGTGCTCAACTCCTCTCCGGAAGGTGGAGAAGAAGCTCGTCAGGAGATGATGGCGGTGTTGTCCCAGGCGTTGGCTTCGGCCAAAGCCGAGCTGGACCCGCTGCCCGGCAACCTGACGTCCAATAGCGCCCTCACGGCTTCGGCGGATAAAGCTGAAGGCGACAAAGCCCTTGCGCTGTTGGAGCAGTACGCAGAGCTTTTGCTTAAGTCTGTGGAAAGGAAGCTGGATGGCAAAATGTGAAGTAGGAAGCCTCTCAGGTGCTTTTTTTAAATTTTTTATTCTATTGTACTCAAACAGCTGGCCTTATTTTTTAACCCCCCCCCAAAAAACATGTGGCCTTAGCTAGGTTTTCTTCATTTAAATGTTGTTTTGTTCATGAAATTGACAATACAAATGGCTAGTAAAGTATGGTCTGATAACTGACAATCTATTGGATGTCCATTAATTCAACACAAACAAGCTTTATTATTCATTTATGTTTTAATTGTTAATACAAAATACACAGTCAATTCACATGTGGTAGAATTAAAATATTTTTCAGTATAATTTAAATGGAAATGTTACATTTATTATTCTAAACAAATTAGCCAGTGTTAATATTAGTTTGCGTTAAAAGCTTAAATCACATGTAAGATTGACACATTTTATTGATCCAATGCTATTGGCAGCAATAGATGCCCAATTTCCAAATAAATTGGGTGTCTATTGCTTTCAATAGCAACGAATGAGTTAAGCACACTTAGGAAATGTCAATATCATGTTACAGTCATGACCACATTGCTCAACTTGTCAAGCGGTCTTACGGCAGCGTCTCCACGTTGACGTAAGTCAGGACCACGTCATGCAGGATGTTGATTCTATTGATTTGGTTGAGCTCGCGGACGCGGTGGCGGAACTCGAACATGGGAATGTTATTGACCGCCACGCGGAACGAATCCTGCGTGCACAGTATCTTCATCTGAAACAAACAGACGTGGACAAATCTGAAAATGGCGGCGATTTGGCTACTACTGGGCCGGTGGGGCGGTCCCCTACGTGGTCCAGCAGAAGGCACCATCCCTAAAATAGTTTTCTGTCACGCTTGGTTTTAGCTGCAGTTCTTTTCCATTGCCGTTAGTGAAGCGATGAAGCAACGACATGAGACCAAAGACTGACCTCCAGGAGTCGGCCTCCCTGTGGGGTGGCACGTCACTGATCTAGATCAGCTTTCCCAAACGCCTTTCCAACCCTTTCCACCTTTTCTGCCAAACGTTAGTCTGACTTTCAACCCCCGGAGTGGTAACCTGGAGTCAGTCAAGGGCGTCAAGCGTAGCGTCAGTTAGTCTGCTAGCTGCGAGGCGTAGTTTCTGAAGAATCCCTGTCACTCACCTCAAAGGGGCTCCCCAGGGCGAAGGGGAAGGGTCCCTTTAGGTCCCTCTCCTCGGAACCCCAACGTTCGCCCACTTTGTGGTTGCGAACCAAAACCTGCTTGCCCCCCTCGCTGAAGCGAGGGTTGATGTGGAAGGCGATGTCATTGCCCCGGAGGAAGTTAACAGTGAACCTAGCAACATATGAAGTTGGCAAAAATGGGGCATTTTTGGGATTTTCAAGACTCCTAAGCCAAAAGGGCCATTGATCTGGTCTCCTTAACATGCTACAAAGTAAAGTACTCCTCTTCCTCTGGACTACTTACATTTTGGCATCTGGTTTAACCTGCCCCAGGATACTCATCATCATTTTGTCATACACGCCTCGGGCCAAGTTGAGGTTGTAAGGAACACTCTAAAAGAACAAAGAACAAATAAATGGAAGAAGGAATAAAGTCAAATCATCTCTTCTGCTCAGTACTCACAAGCGGCCCCGATGTTGGCGGCAGCCACTGTTGCGGCACCAGAGCCGGATTCTGCCCAGGCCATCCTGGCTGTCCGGGGTTGTAAGGCCAACCGGGATGGGCCATCCATCCCGGCCAAGACGGACGCTGGCCCGAAGACTGAGCGTGAGCAGGGACGGTAGCGGGGACCGGTGCCAAAATGGGCGCCTGAATGGGTGCTTGAGGCTGGACCGGTGGCTGGGGAGGCTGGATGGCTTGGGGAGGCTGGATGGCTTGGGGAGGCTGGATGGCTTGGGGAGGCTGGATGGCTTGGGGAGGCTGGTACTGACTCGGCCAACAAGGGTGGCAGATTTGACCAGGTGCTGGAGCTACACCTTGGCCCGGTGTGGAAGCGGGGACCATGTTTGTGGTCTGGATAGGGGAGGGTGTTAGAGCCTGAGGAGGGACTGGAAGAGGGCTGGGTCCAGAAACTGGCAATGGTTGAGTCCCTAACCAGCAAGGAGTGTTGGGCTGCCCGGTCCAGCATGGCAGAGCTTGCTGTGGGGCCTGACACGTCAAGAGCAACAAACATTTTTTTCAAAATTGGTAAAACGCCATTGAAATGCCAAGAGAACAAACACCACATTTGTCTTGGTAACCTGCTGGAAGGGCTGGACCTGCTGGCTAGGCTGGATCTGCTGGCTGTTCTGAGTGGGCCACATAGGAAAGGCGCTCCCGGGTGTCTGGTTGGGCCAGAGGGCGCTAGTCTGTGGGGTAGAACCGGGCGGGCAACTGCCACACGGAGCGTCAGCACACTGAAGGGGGGAGGAAGGAGGTGGAGAGAGTGATCGGGGTGGAGGTTCGGCAGCAAGGACGGAAAATCGAGGCAGAGAAAGGGTAGACAAGATGGAGGACACCAACTTGACGGAGCAACATTGGCACAAGCGTTGACATTGATATTTAGATTTGAAAAAGGGAAAATCTTACCTGGGCTTGTATCTGATACTGCGGGGAGCTACTTACATCCATGCTTTCTGGAGAAAACCAAAAGTTAAAACAAACACTTATTTTTTATTCTTATCTATGTTTGACCAAAATGCTGTGATTGCATTAAATGTGTTTATTAAATGGAATGGGTCATGCTGATGGAATAGCATCATTAGGTGTGTAATTGTATGTGTTCTGACTTCAGCGCATTGTTTACTCTTGTGACTGCAAATTGAATTAGAGTAAACTATGCAGCAATGAAACTATGACAATACATATATTGACATTTCCCAACAGATGACCTACAATCCTTTTTCTACAACAGCATTAGCAATTTTTACAAGCCAAATTTGACATGTATACATTATTCAATCGTAAAATAGCTAACTTATTCTCTAAAATAGCAGAAAATATTAATTACAGATTTGGTTAAATTATGTAGCATATAGACAGTCTAATACAAACGGCTATATTTTTTCCCATTTTGCATTCTTTAGTAAAACAAATAGATAAAGCTTACTTGTGATGTTAGAGATGGTAGGAAGTAGGCTGTCTTTTTGTGGACGTCAACAGGTTGGCTGGAAGCAGTCAGACGGCCAGAAGCAATCACATCCACTTTTATACCATTTCATACCCCAAAACTCAGTGAGCACGCCCCCTTAACCCAAGCAATGCATATTTGCTTGTATTAGGTCTCAAGACAAACCGATGATGTCATCATCCGGGCAAGATTTTGCAATAAATGCTCCTTCCTCTTCTCTCATTGACCTCCATTAGAGGCTAGTATGATGAATGCAAATTGACTGACTATATTATGTCACTTTAGTTTAGCTGTGTTTGAAAGATATCTTTTTAGACACTGCATTTTTTGTTATGCCTGTTATCACAATATAGTGATATTTCAGATCAAAACTGTTGTGACTCATTTACATCATGCATTAAGTTATATGTATTTTGTTCTTTTATACCTACTTTTTTTCATTGTGATATATTTTATGATGCATTACTAATGTCTAGTTGAAAGCAGTAACACAAGTAAGTTTTCATTCAGTCATGCTTTTAATTATTCAATGCACTAAGTGATGTTTTGTACTGTAATACAAATAAATTGAAAAAATATGTACATGTAGTTATCCATACTTCTCAATGTTACCGTTTTGTTATGTTTATAATGTTGACAGGGTAACGACTAAACTAACATGTAAAAAATAGTAATGTGAGACAAGGAGCTTCTATACGAATTGGACATAAATCTCCACGGCAACCACACGACAAATAACATCAGGGAATTTAACAATGCCATTGGCTTGTCTGCTAGTGTCCTGATTAGATTAGGCAGCATGCTCACTCAAAATGTCACAAACCGGTTACACAGTCTTGGAATACCTCAATTTAATTCTCAGCCGGTAACCTTTAATTATACAAAACAAGCCGAGCTGAGATATTCATAATTTTGAATGATTAATATTAATTTGGACTTCAAATTAGGTAGCAGATATAAATAGGGAAGTATAAATATAAAAAAGCTTGAAATGGAAGTACACAAAATAAAAAAACAACTATACAGTTAAACATAGTAATAACTTGAAATGAAAAAGACTACACATTAATAATGCAATTAACAATTCTTCAAATAGATAGAAAACAATATATACAAACCTAAAGTGTAGATTCAAATTATTTTAAAAGTAAAAAAGATGTATCCACAAAAAATAAATCACTTTCTCCCTTGCCTAGATTTACAATGATAAATTTATCCATTTTGCAATATTTATGTTCCTTATCTGATTTGACTGATGTCATGACTAATATGGTTCATCACCACAAGGCGTCGCTGTCGTCGTTTCTATGACGTCACATTATTATACTACTGTACTTATAAAAACGCCGGCTGCCCCGTTTTACGTCCCACTTTGAATCCACTGTCATTTATTCAAGATCATAACTGCAGCCAAAAATTATGTATCATCGGGCTTGTCTAAGGTGTACTATCCACACTAATTGGCTATGACGTCAAGGCTAAACCCAGTTAGCATCACTAATGTAATTGCAACGGGGCGGTAGCATTGTGCTAACGTGTGCCAACCACAAGACATGGTGAAATGGTGATCCGGATTTGCACGTAGGGAAGCAGGCCGATGCAGCGACCGGGAAGGTGATCCTTCTCCTTGGGGTGGACACAGGTGCTCCTCCGCTCTCTCCCCGGCTTTCTCCGCCCCTCTCCAGCCTCTCATTTGCTCCTGCGAGCGGCCCGGATGTGGCGCACAGCAGGAGAGCTGCTCCCCGAGAGCCAACATGGCGCCGCAGGCTCACGCGTAACGTCGTCCGCCGCTCCGTCGTCCACCATCGCCCATACGGGAGGGATCCGGACAAAGCGACGGGACATGTGAGCTCATCCAGCAGGTGAGCCCTCGCCTCTTTTCATCCGTTTCATGCATTCATTTCAAACTGCAATAGTAACGATTACTGCGCGGCGATGATGGTGGATGGGAAAGGGGGCCGACGCGAACGCTCGTCGCGGGCGGCAAAGGGGATGCTTTCCTCGGCTTAGCTTGTCCGAGCAACCGGGGGATCGGCCGGGACTCGGACGGGGTCGTGGCGACGCCTTCGTGCGGGAAGCGAGCTGTCATTTGCAGGGCCGGAGCGTTGTGTTGTTGTCATGGCTCGGGGCTTCTTTCCACGCAACGGCCGCTGTCCTTGGTAGTGAATCTACTGGCAATACTCACTCCCCGTTTCTAGAGGAGAATGCATGTTTTTGCTGCATTTTTGCATGCATTTTCCTCCCATTGCAGCATCAAGCACCTGCACCCTTGTAGACATTTGAGCTTTTTTTTTTTGCTCATCCCTTTCCAATGCTGCTTACAGTGCCTGCAACGGTGCTACTGTATGACAAGCAGCAGTCATGGTACACACTTGAATGTGTGTTCATGTAGGGCAGGTAAATAAAGGCTGGCAGATGGCTGCTTTTCAAGTTCACTGTGGCTGAGGGATTAGAATAGTGAAGTGGAGGGGAAAATTAAAAGTGTTGCGCTTGCCGGGGTTCCCCGTCGCTCCCGCTCGCTAAGCTCATCATCGCCCCGGGTGTAAACGTCGCTTGCCCTAATGGAGGTAATGTGAGGTAAACACCTCGTTGGCAACACCTCGGGCCCCGATTCCGACGGTCACTTGTTGGGTTGTGGGGCATCGATGCGTGACCTTGTATCTTCTCAAAGGGTGGCGGAAAGCGGTTTTCAATGACGGGTCAAAACTAGGCATGACCCCATTACAACTGATTTTTGTGGATCTAACTCGGAAATGTAAACAAAGAAAAATAGTATGTGCAACTAAACTATGTTTTTGCAAATGAGTCTTGCAGCACAAATTATGTTGAAATATTTATCTTATAATTGAACTTTAAGAAAGAAATAGCCTAATATGGTAAGTTGAGCTCTATTTATTGTGGTTTCCATGACTTTTGCTATTTTTTATGTATGTATTTTTTTTGCAATATAGTTCAGGAATATTTTTATTTATAAAACAAATAATGTAATGGGCTCACTTTAACTCTATTGACTCTCGACTTTAATACTGTCTGTTTCACTAGTGTAAATTTAAATACTATGTAGTTATAGTACTGCACATGTATTGTTTTTTGCAATATACCTTAGTATTATTTTGTAGCCCTTAACTCTTTCTCTACCTTTGACAGTTCTAGACTTATTCATCTGTATGAACTGGCTTTGGATGATGATGCTTCACTTCCAATGATGGCGATAGGTACCCAATCCAATTGGACTGGGATGGTTGGCAGCGATGGAATGATCCCTCAAAAAGCCATGTTTGTTTTTATGTTCTCATGACAGGAAACAGCATCGGTTGAGTCAGACGTATTGATGGCGACTCGCACGCTACACCGGCTCGCCGCCCCCTCAATGACCATAAATTCAAGTGTGACATATGGCGCCATTTCATCAACGTAACATGATGCGCTCGTTAAACCTGGGATCGCAAACGGCTGCGAGCCCGCTGCTCGCTAATGAATGCTAATGCCTTGTTCACGGCCGTTAAAATACGACGTGCTTTTGTGTGCGCGATCATCTTTCCGTCCCAGGCTAGAATACCAACATAGTGAAAACATGAGCTATTTGTTCCTTTGCAAATCAGTACTAAACTCCATAGAGCGCTCGCCATAGCCTACTCTTACTTTGGAACATAAGAGTCTTAGGAGTCATAGGAGTCTTCGCTATCCTATTCTATGCACTGTAAAATTTGATTCCAATTTCTGGATGCGTAGCAATCATCTATTTTTGGTGTCCGTGGGTTGCTCACACTCAATTACATAAAATGGAGTCACACGGTGAATAATTTAACCAGGAGGAGAAAGTCGGAATTTCTCCTGCCGTTACATCACATAGTTCCAAATGCTGTTAGGCTAATGTCGTTAATGGACCCCAAACAAAATCGGTTATATTTTTTGCAATCGACCTTAATATCATCTCCTAATTCATTAAAATTAGTCTCTCGACCCTGTAATTATTAAGTAGATATTTTGTAAATCAAAAAATATTTGTAGCATTGTCAATTAATATTTTAGCCCCCAAAACCAAACTATCAATACCAAAATCTCAATTTTCATTCTTACGTCAAAATCTAAAATTCTCCACGTCTTAAAATACCAGTCATTTCTGAACATTCAGTCTCAAGCATCAGCCATTTTAAAAACCATCATTTTTTTTAAACTCCCTACCTCAAGACAATGCTGATGTCATAGCGATTTTCATAATTTCCCGCACACACCCAGAAAGACTTAAGCCCCATACTTCCATAGAATTAGAGAAACATAACCTAAATCCTCTTCCCATTTCTCTGCTCAATGAGTCTGTTCTACTTCTTCTGGCTGTGTGCACTTATGTGTGTAGTGTGTGAATGTGTGTGTTGTTGAGAAGGCCCACTGAAGCCTGAACATCCAGCTTTGCCTTGAGGGCCTCCCAACGTCGCATCTGCCTCGGCTTCCCGACTCGCCTGCCGCTTCAGGGTGAAGCCGTCGTGCCGTTTTTTTGGGAAGATACAATTGTACCAATTTTGTAGTGTTTCCTATGCAAAGATGTTTCTTAGTGTTGTCTTCATGCCATACTGTAATGTATAGTACTGTGTTTATATTTGTATATGCGATGTTGACAACTAGCTTTCCAGGGTTCAAATCCTTTTGTTTACCTCCGCATGCTTTCTCTTGACAGGTCGCCGCCTAATTCCACCTTAATCGGCATTTAAAGCGATCCCAGCTCGGAACAAGGAAGCCAATTGCTTCGGCGTCTGCTCCTTCAATTACTTTCTGTCGCTTTGTCACCATCAACAAACGACAGTTTTTATCACTTAGCAATGTCTTGATGAATTGAAATCATGACAACCAATACAAACTTGTTTTGGGCATGGCGACAATTGCTGGGCCCAAATTTGTCTGGTGATGAATATAAATATGTCTGAGTGGACTGAGCACGCCCAAAACAAACCTCACCAAGGAAGGGAACCAGTTCTACAAGGCAGAAAAATCATCTTAACAACAAATAGTGTTCGATTGCAGTCGCAACACGTGTTCCGCAACATAAAAACAGATTTCCGTTCAACAGGGTGATGTTAAACCAAGTTGTCTGGATGTTCCACTCGAATAAGCACAGCACGAGTGCAACGTTAGCCCTTTCTTTCTTCCTAAATTCAAATTTCCTTGCTACGCTCGCAGAGGGAATGGAAGTGGAGGAATCAGGCAGACGTTTTGCTCCGTGATTTGAGATCAGTCACGTGGAATTGCATCAATAAATCAGGATGTTCATTAGAATTTGCTGTGGTTTTTTTTTGCAGTTGCCGAGGTGTGCTTCAAAGGAGAGCAAAGTTTGGGCTTCTGGGGGCCTCCCTACAGTCGACATCCTTTCGGTGAGTAGATGCTTTAGCACATTTACAAACTCTGGTCTAATATTTGGCTACAAAAATATTCCACTTTTTGGATACTAGCAAAAAAAATATTTATTAGACCTATTAGAATACTGATGCACATTGAAAATAATAAAAAAAAACATTTTTTTGAGAAAAAACACTAAAAAAAACACTTAAAAAATTAAGATTTTTTAAAATAAAGGTTGCACAAATATTAATTTAACAAATTAATGTATATAATACCTCTATACAAAACTAGAAGATAAAATCCAATAAATCCCCAAATAATATGACATGGCAAAGTATAATTTTTGGCTCATCGTTAACCACCAAATATGAAGACCTTGGGATGTAGTTGATCTTTTGTGCTAGAGTGCAGCCAAAGAGCTGTCAGCCAGCCTAAATTTAGCTCCGAAGACCCAGCATCTCGTAGATAAGTGCATGCGTGCATGCGTGTATGTGTCACGACTCTTGGAGTATCTTAACGTACTCTGACAAAACCTCCGGCACTCCCATTTAAGACTCTTACACACACTGCATCGGGTCGGCGCGATGCCCACCGCGGGGTAGGACGACCACCACCACCACCACGACAACGGCGCAAGCTTGATCATATTTGCCACTGGTTGCCAAGCGACCAAATAGGAAGTAGCCTAGTGCCTTATCGGAAAGTAGGTCACAGAATTTGGGCATTTCTCATTTGCCTTTTTCCAAAAAAAGGTGCTTTTTTTGTAACGTCCGGATTCGATAAAATTTAAGGGTTGGCGGGATAGCCAAAAGATCATATCCCGATTTATTTAGACTTTAAAAAAAATTAAAAATTAGACAAATTGGAGCATTACTGACAAAATTTCTCATATAAAACATATTTAGGAAACATCTTCAGCATTTAATTTAAATAATGCCCATTTTAAAACAATGTGTGATTTAATTTAGCATAAAAAGTAATGACCAAAACATGACACTTTAGTAACATAAAAACCAAACACACCAAATTAAATGTAGAGCCACATACGGCTCACAAGTTGTACATAAACCATGACGTAGCCATCAAACACGGGCTGAATAGATGAAAGCGTTTATCCAATGACACAGCTGTGCCCTCTTTGATGCTCGGGCATGAAACAGCAGGAAATGAGCGCCGTTAAGGAATGGCGGTGCACACGCGGGCAAATAAGAAGGGGAGAGGAAAAAAAAATGCGGGCTGACGTGCATGGCATGCTAGCAGCGCCGTGTAACCAGCAGCTGCACGCACATCATGTCAAGCAGCCATCAGGTCGATGGCTAGCGTGGTATGGATGTGTGTGTGTGTGTATGTTTATCTCTCACTCGCACTATTAGCACACAGGGTCATTCCGTGTCAATTTGCACTGTGACACTTTTTCATTTGCACGATTTCCATCATATCGCTGCCTTATGATGTCCAACTTTGAGGCCCATAAGATGAAACAACTCCTACAAAGTTGCTTCCCATCTTTGACAAAGATTGTTCAATAGCCCCTGATTTTTCTCCCATTGGCAGAAAGTCATCACATCTTCGCCATTTCAGGAACTGCCACTGTAAGTAGCCTTTTTGGAGTTTTGCGTGGCGAGAGTGGGCTCACAACGCGGCGCTAATCCCGCCGTGTTATCTCGGGCGCATCGGTCCTGTGAAGTCATGTGAACTGGTATGAGTCTGCTATTCTGCTGGGAACCTCAAGCTGGCTGGCTGGCGGCTCACGCTGGATTTCACTTGTAAAACCGTAGACTGAACAGCCCATTTGTTAAATATTTCAAACAAAGTAAATACATGATAAAAACAAAACATTTTTTGGGCCATTTTTATGGCTTTTAAACCAAAGACGACTCAGCCAAGTGAGTTTTCTGCCCCCCACCCCCAGTGCGTCTGAAAGTAGTGTTTGATAAAGCTGAAGTCACGCTCAGTTCTTCCACACGTGATGAATAATGTACGACAGTTCACCATGCGTCCTAAAATAACTGAGGGAAATAAGTCACGAGAGGCTCACGCACCCCACGAACGCCACATTTTTCTCGGGCGAAATGTCACTGCGGAGCTGCTGTCAAACCAGCTGCTCTCTCCTTCGGGCCCGTCAAAGGCCGGCCCGACAGCCAGCGTAGGGCCACCTGAGCTTTTAAAAGTGCAGTCGCAATGGCCAAGGCCACTTGGCCTCTGAGTGGCCTTTCCCAGGCAATCGCTTCTTCCCCTTCCGTTCGTCTCATAAATATTTCCACCTGCTCTTGCGTGTTGCTAGCCTATGTGTACAAAAAAAACAAAACATTTTCATCCAAGTCACCCTCTTAATGTTGCTTGGAATGCTTCCACCAGTTCTACAATATGAGTGACTTTTTGATTGAATAGGATTTTTTTTCAGTATATGTTTGCCCAATCTACATCCATATTTTTTAGTCCTGAAAAAAAATAACAGCAAATATAATGAAATCTCATTCATTATTTTTTTTGGGACAACTTATCCTAACAAAGGGTCGATTGTAAATAATGTAAGTAGTAAATACGAAATACCTTTTTCTATTAAAGTCAAGAAATGCTTTATTTTATGTTACACATTCTGTTACTGTCATCAGAAACTAAAGATAAGTAAACTTAGACAGATATTTTTGCTTATTTATTTGATTGACTATGCCCAAAAAGTACAATAGTACTAAAAAATACATACAAAACTACTGGATTGGATCCAAATTTGTGACCAAATCCTACACTCCAAAAACAGTTTCATGGGATGCCAATACTATTCTAGAATCCTGACTATCTTTAAGAACCCTTGTTTAAAGCAGAACTGAATCCACTGGTCCCCTCAGGCTACAGGATTACTAACTTCTTCTGCTCAAGATGGCGCTAATGTAGGTCAACAGGTATAAGCTTCCATTTACAGTCTATGGATAAAGACAAGCAGAGTGGAAAAGGGGCTTGGGGATAAGACAGGGGGGCTAGGCTAGCTACATAGTGCTTTTCTCATCAATGCTTTATAGCTTTTTACCTATCTGCAAGCTGTTTGCTCCAGATAACATCCGCAAATTGCGCCTCGTTGGACACCGAACAAAAAAAAACCCCACAAAGAACGTCAATGGTCGCTAACGTCTGTTTGAAGGCGGTGGCGCTAGAAACCAAATGTACGTCAAGAGCCACAGTTGTAAACTCTTGTTGTCTTTATCTTCTCTTGCCTGGCCACAAGTGAATGGGCGGACGGTCACATGACCTTTTGCTCTTCCAAAACGAGGTCACTCCGCCGTTCTTCTTTCCGGGGATTAAGGGCAGACTGCGAAGGGGACGTGAGGGGAAAATCCTATGGGTGCGTCATCTGTCAAACTTGATTTTTTTTCCTTTCTGCCTAACCTTGGCTGGAGTGAGTCAGATTAAAAGTGTCAGTGCGACGTTAACCTATTTTTAAACTGTCGTTTGCCGCAACTCGACCCATGAAAAATGCTCCAAAAATATTATTTGATCAAAAACACTTGGTATTTAACAAAAAAAAATATTGTTCTATCAAGACAGTTTTTATAATCTTTCAATTCATGAAATAAATACTAGGTATACAGATTAAATAATATAAAATATAGCATAAATCTTGTGTAATGTTAAAATTGATAGTCATTTAATAAATTGCAGTAGCAAAAACATGTGTAAGTTAATCAAATTTTCAAATATGAAAAATGCTCCAAAAATATTATTTTATTAAAAACACTTGGTATTTAACAAAAAAAAATATTGTTCTATCAAGAGAGTATTTATAATCTTTCAATTCATGAAAAAAATACTAGGTATACAGATTAAATAATATAAAATATTGCATAAATCTTGTGTAATGTTAAAATTGATAGTCATTTAATAATCTGCAGTAGCAAAAACATGTGTAAGTTAATCAAATTTTCAAATTTTCTAATATGAAAAATGCTCCAAAAATATTATTTTATTAAAAACACTTGGTATTTAACAAAAAAAATATTGTTCTATCAAGAGAGTATTTATAATCTTTCAATTCATGAAAAAAATACTAGGTATACAGATTAAATAATATAAAATATTGCATAAATCTTGTGTAATGTTAAAATTGATAGTCATTTAATAAATTGCAGTAGCAAAAACGTGTAAGTTAATCAAATTTTCAAATTTTCTAATATGAAAAATGCTCCAAAAATATTATTTTATTAAAAACACTTGGTATTTAACAAAAAAAATATTGTTCTATCAAGAGAGTATTTATAATCTTTCAATTCATGAAAAAAATACTAGGTATACAGATAAAATAATATAAAATATTGCATAAATATTGTGTAATGTTAAAATTGATAGTCATTTAATAAATTGCAGTAGCAAAAACATGTGTAAATTAACCATGTTTTCTCATTTCTCG
The DNA here is from genome assembly GCF_051989575.1 of Stigmatopora nigra. Lineage (NCBI taxonomy): Eukaryota > Metazoa > Chordata > Actinopteri > Syngnathiformes > Syngnathidae > Stigmatopora > Stigmatopora nigra. The sequence goes on along the minus strand of NC_135509.1, from coordinate 2,469,224 downwards.
CATACAATTGTTCTCTTCCATCTTTTTTCAGTTTGACCATGAAGAATAGCATTTTCCCACCTAAAAACAGAGAAAGAGGGCTTCCCACTGCACTATCAATAATAGACGATTAACTCACAAGGGGGGGTTTAATGTAAGATAATGGTGAGAGAGGCAAAAGGCTTTAAAGAATCGCAGTGCTTTTAGCCCTGAAAACCACAAGTGGAAAGCGTGTTGTTTTTAAAAGGTAGTGAGCCAGTGACCTCCCTACCCGACTAACAAGGATAATCACTTACTTGGAATACTTCGTGTAGTCGTAAATGCCAAGTAAAATAGACAAAAACCCATTTTTTGCCATGTTGTTGTGATGCTATTTGTTTTTTTTTTACACTAAATGATAGAATTTTGTCATTGTTCAACAATAGATCCAAAATTAAAGAAATTGTACAGTCTAAAATTATTAATGTAAAGTTTTCCTCTGCAAATTTCAAAGATAAGTGAGATAGGAACATGTATCAATGGAAAACAATTGTGTTGTTTTTATCATGTGATGAGTTGTAATATTAAAGTGGAAAGTGGGTCATAGTGCCAATTACAACTGTCTTTTTTCTGCTTGTTTTTTTTAGATTATCTACAAAGAAAAGAACTACACGTGACCTAGTCAAGCCCTGAAGTCATAGTGGGACCTTTAAATGGGTAAAGTAAATCAAATAAATACTCAATTAGTCAGAGGAAAGAATGAAAGGCCTTGTATGTGTGTGTGTGGGTGTGGGTGGCCCACTTTTCCTTTTTCAAATGTAATTCCGTCATCCACGTGTCACTAACGTTCCTCAAAAAAAAAAAGTGGCTTATCTTGGAAAGAAGCTTCCGGAATGATCTTCAGTTGCTCGGGCTAGCGTGACAGATGCGGCGACGGCGGCGTTTTAGCTGCCATAATTCTACTCTGTATTTAGAGTTCAGCTGCCCCCCCTCCCAACAGCCACGGGGAAAAGACCCCGGGGCCAGACCTCGAAGGTGGTGTGCTGTGGTGGTATTAATAACTGGCACTTGCGGAGAGGGGTGTGACTGCTGTGTGACCCTTTTAGCCATCAAATGCATTTTCTTTTTGTGGAATAAAAAAAAAAATGACAGTGTAGTTGCTTTAGCTGGCATTTCCAAATGGACCCATTAGCTTATTGGAATATTACTTAGTACTTGATTATAATTTATCTTTTCAAATTCAGGAAAAGTTTGTTCTTCTGCTGGTTGGTAAAGTTTTGCACCATAGGCAAGTAGTAATCTGTAAATAATTATAATTGAAAAATCGCATCATTATAATTATGGCAAAAGAGTGCTTTAATTTCACATACTGTATTTTAATTCTATTAATTTAAAAGTAGTATAAAATACTTGTTTTGGATCAGTAGTACTATACTTTTTGTGATTATTTAAATGTATTTGCATAACTAAAGTTAATAAGAATTAGATGACAACAAAATATGGTCAACCACATGTAAACAAATAAAGAACAAAAAATTGAATACTGATAGAATGTATCAGTAAAAAAATACTACTGTAAGAGATTAATATCATTAAAATTCCAAAGAATAGTGAACTCCCCAAAAGATTTGGACTGGTATCATTTCTTAATATTTTTCGTTGTTTTTGGTGCTCTTTTTTACAGAACCGTCAGATGTTCCACTTGGACGTCCGACACGTGAGCGGGACACGAGCGTATCGGAGCACTTGGCAATGGCTTATCACCCACACTTTGGCGGCTTGACGGGCATTCGTTGCTAGGTAAGAATCGGACCGATTAACCACGCTCCAATGCCTTTGTCAACAATAGACGTCCCATTCGTTTAAACTGGTACGGCCTTCAAAATTCGTAAACAGTGCAACCCTTATTTGCAAGTACTTTATCCTTTACTATTGACCATTTTAGAAAACTAGTCAACAAGTCAGGATAAAAAAATGCCTAACAGCACAGTAAAAAAAATATATAATAATAACTACAGTTATGTAAATCCCCCACATTAAGCAGTAAGAACAGAATATCCAGGTGAGCCTCCCATTTTTAAAATCCCTTCAATGTGTGCACCATTTTTTTCTAAGACGATAAAGCCATTATCTGATTTACTACCCTTAAGATGAATTCTGATTTAATGACCATAAACCTCACCTGGGCTATTTTTGTCATTCTAAAAATGTGTCTAGAGGGTGAGCTGAAGGTGAAACACAGGTTTGCGCCTTAAACTTTTTGAAAACCAATTAAAGTACATGTGTGTGTCTTTAGGGAAGTGTCCACCCAGTGCAGATGGGACAAAAGACAAAAAAACACGTCCATCGATCACTCAATTGCCTCATTTGCTTAGCCTTAATCTTTTTAAGAGGGCATTTAGTATGTGAACTTCTTTTTATTTACTAACTCTCTTAAATAATTAGCCTTGGCTGGCTTGTTTATCGTGTCTTATTTTTTCCCCCCCCTGCTGCGTTTTTGAATTATGGATGCTTGGCCTCTTCTGTATCTCATTTTGTTACGTTTTAGCCTAATTATTCAATGGTTCAAATCAAGTGCAGATTTTAAGAGTGTGGCTTTAAGGTGGGTGAGTTATGGGAGTAAAAATTGGAGAAGCTGTTAAAGCTAAAATAAATAAATAGAGGAAGAAAGATTTAAATAAAAAAACAGGGGAAATGCCTGTGGAGACTGGAGAGGGTGACAGATGGTTTGGCAACAAATCAGATTCTTTGCCCTGGGATGACGACTCAGCCCTTTTAGATTTATTTAGAAATGTGAACTTGAGGCTTTGTTACACATAATCGCACAAAAAAAGACAAATAAAAACTGTAAATATGCAAAACTAGGCTAACCATTGGCTTCCCCATCTTTTTCTAAGATTGCCTTTATATTGCATTTAAATGGTTGGCATCTCTCATCTCTTATTGGACTGTTCTAAGTGTCAATATTCCAATTGGCGACGGTCACCTTGCGCTAAAAATGGAAACAAGGTTATGGCAGAATTGGACTTGAGCCCATTCAGCGCAAAATGGAAGGATTGGCTTTGTGTTTTAGAGTTATGATCTAATGTGAGACCTGTAGAGGGAATTTACATGGCTTGAAGAGTCTTTGGGCAATTTCCCACAATCAAGCCTTGACGTTACTTTTTTGACCCAGTATTGAATGGTCCCCCAAGTCCACACCAAGACATTATGACACAAAAGTCCTCTCTAATTAGGTTTGTCTAGTGAAGCGCAGGAAATAATAGCCATTCCCAAGGTTTTTCCTGACGTGTTATGTAAAAATCTTCCTATCCTGTCCAATTTTTTTTCTACCATTGTGATTCTAAATTGGTGCTGACTTGGAGTTAGACTGAAAAAAATGCTCAGAGATAGATTCACTTTCATTTTTTTTCTTCTGTCATATGTTCATTGTCAACCAGACGGTTCATTTTTATAAGTTATGATCATTTTCAGCCAAGGTAAGAATCATATGTTAAAAATTGGTGCTCTAAGTTGGATTCTGGACACAATGGCTTCTCAAATGAACAAAAACAATGAAGACCATTCACAGATATTTTGACATTTTGTCACAGAGACACAACCACGCTCATGTGACTCTTATCGCAATAAAAGTCAAATCCCAAGTTGGCATCATTTGTCAGACATTTTGTTCCGCCGCAGTGGAAAGATTTCATTATTTTTTTCTTCCCACTTTCTCCTGTTTTAAATTACATAACCAAAGTAGACTTGTTCTTTTCTGGCATGTTGCTCAGACACTTGCATTCATCCCTCCCCACCTCCTTTCTTTCCCGTACCATTATTTTCAGACTTTAGCTTAAAGCTAAAAAAGTCGACTCGTTGCCAGACACTGACGTCCAATCGCCATTTGTCCTTGTGTTTTTAAATCAGGTTCGTCCGGGTTTTCCAGCATGTTTGGCAAGAAGAAAAAGCGGCTGGAGATCTCGGCCCCGTCCAACTTTGAGCACCGGGTCCACACGGGCTTCGATCCGCGGGAGCAGAAGTTCACCGGGTTGCCGCAACAGTGGCAGAGCCTCCTGGCCGATACGGCCAATCGGCCTAAGCCCATGGTGGACCCCTCCTACATCACCCCCATACAGTTGGCACCTATGAAGGTAACAATATCCTTCATTTTTTTCTACCTTGTAGGCAATGTTCCTTCTAAGCTGCACTATTGCACACTACTCCCGTCTTCTCTGCGCAGTAGCCATCATATGGTGCGCGGTAAATAAAATCCTAACTTAAAAAAAATATGTATAAATATATGTACATTTATGTTTTAAGAATTAGAGGGAACATTGTTTGTAGGACCCGTTAACTCCCAATTTGACTTCTACAGATGACAATCTTGTAATGCTACGTTTTGATAAGAGCGTGATAAGTGATAAGTGGCTTCACACCACTCCAATCGTACACTTGCTCTTTTGTTTTTATCCCATACCATCTGGCCATCTCACACTATTATGTCACCATTTAAAATGCTCTCTAATAAGCACACCCTAGCGCAATACTTTAAAACTACATTAAGCTATCTTGGTAAATGTTATATTTATGATCGGAGATACCTCAGAAATCTCCTTTACGTGAACACAATATAAAATTAGAGTGGTTTTTTTTGGCGTATTCCATTTGGCACAACAACAAGCGGTATTTGCAGCTGATATTTGTAAAAAAATGTCATAAAATAAATGAAAAGACCTAGTTTTTGGGGAACAGATGAGACTCCAACATGACTCAGACAAACGTTTGGTAAAGCGGCTTTGTACCAGATGGCTACAAAAAGTGACTCAGATGCTTAGTGCAGATTTAAACTGCCTCATATTTTTGTCATCACCAATTTTTTCCATTTTAAACCATATTTTGTTTCCTTTTTGTGCGTCTCCTCGTTTCTGACCCTTCTGAGTGTCTCCTCTGTTGTGTTGTTGTTCATTGGCGAGCACACCGATACTCAAAGACGTTTCCATAGAATTCAAGTGCCCCGATAAGCATTGATATTTTCCCAAAGTGCCTTCCCTTCACCCCAGGCTGGAAATTAACAATCCATTCACATCAAATGGGAAAGCCCCCCCAAAAAATCATCATGTAAGACCATATATAGAAATTGGCTTTTCTCAAAATGATGTAAAAGAGCAGGTGGTCATTTTAAGGGTTAACTACTACAAAAATCCCAGTCAGGTTTCGCTTCTATTAATATCTTGTCATCTAAATGAATTAGTAGTGTGTATATTGTGCTTAACATTAGCTAAATCGACCAATCGACGACTGGCAAACTCTTTTGCGCCAACTCCAGTCAGTAGGACAAATAGCAAGCCTGGAGGCCATAATGGCCAGCACCAAGAACAGCAATATGCCACAGGAAATATCTCTGAAGAGGGGGGAACAAGAAAGTAATTGTCTTGCTCTCTTCACAGATATCTCCCAAGAAGGTCCAGCCGTCCGAAACGCCCAAAGTATGAACCCCCTCTACCCGTCTGACCCCCAAAACCCCTCGCACACACACCTCCCCCCCCCCCTTTTGCACTTTCACCCCCATTTGGCCCCCTTGTTTTTTTGCATGCATTTACTAGGTGCAACTCCACACATGATCTACTAACTAACTACATTGCTCTTGACTTGGATTTCCACTCTCCCTTTTGCATGAGACCCCCTTGCCAAATCCCCCCAAAAATCCTTGCTACCATTCTTCTAGGAAGATAGCATGTTCCCACAATCCTAATAGTATTCTTAACCAAAATAATAGAAACCAAAAACCCCTTTGAAAGTTCATTCTGGTCTGGGAAATGTATTTTCTACCATGTTTTTTTCAATATTTACAGTACTATTTTTATAGTAGGGAGGAATTATTATGATTTTGGTTTTAGCAATTCTCAAAAGCTCAAATTAGCTCCTAAATATAAATATAATGAAGCCTCCTCACACTCACTCGCCTCCATAACTGCATGCACTGCATTGTGGGACGTGTAGGTGGAGAAATCTCAGTGGATATTTTCAGGAAGTCGAACATTCAGCCTTACATCATCCTAGACGAGGTGGATTCTTTGCAAGATTCTACAGCTTACATTGTTTTAGAACACCAACATATTGTCATTTTATTAGCCCCCCACCCACCCTCAAGTTCAACAGGGGCATTGAGTGAAGTAGCAAAGTCAAAATGGCGACACGCTTTAAATGTCAGTCAGCTGCCCCTGCACCCACTGGACTCTTTTTAGAAGAAACCTGATCGTAGAAGGTTCTTCAGATGGGTTTAGGCGCCATGTCAGGAGGTCAGGATAGCCAGGAAGCCTTACTTGCCGAGAACTTTGAAGGGTCCGCGTTGAGGCCGGGGGTCAGCCAGATACGACAACAGGTGGGTCATTTTATCTAGAGACCACTTACCATACGGAACTTTTCAGACACCACGTGCACGGAAAAAATAGTCAATAAGATCAATGCGCCTTGAATTTCAACTGCTATTTAAACGGAGCTCAGTCTGAATTGAGCATCCATTTTTTTTGGCAATGAGTGGATGCCATTGATCCGCTCCCTCCTTACTTTGTCATCCTGGCCGGGGATTTTTGGCTTCCAGGGAGCTCCGGCATGCCTTGCCAAAGCCTCTCAATTGCCCTTCGCCTTCTTAGTCAATGACTTATTTTGTTGGCCCCATTTTTTCTAAAGGCAGCAGTTTTTACCCCCCTTGCTTTAGCAATTTATACATGCAGGCCTTCATTCATTGTCTATCAGTCAATGGCATTGAAGGTATTGAAATTTCCTTAGTGTTCCTGTGGCGCTCTCTTGTGGTTACATGGTGACTGCTACTTGTGTTAGGACTTATCTGTTTGTGTCCCATATAGTATGTATATCTTTTTGGTAAATATTTTTCATTTGTTTTTCCCATTACATGATGGATAGAGGAGGAAAGTACTATAAATATTTTGAGAAGGTTATTGGTGACACAGTTTCAAAATAAGATGTTTTGGGGAGAAAAGGGGGCTCAAAATTAATGTAGTACTTTCATATGAGAACTAAAAGTACAATATAGATGGCAGGGAATGTAAGAGGAAAATACTAGTACTTTGAATATGATGCTAAATCATGATTATCAAATAATTTTTAAAATAGAAGAACTAAAAGTACATTATAGATGGCAGGGAATGTAAGAGGAAAATACTAGTACTTTGAGTATGATGCTAAATCATGATTATCAAATAATTTTTAAAATTTATTTTTATTATATGTCCTTTAGTGTGTAGAAACAGTTGGTAAGTCAATATGAGTAGTTAATGTTGATTTTTTTTTAATATACCTAACATTAACCAATGCAGTACTATACGTTTCGAAAAAAGTAATTTTCATTGAAACAAAATACTCTATTTAAATTAATAGAATACATTTAAAGAAAAATACTTTACTTGTACCATAACTATTTAAAAAGAAGTAGAGTAATACACTAACTATTACTAGATATGTAATAGGAGAAAATATCTTGTTGTTGTAATAACGGCTTATCTCCCGCAGAGGGCGCTTCAGGAAAAGAATTCCACTTCTAGTTTTGGACTCTATTTAAAGTTCCTTAATTGTTATGGAAAAAATACCTTCCAGTCTAGTCACGCGACAATAGCTTCCGCAAATGAGGCAAAGGCATCGCTTAACGATTCCAATCACTTTTCTGATAATAAATGACCGTAGTAGAGCTTTGCGTATGTCCAAGCACGGCAGCAGATACGCATCGGTGTCTGCCATGTTCCCCGCAAACACCATAAATCACCACGACGTCAAGGTTAAGTAATGCTAACCAAGCAGGAATCGGTGTACTGTAACCGTGAGGCGTTCAAGGGGAGCCGGCCAAAAGTTCACACGATGCTCCAGTAAACTAGACCCAAAAAATATATATAAATAAAAGACGGCACAGAGCTCCATCAAGGTTGAACTGCACTTCCAGATCGCTTACTGGTCTTTCAAATGTACTTGATGGAGGCCTTTTTTTATTGCGCTCGTATTTTACAGTAGTTTTTTTTTATATCCTTTCCAATACGAACCTGAGCACACTTGCTATATGTTCTTTTTGGTGTTTCCTATTCCCCGTTTGTCCTCGTTGGACTCCCAAAAGAAGTCCCAGGCTCATTATTTATGCCCCCCATCATTAGCGGCAAGGTTAATCCCCTCCCTTATCGGCCAACGAGGCTCGTTTGTCACGCGCCGACCTCCTCCTTCTCCTCCTTCCTCTTTTTTTTTTCATTTAGTCTCCTTGTTGTGTCATTTGTCACAGCTCTGCCGCTTTCTTCTTTTGGGCAATTGTCACTTTTCCTTTAAGCTTTTTCTTACCTTGTCTCGTTGCCTACTTTCATTGCATTGCTTTCCTTCTTATCTCTTCTGTCCTTTCATGTCCTCTCTCATATTTTCTGCCCTACACTGCCCTGCTAGTATAAAAAAAAAGTTTGGACACCTCCCTGCCTTAGTGTATGTCTTGTCTTCTTCCTTTTAATTTCTTTTGTCATTTTGTCTTCTCTTGACCCGATTCCTTGCCATCTTCCCTTTCCTTTGACTTTTCACTATTCCTTTTTCCTTCCCTGACATGTTCTTTCTTTATCCTCATTTTTAATTTTAATTTCCCCCTTCAATGGTGTCCACTAGTTCCCTCTTTTTCTGGTGCTCAGACGTTTGGTCCCCGGACTGTTTGGTCCCCGGACTGTTTGGTCCCCGGACTGTTTGGTCCCCGGACTGTTTGGTCCCCGGACTGTTTGGTCCCCGGACTGTTTGGTCCCCGGACTGTTTGGTCCCCGGACTGTTTGGTCCCCGGACTGTTTGGTCCCTGGACTGTTTGGTCCCCGGACTGTTTGGTCCCCGGACTGTTTGGTCCCCGGACTGTTTGGTCCCCGGACTGTTTGGTCCCTGGACTGTTTGGTCCCCGGACTGTTTGGTCCCCGGACTGTTTGGTCCCCGGACTGTTTGGTCCCCGGACTGTTTGGTCCCCGGACTGTTTGGTCCCCGGACTGTTTGGTCCCCGGACTGTTTGGTCCCCGGACTGTTTGGTCCTGGTACCTTCCTAAACACCATCCTCCTTTCTTTCTTTAGTGGTTCCTGCACTCATTTGCTTTCCTGACATCTTCCTTGTCATTTCCCGTCTTCTCCCTTCCCCCTCGCCCCTGCGCCATTTCTTAACACCCCCATTCCCCGCTGTACTTACCTTGAACAGGCCAGAGAGAGTAGATCTATTACAGCTTATCACTAAAGGACAGGCTAACGCGGCGAGCCGGTGAAATATGGCCGCTGTCAGAGCCCACGGCGAGTGCGACCCGACTCGCGCCGCCGCCGGGACGTAAAGAGGCGGGCGCGGCGGGGCGACCGGGGAGGGGGGCGCTTTCCGCCGAGGCCCGCTCGCAACGAGCCCTCTAATTCAAATTAATGGAAAGATTTCCAGGCGCGATCCCTAGCACTTGACAGTGATTTGGCACGCAATTAACCTTGTCTCCCTCACCCCGCCGACGTTAGCGCCGCGCTTTCTTCGCCGCCGCAGCCTCCACGCACGGCTATTGATTAGCGGCTTTATTACGTGGTCCTTGCCGAAACGCTAATTGAGTTAGCCCGCATGTAAACCCTCGTTGACGCCCAGTCGTAACCGGAGATTAATTACTCCATTACGGAGGCGTTGATGGAACGCATGACGCGTAGCAAAAAAACGTTTAAAAAAATAATCATTGCGATACTGACGAAATTGGGAAAGCCACGACATCTGCGGTTTGTTGTCTTAAACATACGCGTTTGCTGGAAAAAAAAAAACACGACTAGCCTAAGGGCAGCGATTTCAAAACGGCGTGCGTGAATGCGAAGCAGATGAGCGCCTCCAGTTATCGCAATATGTTCCCCAGCAAATGCGGCAGTAGTCTTTCCAACTCATTTCAGCTCAAATCTACTTTCAATCTACTATATTTAAAGAAAAGCAAACATTACTTCTGAGTATTCCTGTTCAACAGTTTCTAATGGCAATGAATTGGAATGGATATATATATGTATATATATACATATATACATACACATATATACATACACATATATACATACACATATATACATACACATATATACATACACATATACATACACATATATACATACACATATATACATACACATATATACATACACATATATACATACACATATATACATACACATATATACATACACATATATACATACACATATATACATACACATATACATACACATATACATACACATATATACATACACATATTTACATACACATATTTACATACACATATTTACATACACATATATACATACACATATATACATACACATATATACACACACATATACATACACACATACATACACACATATATACACACATATATACATATACATACATATACATACATACATACATATATATATATATATATATATATATATATATATATATATATATATATATATATATATATATATATATATATATATATATATATATATATATATATATATATATATATATATATATATATATATATATATATATATATATATACATACACACGTATATACATACACATATATACACATACATAAGCATATGTATACATACACGTAGATGTACATGCAAGTAGGTCTTAACACACAGCTGGCTTCATTTGGCATAAAATCAGCAGCTGTGGAATCCCACTGATGATCCCAAAGCATTTTAACAGGCCTATTTTTACATCCCCGCCGCATTGAGTCCGGGGACTCCCGACGTGCGTGGCGACACGACACGCTTGGCGTGCAGGTGTTTAAAAGACGCACAGATGTAGCATTCTTGTGTCAGCACCTTGCCGCTTTGCTGCCTTCCCGCCTCAGCATAAGTGACAAGAGCGTGACGGAGACGCTTGACACTCCGTCAAAACAAAGAACTTGCTGATGTGGAGAATAATCAGGCCACGCCTACTAATGCTGAATCACAATTCTCTCAAAGTGGAAAAGCGAGTAGGCAATGCTACCTTTATGTTACAATCCACAATTTCTCTCTACCAAACTACATGCAGCTAATTGCAATTACCAACGCAAATTCAATAGTCAACTTTTTGCCTAAGCAACCAAATTCAAAGCATCACCATATTTATAAGAGCAAACAATGTCATCATTCTTATCACCAAACCTGCAAATTTATCTGGACAATTTGGAGAATAAATCATTTCCCAAACACCTGTTAAAAAGGTCCAAATCTTCCCCAGCACGTAAAAAAGACCTTCCTTAATTCTTCAGGTTTGGATTCAAAGCAGGCACGCCAGCTGACAGCTAATTTAGCGGCTTTCATGCGCCTCAATGTGATGGCCACCATTTCCAAATAGGCTTCCATGGCCTCTGCTAATATATGCGCTATATACTAAGCTTTCATCTGCCTTCACGCTGACACGCAAACCTAATTGACGTGCAAATATCCCAAAACCAGTGGCAGGACATGTCACCCCTGAATGTTGTCAAGTTAAACATTTGCATCAGGGTGACACTTACCGAATGGTAAATCCATAAGAATTTTTTTATCGTCGATTCTAAGCCCAATACGAATCTCATTTGAGGTTTTCACCTTATTAGAAAACTGTTTTGGGCAGTGAGCTCGGGTTTACATGACAAAGACCTTCAGGAAAAATGCAAATGGTGAATTTTGGGGTTGCTATGTGTCAACAGGGCCTGGACACCCAACATCGTACAAATTTGCTCTGCAAAATTAAGTTATTGTAAACGCCGTTCTATAAATCGTGAAAACAAGACTTAACATTCCTCCAATCCCAACTTAATGATCATTTATTCCCCCAAAAAGTATTGTATTGCTTGCCAGTCCCGCCCCTTTTTTTACAGTAAATCCCAATCAACCCACACAGGCCCCTCACCACATATTTACACAAAAAGTTGCGCCCTCCCCGGCGACGTGTTACCCGTTCGCCGTGACTCACCGTGACGACGGCGTGTAAAGGGCTTAGCGCCAAGTGGGAGGGGAGGAGGAGCACCCCCCGACGTTTAATCCGCCCGACGACGTCACGACGACTACAGCGCATCCCCCGGTACGCTGGCTGAAAATGAAGCTAATCCGTAGCGAGGGAAATGGGGCAGCTCCCATCTACCGCCGGCTTCATGTTAGCATCTGAACAGGGGGAGACTTATTTCTAAAAAAAAATATTTATTTTGCGTCGTGCCTGGAAAAGAAATCCTCAACACGTGACTTTAGCATATGGCGCTTTTAGGACTTTTCCTCTCTTTCTCTGGAATTCATGTTGTTTGAGAGAATGTGACTAGAGGGGATCATTTTTTAATTTTTTTCTTTATTTCCCAAATGAGTTTTATGTTTTTGGGTGAGTCACGCAAGTGAGTAGCGCTCTACCCACGCGCCATTTCAAATCCGCTTCCAATTTGGGTCATTCAGGCAAAAATCTGGATGAGATTTTCGTCAATATTTAGCAGATAATACACTCCTCCAGGTTAACTCATTGGCTGCAACTGACGGCGTATTTTGCTCGCAAAATTCAACAAAAGCATGTGATCTAATTGCCTGTCCATTCATTGCAAGTAATGATTAACTTCATACTTGTCTCCAAAACCAAAAGAATTGAAATTGTGTCCCCAAATTTCAATTCATTCAGTTTTCAGTCCTCAACAGCTGAACTGAAAGAGAATGCACGGCCCCCCGTAATCGACCAATTCCCTTGGTTACTGAGGCTGTTCTTGTTTTTTTCAGACCATCGTACGGGGAAACCGGCCCCCCAAAGACGCCTCCATCAACGGCCTTCTCCAGGAGTTCGATAACATCTCAGTGACTCGCTCCAACTCACTACGCAAGGAGAGTCCACCGGGCGGGGCTCACCAGGCCGGCGCCGGGTCCCGGCCCTTGGCAGGACCCCGCCCGGGCGGTCACGAAGAGAACGGCTTCGGCCACTACTACTCTCGCTACTCCTGCGACTTGGACCCCTCGGCCGGCCGCGACTACGCCCCGGATAAGCCGGGCTTCTCGGCGGACGGCGAGTGGGCTCCTGGGCGGCTCTACCGCCTGGCCAAGCACAACGGCCACTCGCACCCCATCCGCAGCCCTTTCTACCCGGACGCCATGCCCCAAAAGTCGGACTACGGCAAGCTCCCGCCCGACTACCACGCCTACCTAGAAAGCAAAGGGCGCTCGGTGGACGAGGTGGCGTCCACTGCCGGCAGCGGGGTGGGCTCCAGCGGCTACTACCGGGCCTCGGTGGGCGGCTCCTCCAGCCAGGACTACCGGGACACTTCGGTAGGCACCCCGTCTCGCGCTTCCCTGCACAGCGAGCAGATCAACTACCCGGACAGCGAGTGGAGCTACGGCCCCGGGCGGGACGACTACGAAAAGCGACCCAAGAGCTCGTACGTGATGCAGACTAGCCCCACGCCGGCCATCCGGCAGAGGTCCCGCTCGGGTTCCGGGCTCCAGGAACCCAACGTCCCCTACGCCGCGAGTGGGCCCTTCAAGAACCCCGCCCAGGCGCACCCGTACAGCTCCTACACGTATCCCCGCCTGTCGGAGAGTTTGGCCGCCTCGCAGACCCTCGACAAGGTAAGAGTCGCCAAATCCTTCAGTTTTTGGGGGTTGAAAGTTGGCCGTCGTAGTGGGTGGGCTTGATTTTTTTTGCCATGTAATTGGCTGATGGTAAGTTCACGTCTGGGTAAAAAAATCAAACTAGTATGAATAGATGTAACAGTTCTTTTAAAGCCAGAACAAGTCTATTTAACTCCTCAGCCCACTTGTTCTTTTTACCAAGTGCAGTTCGTTTCAGCTTCCCATCGCCATTAGCAGACATTTTCTTGGCTCTCCATCGCCGTCCAATCGATTAGCGCTCAAAGCCCAGTCTTGACACAAGGGGAACAGGCAAGGTAGTATATGACAAAAATAATCAAGGGACATCCTATAGCCAGACTTCATTTAACTAATACTATCCTACATTAGTGTAACAAGGCCAAGCCATTCATTAACGTCCCTAAAATTGGCCACCATGTCAAAAAAGTAAAACGACTTGACACCAATGTCATTTGACATTTGCAATAACCATTTAACTCAAATTTAATTGGACTCCATAACCATGCAGCAAGGCCCAATCATTCTGGTTGTGACATCACAACCGAGAAAATGCAGCACTAGTGTTATGCTAATAACAAAATGCTCACACAGCAACAAGAGGATAGTAAGCTAAGATGCTTTTTGGTTTTCCGGAGGCAAGCGAGGCGAGGCGGTCGACCCGCAACCGGAGAGGGCCGGTCCTTATGCCGGCTCTCCTCGCTCCATTAAGGCCGCCGCGCAGCGTGATGACATCTGCCGCACTACCACTCTTCTTCCTCCTCCTCCTCCTCTTCTTTTTCTAGCCAGGCAGTGGGTCCAGCAACTTTGCTGATGTGGATCCCAGGGCGCCTTGATGAAAAAGCATTTAAGCGCCACGCTTGACTAAATAGACGCTCGTGGGGAGCACCCCCAACAACAAGAAAAAGCCATAGTGCAAGCCATGCAGGATGCTTTACACATTATTAGGAGGAGGAGGAACAGGAGGTCGTTTTTGCGGAAGAATTTGATAGATAAAGACATTTTTTGACTTAATAATGGCCAATAACGTCACATGATTTTTTTCAGCTATAATATTTGATTGGAGATATGTAGGTATACTTTTTAACATTTTAAATCCATGAATACATCAAGTATTAGTTTGGCTATCCTTACTATCAAAAAATTTAAAACAGGATTTTTAAAAACAAAGGGAAATATTCTTTGCAAAAGTTTAAAATCCGTGATTCCCTCATAATTCCAGGAATTTCCTCAATTTCAAAAATATGACAAAGTAAAGCCCTCAAAGCACTGCTTTATTTTTGACCAAGTTCTCCCCCCCCCCCCAGAATCCTTTATTTTTTATTTTTTGCATCTTTTCTCCCAGTGAACAAACCAGCCAGTTTCACAGCCGCTTTATTTATCCTCTCCCTCGCGCAATAATAAACTCTCTGTTTCCCCCCCTTCTTTTCTCTGCAGCAGTTCTCAGTGACAAAGTGATGTTGCGGCAAGACCCCCCCTCCCCACTCCTCTCCTCCCCCTCTCCTCTCTCCTCTTTTCTCTCTTTTGCAGCCTTAGCATAAAAGCGTTCTCGGCCGTGTTCCGCCGCCGAATTCAATTTCACACTTGAGTTAGGTTGTTGATTACCCTGCCAAACTCAGATTAATGCGCGTTTAACCAACATGGATCAGGAGACCCCCCTTTGGCTGACAGCCAGCCGGGCAACGATACCGGGAAGGGGGTTGGGGGGGCTCTTGGCTTTCCGAGGACGTTTGCGCAGAGTGATTGATTAGGAGGGTTCGCGGCGTGTAATTATACAGCCATCCGCCTCCTTTTGGCGTGCTGGCGATCCGCCCCTTCTGGCGGCGGGTGGGTGGGTCGCACTTGAGTGAACTTTTTGTTTTGACCCGTTCCAGGGCGAGTCGCGGGAGGGCAGCCCCCAGCGCGGAGCGGCCGGAGGCGGCATGGGCGGCGACACCTACCCCCGCGGGCCTCTCAAGCTACCTCAGAACCACGCCAAGCCGCCCGGCTACCCGCCGGCCCACCTACCCTACCCGCCCGTCTTTCACCATTACAAGCCGTCACCCTACCATCATCCGCCATCCCAGCCCAGCCCGCCGTACACCCCGCAGGTATGTGTGCCATGTCAACAAAAACATCACATTTGAAAGAAAATATTTTTGTTTTACCAGAGTTGTTTGCCCTACTTTGTCGTGAAATTGCATTTTTATAGTCAAATAATGAGTAACTGCACCAACTTATTTTTTTGTTTTCACCTATATTTTCATAGCATGGTAATGTTAAACTATAGTAACTAAGTTTTTTTTATTTATCACAAATTGATTAAAAATATGTCTACAACTAGCTATAATTATATTTGATATATATGATATTTTTAATTTTACTGATTAGCAAAAATTATATTTTGTTGTATTTTTTTGTCAATTTGTTTTCCTCTAAAAATCAATGCAATCTCTAAGAATACAAGAATAGTTATAAGTCTTCATTTTAATTTGTAATTCATAACACATAGGACAAATCTTTTAATATTCATATTTCAAATATCCACAATGATATTGTATTGAAACCACTCTCTCTCTCTTGGGCCACAGGGGGCATACTCCCAACCATCGTCGCCCTACATCCCCCCGGGGGCGTACCCCCCTCCGTCGTGGGGGTCCAGCTCCGACACGCAACCTTCCAGGGTCTCTCACGAGCAGTTTCGAGCCGCGCTCCAACTGGTCGTCAACCCAGGTAACCTGCCAATATAGACCGACTTTTGGCGCCTCATGTCTTAAACCCATGTGGTCTTTGTGATCAGGTGACCCCCGCGAGTACCTGGACAGCTTCATCAAGATCGGCGAAGGCTCCACGGGCATCGTATGCATCGCCAGCGAGAAGCACAGCGGGAAGCAAGTGGCCGTCAAAAAGATGGACCTGAGGAAGCAACAAAGAAGAGAGCTGCTCTTCAATGAGGTACAAACACAACTTTCAAGTTAAAAGCCACAAAAATTGCAATTCCACGTCTCATGAAGGCAAGTTTTAACTCACCAGTGATCTCACAATGGTGTCAAAATTGGTTAGCCCTGTTGTTTTACTCTGCTAATCCGAAAAATACATCAGTGCGCTCTTGTCGTATTTGCGCACACTTTGTGTGGGTGGGTGGGCGTGGCTTGGGCTGGCTAATGAGTTGCATTGTAATCCCTTTAATCCAGCCGTGTAATCCTGTTACGCTTCAAACAACCGCATGTGTGTTGGGATAGATAGTCAATGAAGAGCTCACATCCTTCCTGACGTGTGTATATTTATACTGTATTTATGTAGGTGGTGATTATGAGGGACTACCATCACGAGAACGTGGTGGACATGTACAACAGCTACCTGGTGGGAGACGAGCTCTGGGTCGTCATGGAGTTCCTGGAGGGAGGGGCGCTCACCGATATCGTCACACACACCAGGTAACACACTCATTGAAATATGTACGCACGTCCAATCCATTCCATATTTACGTGGGAGCTAAAATTCAAGACAAAAATGTGCATTATTTTTCCTCCTCATCAAGTACGCAAATTGAAGCGTGTTAGCGTTTTTCTAATTGTCCTTCCCACGAGTTTATAACATCGTTAACATCTTTTATATCGACGTTAACAACAATTTTCTTTCTGGCTGATTTCTTCCGCGCCTCCGCTTTTATTTCCCGGCCTTATTTGTCGGCGGGTCACTTGAAAGTGATGTTTTTTAACATGCTTCATGCACTCATTTTTTTTAGCACGGCTTTATGCTCTTGTGACGTTTGTTACGCACGCGTGGACGGAAAAATGCACGTTGCCAGCTGGCCAAGCACGAGCCAGCGGCTGTGCTACGCTTTGACTTCCATCTGCTATCGCTTCCCTGCTTTTTAAATTTTTTTATGAATGCTATCTATGTTTGTGACAGGATGAACGAAGAGCAGATCGCCACCGTCTGCTTGTCGGTGCTGAGGGCCTTGTGCTACCTTCACACACAGGGCGTCATCCACCGTGACATCAAGAGCGACTCCATCTTGCTCACCAGCGACGGACGGGTAAGCATGCCAAAGTGGAAAGCCTCTTATAGCCTAGCCTAAAAGTTATTTTAATATATTTCTTATGTTCTTTTGCAGATCAAGCTGTCCGACTTTGGTTTCTGCGCCCAAGTGTCCAAAGAGGTCCCCAAGAGGAAGTCACTGGTGGGGACGCCGTATTGGATGGCGCCCGAAGTCATCTCAAGGCTACCTTACGGGACTGAGGTAAGCTGACTTGACTTGAGAAAAAGTGTCCAGCGGTAAATGGTCCTCATGGTCTTGTCCTTTTGTAGGTGGACGTGTGGTCGTTGGGCATCATGGTCATCGAAATGGTGGACGGCGAGCCGCCATACTTCAACGAGCCGCCTCTGCAGGCCATGAGGAGGATACGAGACAATCTTCCGCCACGGCTAAAAGAATCGCACAAGGTAAGGCCGCCAATTGTGTCAAACTCTGGTGTCTTTGTGGGCCGCATTTATGTCGCAATGTTACTTGTAACCAGGTAGCTTGTGTAGTCATATTTACAATAGTAGTATATAACTCAGACTTTTAAAAGCATTTTAAAATATTAATAAAGACAAACAATTGTACATATATTGGACCATCAAATTTATTGTTGAACATAGATGAGTAACACAACAAATGTATTTCATATAGTAAGGCTTTTTCTTTACAAAATATGACCATGTATTATAAAGCTTCAATTTAAAATGTCCATTTCGAGTAAGGCTTTGTTTCTTCAGATCGTTGTGCAGACGCTTCTAATGTTGTAGGCCAGTCTTGAGCATAGTTAGGGAGGTGGCAAGTAGGTAACTTGGCTCAAATGGTAAGCGAGAAGTAGTTGGTTCAATGCTCACATCTTCCAAGTTGTCAACTGTCAGGTCCAAAAGAAAAGATGTGGGTTAATCCTGAGCATAGTTGGGAGGTATATAGGAACATCTGAGCTCATGTAATAGTGTCTACTTACTACTTTACATATGTATATCTGTATATGTATAAAGAAGTAATCCTCAACTGTATTTCATGTGTTTGCTGGCAGGTGTCTTCGGCGCTGCGCTCCTTCCTGGACTTGATGTTGGTTCGAGAGCCGTCGCAACGAGCCACGGCACAGGAACTCCTCCAGCACCCCTTCCTCAAGCTGTCGGGACCACCGTCATGCATCGTCCCCCTCATGAGACACTATCGCCAGCGCTGAAGACCCCCCGCCCCTCGTCGACACTCACAAAGGTGACGTAGATTTAGTTAAAAGATACGACTGGGAAGGAAAGGATGAACTTTGGACGCAAGGTTATTTTAAGAGCCACTTAAGTGTACAGTTTTGATAACTTTGAGTATTTGATGGTGTGGTAGCCATTGTGATATGAGCAGTATTCAATAGACTTTCCTACTCTTTATAATACACTTTTTCATTAACAAATATATACTATATGTACAGTATATATATAAATATATATACACATGAAATATCCCACTTGAACCCCAATGCTACTTTAAAAAAAAATCAACCCCAATGAAATCTATTTATTATTCTTACCTGTCTTTGTAGACGGAACTTCCACCAAACGTAGAACTGGCAAAAAAGGGTCATGTCGGACATTTTCTATGAGCTTTTACAACTATTTATTGATTGCAATTTATTTTTGTCTAGCGTGGCCTTTGTTTAACTTCCTGGTGTAATTATTTAATTAAAAAAAATAGAGACGGTTGACAGGGAACTACTGAAATACACACAAGTGCAATCAAAACCACTTTCATGTCAAAATATAGAAGCATTACAGTGATGGAAAAGTTCCATAAAATCGGATTTTTTTACCATAATGATAGACGTCCAATTGCAACTTAAAGGCTAATCAAATTCTTCTTATCAAATACAAAAAGTGTAAAGCTGCCGGGACCCATCTGTCACTGTGATTTGTAAATATACGACTGCGTGTGTGTGTGTGTGTGTTGTACAGTTCCGCTGCATGTCTGTGAAGATTAAAAACAAACTTCTATAAGTAAAAGAAACAATGTCTTTTCTTCCTATCAGTTACACTTTGTTTTTTATGTGCCCTAGAGACAAGACGAGAGAGAGAGAGAGAGAGAAGGCGGAGTAATTTATAGTCTTATTTGTCTTTGTGCTCTGCGGCCAAATGGGATATTGATTGAGGCGCAAAAAAAGGTAGAGGAAAAGCTCACTAAATAAAAGAAAATATGGTGCTGGAAATAATGGACAGGCAATGTTATTTGTCACTAAAGGGGATGCTCTCGTCCAATGGTTTGCTATAAGACCCGGTAAGTAGAGAAGAGCAGAAAAATGGAGCCTGTAACCTGAAATTAATCTCATTCAAAGGTAAAATGTCAAATTGAAAGCTCAATGATTTAAAATACGAAGCTAACAAAACATGGCAACTGTCAGATGAGTTATACGCCACGAAAAACATTAATTTCCAGTCTTAACGTCTTAATCAATAGTTGTTTTTTCTCCCCTTAGCTGCTCATCTGTTTCTTTGACACAAACACGACAAAAAGACCCCAAAGATGTGTTTTCAGCAGAGGTTTTTATGCATAGTTTTTCAGGAAAATAATATTTAGCACATTTCAAACGGGAGTAGGCTTAATTCCTTTCGTTTTTTTAGCTTTAAAAGCAACACCGAATGAGAAATAACAGGACAAAAGAAACACACACGTATGGAGAAAGGTGTGTACCTTTTTAAAACGGGACAATGTCGCTTAATGGGACAGACGTGTTGGTGGTGGAAAGGATTTCTTCTTACATGTTTTTGTACATTGAGCGGTCACGTGGCATTTGTGGGGGTGTGCTGCTGGCACTCAACTTGAGGTGGAAATGGTAGACGGTCAGGGTGATGACGATGATGAGCGCCAAGATGAAGCCCAAGATGAGTGGCAGCGTCTCTTCTAGACGTTCACGCTGATCTGTGATGCATTTGTAAGCTAAAAAGACAAAAAAAATTGATAAAAATAATGACTGCGCATTTTTTTAGGGCAAATTGACTCCCGGAGAGCTGTAAAAATCTAACGTATGCTTCGTTTCATCACTTTTAAACTACCATAATTCTTTGAACCAATGCGTTTGGGGGTGCCGAGACTCACGCTCGCTGAAGACAAAATCGGCAGTCATGTCGAAGGGTTGAATCTGGGCGTCGTACATGCTGATGGTGACACCCTTCTGGTGGTCGCTGCTGATGAGGGTCAGCGTCTGCTGGGCGGCGCAGGCAAAAGAGCGGCCGGACGGCGTCACCATCGCCGACAGGCGGCGGCTGCTGGCCGTGTGCGTGCCGGCTGAAAAGTGGTTAGGAGAAGAATGTGCTCAGCTAGCTGATGGTGGATGGAAAATGGACACTCACGGTTGTAGGCGTTGATGAAGTGAGACGTCTCGGAGGTATCGTACACCAACTGGACCTTGCTGATCTTCCACACCTCTGCGCCTTTGGCACGCAGCTCCTGAAATGCAGAGTATGGTAAGACTTTTTCCCTTAAAAAAACACATAGTATAGTAAGGCTTTTTCTCTGAAAAAACGACATAGTATAGTAAAGCTTAAAAATGACTTAGTATAGTAAAGCTTAAAAATGACTTAGTATATTAAGGCTTTTTCTCTGAAAAAACGACATAGTATAGTATGGCTTAAAAATGACTTAGTATAGTATGGCTTTTTTTCGGAAAAAAAACGACATAGTATAGTATGGCTTTTTCTCTGAAAAAACGACATAGTATAGTATGGCTTTTTCTCTGAAAAAAGGGACATAGTATAGTAAGGCTTTTTCTCGGAAAAAAACGACATAGTATAGTAAGGCTTTTTTTCGTTAAAAAACGATATAGTATATTAAGCCTTTTTATCACCAAAAACGACATAGTATAGTAAGGCTTTTTTCTTAAAAAAATGACATAGTATAGTAAGGCTTTTTTCATCAAAAAACGACAGTATAGTAAGGCTTTTTTCTTCAAAAAAACGACAAAGTATAGTAAGGCTTTTTTCTTCAAAAAAACGACATAGTATAGTAAGGCTTTTTTCATCAAAAAACGACATAGTATAGTATGGCTTTTTTCTTCAAAAAAACGACATAGTATAGTAAGGCTTTTTTCTTCAAAAAAACGACATAGTATAGTAAGGCTTTTTTCTTCAAAAAAACGACATAGTATAGTAAGGCTTTTTTCTTCAAAAAAACGACATAGTATAGTAAGGCTTTTTTCTTCAAAAAAACGACATAGTATAGTAAGGCTTTTTTCTTCAAAAAAACGACATACTATACTAAGGCTTTTTTCATCAAAAAACGACATAGTATAGTATGGCTTTTTCTTCAAAAAAACGACATAGTATAGTAAGGCTTTTTTCTTCAAAAAAACGACATAGTATAGTAAGGCTTTTTTCTTCAAAAAAACGACATAGTATAGTAAGGCTTTTTTCTTCAAAAAACGACATAGTATAGTAAGGCTTTTTTCTTCAAAAAAACGACATAGTATAGTAAGGCTTTTTTCTCCAAAAAAACGACATAGTATAGTAAGGCTTTTTTCTTCAAAAAAACGACATACTATGGTAAGGCTTTTTTCATCAAAAACGACATAGTATAGTAAGGCTTTTTTCTTCAAAAAAACGACATAGTATAGTAAGGCTTTTTTCTTCAAAAAACGACATAGTATAGTAAGGCTTTTTTCTTCAAAAAAACGACATAGTATAGTAAGGCTTTTTTCTCCAAAAAAACGACATAGTATAGTAAGGCTTTTTTCTTCAAAAAAACGACATACTATGGTAAGGCTTTTTTCATCAAAAACGACATAGTATAGTAAGGCTTTTTTCTTCAAAAAAACGACATAGTATAGTAAGGCTTTTTTCTTCAAAAAAACGACATAGTATAGTAAGGCTTTTTTCTTCAAAAAAACGACATAGTAAAGTAAGGCTTTTTTCTTCAAAAAAACGACATAGTATAGTAAGGCTTTTTTCTTCAAAAAAACAACATAGTATAGTAAGGCTTTTTTCTTTAAAAAAACGACATACTATACTAAGGCTTTTTTCATCAAAAAACGACATAGTATAGTATGGCTTTTTTCTTCAAAAAAAAGACATAGTATAGTAAGGCTTTTTTCTTCAAAAAAACGACATAGTATAGTAAGGCTTTTTTCTTCAAAAAAACGACATAGTAT
The DNA here is from genome assembly GCF_051989575.1 of Stigmatopora nigra. Classification (NCBI taxonomy): domain Eukaryota; kingdom Metazoa; phylum Chordata; class Actinopteri; order Syngnathiformes; family Syngnathidae; genus Stigmatopora; species Stigmatopora nigra. Next base: position 2,446,538 of record NC_135509.1, on the reverse strand, counting down.
AGTAAGGCTTTTTTCTTCAAAAAAACGACATAGTATAGTAAGGCTTTTTTCTTCAAAAAAACGACATAGTATAGTAAGGCTTTTTTCTTCAAAAAAACAACATAGTATAGTAAGGCTTTTTTCTTAAAAAAAACGACATACTATACTAAGGCTTTTTTCATCAAAAAACGACATAGTATAGTATGGCTTTTTTCTTCAAAAAAAAGACATAGTATAGTAAGGCTTTTTTCTTCAAAAAACGACATAGTATAGTAAGGCTTTTTTCTTCAAAAAACGACATAGTATAGTAAGGCTTTTTTCTTCAAAAAAACGACATAGTATAGTAAGGCTTTTTTCTCCAAAAAAACGACATAGTATAGTAAGGCTTTTTTCTTCAAAAAAACGACATACTATGGTAAGGCTTTTTTCATCAAAAACGACATAGTATAGTAAGGCTTTTTTCTTCAAAAAAACGACATAGTATAGTAAGGCTTTTTTCTTCAAAAAACGACATAGTATAGTAAGGCTTTTTTCTTCAAAAAAACGACATAGTATAGTAAGGCTTTTTTCTTCAAAAAAACGACATAGTATAGTAAGGCTTTTTTCTTCAAAAAACGACATAGTATAGTAAGGCTTTTTTCTTCAAAAAAACGACATAGTATAGTAAGGCTTTTTTCTCCAAAAAAACGACATAGTATAGTAAGGCTTTTTTCTTCAAAAAAACGACATACTATGGTAAGGCTTTTTTCATCAAAAACGACATAGTATAGTAAGGCTTTTTTCTTCAAAAAAACGACATAGTATAGTAAGGCTTTTTTCTTCAAAAAACGACATAGTATAGTAAGGCTTTTTTCTTCAAAAAAACGACATAGTATAGTAAGGCTTTTTTCTCCAAAAAAACGACATAGTATAGTAAGGCTTTTTTCTTCAAAAAAACGACATACTATGGTAAGGCTTTTTTCATCAAAAACGACATAGTATAGTAAGGCTTTTTTCTTCAAAAAAACGACATAGTATAGTAAGGCTTTTTTCTTCAAAAAACGACATAGTATAGTAAGGCTTTTTTCTTCAAAAAAACGACATAGTATAGTAAGGCTTTTTTCTTCAAAAAAACGACATAGTATAGTAAGGCTTTTTTCTTCAAAAAACGACATAGTATAGTAAGGCTTTTTTCTTCAAAAAAACGACATAGTATAGTAAGGCTTTTTTCTCCAAAAAAACGACATAGTATAGTAAGGCTTTTTTCTTCAAAAAAACGACATACTATGGTAAGGCTTTTTTCATCAAAAACGACATAGTATAGTAAGGCTTTTTTCTTCAAAAAAACGACATAGTATAGTAAGGCTTTTTTCTTCAAAAAACGACATAGTATAGTAAGGCTTTTTTCTTCAAAAAAACGACATAGTATAGTAAGGCTTTTTTCTTCAAAAAAACGACATAGTATAGTAAGGCTTTTTTCTTCAAAAAAACAACATAGTATAGTAAGGCTTTTTTCTTAAAAAAAACGACATACTATACCAAGGCTTTTTTCATCAAAAAACGACATAGTATAGTATGGCTTTTTTCTTCAAAAAAACGACATAGTATAGTAAGGCTTTTTTCTTCAAAAAAACGACATAGTATAGTAAGGCTTTTTTCTTCAAAAAACGACATAGTATAGTAAGGCTTTTTTCTTCAAAAAAACGACATAGTATAGTAAGGCTTTTTTCTCCAAAAAAACGACATAGTATAGTAAGGCTTTTTTCTTCAAAAAAACGACATACTATGGTAAGGCTTTTTTCATCAAAAACGACATAGTATAGTAAGGCTTTTTTCTTCAAAAAAACGACATAGTATAGTAAGGCTTTTTTCTTCAAAAAAACGACATAGTATAGTAAGGCTTTTTTCTTCAAAAAAACGACATAGTATAGTAAGGCTTTTTTCTTCAAAAAAACGACATAGTATAGTAAGGCTTTTTTCTTCAAAAAACGACATAGTATAGTAAGGCTTTTTTCTTCAAAAAAACGACATAGTATAGTAAGGCTTTTTTCTCCAAAAAAACGACATAGTATAGTAAGGCTTTTTTCTTCAAAAAAACGACATACTATGGTAAGGCTTTTTTCATCAAAAACGACATAGTATAGTAAGGCTTTTTTCTTCAAAAAAACGACATAGTATAGTAAGGCTTTTTTCATCAAAAAATGACATAGTATAGTAAGGCTTTTTTTTCAAAAGAACGACATAGTATAGTAAGGCTTTTTTCTTCAAAAAACGACATAGTATAGTAAGGCTTTTTTCTTCAAAAAAACGACATAGTATAGTAAGGCTTTTTTCTTCAAAAAAACGACATAGTATAGTAAGGCTTTTTTCTTCAAAAAAACGACATAGTATAGTAAGGCTTTTTTCTTCAAAAAACGACATAGTATAGTAAGGCTTTTTTCTTCAAAAAAACGACATAGTATAGTAAGGCTTTTTTCTCCAAAAAAACGACATAGTATAGTAAGGCTTTTTTCTTCAAAAAAACGACATACTATGGTAAGGCTTTTTTCATCAAAAACGACATAGTATAGTAAGGCTTTTTTCTTCAAAAAAACAACATAGTATAGTAAGGCTTTTTTCTTAAAAAAAAACGACATACTATACCAAGGCTTTTTTCTTCAAAAAAACGACATAGTATAGTAAGGCTTTTTTCTTCAAAAAACGACAAAGTATAGTAAGGCTTTTTTCTTCAAAAAAAACGACATGGTATAGTAAGGCTTTTTTCATCAAAAATGACAGTATAGTAAGGCTTTTTTCTTCAAAAAAACGACATAGTATAGTAAGGCTTTTTTCTTCAAAAAAACGACATAGTATAGTATGGCTTTTTCTCTGAAAAAAATGACATAGTATAGTATGGCTTTTTTTCTGAAAAAAACGACATAGTATATTTTTTCTGAAAAAAACCGACATAGTATAGTAAGGCTTTTTCTCTAAAAAAATGACATAGGATAGTAAGGCTTAAAAATGACTTAGTATAGTAAGGCTTTTTCTCTGAAAAAACGACATAGTATAGTATGGCTTTTTCTCTGAAAAAAACGACATAGTATAGTATGGCTTTTTTTCTGAAAAAAAAACGACATATTATAGTATGGCTTTTTCTCTGAAAAAACGACATAGTATAGTAAGGCTTTTTCTCCGAAAAAACGACATAGTATAGTATGGCTTTTTTTTCTGAAAAAAAAACGACATAGTATACTAAGGCTTTTTCTCTAAAAAAAACGACATAGTATAGTAAGGCTTTTTCTCTGAAAAAACGACATAGTATAGTAAGGCTTAAAAATGACTTAGTATAGTAAGGCTTTTTCTCTGAAAAAACGACATAGTATAGTATGGCTTTTTTCTGAAAAAAACGACATAGTATAGTATGGCTTTTTCTCTGAAAAAACGACATAGTATAGTAAGGCTTTTTCTCTGAAAAAATCGACATAGTATAGTATGGCTTTTTTTCTGAAAAAAAACGACATAGTATAGTATGGCTTTTTCTCTGAAAAAACGACATAGTATAGTAAGGCTTAAAAATGACTTAGTATAGTAAGGCTTTTTCTCTGAAAAAACGACATAGTATAGTGTGGCTTTTTTTCTGGAAAAAAACGACATAGTATAGTATGGCTTTTTTTCTGAAAAAAAACGACATAGTATAGTAAGGCTTAAAAATGACTTAGTATAGTAAGGCTTTTTCTCTGAAAAAAACGACATAATATAGTAAGGCTTAAAAATGACTTAGTATAGTAAGGCTTTTTCTCTGAAAAAACGACATAGTATAGTATGGCTTTTTTTCTGAAAAAAACGACATAGTATAGTATGGCTTTTTTCTGAAAAAAAACGACATAGTATAGTAAGGCTTAAAAATGACTTAGTATAGTAAGGCTTTTTCTCTGAAAAAACGACATAGTATAGTATGGCTTTTTTTCTGAAAAAAACGACATAGTATACTAAGGCTTTTTCTCTGAAAAAACGACATAGTATAGTATGGCTTTTTTTTCTGAAAAAAAATGACATAGTATAGTATGGCTTTTTCTCTGAAAAAACGACATAGTATAGTAAGGCTTAAAAATGACTTAGTATAGTAAGGCTTTTTCTCTGAAAAAACGACATAGTATAGTATGGCTTTTTCTCTGAAAAAACGACATAGTATACTAAGGCTTTTTCTCTGAAAAAACGACATAGTATAGTATGGCTTTTTTTCTGAAAAAAAACGACATAGTATAGTAAGGCTTAAAAACACAGTATAGTAAGGCTCTTTCTCTGAAAAAAATGACATAGTATTGTAAGGCTTTTTCATAGTAAAGTTAAGTGTTTTTCTTTTTGAATAGAAAATTGTTCATTCATATTCCATATTGCGCATCTTTTCTCGAGGGCAAAGTGGTGCAGAGGTTAACTCACCCGTCTCCCATGTGGACAGCCTGGGTTCGAATCCTAGTCAGGAAACATTTTCCCTTAGTTGTTTCTGTGTACTTCTTTTCAAAACAGTCAAATGACACAAGGGGAAAGTGTAGCCAAATTGTGGCCTAGTGGTTAACTCATCTGTCTCTTGTAGGGGAGACCTGGGTTCAATTCCCGTTTGGGACTCTTTTTCACTTAGTTGTTTCTCTGGACTTCTGTTCAAAATACTCAAATGATTACAAAGAAAACTGTGGTCACTTGGTGGCATAGTGGGTAACTCACCTGTCTCTCGTCGGGGATACCTGGGTTCGAATCCCAGTTTGGTCTTTTTCACTTAGTTGTTTCTGTGGACTTCTTCTCAAGAAACTCAAATGATTACAAAGGAAACTGTGAAAACTTGGTGGTGTAGTGGTTAGCTCATTTGTCTTCTGTCTGGGAGACCTGGGTTCGATTCCCGGTTGTGACACTTTTTCACTTAGTTGTGTCTGTGGACTTCTTCTCAAGAAACTCAAATGATTACCAAGGAAACTGTGAACACTTGGTTGGCGCAGAGGTTAGATCACTGGACTCCCATCTGGGAGACCTGGGTTCGATTCCCGGTCGAGACACTTTTTCACTTAGTTGTTTCTGTGGACTTCTTCTCAAGAAACTCAAATGATTACAAAGAAAAGTGTACTCACTTGGCTGGCGCAGAGGTTAGAACACTGGACTCCTGTCCGGGAGACCTGGGTTCGATTCCTGGTCGAGACACTTTTTCACTTAGTTGTTTCTGTGGACTTGTACTCAACAAAACTCAAAGGATTACAAAGGAAACCATGGTCACTTGGTTGGCGCAGAGGTTAGATCACTGGACTCCCATCGGGGAGACTTGGGTTCAATTCCCGGTCAAGACACTTTTTCACTTAGTTGTTTCTTTGGACTTCTTCTCAAGAAACTCAAATGATGACTAAGGAAAGTGTAGTCACTTGGTTGGCGCAGAGGTTAGAACACTGGACTCCCGTGTGGGAGACCTTGGTTCGATTCCCGGTTGAGATGCTTTTTCACTTAGTTGTTTCTTTGGACTTCTTCTCAACAAAACACAAATGATTACAAAGAAAAGTGTAGTCACTTGGTTGGCGCAGAGGTTAGAACACTGGACTCCCGTGTGGGAGACCTTGGTTCGATTCCCGGTTGAGACACTTTTTCACTTAGTTGTTTCTGTGGACTTGTACTCAACAAAACTCAAATGATTACAAAGAAAAGTGTAGTCACTTGGTTGGCGCAGAGGTTAGAACACAGGACTCCCGTGTGGGAGACCTGGGTTCAATTCCCGCTGCCGTCGTTTGGCTGAAAATACTTGGAAAGAAGAATTGGTCAAAGGAATAAGGAGAAAAAAAAAAGAAAAAACTTTTTAATTTATATTAAACACTTAGTCATACTTTTCAGCAAAAGGTTATATTCCGAACTGCCTTCGGCAGTTCGGAAGACACTTGAAGGGTCCTGTATGTGCGAAAGGCGTTCTCGGGTCGGCCTTCGGCCGACCCTCGACCGCTTGCTTGGTCAGTGAACCGCCGACACCGGGAAGCGAACTCACGTTCTCTCGGTGCAAAGGCGAGTGTGCAACCCACAACACCAACTCGTGCCCCACTTATACAAGGGTGTTGAAACGTTACATCCAAGGAAATGGGGGTGAAACACTTAGTCATTTTTTGACAAAATGCTTCATCCACCACTGAATACTTATACACTTAAACACTTAGACATTAATACTTATACTTTTACCTGAACAATTGTGGGAAAATCTTTGCCTGACCTGGGGATTGAACCAGGTACCAAAGAGTTGGCAAACTGATGACTTACCCACTGGGCCACCACCCTATGAGAGAAAGCAGTAGTACTTGTAGTTTTACCTTTTTCATTTACCTGGTGACTTAGTGAAAAAAACATTACAAACACTAGGAATTGAACCCAGGACCAAAGAGAAAGAAGACTGATGACTTACCCACTGAGCCACCACTCTTCAATTTTTATCTTTAGTACTTGTTGTTTTGTCTACTTTCTTTACCTGAATAATAGTGGGAAAATCTTTGCAAACATTAGGATTTGAACCCATGTCCTAAGAGTTGGAAGACTGATGACTTAGCCACTGGGCCACCACTCAGGAAATAGAATTTGTTGTTTGGACTCTTTTCACTTCTAGATCATACTTAGTTCTTTACGGTATAATACTTATTCACTGGACCACAAGCTCACATAAGTAAGCAGTAGTATTTATTGTTTTGTCTGTTACAACTATTAGTATAATATGGATTTCTCTCTGGCAAAATGACATAGTATAGTAAACTTATAAATCACAGGCTTTTTCCCTGAAAAAACAACATAGTATATTAAGGCTTTTTTTCTTGAAAAAACGACTTAGTATAGTCAGGCTTTTTATCACCAAAAACGACATAGTATAGTAAGGCTTTTTTTCTTGAAAAAACGACATAGTATAGTAAGGCTTAAAAACGACATAGGATAGTAAGGCTTTTTTGTCTTAAAAAACGACAGTATAGTAAGGCTTTTTTTCTTGAAAAAACGACATAGTATAGTAAGGCTTTTTTTTGGGAAAAAAACGACATAGTATAGTAAGGCTTTTTATCACCAAAAACGACATAGTATGGTGAGGCTTTTTTTCTTGAAAAAAGGACATAGTATAGTAAGGCTTAAAAACGACATAGGATAGTAAGGCTTTTTTGTCTTAAAAAACGACGTAGTATAGTAAGGCTTTTTTTTCTTGAAAAAACAACAGTATAGTAAGGCTTTTTTTCTTGAAAAAAACGACATAGTATAGTAAGGCTTTTTTTTTGAAAAAACGACAGTATAGTAAGGCTTTTTTTCTTGAAAAAAACGACATAGTATAGTATGGCTTTTTCTCTGAAAAAAACGACATAGTATAGTATGGCTTTTTCTCTGAAAAAACGACATAGTATAGTATGGCTTTTTCTCTGAAAAAAACGACATAGTATAGTATGGGTTTTTCTCTGAAAAAACGACATAGTATAGTATGGCTTTTTCTCTGAAAAAAAACGACATAGTATAGTATGGCTTTTTCTAGGAAAAAACGACATAGTATAGTAAGGCTTTTTTTCTTGAAAAAAACGACATAGTATAGTAAGGCTTTTTATCACCAAAAACGACATAGTATAGTAAGGCTTTTTTTCTTGAAAAAACGACATAGTATAGTAAGGCTTTTTTTCTTGAAAAAACGACATAGTATAGTAAAGCTTAAAAATTACATACTATAGTAAGGCTTTTAGTCTTAAAAAAACGACATAATATTGTAAGGCTTTTTGTCTTAAAAAACGACATAGTATAGTAAGGCTTTTTCTCTGAAAAAACGACGTAGTATAGCAAGGCTTTTTCTCTGGAAAAACGACATAAGGCTTAAAAACGACATGGGCTTTTTCTCTGGAAAACGACATAGTATAGTATGGCTTTTATTCCCTAAAAATGACCATTTTGTATTTTAAGCTTTTTCCCCTCTTTAAATTTCTTAAAAAACTTTACATAGTAGAAATTACATCCTCTGGATTTGATATACCGTAGAAAAAAAAGTTTGCTAAAGATGTATAAAACCTTTCACCCTTAGTTTGTGTATGCGTGTGTGTTGTGGCACCTTGGAAAAGTAGAAGCGCAGCACGTAGGCATCGTTTTTCCAACTGATGTGAATCTCCGACTCGCTGCTGCCACACTTTCCGTCGATGCGAGCGCCGCGAGGGAGCGTGAAGGACGCCTGCTCGGTGATCAGCTGTCATACACACACACACACACAAAAAACATCTACCAAAATGTCCACATGCCAAAACATCTTTCACCTTAGCCATCTATCGCCCCAAAAAGTGAAGCCAGGGGCGTGGCCAGCCACTTACGTCAATGCGGTTGAGCGCCAGCACGTCATAGGGCACCAGCAGTTTGACGGCAAACTCTACCATCAGGCAAGTGGTGCCGTTCTCCCGCACGGCGAAGATGGCTCGGTCGGGATCGCCCGACAGACCCGACAGGTTCTCGCCTTCCAGCTCGCCCCACGCCGTCGTTGACAGAAGCAACAGCGGCAACAGCAGCCATGCGCCTAAACGGGAAACAATGTCAAGTCAACCCTACAATGGAGTCATCTATTCATTCAAATTGATCCATATTGAAAAAAATTCAAAGTGAACTAAAGGATGACTAAATTGACTGCAAATAAAATTCATTTCCATGAGTGGCGATATACATACATTTAAAAAAATACGACAAATACCATCTTATTCCTATACATATATATTTAAAAGAAGACTAACTATGTTATGTTAGAAACACAAAATGCAACATAATTAAACAAATCTATATTTCATGTATTTGGTTCAAAAGGAGCGCGGAAAGTCCTCTACTTTAGTTTCACTGTCAGCAAAAAAAAAAACCCCAAAAACACTAAAAGGGCTCTTGAACTCCTACATGGTATTTTTTTCAATCCCAAAAAACGTTGTTGAAAAGACACACACTGCAGTGTGGCGTCACGACAGCATTAAACACACACACACTCACGATTACCCACGCACAACCTGAACTCCCCCCCCCTTTAAATATAACACAGTCAGCATAAAAATCCACAGCCAGGCGAATATTGCGCAGCAAGTTCAAATTCCGCTCCATTAAGTTCAGCGAGGAAAGTCATTTAGTGACCAAAACCACACCAAAAAAATCTAAATGCTTTGAGATATGAACAAATCACATAATCCAAAGAAAGAAAGACAAAATTACTGACCAAGCAGAAGAGTACGAGAACTCTCCTTGGTGCTGAAGCCCACTGGTCCCATCTTCCAGGCCGGTTTTCCCCCCCTCCAGAAGCGAAGCCGTGGCGAGTGGCGCCACCTGAGCTGAGCGGGAAAAGAGAGCCAGGAGAAGAGGACGAAGAGGCGGGAGGCACAGAAAAAGAGAGAGAGAGAGAGAAAGAGAGAGAGAGGCAAAAGAGAGAGGGAGGGGGATCCCTCCACTCTGATCCTCCACACACAAAAATGCAGCAAAAAAGAAGAAAATTCACTTGATTTGGGCCAGGTTGATGTAAAAATGTGATGCTGGAATTAGTCAGGAAAAGGGAGGATTTTTCTGAAATATGTTAGAAAATAGATGGACTTTTTTTTAGGAGTGGGTAATTATGAATTGTGATTTGTCTGGGGAGGGGCCATGGTGTCAATGGGGGGGTTGGGAACCCTCCCCTTTGGTGAAAACTGCAGAAGCCTGCAGAATGCCTTCACTTTTTCCTTTGAATAGAGAGCTGGAAGAAAGGGTTTTTTTGGGGCTATTGGGGTCCATGGAGAATTTCAGACTTTTTCTTTAGAGGGTTTTAAGACAATTTTTTAGATTGGAGAACATAAAAAACAGTTGGATTTTGCTGATTTTTCTTTGTAGAAGACTGGGTTTTTGTTTGGATATTTTGGGAACTTGAATGAATCCAAAATGTGGCCCTTTTTGGATCATGTGACTGCCGGACTTTTGTTGCCTAGATATTTTGGAGAAATTTGCCACATTTTGTTATCACATTGACTTTTTTTCCATTTTGACTTTGTTGTCACTACTTAAAAAAAATACGGAATATTTGTAATCGACTTACAGGCGGATTTTGACTCTTATTTTGCACTCTAGTGCGCCTCCTTGTGACTCTGAATGGACTTGATTCCAGTATGTGGCTATCTGTCTACAAGAAAAGAAGATTTGTAGGAAGTAAGTGATCTCATTAAGTCTAAATTCAATAAAAAAATAAACCCAGTGTTAACTCTTTTGTCAAAAAAAAATGTTTGGGTGATGGCACCCCCAAAAAACCCAAGCAAGGGGATGTTTTGAGGTCCCATATTCCACTGTCATTTATTAATACACATACTATAAAACAGTATTAAAGGAGCCAAGTAACAACCGCGTCATTTTTGCTAGAGGTCAAACAGTACAATAAAAATCTAAAAAAAAAAATAAAAATAAAATAAACACCCGCACACATCGTTTGAGAAAAAAAAAGAAAGATAAACCATCTGGACCAACTGGAAAAAGTGCAAAAAAAAGAAAAAAAGCCTCTAACAAACAATCCAACGAGACATCATATCTAATATATACAATATATATGTTCAATTATTTATAGATATAATATATGTATATATATATATATAGATCTCCATAGAAACAACCCTTGAATTTGGCATTCAATCAAATAAGTTAAAAGAATCCTAAATGACAAAAAGTGGCACATTTGCAAAGCCAAAGAATAAAAGCACTTTTTTTGTTATTTTTCTTTTAAAATGGGGGATGTCAACAAACATTTTTAGGTGTTTCCTTCCTTCACGTCATAATGACGATGAAACATTTTTGGAGGCCATTTTTGTAGTTTTACCACTGAATTATGCTGTGATTATCGTGTATTATATCGCAATTTGGGGTTTTAATATCACATTATTGGAGTATATTCCAAAAAAATGTAAATGTGGGCCCTCTACAATATAAAAATGCTTAACAGCAGTTCTGTTGTATTTAACTTTAAAGTCAAAAGTATTTTATATTATAGTCAAAGAACTACCCCATTTAATTTAAAAATACAAATTTAGAAATTAATATTTCCATTTGAATACTTCTGATATGTCAAATAAATATAAGGAACTTTCCCAACTGTTTTTCCCCGCTAAAATCAATTTGAAAGATGCATTCAAATGCCCTCAAATAAAAAAGGTAAAGAACCCGTTTTGCAACATTTGAACAGACAAAAATAAGTCTTAGTTTTCCCGCAGTGAACTAAAATAACGACTTTTTTTTGCCTTACGCTTCGATACGATTGGATACAAAAATATTCATGACATCATGAGCAAAAAGCAATTCTATCCAATTGGAAAAATCAGATCGAATGGATAAAATTAAAAACAAAAAAGGGGCCACCTGTCACAAACAGGGCGACCATTATTCGTTAAAGGTGTCGCCATCCCATTGACTTTTTTAACGGTGCTACTTCAACGAAAATATGATATAAAAACAGCTTTGAGTGTGATTGTACAAACAGTGCTACATTCCAATCATGTCACATACAAACAAAGTGTTTATGTGCACAGTTTCAAAGCTAAATTGTGTTGAGAAGGGGGCTACAGTGTGTTTGTGGGGGGATACGTGTACCTGTGTACGTGTGTGTGTGTGTGTGTATGTTTATCAGACGCTCACACTACTGGGGCAAGTCTGCGCCCCATCTCCTCCTCCAACATGGCCATCTGCTGCATTTCCTTTGCCTTTACACACAGACACAGAAAAATATTATGAAAATTGTGTGTTATGGAAGTTATAAGAAAAAACCTTTGACAGTAATAAAGGTCCAATCCATTTTATGCCATTGAATGGCAGTTAAAAAGACACATGCAAGAAGGCCACTTTGTATTGCATTGAGTTCCAGACACAACTTTTCAAAACATTATGGGGAATGCTAAAAAAAAATAAAAATCTTACCTTTTTGTTTGCTTTCATGATGCGATGCCAAAAGCTGGACAGAAAAAGTACATCATATGAAAAACCACAGAAAATGAACATAAATGTAAAGCTACACTTCCATAAACACTTGCTGAAGCATGAAATCTTATTGTAAAAATACTCTTCCATAAAGACAAATGGTAAAATGGGATAAACGACTTAATCAGCTGTCATTAAAAATGTTCTTTGATTAACTCGCTATTATTCAGTACACTTTCTCCTATTATATCAATAAGAATTGGTTGTTACCTGTTCATTAAACTTGTCCAGTTTCTCCACCTGCTCTTTCTGGTTCTTCTCCAACTGCTCAATTTCCTTCTGGTGCTTCATGGCCAACTAACATAGACAAACACAGACAAGGCAATTCAACAAAAAGATCTCCTTGGTTGTCTTTTTCATTACTACGCACCCTCTTCCTCTCATCCATGAACCTCTTGGTGTTGGTACTATTCAACTCTCGCACTCTCCTGCAAAAAAAAAGGCATCAGTCAGTGAGTCTTCCAAGATCCAGAAAACCACACCAAGGCGTACATCACCTTTCTCTCTCTGCCTTGTTTTTGATGGTCTTATCCTGACTGATGGCTTTGCTGTTTTCCATGGACATCTTGGCCTGGTTGGCTCGCATATCTTTGCTTTGCCTGTGCCAACAAAAGCAGAAAAAAACGTTGACCAAGACATCCAGACGGACCTCCTACGTGCTTTTAATGTCGACTGACCGGTCGTGGATGAGCTTTAGCTGTGAGGTCTGCTGATCCTGAATGCTGCTCAGTAGTTTCTTGAGGTGCTCACATTGCTGTGTGACGTGGGTGTCCTTTAAGGCTTGCTCTTCGCCGGCATGGCCGCCAATGAGGTCCGACCATTCCTTGGTGTGCTGTGCCGTCAGCTCCTTTACCTGAAAAGGTAGCATGGAAAACCGTGAGAATTCTTATCGTATAAAATAAAAGTCAATGTTTGACGTACCTTTCCTTTGTGGTCGCTCACCAGCGCTTGGATTTTCACTTCAGTTTCTTTCCTCAGTTCTTGGCAGTTGTTTTCTCTGAAGGATGACCAAGCAAAAACTTCAGAATGGAATGGAGGTTTGTTTGTCTAAATTCTAATGGTAGTATAAAAATTTGGAGTCTAGTTTCCTTACCCACTATCTTTATTGAAATTAGGACTATCTAACTAGTACGCTTGCTTTTTTTTTTACCCTCGTTTCTTGACAGCTTTCTCCAGCAGCTTCTCCAGTGTGCTCTTCTCCTTGTCGTGGGCTGACGCCATCTTGTCCACCTGCGTGCTGTGTGCTTTCTGCATCGAGTTCTGATCCTGGAAAAAGCCAAAAACGTTCGTTGGACAAAGAATGCATAGTCTGGACTATAAGTCGCACTGTTTAAAAGTTTTTAAAATGTATTTATTTACACTCTGTCCACTGACATCATGTTATCCCATAGTTTTCAGCTATAGTTATCCAAAAACTATTCACATGTTACATTTAGTTTAGTTTTTATTTGTAACCTTTTTCCGTGCTTTACTTTAACATATACCGTATTTTCTCAACTATAAGGCGCACTTAAGTCTTACATTTTCTCCAAAATAGACAAAGCACTTTATAATCCAGTGTACTTTATATATGCGCCTTGTAGTTGTGAAAATAAGGTACTCTAGACCAACTTATTTAGTATTATTTCCCCCCTTCATTGTGTATTCTTTGTCTAGTGCGACTTATACACCAAAAAACAGTGCAAGACTGACCTTGGAGTGCTTCTTCTTGATAGAGGACAGATCTTTTTGCTGCTTTTTAATGAGCTTGAGGTACGTCTGTATCGGGACAAACACCAGTGACTTGACTGCCTAAAGATGTTTGCCTACGAACGAGTTTTCCGACGTACGCACCTTCATTTGCTTCAAGTCGTCAATGTTGACACTGGGTACCAAAGTGTTATCTGCAAGGACGCAAATGGTGAGCAAATAAGACAATTTAAGTAAGACACGGGAACGTACCTTTCTTGGTCTCTGCCGCGTTGTTCTGTGCCGCATTGGAGCTCTGAGCCACGTCGGCGCTGCTCTGCGCCGTCACATTGGCCTTCACCGGGTCCCCTTTGCCTTTTCCCTTCTTGTCGTTTTTGGAGCTGCCGCTAGGGACGTCGGCGATGTCGTTCTTAAGGGGGAGAGGCGAACATTTTTGTCAATTTTGGCCATGAACACTTGGCGGATCGGTTTGCGGTGCGCTGAGATACTGACCGTGTCGATGCCCAGGGCTTTCATCTGGTCGGCTCGCTTCTCCGCGATGGTCAGAAACTTCTTTGGGTCGGACAAAGCTTCGACGAAAGCTGCAAAAAATCCAGACACTTGTTAAGGGTGGATAAAGATTGATTATTTTTTAAAATAAGTAGAATTGGTATTTTTACATTTGATCTTCATTTTTCATCATCCAGTAGTGTACTTATTGTCATTAAGTTGAATTGTACTGGAAATATAAAGTTATGTATATTTAATTTGTATTATCTACTATCTACTTTAAATGAATATGGAATAAGGCCTAAAGCATTGAAAAATCTTCTTAAATTCAATTTACCAGTAATTCTGGATATAGATCCGATATGTGGCCATTATATGAAAATAGCCAAAGTCAGGACACTATTTTAAACATTCACCTCGCCTTTGTAAAACAAACTATCCTTTGTAAACCCCTCAAAAGTTTGGATGAAATCATAAAGACTTTACAGAGTTTAAAGCAATCACTAAATAATAAAAAATAATAATAATAAAGTGACTTAAATAATCAGGAGGAGCCACCAAGCCTGGTGGTTTTCCCACTTGAAACCCTTTGGCTTAGTTTAACGACAGCAGCAAATGTCTTCTCATTTGCACATTTAAAGCTTTTGCGGCATCATTACCGAACGGGAAAGCGACTACAAGGAAGAGAATAAAAAAAGAAGGCCCAAGGCTTCTCATAAAATGCAAGACGCGAAACCAAGGCGCTTGATTCGACTCACCCCCAAAGCCGTCGGGCACGTAGGTTTTGAGGATGATCTGGCAAAAGATGGTGGGCAGCGAGAGGGGCTTGTTGCCCTCGTTCCGTAGCGAGATGTGTCGGTAGCCGGCCTGCAGGCCGTCCAGCGGAAGGATGCGCTGGCCAATCAGCTTGTTGTTGTCGTCGTACACGGCCAGTCGCAGCACCGCCAGATCCGGTAAGATCACCTGACACACATTTAAATGTAAAATTATATACATTTAACAAACTAACTACCTGGCCGGACGTTTGGTCACCCAGACGTTTGGTCACACAGACGTTTGGTCACCCAGACGTTTGGTTAACTATACTAGCTAAAACCCGGCTAATACAAAGTCATAGTAAATAGTATTATTATCATCTGTGAATAAAGCGCAACAGAGAGCCTATCTGACTACTGTCAAGGCGCATTTTGGGGTGCCGTATATCTTGTATATTTCTATCTCACAATGTGTGCGCGAGCAGGTGCGAAACCCTGCTTGAGAGAACCCAAAGATAAGCAAAGGGCGATTCATCCCTGGAGAACAGATAAGAGAATCTTCGGTCCAGACGCAAAGTGGGGCGAGTCTGGCTTCTTATGGATGCGCTTTTCAAGGTGTTTGCCCCGTGTGTGTGCGCATATGACAAAAGGGATCTTGCTCACTGAGCACTGTACAGCAGATGTGCGTATCTATATGTGTGTGTGTTGTGTGAGGCCGTGATTGATGGTGTGTGTTAAAAGGGAACTGGAGTCACAGTCACGCTTGAGAGACTTTTCATTGTGCTGAGGGCAGCACTATTCCACACACACAATTGGTGTACCTTTCGGAAGACAAAGGGTTCCTCGTTGTAGGCAGGGTTGAGTCCGTTGTTCATCACCATGCGCGTGCGGAACTCTTTGCGGATGGTGTCGGTGGGCAGCCCGTACATGTCCACCTCCACGTACGTGCCAATCTTCTTGTCCGACAAGAATTGGCCAGAGAAAACCTGTATGGGGAGGAACCAAACCACCTCTGGGTTTGAGTTTTGCCTTGGATACACTGAAAGGGATTGCTGTCGCTTTCTAACCTGGACGCTGCACGTGGCGGCAATGACGCCATCCACCGGCGTCTCCGAGAAGGGATCGAACATGCGGTCTGAACGCCGCATGAAGTCGGGTTTCAGCAGGTAGCTGTTTATGGAAAAATCAATAAACTCATGTTTTGCTTTCCTAATTCTGTTAAAGATCATGTCTGCTTGGTGACTTCTTTCTACACCATACATATTACATTTTCAATATTAGACATCTTAGATGGTCTCACCCGCAAGAGCCGTTGTACTCAAACTTTCCTTGGTTCAGCTGCATGGCCAAATCTGAAAAGCAGAAAAATCTAAATCAAAAGCATAGAAAAGGCTCATCCTCTCGTGAAAGAGCCCCGGGCCGCTGCCATGCACATGGCTGACCGTGGGAGGGGCCATATGCCGCGTAGCCCTTCACCCCTGGGCGGGGGAGCAACAGCTGCTTTACAACAGGCTCACGGAGGCAGTCAACCGTAGCGTGGTAGATTGACTACGAGTTCATTTAGTGTGCAAATGCTGCGTTCAAAATTGAAATCCCGACAAACATTTTGTCCTTACTGTGTCCATGAAAGAATATATATTTAAGTGACTCGTTGGTGTGTGTGTGTGTGAGGTCAAGCAAGGCCCCGCCTGGCGTGATGCGGTACCTGGGGTCTGGAAGTTGAGCGAGACCATCTGGCAGCCGGCGTTCCAGAAGATCTGAGGCATGTAATTACTGGAGTCCACTCGGCCCCCTTTGGGGTAGATGCGGCTCATCTGACGTTTGTTGTAGCTGGGCTGGAGATCAGGAACGTTCCGAAAAAAACGAACATGTGTGTATGTGTGTGTGTGTGCATCAAATACACCGCAGGACTATTTTTAGTGTGAACAGCTTGGGTCAAGCAGTCCCTTTGGAAGAAGATTGCGTGCCATAGCCACACAGTTCACCTTTTAGCCAATAGCAAAATAAAATACATTTGGTTTCGGTTATAGTGAGCTAAATTGATGAAATGCAACAAAATGACATTTTAAATAAAGATATTCATTGCAAATGTTGTCATTTTGATATCTTTAAAAACTTTGTCTTAGAATTAGAATTGAATTACAACCAGCTTTACATATGGAAAAAAATAAAATGTGTCATTCATGGTGGTTGAGCCTTTAAATGTGGTGCGCCTGATAGTTGTGAAAATACGGTAAATGTATAGCTTGTGTTTTTGTGCTTTGAAAGAAAAAACAGGATCCTTCTAATCTAGAGTCCAAAGGATACTTTACAAATTCGATGGCATTGGTCTTTAAGTAGCCGAGGCCCACAGATTCGTTGAAAGATGACATGTTGTGATGGATATTCTTCTCTATGGAGAAAAATAAGATGCAAAGATTCATTTGGAAAATCTATATTTAACTGAGTTTTCAGAGAAGAATACGAGCTCACCTTCGGCTACATCAAAACTTTGGAACTTGACAGGCTGCGCATAGTTGACCATGGCAGACAGAAACGGGTGGATGTTGGTGGTGGCGCCCACGTACGTATACTGGGCAATCAAAGCCTCCTCCAGGTCCTCGGAGCCATCACCACCCTGATTGGATATTGGATAAGAAGCGTGTACCACAGGTAAAATTGTGGGTGTTGTCACACACTTACCTTCTTGTTGTTGTCCGGGTCGGAAGCCTCGGAAATATCTGTGACGTCAGCAGCTTCCGTAGCTTCGGATGCCTCCGTTGTTTCGTCTTCGGGTGCCTGTCAAAAAAAAATAAAAACACTATGAAGCAGCAAAGCAGTGGATTATTTTCGTTGTTGCTAAAAATTAGGCAGACTCACCTTCTTGATACTGTTATTGGACTCTTGGACTTTTTTAGGTTGGGAGTCAGTGTTGGCCTCTTTGTCCGTGGCGGCCTCCGACAGGCTGCTCGGTGCTTCCGAAGTCGTGTCCTTATCTTCGGGCTCCTTTTCTCCCGCTCAGGAAAAAAAGGGCATAGCCAGATTTTTAATATCACAGATATTAAACTTTAAACCTTTTTTTTTTTTTTTTAAAGCTAACTGTCCTTACCGTTCTCTGTGTCGTCCTCTTCTCCCATGATAATGGCGGTAGTGTTGGTTTCTCCTGCCTCCATGTGTTTTTTGAAGGCCTCTAGTTGCTCTGTGTGACATAGAAAAAATACACTTTAGACACCAAAATGGCTTCCACACCAACAGGACACAACATGTGCCTACTCTGCTCCACTTCAGGTTTCAAGCGCTTGTTTTTGATGAGAATTTTTCGTCTCAGGTCATTTGGCGAGGGTAAAGGGCGACCCGATTCGATCTGCCAAAGGGAAGGACAATGTAAAAAAAATTGTAGCAGGTGTGTGCAGTATGGAGGATAAAGAAAACCTACCGGAAAGTTCTCGAGGGGTTGCCTCTGGAGAAAGTCGCCAAAGATCTCCTCACAATACTTGGCCATTTTATACTGCTGGGGTTTACTGCAAGCATACAAGTACATGTTTACTTCAAAAGACTAAATTCTACAAAAACGATGATCACAAATACCTGCAATGGTTCTCAAAGGATAAAATAACTGGAAACTCCGAAGTGACAAAGGCCGTTTCCCTGATGGCTTGAATGACATCCTGTAATGAATGACTGCAGATGTAATATCCTCTTTTTTAACACCAGAGGGTGTGCGCACTCCAAATCGAAAGGGCACTTTACCTTGAATAAAATGTCTGTGCACATGGCCTTGCCGTGAGTTATGATGGGCTCCTGGTCCTCCCCTTTTCCGTCCCAGCAGTCCAACTCGACACATCTGACAGAGACCACAAAGCTCTGAGCCAGTTGTATAGATTGGCATATTTTTTATACGGAGACTACTAATACCTGCACCCTGAAAGCAGGGCCTGCCGGTACATCTCCACCGATGACTTGCCACCAAACTGCCGGCCCGTCAGGTAAGAGTTGTGAGACGAACTGATGAAGTAGTGAGCCAGTGGTTGGTCCATGTCCTGGCACAACTCCAGACGGTCCAAGAAGACCGGGGCGTTCTCGTCCGACATCAGGTAGCGGCAAAAACCGTCACTGGACATGTTGCCTGGTGAATAAGTAAGATTTCATTTAACATTTTTTTTTTAATCAAAGTGACTTGAGCTTCAAAAAATATCACCTGACTATCAACTGAAAATGAATTGTAGTACCAACCTTGCTTCTTCTAAAAACGTCAAATGAACTCTTTAAAAATAAACCCAACCTTTTTGCAGTTATTTTCCAAACTGCCAGGCGGCAGCAGAGGCCAACATTTTTTTTCATCCTCCCTCCCTCCCTCCCTCCTCCTCACTCACCCTTCTTCTTCAGCTCTTCATCCCGTTCGTACTTCTCAATGATCTGAGTGGCTCTCTTGGGGTCGTAGAATGGGAAAAGGATCTCATTGAGTCGAGGGTCCCGTTGGTTCTGTAAGTAAACATTAAAATCAAACAATAAGCACATGCCAAATCCCAAAAAATAAAGTTCCACATCTGACACACAGCACACAAGGACACGGTGATTCAAATGTGACGCCAAATCAGAACCAAAAAAAAGTGCTCTATTGTATCATGTGCAATGCGGTGGCCACACAAACACATCCCAAGCAGCGGGGAAGCGACAGGACGGGAAGAAAAAAAAAACTTCTACCCTCCAGTTACCGTGGCAACGCCCATCAGACACAGGGCTGGACCGAGAAAAGGGGGGAAGAGAATGAAGGGGATGGCATGCAGAGGCGGCCATTGAGGGTCCTATCGGAACTAATCCAGATGGTGAAGGCAAGAAAGACGCACACATGCACAACAAAGTTGAAGAATAAATAAAAAGCTTACTTCATTGAGAAAGCTGACTAACTGGTCTACTGTTAAATAATCACTTTTGCTCCCATTGCTGCAAAGGAATGGATTAGAAAGAGAAAAATGAAAATAAATGTTAGGCCTTTTGGAAATTGTCAGTCGTTCACGCAGCAGGCAGTCAGTCAGTTCACATTAGATTAGAAACAAGCTGTCCTCTTCTGTTCTTTTTTTTTTTTTTTTGCGGGGGCTACTCGTTCCCGGTGAAAGTGTCGTTAGGTAGAAGAGATCATTAAGGCCAGGAGAACTGGAGAGGCGGGTTAGAGGCTGGAGCTAGTTAGTGCGGCAGGCACGGCAACAATCTTTGGCGTCCTTATTTACGACGGGATTTGCGGCACCTTAATCTCGAGGGTGAAGACTTTTAAAAAATTTAAATCTCAAGAAAATTCCTCAAAAAGTTTGAATATGGGAAAAAATTGATAGTTAGATAAATTACTGTTGGGTTTTTTCTATTATATTTGTGCTTATTTAATCATTTTTGTATAAGAGTTTCTTCAATTTGGAAGCTCGAGGTCACTCTCCAGGACAGCTAGCTCCAGCCTGCGTCCTAGCTCCGAGGACTGTTTACTGGAAGATACAGCTCGACCCTTTCCCCAGATACAAGTTTGCAATGAAGATCTATGAAGGACGTTTACATTGTTTTTGATTCAGCGGATTTGCTATCACACTCAACTTCAACTAGTGAGTCAAAGTATGACCCGAAATGTCAACAAATACAGAAACCTTCTATCCAAGAAGAGCGATGGAGCCTTACATCTTCTTGAAGAGGTCTTCCAAGTCCGTGCGAGGGCAAATCTTTTGCGTGAGCGCGTAGAAAATGTCAAAGGTAAACGCCGATTGCTCAATCTCATCATTCTGGGGGCAAAATACAAAACCTGTGGTTATAAATTCCATCTAACGTGGCATTGTAGCTAGAAAGTTTGGGAAGACTCACCTTGCCGCTTGGAAGGCCTAAATCCTTCAAGGCCTGAAAAATGCCCTTCTCCGTCTTGCCTGAAGCAAACGTCCGTGTAATCCTTTAGCGAGAGGGCGATGGATAGAAGAGTTAATGGCACGAAAGGCACTGTTTTTGAACCAGATTCCCCATGGTTTTGATTTACCCTCGGACAGGAATCTTGCCGTTTACATTGGTCAGGACGCACATCTTGATCCAGCTGAGACGAGAACATGCTGGTTAGTCAGCGAAGCGAGCGAGCGGACCGCCGACGGCACTCACTGTTTCTTCAGCGAAGTCATCGGGCACACGCTGTTGGCTTTGAAATTGTGAATCACCGATCTAAGGCCCTCTGTCCATTTCTGCACACACAAAAGAAACAAGTATCAAGCAAGACGCAAAATCCTTGAAACAAAATCCAAGCCACAAAATCCAAGCCACAAAATCCAAGCCACAAAATCCAAGCCCCAAAATCCAAGCCACAACTTCTTTAGAGAAGCACCTTGCGACTCCAATAACTTGTAATAAGATCTCCGAGTTTATGAATAGGGCATTCGTTAGCTGGTGAGAAAAAGTTAGTGATATTTGTGTCACTGGTGGCTTTCTACAGTGTGACTGACATCGAGATGAAGCCATTAAACAAGATAAGGTGGACCCCAGGCCGTGTCTGTAAATGACTATTGCGGCCTCAGGTCTGCTGCTGTGGGCAAAAATGCATCCTGCAAGGTGGTGACGGTGTCTTGGGGAGAGTGTGTGGGTGTGTAAACCCGTGGGTAATAATAATGTGTGTGTGTATTTAACCCACACATATGGTGACAAATGCTACAAGCTTACACAAGAACCTTTGCAAAAGACAAAGCCCTAAATGTAACAAGTTGACCTTTTAATCATTGTAAATCTTAAAAGAATGATTCCTAACCTATTGAATCTGGATGAACAAGAATGCAGGTAGCGGGAGAAACCATTTTACATCCTAGGTATGTTTGCTTAGTTTTCTTTTTGAAAATCAATGCTGTTATTGATCAAAAAGTTCTTTTCTCCTCTCTCCATTGTCAAAGCTTGACTTGTATTGACTCTGAGCGTAAAAAATCGAAGCTCAACTTTTTACCTCGACTTTTTTCTTCTTGTGAGCAGACCATCTGCCAGGACAATAGCTTACACTGTCTTGAATAAAAAAGCTCAATGCGAGTTCTTGGAAGCTTTTCATCCACTTCTAAAGGTTTAACACGGCAAACAGTGTTGTGTGCCTATAGTGTGTCAGCAAGCAATGTACCCAAACAATCAAGACAGAGGCTTGAATTTAGTGCAAACTGATTTGGCACCCCCATTAGCTAAATTTGATGGAGACACACTAAAAAGAGAAAGAATAGAAGTTTTATGTTTCCATTTCCAATGCGCGCAATGACGATCTCTGGAGCGAATCACGGCCACAGTGTGGGAGTTTCGACTATTCAGTTGCCCATGCACAATTAACCAAAAGCTTTGCCGGGTGACTAAAAGCCTTCAAAAGTGGATGGACTGAATAGGGGCTTTTTTTGGTTTGGCGTTCACCGCTGACCTAATGTCGAACGGTTGTATGGCATCTGTCAAAATTAGACAAGCACCATTTTAGCACTTTAAACCATTGTGAATGTAAATATGTCCTTTTAATTGTCATACCCTGGCCGTGTCCGCGTTCTCCGCCACCATGAACATGAAGCTGAGGTTGACCAAGTCAGCGCCGCTACAGATGCAAATGACGCAGCTCTCCAGGTCTGCCTCCGTCTTGCCGATGGCCTCGAAGGACGACAGGATCTTCGGGTCCTAGCATGGAAAGAAAGGCATCAGTATGTATGTATGCTGATCACAAATACAGCAGGAACTACCCATTGTACCATTTTGGGAGACTCCAATCTCATTGATTAAATTCCATTGTAATTTGCATTTTCTAAATGACAACAAAGGCAATTTTAAATATATTAAGCATCTTGAAAAACATTATATTTTTAGGGTGAATTGCATTAGGTGCAATTTAATTCAAAACGTTTGTAGCGAGTCAAAGGGCACCTTTTTCAGACAATAAGTGGCACCTGTGTATAAGCCTCACCTGAGTATAAATCGCACCAGAGTATAAGCAATTTTCTGGATGACTATAAACTAAAAAAACAAGCAATTGGCAATTAGAGTGGAAAAAAAGAAATATATACAAATTGCAGGCCCAGCCAATAATCCAAAGAGAAATTTGATATATGCAAATGTAAAAAGCCTCTGGTAAATGGCTCAAGTCTATTGAAGTACAGCACGCAGCGAAAATAATTGTCACTTCCCTCCACCGCATTCATCTTTCATCCATTGTGACTAAAACCGTGCATGAAGGCTGAAAGCAAAGCAGACGGCCACCCGACGACAACAGGCCGTGCGAGTGCCGTTCGTTGGTCTCCTGGTGGCTCATCGCATTACGTGCGCTTGTGTAAGTAACGACATTACCCTGGCAGGAGAAGCCCTCTCGTCCCACTCTGCGTGCACTTCATTCGCACATGAGCGGCAAAACAACAGACAAGGAGGTGGGCGGGGAAAAGGCTCCGTTATCTGAACACATCATCTTGCTACGTGCCCTCACACATGTACGCCAATATACACTTTTCCATGTTATGTCAGTCTATACGGGATTTGTTTTTCCTTGAGGGATTCTTTTGCTCACCTTTGGGGTGGCGCCGACCCGGATACTATTGATGAGGGAACACTCCAGAACTTGGCCTTCCTGCGGGATGAAAAAATGTCCATCAGAAAAACAGAAAGTATACACGTGACAGTCTTAAATATTCAACTAAGACTCCGGGTCACATTGACCCGAACACAGCTCCACCTCCAGATACGTAACGCTATTATCGAGGCACGGAATAACAAACGCTGGAGGGTCTTAAGTCCGTACCTTTCCTTCACTTTTCCACGAGACAAAGAAGCCATAGTCATCCACCTTCACCTGGCAATTGGGCTCAAAGATGTACGGGTCCTAAAACAGGGGAAATTAATTAGGATAAAAGTGCTCATGGATTGAATCATTAAAAACACAAAACACTTGATTAATACTCCCCAAAGGTTGTTTTGTACGATGAAAAAACTCTGCTATAAATCCTCAAAAGGGACTGGTAAAAATACATTTAGCATTTAAACCTTGTGAAAATCAAACTACTATAAATTTCATTAATCACAGCAGGATTCTGAGGGAAAAAAAAGCCGTGTGACAGACGAGTTAAAAGCTTGAGTGTCTTTAATCTTAAGCGTGACCGACACTGGCGTCCGTCTCCTGCCTTAAAAGAAGAAAAATGACTTTCATAAAGCAAACCCCGTTAAAAGCCAAGCTTTCACTCAGTGTGACCAGTTCATAGCTTTCACGCAAGATTGGCCACGCCTTACCTTTTTATTGATTTAACTCAAAACATGATAAATAGTGTTTTCACGTTTTCCCATCTGTCAACGACTGATTTCCGGCCGTAGCGAGGAAGGCTAAACACGATGGATCGCAGAAAAACAAGGACGGGAAATCCCTTTTACTATTAGCTTGAATGACGACCGAGTTGAGACAGTTGACCTTCCCACCGGTCGATTCGTCAACCGAGGGAACGCCATTTGAAAAACCTGACTTAAAAATCCATCAGGAATGCCAAACACGTTTGTCCTTTGAAAACAGCTAGCGGCCAATAAGGATAAACACTCTATACTGAATTAAAAAAAATGGGTTCTCCCTCTAAGGCTCGAACCCTGCTGTCAAAGTGTAGCTAAACATGTCATGTTGCTAAAAGGCACCCACATAATAACACACATTAGCTGTCAGCAGGGTTTTGTTTGGCGCACTGTACTTTAAGTGAGGGGGTTTTGGGGGGGGTGGAATAGAAAAATCCATGCTGTTTAGCATATTTGCTCAAATGTGTATGCTACGTGCGTAGGGGTGGAATTGGCAGAAGCCATTTCAAATCGACGCAGTCATATTGCCTGCAGGCTTTGTAGTTTACGGGTTGTGAGGGTTGCTTATTCACTCACGTTCAGGCGGGGGAAAGAAAATGAATGAAAGTGTCATTCATTCAAAAAAATCTAAATTCCAAAGGATAGATAATGACTAAATGATCATAGAGGTTAGAAATAGGGCAATGTTTTGACTTTGGCGGAATTTGGAGATGATAATAATAAAAAGATAGTCAATGGTGTCAGGCACATCTTCACATAGTTGTGATAGGTGACAATAGAAAAGTATTTGTACCTCATCAAATCTGTCAAAGGAGGCACCCTCCCGCATGAACTCGGGCACATTCTTCTGCCAGTTGAACTCGTATGACTTTGTCATGGCTGCTTAAGGACCTACAAAACAAAGAAGTCATACCCATAAGTCCATTTAAACGTCAAATAAAGTTGGTGAAGTGATAGAAACATTTCATTTCGGACAATAAAAATGTGTACACATCCACACACATGTGCAGCCACGCTTTGCCTCCCTGTGGAAGGAGGGGGCGCTACCGACAAGAAAGCGTTATCAGGGAGATGACACCACCCCAAATATAGTCTATCTTTGACGTCACGCTTAAATATGCCAGACAAGGGCGTGCTTGCTATCTACAGACACGTTGTGACATCAACATGGGTGTCACACCATTAAAAATGATAACAGGCGTTCATGACAGCATCTCTGTAGTTAAAATGTCAACATTTTTAATTGGATTTGGAGAAGAAAATAAAACATTTGAATTGGCTTCCCAGTGCAACAGTCCTACATTTGCCTCCACTTTAACCCTCAAGTCACACTTTGTCATAAACTTTGACTTGTCCTGCTCACTCCGACAGGTCTCATTCGTCTCCATAAAAAAAGGAAAGAACACATTGGCTGCCACACTTTGAAGAGTTATAACGATCAGTCTTGCTTAACCTTGTTAATGCCCTTTCCCTTACCGGCCTGACACGATTTTGCACCTCTGTCCTTGAAACACAGTGCCATTAACAACCTGCAACATTTACCGACACATCTTGAGCTTTGTACATCTTTATTTGACAAGTATATTTTTTAAATTCAGACATACTCGAGCAAGGAAAATCTAACTGAAAACAACCAAACCAAGCAATTTCCTCCAATGTTTTCTGAGTGTACTTTCACCTCCTCTGAAGATAGCCACAAGGCTGAAACAGAACGCAGAAGTAAGGGCAAATCCAGAGAGAGCGAGAGATGAGTAAGAAGGCTACAAGCAGGGAAAAGGGTGACGTGAGAGGGAGATGCTACAAAAGAGTGGCGAATGAGGCAAACAGCTGTATGTGACAGAGAGTGGAAAGAGGCCAATGGGGGAAATCTGCTCTTGATGTGGCCAATTCAGATCAGTGCCAACATCGAGGCAGGATACAAGAAGCTCTCCCCAGGACACCATTCTGCCAAAAGTAGATGAAGTAGTGCCTTTTCTCAACTGCAATACAGTAGGATTTTACCATTTGAGAGTAGTGCTGCTTTTCATGGACAAGAAAACATAGTCAACATGTTCAGAATCTCAAAGCGTATTCCTAGCGTTCTCTATCTGGCACAGTCTGCTATTTGCCAATCAAGTGATACATTGATCTTGGACACTTCAAACCTGCGCTGGCAATAATACATCTGCATTTTTCTGGTTCTCCGCCTGTTCAGAATATACAGAAAGGAAATCGTCTTGAATTGTGGAGCCTCAGTGAGTGTAACTTTCTGAAAACTATCCCTAAAGTGTTTACACACTTTAGCGACAATGACTTCGTCAGAACGAATCTCTCCACACGCTTGCCTGTTTGGCGTCACGGCACACTTAGCCAACTCAATGCAACCCGGCAAGGGAAAAGTACATAAAAATGGGCCGAGTCCATCTAAACGGGCGGTCAACCATCTGTGGCGTTCTACCATGAGATCAGGATCACAGATGCACGCAGTGTGTCGGTGGGGAATGAAAACATAGATGCTGGCTTCCTCTTCTGATTAATGAGCGAGACCAGGCAGGGCGCCAGGATAGCAACCCAGAAAACGAGTTAATGTCATTTCACTTGGCCAATAAAATGGATTAGCACAAAATGGAAGGAAAGTGCTCCGAAAGTGCATTACTCTACCTTTCGGGATCTGGGCTGCTGGAGTTCAATGATTAGGTCTCAAGGTAAATC
The DNA here is from genome assembly GCF_051989575.1 of Stigmatopora nigra. Taxonomy (NCBI): domain Eukaryota; kingdom Metazoa; phylum Chordata; class Actinopteri; order Syngnathiformes; family Syngnathidae; genus Stigmatopora; species Stigmatopora nigra. Next base: position 2,419,740 of record NC_135509.1, on the reverse strand, counting down.
AGTAAACAAGGTGGGAAGAAATTGGAATTAATCTGGTTTGAAATGCTATACACATACCATAAATCTTTGCAGGACACAATGACCACATAAGAGCCAACCTATTTGATCCAGATTCAAATGATGTGTTTAAGCCAATGACAGATAAGTACTTTTCCCAAAAATGTGTGCTGACCTGCTGTTTGGTACATGAAGGTCATATCTGGAAACTGTTAGAAAAAAACATGTACATAATTTTACCCAGTGTCCATTTACATTAGGATTAGCACAAAATAATGATAAATCAACTTGGGTATCAGATAGCTTGATGAAGTATTTGACAAATAAACAGATGATCTTCCCCCACCCTGAATGGAATAGAACACCAGATGGTTAAATCTGCCAAATAATCCCAAATCAAATTTCAAACAAGTCCTAATTTTGCCTAATTGGGTTGTGACGCCCAGCCGGATGCTAAATTAGATCTCGGCATGATAGGTTAGGTCATATTTCCTCAGCAGGATGACGCGTGTCCAATAACACAAGCCAGCTAGTCTACACGTGAGGCGCCGAGGTGGGAGCAGGTAAGGTCCGAGCACCCTCCTGTCCAACCCCTGACAGGGAGATAATTACAACAGATCGGGAACACCCAGCGGTCCCACACCTCATAAACTAAAATGAGGCTACATCCGCCAGGCAGTGTAAAAGGTTGACTGAGGACACGTTTGGTGAACATCAGCTGTTCATTTTAGGGCGAGTGGCATTAATACTGCACTTGTCTTCTAGTTCTAGTACTTTTACTTTTTAAAAAGGATCCTGCTGAAGTTGAACCTAACAGAAAATGGGGATATAAAAGTACCAACTGGTGATTTTAGACATATGGCAATATATTAAATTTAGGGGTTGTTATTGAGACTACAAACATAAAAAATTAAAGTACCCTATCCTTTCTGCTCCATGATCAGTTAAACCAAATCCCGGCCAGAGGGATGAGTCACAATTAATAATACACAATGCACCTCTATAGGGGTTCATATTTGGTTTTACTGTAGAACATACAGTCTATCACCCACACAAGAGAAGAAAAACCCATCTTTAATCCAATAAGAGGTTTTATGACAGCAATACGAGCGGTGTTCTCTGAGTACACGGCACATACGGCAGCAGGATCAATGCCGCCTACCTTGAAATTTTATGTCTCATGAGTCAGTCAACAGCGGTAAAGCAAAGTAAACATACAATAGCCCAAATAAGGGTGGAGATCCTTCACAGGACCTGTGACAGCAACAGCCTCGTTCCCTAAAGTGAAATATTTCCTAGTTTTCAATGGAGACGCCTCTTACCGAGTCAATGACTTGCCCTTAGCACTTTTTCACTACTTGTGTTCATAGCATTTGTACATATCGGTGCTTCTCTTTCTGCCAATTTGTCTAAGTACATGTCTACGTTTGAAGTGGCTTGTGTAAATGTGTGCTTAAGTGTGTTTTCTTTAGCCCACTTAGTAGTCCTCTTTGCTAAAGGAGTGACCATGTACAGTACAACTCGGAAGAAAAACAGGAATGAAAACAAACGTACAAAAATTGTCGTGAACAGCAACGAAAAAGAAAAACAAGGCTAACCTACAACATACTAAACTATTTAGATCTCCAATAGGAAAGCTTTGTCATCAATATCTCGGGTTTAAAAATGCGTAATTCTTATTTGTGTAAAATCAAATTAAGTTAAGAACGTTGCAGAACAAGAGAGACGACCTCCATTGTTTCTTTTTGCCTTTTATAGTTCCCATTCAATCATCGGTTCCCTGCTTACATCATTTATTTGGTGTTATAAGAGCACCCAAGTGTGCACTAAGCCGCTCAAATGTTGTCTCAAATATGAATGTTTTTTTTAGGATTAGCCATATTCAAATATCCCTGTGGCTCAATATTCAGCAAAAAATGTCTATAAGATGTAAATGAGTTGGTAAAAGACACTTCCATATACGGACACAGAGAAGGAGATAATAGAAGCCCCAAAAAAGATCTATATATAGTCATTACTATCAGCTCGCTGCCAAATTGAGTTATACAAAGTATTTAACACAAAGCTTAATGGATGGAGCATCCCCCCTAATAAATGATAGCCCAAAGCTTTTACTGAATAGAGGATATTATGTGTGTGTATATGTGTGTTTCCTAAGTTGAAGGCAGTGGAGTGTATGAACACTATTCAGAGTCTGTGTTGGGCAAAAGGAGGTTAAATAAGGTCTGTCCTTGGGTTTTGGCTTCTGGTGCTTGCTCAATGGAAGTAATTAGGAGGTGAAACTGTAGTTTCGGTTCATTGTATCAATGTATTTGCCAATATGACAAAATCCTGAAGAAAAGTTTTAACTGTCTGCCACTACTTTTGTGTATACAGTATGTTTCTTACCTTTCAATGGGTGAAATGTTATCTGTATTTGAGAAAAAAATGATTATATTTTTTGGCAAACATGAGTGAAGGCCTGAATTACAATTTCACAGACAGGCAAATAGTTCCAAATTATTTCAAGGGATAAAATTATCCATGATTGGCTTGCCTTAAAACAGCAATAAGAGAAATATTCTCACTGGACTACATTCCTAAAACCAAATAAAAATCAAGTCAAAATCCCCATAAAGTGGACATAGTGGATTGCGTTACAAACTGCACACACAGATGGCCTAATATTTGTCAAAATAATCTTTCCTGCTGGCATGTAAGGACACTACAATCTAAATCAACTGGCTTAAATCTAATCTGAGAAGGCTTGCATTTCTGTACGACTTGGAGGTGACAAACGTGGCGGCGCCGGTCGGGTTGGACCACCTGCCAGCGCTGGAATTCTTTGGACAAAATAGGTTAGGTAACTGGCCTTTGCCTGCAGAGTCAAAACATCACATTATGCCCAAATTGCTGTGTTACATCACACACTGCGCACTGATGTGAGCTATTGTGTGTATCAAAGTGCGCCGAGCACCACGATCTCGGTGATAGCGGATTAGGAGGTCAAAGGTACACTTTGCCCAACTACACGTGCCTTGGGGAGGGATGGCTGAAAGTATGTTTGCCCAAATATGGTCAACATATACGACAAGGAAGACCCTTCTTTAAAAAAAAACACATTGGCCAAAGTCAAGTTGTGTTTAAGATTCCAAAGATTTCATTTTCTAAAGAATACATTTTTCATCTTAAGCATATAAATGAGTTTCCTTCTCCTCCATCTCCAAATGCATAAAAAAAATCTTAGTTTATCTGCCAATGAGTGGGTAAACAAGTCATTCTGTTACCTTACAGTAAGCACAATTAGCATAATAACCACTGCATACCAATTATCCTAGCCGAGTTATACAAGGTTCCAAAGCAATATCACAATTACGGCATTACAATTGACTGTGCTTTGCTAAACTGTATTATAACATTAATGCACTAACAATCTCCATGTTACTATTGACTTACTTGTTCAAGGATGTACACAAAAAGAAAAACTAGAACAATGTAAACACTGACACAAAAGCTGGAATGAACTACGAACTAAGAAGAACCACAACACAACATCCCTTCTACCATTTTTCCAACGGCAATCTGCACCAACATGAGGAAAGAACCAATCCCAACCTGGCGAGGGTGCAAAACTATAAACAAATACTCAAAAGCTGAAACAAGCACAGAAAGGACAGAAAAGGGGGAAGACCAGCAGGACAAAAATAAGGGATTTCACCCATTGCCCAAATAAGTATGCATTAATGGAGAATGTGTGCACCCCTGCTGAGCTACTGGTGAGGAAGCCAGGAAAATAGAACATGTCCATATAGAGAGGAGTAAGAAGGAGGAGCAGGTCCGAGGTCCAGGGTTTAAATTCCTCCCCAGAATGCGACTATAAGAGACCCTGAGGCCGACTTGAAGGACTATACACTGTACCTCAAAAGTGGATTGTCATTCTGACAGCTCAGTTTTAGATCTGTGAGGGGAAACTAGACTTGCAGAATCCATATTGTGGGAAATAAATGGATGGCAATAAAGCCTTCATATTTGCATTTGCAATCTCTTTATGGTCTGACCTGGATAGCAAAAAGTTTACTGCATTATCTATAGTACTTGTCTGCAGATGAGCACATTAGATTAGAATTAATTGCAGGACACATTAATGTGATGAGCTTCAAGAGAATGAACAGATTCATCATTGGGATAGAATCATAAATAACGTAGAAAAAGGAGCTGACAAGATTTTTGAAATTGTGGTTGAGTTGCAGTTTATATAAATGGGGAAGCTGTCTTCTGGAATGGAGAGTGCCAAGTTGGCAAGAAAAACGTTGAAATGCGAATATAGTTATAGTTAAAATGGACGGATACTGCCACTAATGTACAGAAGCTGCATATTCTTTTGCGCCGAGGATAAAATACTGAATAAATTGGATGTCTTATTTTTTGGTTTTTGGCTCTAAAGTGTGAAACAGTGTCCGTCTGACGCGTTTTGCGCCAGAGCTTAAGACACCTATAATTGCATGGCATACGTCTTTGGTTACCACAGCGGCAAGTGTGTGAAGAAAAATGTCCTCTTAAGACGATCTGTGAAATGATCCCAGGAAAGTGGAGAAAAGATGCTGCCTTTGATTTTCATCTAAGAAAACGCTTAAGATCCAGCTTCATTTTAAGATTGGATGGGGAGCACGCCATTGACCGTTTGATTGACGTAGAAGCAATGAGACATTAGTAATCCTTGGCTAGTGTCAAATTTGAATGCTATGAATAAAAGAGCCTTCTCCGGATGAAGAGAGAATATATACGTAGGTCCTATAAATACTCACAAGTGTTTCCCAGGCAGACGGCGAAAGCGGCACAAGAAGGAAAACCTGCCTGACAAACAAACAGTCCACAGATGTTGCTCGTCTCTGACACGGGCGGTCACCATGGTAACCCAGTGGGCCAGTCACGGTCTTCAGCTCGCCTCTTTTGCGGCGGCCAGATCGCACAGATGTACACACACACACAAAGACACAATAACAAGTACACAAAGAAACATCCCGCCCCTTACGATCTAGTGTGTAGTTGATGACCACCCGGCCCAAAATGCTCCCTGGGGGTCTTGATACACATTGCTTGACCCGCCATTGGACACAAACACACAGTTATGTTTCTACCACTGCCCATGCTTAATTTTTTATAGTTATTCATTATAAATTGGAACTAGGACCAGAAGTTGACCCATAAATTCCTCCAAATTGACAGAATGTATTACAGAAATAATTAAAACTTGAGGTTAATACTTGCCAATCACGTGATTTGGCCACATCATTAAAGTGAACAGGTATTAGAAAACTGCCTTAAGCATGTGAAATAATTTGACTGAGTGGCAAAAATGTGAATTTCAAACTCCTGCACCAATCCACGTAAACCAATTAACGATTACCGTCTTAAATATTGCACCAGGAATAACGAAAACAACATCTAGACACGAAACTTTGATCTTAAGAGTATGAATAGTTTAAGGCAACTTACCGGGCAAGAAAACGAGGGAAGGGGTAGGGGTCGGAAAAGGACGGCACACCGAACCACTCTGAAATCAGAAAAGGGAGACAAAAAGGGTGTCATTGAGACGACGATAAGAAAATTAAATCTTTCTTGAGTGTAATCACGCTGCTGACCTTATTATTCAGTTTTGTGGCGTACACTTACAGTAATAATACGGCTGCCTTGAGGGGATTCCACGAGCACACACAAAACATTCACACACGAGGTAGAAATGATGGCGATTGTTCATCTAAAGAGGAGCTCAAGTGCTAAATAATTCCTCAGCTTTTCCCAAGCGGGACAGGAAATACTTGCGGTTGTGCGGTTGTTGGCTACAACCATCAACAGATCGGTGCATCTCTCAAAGTCAACCATCACATTTCGGGAATATCCCTGTTGGTAAATGAGGTTATTTACGTCTTTCCCATGTCCAGCAATATCCAGGATTTCCAATAGTTGGCATCTGGGGACACATAGGAACTTTCTACTATAATTTAACTCAATTTGTAGATTTGTTTTGGAAGCCATGCCATAGGTAACATTAGTATTTGTCTCAATAGACAACAAAAATACACCAAGACCCAGGTTGAGGAAGAAGCCACGTGTTGAATTATCACCACTTCAACGGGTTATGTGAGGTTTGAGGTGTAAACAGAGGCAGAAAATCCACTTCCCCAGTGACAATGTAGCAGGAGATTAAAACAGCAGTCACGCGCATTTCAAGAGCGTACGCCGTATCCCAGAGGTATCATGGATGGGAGACGGCGAGGGAAGTGACATTCACTCCATATCACCTGGAATAGAAAATTCTAAATATAACACAGCCTCTAACACACACACACTTACACAACGTTGTATCCAATCCAATAACACACAATAGAGTGCAAATCTCCACCTAGGCACATAAATTCCTGACGTACCAAGCCAATACCGTTTCGTTGTATTATAGGCGGAGCTACTTCAATTAAATCATGTGTGGCCAGTACTGTCGCTAATTCTATTTTTTCCTGATGTTCGAGCTTCTATGCCAGAAATCAACTATATTGTTGTTATGGCAATAGTTTCCTGGAAAAAACAAACGTATTGTGACAGGGTTCGTTGAAGTCTGTAATTTGTCCAAAATGGCTGCTTTAGTGGAAATGACTAAACAAATGAATTGGTTATTTTCAGTTTTGCAATTGAAATCTAATTTTGGCAAATTGTGAAAGCCACAAAAGCCCAATAAACAAGGACAGCTATAATTGCACACATCTCGACCCACAATTGGGATTTAAATCGTTATCTAAACCCGAAATATTTTCGGTAAAGGGCATCAAGATACAGTACACGATGTCCTACGTTCAGAAACCACAGACTGGTCTCTTGGGGACTCCCAGCTGCCCCAAACGCCTCATAAAGAGAGTCTTCCTATCCCCTCAAGTCGGCCATCTTCCTGTTTTGCATGACTCTTTCGGGACCTAAAACTGCGCCAGAACAAATCTCCAAGCGTTTGTCGCACAGCTGCAATCCCCAGAGAGTTTTTGGCCGTATTGAAAAGAGCAAGTTTAAGACGTGGGTTTATTTAGCCGATAAATAAATGAAGCAGAAGAGCACTCTGACCTCTTGAAAAGAACAATGAAATACTTTCCGCTCAAGAGGTTTAATGAGCAAAAACTCCAAATAGAATCGTTCCCTACTAAAATGGGAGATTTACACTAATGCCTTATTCCAGTCCAAACTGTCAAACTCGTAAAGCTTTATTAACGATTCCGCCGACGGTTGTAGGACGACGCCAACGTCCCAAACTGTCGCGTAAACAGAAGCCAGTCGAATTTGAATGAAGGGAAACGCCAATAAAACACTCTTTAAACACTGCCTGTTGACTTAAAAATTTTGGTCTGCTAGAGAAATGACAAGGCAACGATTTTAAGTCATTGTTCCGCAAAAACTTGTGTAAAAATAGGTAACTTATGAAGAAAAGTCTGGTTATCTGCTGAGGTTTTAGGCAAACCGGAGATGAGTCAGAAGAAAGAGTTTCTAACACCAGAACAAAATGAATAATTACATGGCAGCTTCCATTCCAAGGCTGGACTCTAAAGGTAAGAGTGTCATTTTTTCTTTTTTGTTCTGTTCTTTGACTTAGTGAGTCAGGAAGAGAACACGGCAAACAGCAATCCCTCAAGTTGGAAAAAATACATTAAAAATGAGAGCGTTTGGTTGTTAAGTGCAAAATCAAATCTGCGTCAGACCAAAGACATTCTTCCTAATGCACCGGAGTACGGCATAATTAGTGATGCAAGCCTCGCTTCTACGTAATACTAATGAGTAGATGGATGAGTCAGGAAAATATAGAAACGCCATGGAATCGTCATCAAATTTGTCAGCATTAAAATTGATAAAACTGTCGCAGATTTTTTCCCTCTAGACTGAAATGATGGAGAATTTTATCTTTATCTTTTGAAATGAAATTCCTTTAAAAAAATAAAATTAAGAGTGTTTTTGGTGGTATTCTAATGACTTAGTTAAAAAATACAATGTTTTTTATTTGCTTTCTTGGTTAAACTTGGTAGGATAGATGATTTGCATTACTATTATGTACAGACATTTTCTAAAAGTATAATCATAGTTAATCTTATAGCCAATAAACTGGGTTAGAAAAATAAGTTGATTTTCAACCAAAATACAAGGATACCTTCTTTTAAAAAAAACGGCATTGCCAACAGCGCAATGGCGATGATGCTCTTTAAATTCCGAATTGTGAACCTTCCCAGTTTGTTATGACATCCTCCTAATAACGGACCCATTGGCCAGGTCCAGATGTTTGTTTAAAAAGACGGCGGCGAAAAGTGGCCGCTGACGGAATTCTGGCAGCGGCTTCGGAAATCCAATCCATCGCGCTCGTTTATAATGCTCAAATGCGGTCCTGGGATTTTTCTTTTACGAGCAATAAAGTTCAAAGGATGAAAATGTGGGCCATAAATGAAGTTCGATCCTTTACGAAGACTCAAAAGCCAGATCGTACAAGTCAATGGACGCAAAATACAGACACAATGGCGTCTTCACTCCACCATTCCAATAAGCATATGGATCATAATAAAATGTACTAGTTGGTGTAAATAATTTTCTAGCGTAACAGTCTACACACACTTTCTTACTTTCCTACCTTTGTTGACTCCACCCAAATTTTGTCTTGTATTTTAAAGGCTAAAATGTGTCAAACCCTCTATGAACTGTACCTTAATAATTTGCACACTCGCTATTCTTTGGATGAGTTCCATTGGAGCGCCTTGGAAGGCAGGTGATGTGTAATAATAGCAATCCAGTAGAGTATGGGACACCCCCGAGTATTCCGCCGTTCTGGAGCGAAGGTCGGCAGTTTAATTGGAAGGGAAAAATTTCCTTCACGTGTATCCCCAACCGTGGATGAGGCGACTCACGAGAGGAAAGCCGGAGTGTGTGCCTGCTTTCAAGACCACGTTAGCTGGATCCAGGATCCCTGGATTCACTAAGTGCCTTATTTTTAGCCTGCAATCCGCTACAGTCCAGCAAAAAATGTAAGTTTAACTCACGTGATGACAGTCACATATTCTTACCTAAAAACTACTTTAATTCTAAATCATATCCTAAAATCCAACAAATCCGACATCAGAAATCTATTACCATCTATTTAATTTCCCTCAGTTCATAATTTATAGGCGCCTTCCCAGAATAGAGCGACTTACTTGACTTTGAATTTTAGAGAATGATGAACATGGGGGAACACAAAACGGGAGGTGCAAAACCCCTGAACGCTAAGCAACCCACCCATTGGCCATGGTGCTACGCATGATGACATCATTAATACAGATTACATAATAAGAAGAGAAACTCGCAATCAATTCGCCGCCTCATTACGGGGTCTATCTGGGGAGTTTCCCTGTAGCGGGCTTTTTAGTCGTGACTGATGTGTTGGCAAAGAGTGCCAAGTCTTGTTTTTAAACAAAATGCCCTGTTGAGCTACACCCACCCACGCAAAAAAATTAATATTATTTTTTTGTGTCGCGTAATGAAGACTTTTCAAACTTACCTCATATTTTTGTCACTCAAGATATGGATTGACTTAAAACTGGAAATGGAATTTTCAAGTTGTTGTCATGTACATTTTAGGGAAAAAAAATTCTCCGATATGAAATTGAAGTCAATAAAAATGAAATTGAATTGCGAAGATTAAACGTTTGCCCATTTTGCCTAAGAAAGGGGAACATACAGTATATGTGAAGCTATTTTTTTTTGTTGCTTGACAACTCCCAAGTTCTCTCACCACCAGTAAATCGCTTATGTTGGTAAATCGTCACTGAGGATAAAGAAGATGGGTCGGAGTTGAAGTCACAGTATATCAAGTCAATTTACAAAGTTCCTTATCTCGAAAAAGCTCCAATTTGATGGACCACTCACATCTGGAGCCACCCGCAAAATGGAAACCGTTCCAGGAATACCAATTAAAAGCACTAAAAGCCTTAAAACGAGCCACGGTTAAAAAGGGGGAAAAAACAACTCACCAGTTCTGCATCAATTCCGTTCAGCGGGAAACGCTCATCTCTTGGCCAGCCTGCAGAGACAAAAAAGGACATACGGTAAGAAGGAGGGAGAATTTCATCAATCACGCCGTCGGGACTTATTTGGCCGCCGGCCTCCTTCCTCCCCCCCGCTCGGGAAAACACCCCGCAAATCACAGCCTCTACCAGCGGAGCGGCACGCCGGGCTTATCCTAAGAATTCCCAGACGCTGGCGACCTTGTGATGACTGGAGATGTGAGGAAGGAAGCGTGAGAGGGAGCGGCGAGAACGGGAGGCCACCAGGTCGTTCAAGGACAAACAAAGGAGAAGGCTAATTGGCGCAGTACCAGGTATTGATCGCCTTCTTCAATGAATAAACACCATGCCACATGGGAATCATCCTTACTATAACTGAACCCACCGAGTGTCGCAGTAGTAAAAAAAAAAACCCTGCTACAACACCACAGTGCTCAGACGTTTGGTCGCCAGACGTTTGGTCACCAGTAAAATGGTGACAGAGTTTACTGTTGAAACCAGCTCTCAAATTTATATTCATGAGAGAGTTTAATATCTAAGAGAGAGAGTTTAATATCCAAGTACTGTTTAATATCGAAGTACATTTGACTGGCGACCAAACGTCCGGTTTTGCAGCACCACCGACTTACAAGACAAGACCCGTTTAACATCCCAAAGGGCCGGTTAGAAATAATTATTTTAACATAGAGTGCAACAGCGATATTATTTCTATCATTCTGCTATTTGTCAACCAGTTTTTTGTAGTATTGCAAACATATTTAAAGATGGCGTCCACTTAGGAAAAGGGAATGATATTGAATTTTTTGGGGGGGAAGTTGGCGTTGTTTATAAAGCAAATAAAGCCAGCAGCTTGCCTGCAGGTTATTACACTGAACAAATAAGGAGCACTTAATCTGCTGGCTGCATGTGATCACACAATTGTCAAATTCAGCAATGCTAGCCACTTCGTTTTTACTGAAAAACTATTTAGGAGACAAGGAAGCTGTTCACAATGAAAACGCTCAAACTCTGTGTTGTACTATTTGAAAACATTGTTTTCTCCAAATAATAAAATTTAAGATGCATACGATTACAGATTTATCTCAGGGAGAAAATATGGGGTTAATATATAAAGGTACAATTGAATATTGTGATGATTGTTTGCTTAAAATTTTCAGAAAACTCAGCAAACACACAAAACTTTGCTACTGAGAAATGGAAAAAAGTATCAATACAGTAAATACATCTTTGAATAACTAAAAATGCCAATCGAGACATGAAAATATGCAAGCTTACCAGTTTTCAGTTTTGAACACAAGGACAAGGTCATTCACAGGACTTTACCACTCCAACATTGCAATCCATTTATCAGGAAAGATTTCAACTTTATCCTTATCCTATTTCCACATTGCTCCCTGTTGATGCATTCAACTGATATACCGAACATTTTCAATCCATCCACATCACACACCTTCTCTTAATCATTTTCATCTGCAATTCAAAGGGTTAATAACATCAGGTTGCAAAAAAATGCATATCAAATCCCCCCCTAAAAGAAATCCATTGAGCAATATATACTACCTTGCATGCATCCCAGATTTTGGGGGCAAAACATGCACCCCACTGGGCTCGGCTCTCCACCCCGGACACTGTCCTCCGTCCTTCCCCGGCTGCAGTCCCCTATGTCCCGCTACACAGAGATCTGCAGCTGCCCCCCACCTCCAACATCCCCTCCCACCAGCCCACCCGGCTCGGAAACATCAATACTCTCATCTTTTTTTTGTTTCATTTGTGAAGGCCCAGCACACAAGCGCACGCGCACACTTAAACACATTGATCAGGTTTTTTTGTACCCGTTTATGTCCCCAGCCCAGGCTAGCGAGTTAGCCACAAGCTAACAACTATCACCAGCTGCCTGCATGATCCATGTGATGCGATCCTAATGACTTTTGGTTCCTCCCTAAAAAAATAAAGGCATAAACTCGAACATTCTGTTCCACGATCGACATTAACAACATCGTTTCAATCTCGATTCGAATAAAGATAGCTTCTTACGTGATTGTCAGGATTTTGTTGTTGTTGTTTGTTTTTAATCCGCGAAGGATGCTGAGTACCGAGAGGAGTCCAGCAAGCAGTCCGGCGTGACTGCTACCCTTCCCGGCTACCTCCTCTGGCTTTCCCCGCTGATTTGGCTGGGTCTCGGTGCTCGTGGAGACTGAGCGGCGGTGGTGCAAGCGACTAGCGGATCTTCTTTTTGTTATGCTGGGGGTGTGCGCGTGGATCTGTGTGAGTGAAAAGGGGGAGAGAGAGAGAGAAAAAAAAAAAAAAGAGAGAGAGAGAGAGTGTGAATGAGAGCGCGGTGAGTGAGTCATCCAGCCCGAGCACAGCCAGCTCCTCCCCGGCCGTCTAACAGCTGACTAGTGGAGGGAGCCACCGTGCTTTGACGGGGCAAACCCTCCAGCCCCCTCCTTCTTAACAACACCACCCACACTAGACTGAAGAAAAAAGATAAATGCAATAAAAAGAAAGAGCCAAACAGTAACAAAATGCATGAGTCAGGGAGTAAAAAAAATCCCAAACAAATGGAAAAAAGATGGTGTTCCTCAGGGGTGTATTTTAAGCCCATTGGGAGAAAGTACAATGAGTTTTTTGGGGGGTATTTTTTTCTTGAATTTTAAATTTCAAGTATGGATCTCAATTTGCAAAAAAATGCAATGTGCAAGTTTTGATCCTCTGCACAAAATGACAATGGGCAAATTTGATGAAGATAGGAAAATAACTTGTTTTTATGGTAGATGTGCCATGAGTCAAGAAAAAACAACATGGCTGACTATTGGCTAAGCAAACAAAAGCCAGGACAATGTCTGCAGGGTTATTAGGCTGAACAAATATCATTAAAAAAAACAGCTTTATGGAAAGGTTATGGAAGAATAATTGTCAGTTTTGAATGATGAAATTATTGCAAGATGGGATTTCTTGCAGTCAATTCATATTTCTGACATTTACTGGTGAGACTAAATTATGGGCTGGAAGATTTTTTTTCTTATTACTGAAGGCAGCAGATAAAAAAAATCTTGCTTAAAAAGCATCCCCATTTAAAAAGCGTCTGCTGAAATCTTACAAAAAGCTTCATGAAAAGAGCCATTGTAAAATAAGCTGGAAACCTTCACATATTTCTCACTAAAAGACTTAAGTGAAGTCAATTATTAGGAGAGCAAAGAGGATCTTTTAACAAGAATAAAGACCCAAATGCATGGAAAAAAATGTTTTGTGGGCCGCGCAAAATAATTTGGCGGGCCAAATCCGGCCCCCGAGCCTCCACTTTAACAACCTCCGCATGTAAAAGACATATTTCTTTGAAACATATTCCCTGGCTGCACAATAATGCAAACCTGAACAATTATAAGCCTGCACCACTATAATTATGTCCAAAAGATCTGCACAGAGTAAAATACATTATGTATGCCCACACGTATCCGTGTATAAATCTGCGTATGAATGTTTATCCTACCTTGTTAGCCGCGTAGGTGAGCGCCTCATTAAAGTCCACTTGCTGGTTTTGCATCCCGATCTTCGTGGAAGCCGCTGACGCCGGTCATTGGGTGCAACTTGCCACTTCGTAGAAAAAAAAAAACAGGATTTTAAGTCACATTTCAACGTACAATTGTAAAAAGAAGTCCAAAAAAATATATATATACTCACCATTTAAATTGGAAGATCCATTCAGTTTTTTTTTATAATCGTCACATAATGTCACTTAGAATTTGACTTTATGACATTAAGTGACATATTAAGTCACTTAAAGTGACATTTTAATGATGTACATACTTAATGTAAGTTAATATGTCATTTAATGACATTAAGTGACAATTAAGTCACTTAAAGTAACATATGAAGTCACTTAAAGTGACATATTTAGTCACTTAAAGTAACATATTAAGTGACATAAAGTATGTACACAATTAAAATGTCACTTTAAGTGACTTAATATGTCACTAAATGTCCTTAAGTGACATATTAAGTGAAGATCCATTCAGATTTTCTTCATAAGGGCACTTCTGTGTAACTGCTGGTATTCTATTCTTTGCATTTGTAAGCAAAATCCAAAGCCAAGCCCATTTGTGGATATCATGGTGGTTCCCAGCCATTCAGGTTCCTCTTGGGACTCCCTTGAAAATTGTTGTTGCCAAGGAGATGAGAGGAAGTGGGTCTTTAAGGGCTTCCCCTCACTTACCCACGCCCACCCGCCCGCCACTATCCTTTTGCTCCGAACGATGTAATTGGCGTCACAAGTGTCCTTGAGCAATTTTTTTACAGGTTGCCATGAAAGCTGTGTACAATCATGCTGAACCTTTAAGCTAAATTGCTCAATATGTGTTCTGTTAAAGGTAAATAAATGTTACGTGGATTAAAATGATGTCAAATGTACCGTCTTAATGAAAAGTGCGACTTATATACCAACAGATACGCTAATAAAATACCTCCAACTATAAAAAATGCCGGAATTTAATAACATTATGAAACTATTCCGATATTTCTGCACAGGACTGAAAATAACACAAACCCATCTTCGGAATGTTCCATAATAATAGTCACATTTATTTTTGAATTAGAGACAAAATTCTCTTTACACGATACTGTTATTTGATCCACGTCATGTTTTTAGCATTCACGCCAAATCTATATATATACATATATATTAATATATACATTTACAATTCCAGAGTGCATACACGTTCAAATGCATTAGCAGAGGAGTGACGTTTTTCAATCAAGTAGTCGTTCAAGACGATGCATAAATTAGTAACTTTATCAATAAAAAGTCTTTTTTTTCCTTCTCTTTAGTGGTCAAAATCATACAATGCCTTTTCACAAATGTTACTCGGTCAGTAGTGGTACCAAAATATGAAATATTACGCGGCATTTTCATCCAAACAAAAACAACAGCATTCCATTCATTCAACATCACAACAAGGCAAACCAATTATTAATATTTCCTTTTTTTTTTTAAAGGCACGGGACTCATCATACGTTCAGTCATACAAAGAGTCCTTTTGTTTTCTACTTACACACAGGCTGGCATTATATATTATGAATATTTTCCTTTTTTTTCCCAAGAAAAAATGAGCTGGCATCCATCCAATGACTCTTCAGTAACAAAATCAAGAGTAATTCAGCGTGTTGATTCCGTATTGAATTACAATACAAGTACAATACAGCAAGGTATTACGCCAAAAAATGACATCGTCGTGTAGGATTATCTCTTAATATTCCTGCAGTGAACTTCATTTAGTTTCCATCTTAAAAAAAACATCTTTTCGTCACTTTCCTTGGCAGTGAAGAGTTAAAATGGTCCTTTTTGGGGAGGTTTTGTTTTAAAAATAAATATCGACTTTCACATTTATTATGCTAGTTTTTGTATAACATCAGTAACATGATTTCTTTAATAGGCCAACCAATACTACTTTGGACTGATTTGGTGAATTGTTAGCATAAATTAACTCAAAGGCTAATGGCTAAAAATAATAAATCCATAATCGCCTGCTTATTTCTTTTTAACGATAAATTTTGGCCGTTTTCCATATAAAAAAAAATCCAACATGCTTAGCGTAATTCTTGCAGAAATCCCGACTTTGGAAACAACAGCTACAAAACTAGCGTGACATCTACAGTTGATTTGAGTTCATGCAAAAAACTGTACAAATCCTGCCCTCTCCAAAAAGAAACAAAAATTGCACAAACAACATCCATCAGTGGCATTTAAAAGTAAATAGCAGCGTCGAAAACAAAATTGAGGGTTAACGTTTTCCGTCACTTGAGTGCAAAAAAACACGTTAAAGAGTAAAATGATGCGCGACCGTCAACATGATTAAAAAAAAACAAAGAAAATGTGCAATAGTTCAAGTAAGTTAATCCTTCAATAGTTACTGACGGTACTCAGACGTTTGGTCGCCTAGACGTTTGGTCGCCTGGACGTTTGGTCGCCCGGACGTTTGGTCGCCCGGACGTTTACTGTTGAAACAAACTCTCCAAATTATATTCACCCAAGGGACCAAACGTCCGGGGGACCAAACGTCTGGGTGACCAAACGTCCAGGCGACCAAACGTCCAGGCGACCAAACGTCCAATCACAGTTAAAGACATGTCTGTGGCCGAGCCCGAATGGCGACGACAACACAAAGTGGCGTACAAACACTCTATTTACACGGGGGTCCAGGACCCCCGCGGCTACTCACCGCACCGAGACGCCAGAAGGTTTCTCAAAGCTTTACAGGGGGGTGTCATAGACCCGCTCCAGCGAGGCTTCTTCGGCGTCGTCCTCCGAAGGCGACGCCTTGTTGTTGAGACGCTCGGGTACTGTCGAGGAGGAACCCGTCGGGTTGGCCTCACCCGATTTGGCCTTGCCACTGTCCTGGACAAATTCCTGGATCTCCACAGGGAGCCTGCGGAACTTGTCCTGATACTCCTGGTCCAGGTCGCTCTGCAGCTGAGAAGAAAAAATAAGCAGATGTGATCAAAACTTTACCTCAGAAATGCATTTTTATTCCTTTGCCCGCCAATAATTGCTTGAATGCTGATTTCTCTGCTTAACTACCCGAGCGGCTCCCCCGGGAGAAGCGTAATTAAAAGAGGAACGCCATCGTAGTCTGCCGGCAAGACGCCGGCCGGGCTCATCCAAAACACTTCCAATTTTCTATTTTAGGAGCCAAGTGATGTCATAAATATTAGTACATTGTTAAAAGGGACCATTATACTAACGTATATTGGATAGATGAAAATACTTCTAAACCGGTGGCATGGAAAATGAACGACTTATATATGTTTCTGAAATGGTCAATTCAAGTATGAGAGATACTGTGGGGAAAAAAGCCAGATTGTTGAAGTGAATGTGCAACAATGTCCCCCCAAAAACCAGGTTTTTGGGTTTCTCCTGGTATTTGGCATCTCAAGGTGACCTTGTAGGCATCATCTCCCTTCCGCCCTCCCTTTTTTGCCTCCCTCCCGCTCTCGCATCCTTCTTGGCGTCTCACTCTCAGCGCGGGTCTCACGGAGCGGACATGTCGCCTGTCACATTGCGAGCAGATGGCTAAAAATGCACCGCGCTCTGCACTGCGCATGACCTACTTAGGGGGTGGGACTAGCTCAGCGCGCTCGTCCACGTGCTGGCGCCAACTGCCGCTGATCAAATCTGTCATCTTTCAACCTCCCCTGATGACATCCTGGCATATGCCATAAAGGTTTCAGTGGTGGTGGTGGTGCTGAAAAATGTCATTAAAACCTCTTAACCCTGAATATTTAGATACTTAAAAAGTACATTTAAAATTAAAACATGTAAACCAAGAAAAAAAATACAAGCGAATATTTGCTATTTAAAAAAAGGGGATTTGGAAAAATGTGAATGTCTACAAACCACTAATGACCACCAATTGATTACCATATTTTCTGCACTATCAGACTCCAACGGAAAGACAAGATTGGTTAATCACTGCATGAAATTCACTTTAGCACAGTTGGTGTATAACACAATCCCCTACTACTACTGCGCCTAATAGTCCAGAGCGCCTTGTATATGAAACAAATTTGAACATAAGCCATCTGAATGAAATGGTAACCAAAAATGGGCCACCAAGCTAATGATAACTCTGTAAAAGATCTCAACTCTAGCAACCAAAGTAAACTTTTACACATGATCTGATCTCCATTCCCGCTGGACCACCACCACCAAGTTCCACCTCGCATGCCAAGGAACCTCTTTGATGCTTGGTCAACAAACGTGAGCGCGCCTTTCCTAAAATACAACACGCAGCGTGACCTTCTTCGCCGGCTGGCCTCATTTCCAGGAGCCGTCGAGGGAAAGGGAGAAGCTTGACAATTTCAAGTCCCCTATTTGTCTAGGATGGCTTATTCTCACTGACTGGGTGGAGCTTACTTGGATGATTTTCTGAAGGAAAAGGACGATGGTCTGAATAGAGGAGAACTCAAACTCCTAACTATGAAAGTCGACTGCGTTGGCTGAGCCAAAGAGACGAAAGAAGGCCATTCTTCAGTGTCCTTGGACGACCTTATTTCTCTCCAGATTTTCCCACAAATGGTAAAAATGTCCAGGAATAAACAGTTATTCCTCAAAGTAGGTGATGAAAAAACACTGAGGCCACCATCTTGATTCTCTACAACCTGTTTGACGCAAACATACCCGCACACCCACACTTGTGGGACTCCCTGCCGCCCGCCTGGCCACAGATGGAGAATCCACTTCCGAATTAGCAGATTGCAGAGAACCATAAAGGATGGAGGAGAGCAGGTTTCCATGACAACGGTGCACATGTGTACGTGTCTTTGAGTGTGTGTTGGATTCAAGACGTGATGTACGCACATAATGATAGACTGTGCTAGACCATAAGCTAAATCTCTATCTACTGTTGATTGGTTTATGTTGCACTTGTCTTACCTTGGGCCGTTCGTCCAAAATCTGCTGTCGCATATCTTTGTGTTTTTCCTGTAGGCGCTCCTGCCGTTTACTTTGCGCGTCCTCCAGCTTCCAAACACACAAAAATATTTTAAGCAGTGCTTAGAATGTAAACAGAGTATTAGGTATTCCTAAAAACAAACTTCAGGGGTGAAGATCACCAGGACCAAGTATATGTAAGGAGTGTTGGCATAAAAACTTTTGAGACTTTTTGTTCTTACCGAATAATGAAGAATGTTAAAGACAAAATGGGTGAATCCAATTTGGGATAACATGCAATGCGGTCGATGTTGACTCTTACCCGTTTTATGTACTGCACCACTTCATTGACAAACGACCTGTTTATCTCCAGTTTTTCCCTGCAGGGAAGAACAAACTAGTTTCTACATCGACAGAGACATCTAGAGCTCATGTCCGTACATTACAACACTCACTCTTCGGTGACGTTCTTGTCTTTAGATTTGGCTTCGCTTATTTTCTCTTGTCTCTTCTTGTCCATTTTCTTCTTCAAGTCTTTTTTCTCCCTGTAAATCACAATTTAATATTTTATCGTTGTTGGTACTGTGTTGCTTATTTAGAGAATAAAGATGGACATAAAACATGTTTTAGGGGACAGTGAAGAAGACAGAAAGGAGGGAATGGTGATACAAAAATGTGGATTTTTTTTTAAAATTTTAAGATGGTGAGTGAGGGACTCACTTTTCGCAGATGTCTCTCAGCTTTTTCAACTGTGCACTTTGACACTCTTCGGCCAGGGCAGTAAGTTTTTCCACCAGCTGTAGGCAAACAGAAACATCTGGTTAACAAGTGGAGAAACAACAGACGAAATGTAAGATTGAAAGTTTTTGAATAACCCTAAACAAGTTTTCGGTGGTCAAAAACAAGTGCGACTTATAGTCTGGAAAATACGTTATTTGACTTTCTACATGTCTGACAATTGTTCACCCCGTTTCAAGGCACCTGCTTGATGTGCTCCCTCTTCTGGTACTTTTCACTGTAGTACTGTTCCTGGCGCAGGGTGAGGAGCTGCTGCTGTTGCTGCTCCTTCAGCTCAGAAAGACGCCGGCCACAATCCAAGTCCAGATCGTACAGTTCTCGGTCCAGGGCGGACAAAGACTGTTCTGACCGACTGCACACACACACATTCACCATTGTCAGATTGAGAACTTTCCTATATTTGAGGCAACCCAAGAGTAGACCGAGAGCGCCACCTACCTTTTCTTACCGTCTCGTTTGTGGCTCTTGTGAAGGGCGCTTCGCCGCCTCTGCTGCTGACTCTGCAGTTCAGCAGCTCGGGCCGTGTGCTCCTTGATGAGCTCGGCCGTCTTGCGGTGGTGTTTTCGCACCAGCTCCTTCATTTCCTTGTACTGCTTGCGTTGTTCGCGGACGAAACCTTTCAGCTGCTTTAGCTCCTCCAGGGTCAACGCTTCCACTTCTATGACGGACAAAGCCATTGGTCGGGAGGTCGCTGGGACAAAAGAGAGGCTTCTTACCGGTGAGGACGCTCTGGATAATGTCCTCAGTCTTCAGAGGGGGTTTCAAAGAGCCTGAGAAACAATGAATGTTTTAAAAAAAAACACTTCTTGGAAATACAGTTATTTAAACGGCACCTGCAGATTGTGGTTGATGTCCGACCAGCGATGGCGCTTTGGGGGCAATGGGAGTGTGGCTTAGTCCATTTTCTGCCGGGAGTGAGGCCCTGGGGTCCACTTTGGACTCGGAGGGAGGGTCGCTACCTGCCTCCACCTGTCCGTCAAACAACATCAAATTTTATATTGTATAATATTTCCATAGTTTATATACAAAAAAGAATCTTGGCTGGACATTTTCTGGTCTCCAAAATTAACTTCAGTGGTGTAGATAAAGGCACATTTTTTACTGGATCAATCCCATGTAGTCCATTGTTAGAGTACCTCTTTTTCGGCTTCGTCATCTCCGCCCTCCTCCAGGGTGAGAGCAGCCAGCTGATTGGCTCTCTGCTCCATTAGGTTGACATAGCGGATGGGATTGGACAGGGCCTCGATGACATCTGAACACGGAGGGTGCATAATTATGATAACGTCTGATAAGAAGATTGCCATGCCAGCTACTTACCGGCAAACGTGTCAGGAACATAATCTTTGACCTCCACGTACACAAAAAGAGCAGGAAGCGTCAGAGTTTGATTCTTCTCGTTCCTCAGGTTGACGTAATGATACCCTTCGGTGAAAAGATGTCCCGAAACTCCAGATGAGAATTGTTTTGAATTCCCTTGGAATTTTGTCAATCACTCACCTGGCCGTATGGCCGACACAGGAATGATACGGTGCCCTATGAACTTGCCACCTTCTTCGAAGACGGCAATTCTAAGCGAAGCCAACGTAGGTAGGACCAACTTCTTGAAAACGATGGGATCCTCGTCCCACACGGGGTTGACCGCATTCCCCTGAGACGTTTTGGTCTTGAAGGCTTTACGCTTGGTGTCCACCGGCAGGCCGAACATGTCAATCTCCACGTAGGTGCCCACCTTCTTGTCTGACAAGAACTGGCCTGAGATGATCTGGAACAAAGGAAAATTGGATTTTAACTAAAGTAAGTCCCAAACAATAGCTTGTAATTCCTTGTGTTTGTTGTGGTCTTTGTTCACCTTGACAGAAAGCGTATTAGCCACGATTCCATCCACTGTGCTCTCGGCAAATGGATCAAAGTTCTTGTCAGGGCGCCTCATGAACTCGGGTTTGAGACGGAATCCCGATTTGCCATTGTACTCGTACATGCCCAGATTGAGCTGCATGGATAAATCTGTAGGCAGGAAAGAGATCCAGATTGGCAAACTTTAAGAAGAAGAATGAGGGCAAACTCACCGATGGTCTGGAAGTTGAGTGCCACCAACTGGCAGCCTGCATTCCAGAAGAGTTGAGGGTTGTAGTTGGATGAGTCCACTCGGGTGCCTTTGGGGTAAATTCTGCTCAGCTGCATTTTGTTGTATCTAAGTGGTGTCAGTGAGATTAAGGACAACAGCCATGTCCCGATTGGATACTCAGTGGAGTATCGGTTTGTGTCCAATTTGGATGGCAGTGACAAGGATACTCCACAAACTCCACGGGAGACTTGGTGAGCTGCTCCAAAGCTTTGGTCTCAACAAAGGATGACATCTGGTAGCCCCGACTGGTCTCTGCAAGCGCACAACAACAAAAGATGAACAAAAAACCCAACCAAAAAAAACACATCAACCTACTTTTAGATGCCTCGAAACTGTGGAACTTGACGGGTTGGATGTAGATGACAAGGTTGGACATTTCCTCAGTGGCGAATGCCTCACTGCCTGCCGTTCCCTAGAAGGTGACCCGTAAAGACAAAAAAAATCCTTAGAAACGGTGAGCATTGGATCAGCAGTACCTGGAATTTACACTAGAGAGCAGGCTCGAGCCGTTACCCACTTCGTCCATGGATCCCTTTTTGCAGTCGTCGTCATCATCGTCTTCGTCTTCGCTTTCGGCCTCCACCTCGCCTTGAATGTTGTGTCAAACGCAGTTAGTAATCTCAATTTAACGATTGCTTTTAATCCAACGGTACTCACCAATGGATTTTCTTCCTTGCGGCCTCAGGCTGAGCTCTGCGCCCTCTGGTGGCTGGGAGGACTCGGTCGGATCCTCCTTCGTGGAACCTGAGGCATAGAAAAGTTTGAGTTTGTCTGTTTTTCCCAGTTTGACAACAGAACTTTTTTTTTAACACCGAAACAACGAAAACTGCTTTGCCCCGTTTACCCCAACACATCATAATAACGTCAACCGTACCGGCTCCTGGCGAGGATGGTTCGCAAACGCTGGAGGAGTCGCTACAGGTGTTGGACACCTGCTCGGACAGCTTCTTCTTGGCGCTGCCATCCGACGATGCCTTGTGGTGCTTCTTCTTGTTCTTGACTAGAATTTTGCCCATCAGTTCCATGGGGCTGGGCAGAGGAACACCAGACTCCAACTGGAGAAGAGTAAGAAGAAAAATGAAGTAAAACGATAAAGACCATACAAAGGCCAGTGCATGAAAAATGGAAAACAAAAATTCTGTAGAAAATGTTTCGTATAAGTCAGTGCAAGTGTCTTTGATGGAGCTGAAACCACCAGCAGAGGGCAGAAAGAGAACATTTTGTTTCACGATACAAATTGCTTGTCTACCTCTTTACATGAATAAGAATTCAACGGGTAGGAATTGAAGAAATTGACGAATTTGCTAAAAAAATTAACAGATGAGGGACAGTATGTATAGGTAAAGATTGAGCATGGTATATATGTGTGGTAGTTAGTAGAAGTCATAAATGTGTCAAGTTAAGGACTTCATGATCTTCAGTTATAGAGAAAAAAAATTAATGTAAAAGGTCCTGCTATGACTGATACGTTTCTGCACAAAAAAGGAATTTTCACATTGTTTAAAGTTAACAGCAATGATGTTTGACTTGAGAAGACAAGCACTCTAAAAGCAGGCTGGTACACTTGTCACTTATTTACAGCATTTGGACAGTGTTTAAAAAAAAATAACGACAGACACAACTCATCAGCTGCAAACATTTCTTTCAGCAAAACATCCATCCATCTTTCTGCACCTTGTTTTTGGGAGAGTGAATTAAAAACAAGAAAACGGCCAGCGCTGTTCATTTTCTTGGCCTTCGCTCCACGCCGGCGGCTACTTATGAGATTTGACGGCGTTCCCGATTGGCATTCGCAGCACCGAGTGCATTGATTTGGAGTTCAATTTAACTGCCACCAGGGCTTTTTCTCTGGAGATAAAAGTAGATGCCCAACACAGCCAAAATAGAGTATAAAATCAGTTGATGGCCCAAAGTCAGACACATTTCAGAAGGTCCTTATCACTGTTTACGGCTGGATGCACGAGAAGCTGACTTTTCCTGTCACATCTTATATTTATAAGCTTGCCATAAATCAAAGTAACAGTCCGTGAGAATAAAAAGAATGACGTCAAAGGCAGCCGTTGACAATAGAGAAGCCAACAACGGCTTGACGTGAGCATAGATGTAGCTCTGATGAAGTTGGACAGCTTCAACTACTAGAGTGCCCATTCTTTGAGGCTGCCGACATATGAGAAATGTCAAAATATGTAAGAAATATGGCAAATCCAATCCTTCATTTCTTACCCGGAGAGGTGGTTTCAGAAGGCAAAATGGCATTTTTGTGGAGATAATTTATGGTAGCATCAGCATGTGTTTTTGTTTTTTGCTACTGCAGGCCTTGTTTGGACCAATCCAGCCACATTGGCCTATCTTGCACCCTTAAAGTCGGCCGTCATTGCTTTGACCTTCTCCACCCGATTAGGTCCCCCGACTGAGCCACTGCTGAGGGGAGATAATACTCAAAAGATGCTCCCTCCCGCTGGAACATACGGAAAGAGGCAAGGAGACTACGTGTGGAACCAGAGTGCCCACATAATGACCCTGTGTTAATCCACACAATGACAGCTTTGGAGAAAAGAGGGTGGACAAAAGGGACAAAGCGGGCTTTGGACCGGTAGCCATGGCAACAGAGGAGGACCCAGTGAAGAAGAAAAAAAAAAGACACAATGGAGTGATGTAATAATACGCTTTGGCGACAATCGGACAAACGTAGGTATGATGCCATGTGCCAGTTTCGTTTATTTTCTGCCAATAAGTAATGGATTATTCACCAGGTGCCAACCTATGGGAACATGTTGTCAAATTCTATACATATTTAGTGTAAAATCAGTTTTGGAAATGCACTTGATTCACTTTCTATCAATGTGAATGACGCTTGAAGTATTGATCAAGTATTGTTGTATTTCCAAGTATTTATTACTACAAAGTAGGAAGGTTGGCAGTGTTTCAAATGGATTGGGAGAATGGGTCTTGGCCAGAGGAAGAACTTTTGCTCATTTCTAAGTGCTCCTGAATACCATTCTGGTGCTGTATGGGTATCAGCGGAAAGCAAGTATTTCCACTTGAAACTATCATTTTAAATCCACAATTGCAACAATGCTATGTTTGGATTGGACTGTGAGGACACCCGTGG
This sequence comes from Stigmatopora nigra, assembly GCF_051989575.1. Taxonomy (NCBI): domain Eukaryota; kingdom Metazoa; phylum Chordata; class Actinopteri; order Syngnathiformes; family Syngnathidae; genus Stigmatopora; species Stigmatopora nigra. The sequence continues at coordinate 2,395,246 of NC_135509.1, read as the reverse complement.
GAGAGTTTGGCTACACAGGGACAAAGCCAGCTTGGGCCCGGTAACTATGGCAACAGAAGCCAGCCCGATAAAGGAGCGCCAAGAAAAAGCGGCGCGAAGATTACGCCGTTGTCGTCGGAGCATTTTAATGGCGAGCGGCTGCGCGCCAGCAAAGAAGAGTGAAAAATTGCGAGAAACTAAAAGACGTGCATGAAATGTAGCAAATCTACGGGTGGCCATTTTGAAGTGTGACAGACGGGACGGGACGATTGGCGCCAGCAAGCTTGGCCAAATGCGACACAAACTGTGGATAGCAGTTCTTAAGTGTGAGACCACAGAAAATAAGTGTAGTGAAATACTGGGTCTTGTGTCCCATTCTTTTTGTGGAAATTGGCTGTGAAATGTGCAGGTGTTTGCGAGAGACTCACGGGATATTTCTCAAGAGTTTCCGTCAACAGAGCGTCGCCAAATATGGAGCGACAGTACTCCGCCATTTTGGCCTGCTGCTTGGGTCTGAAAGACAAAACAACAAGAGATTGTGGATTTAGCAGCCAGAAAGCAAGCAAGCAACAAGTGCAACCATTTTAATTTGATTTTCCAGGACTATAATACAGTTCCTAAGAAAGAATTTATTGTTCATCCCAACTTGGGTGCCTCATTATTATTATTATTATCATCAACCAGACTCACGAGTCAACGTGGTTCTCGAAAGACAAGATGACGGGGAACGGAGAGGTCTTGAAGGCGCACTCTGCGATGGCCTCGATCACCTCCTAATGACAGCAAAAAATACAAACATATTTTTTTAGACAAATCCTAACTTTGTTTGCTTTTATGTACCTTAAAGGAGACTTCTGTTGTCATGGTGAAGCCGTGAGTGATGACGGGTTCTTCTTCAGTAGTGCGTCCCTTCCAGCAATCCAGTTCAATGCAGCGGCAACCCGATAGAAGGACTTGCTTGTACATTTCAACCGAGGAGTTTCCAGCCAGCTGCCCCGCTACAAGGAGAAAAAAAAACATTTCAGTGTCTATCTTTATTGCTCCTTATTGCTATGAAATGCTCAGTTAGAGTTTGTGTACATTAGAAATCGCACCAAGGCAGATTTAAAGCGCTACGTGACCGGCCTTAGTACTGAAAACGAGGCCTTGTAAATGCTAACAAAAGAGGGATTAAATACTGCGACTCTAAACCAAAGACTGGTTGTGATGTAAACAAAGAAAACATGAAATTAGACCCAAATTCAGCACATTATAAGATAAAATAAGATTATGACCTAAAAAAAAGAGGGATACGTTGAAATGCAAGCCAATCATCCCGTACTGTAAAATCCGAGTCATCCAGGAAGACATTGGAAAGCTTTCTCATTTGGCCATTACTGGAAATTCCGTCAACTCCCATCAGAGGAAACGGTCCACTTCATAAAAGTCCTTACCACAACGGAATCGAATCATTGAAGGGAAACGTTTTAACGTGCTGGTTTGAGCGATTTGTTCATGTGAGTTACAAGGCACACAAAAAGTACATGTAGTACACTTGAGATGTGTGTTAGGGGGCGGGGCCGTTGGTGTACCTGTGAGGTAAGTGTTGTGCGAAGAGTTGATGAAGTAGTGCGAGAGGGGAAAGGTCATGTCTTCACTCTGGTCCAGTTTTTCTGGGGGAATAATGCTGTTCTCTTCGCCATTCAGGTACCTGGCAAAGCCCTCCAAAGAGATTTGACCTGTGAAATTAAAAACATATGTATTTTTTTTCATTTTAATACAAAAATAGATGACATTGGCCCCTTCATACACTGAATGTTGCAATTTGTCTTTGCAATGTTTTAAAAAAACAAATCCAATTCAAATTCAGCACACCCGCTCGCTATCTTCTTTAGCATTAGCATACTGAGCTCCAAGGTAAAAAAAAAATTTAAATTTAAAAAAAGGAAAGACCACTAAGGCTCTACAGGGCACGCACACAAATTCTGACGTTATACAAAATATGCAAAGTAATGCGTGCACCCGACCCCCCAGTGTGTCCCCCCGGCCACTTTATGCTAATTAATGCGGCGCCGCCCTCTGCAGAGTCACTTCTTTAATTAACGACAGGCTGTCTTGTGTAAAATAGCAGCTCTTGGCATCACGGCTATCCCTGAAGACCGATGACGTGGGTGGAGGGGGGTCTGACTTTCCTGGCCACCAGTAGGTATAACCCCGCCCACCCATGTGTAGATGCTTCCAGGATGGGAAACAAAATAACTGTTTAGGCAGGGTCATGAATCTTGAATCCCGGATTTTGGCACCACAGATCTTGAATCCCGGGTTTCGGCACCAAAATGTCCGGTCCACTATGAAAATTGTCTTTGAAACTTACTATTCAGCTTCTGAGGACTTTTTATTTGCTAATGAATGCCACGCCTCCCAAATTACATGATGCTAACTGGAAGCGGCACTCAGGCCTGAATATTAAATTTTTCATTTCTGGCCAGTCATCAAAATGAGCCTCTTTCCTTAGAAAGAAATAACCAAACTCACAATCCTGGCCCTTTAGTTGGGAGCTTCTGTTTTGCACTTCTTGTAAATTGCACACTGCTATGAAATTTGTCTTCGTGGGCTGAATTTAAAAAAAACATTCATAATCCATCCCATCCATTTATATACTGGGTTTCGGTTGAGTTCCATTTCAATAAAGCCTTTCTCTCAATGACAACAAAGATGACACTCTGGTGGTGTCTTGTTCCTCCTTTAACAGTGTTAGCATACATTACAGTCATTTAAAGAGCTGCTAAGAGACCATTATTGCCATATGAAATCAACGCTGAAAAGCGAGGAAGAGATAGAACGCTAACATTGGATCCTTTGAGAGGGAATCAACGTTCATTTCGAGCACTTTGAAACTACTGAATCAAATACATTACATTTTATGACTAAAATGCCATCGTCCTGTCATAGTTTGCTTGACCTCAGAAAATTCTGCTTTAACGTCACAAATGGAGGCAACCATAGAAAAACTCCAGTAGCAAAATTGTCCAAAGAAGCAACAACCGATAGACATGTCGATCAGAAAAAAAATCTCAGGAAGCCAAATCTGATAAGAGAGTTACATTTTACAGAAGTGCCCTTGAGTGATTTAGAAGTGGGGCATACGGCTGACCAGATGGCAGCATTTCCCTTCCGGCGGAATAAATACCTCACCCGAGGGGTCTGGGGGTGGCGTCACCAAGACAAGGAAGGACGAGCTTCCAAGGAGTAAACACACACACAACATTGATTACATTTCAATAACACGCTTGTTTGAATGCGCTTTAGAAATGACGAGAGCTCATTTATTAAGCAAAGCCGATTGTCTACCTCGGCCAATGAATACAAAAAGCTATTTTACAATGTATCCACCATCAATGCATTCATCCAGTGTTGGACTCCATTAACGAGCAGATTGGAACAGATTGTTGTGAAGCCTCGACCTCGGAGGCCCTCGCATACTTTTGCCGAGGCTGACACCCGGGACGACTTGAGAGCCATTCTCCATTGGCTGCGGCTCGTCCATCTACCGGCTCGTTCATGAATTATTCGCCCGGCACGTCACTTTGGGTGTTCAATTTTTCAAAGCCATGAAAAGCGGGTCGGGTTGGCGTGCTCTTCATCGTATTTTCTAGCTCATGCTTCAACTCATCGGCGCTCTTTACCAAGCGGGGGTTCACATCTGTTGGTCCTGATCTTGTAAACATGAGTCGCAAACATTGCTTGTTCTTGGCAGCCTCCAGCTGCTACCCCAAAATATTAAAAAAAAAATACTAGCCAGGATATTAAACATAAAGGCAGTGGAATACTATAAAAAAGTGGAGTTGTTCTCTCAGTGGAAGCTAAAGTACTGTACTGATACATTTTTTTAAGGACTATGGCCTCTATGGACTATGGATAATGATGGGGTGCGCCTTGTAGTTGTGAAAATACGGTATAGTAAATTACATGTAGGGTTAAAATGAATCTTTTTATTTTCTTCAGTGGCCCTAATCCTCTTCTATATATCCCATTAAATTTGACCATTTGTAAACAATTGTGGGGTATATCCCAGAAGGTGAGACTGACCGTTCTCCGCTAGCGCGGTGTTGGGTTCATATTTGTCCAGGAGCTGCTGGACCTGCTCGGCCTTGAGGGGTGGGTACAGGATCTCATTGAGTCGGGGGTCTCGCTGCTTGTTGTTGATGAAGTCGGTCATCTGCTCCACGCTCATGTATGGACGACTCTTTGCACCCCTGATGGAAATTCAAAGTTCAATAAATGTCCAGACATAATTCTACAAGATAGCAAATTAGGAAGCTAAAATAAGTCCAGACATCCAACCAAAGTGGAACTTCTTACACGTCAGAGAAGATGTGGTCCAGTTCTGGTCGGGCACAGATGTTGCTGAGGAACAGGTCGTACACCTCCGCTGTGAAATCTTCTTGCGGGATAGAGTCATTCTAAAAGTTGGGGAAATGAGAAAGAATAAAAAAATATGTCAATAAAAATACTCAAATGGGATATTCATTGGTCGGAATCTTTCTTCCCTCAATATCAAGCTAACCATGTGTAATATTTTCTCACAGTCTACAGATAAAGTATCTCTTCAGGCTAGCATCCAAAAGTTGTGTTTGCACAAACAAAATCTGCCATTTTTGAATGTGTTGAAAACCACAATACAAACGGGCGTTCCCTCTCATTTCCTGTTCCACGGTGATCATTACACTGATACGCAGGTGAATGACTCACCGTGTGTGTGTGTGTGTTTTAGGGATTAACAGGCGTAGCGTTTAGCTGTAATTACGAGCCCGCAGGAACAGGCGCGAATCCCTGCGGACTTTCAGGAAGGCAACACGTTTGCCTCTCCTTGTGCTAATTAGCTTCTACTCGCTCTACATACACACATTGTATTCTCCATGTTTGTATTCCTTTTACCACGCAACGATTCCATTGACAACATTATCCTTGCCAATCAAAATGTCCTCGTTTATTTAACGTGTATTTCATGAAAATGTATGTTGAATTGACGGCTAACGGGAGAGGGTGAAAGGGACATTTGACCGGGGTAAAAATAACGCCATTGCATCTGAATGTAGTTGCCCGGGGTGAGTTTGTGTCACGCAAGCGAGGGTGACTCAGACGACGGGGCTCAAGAAGCAGGCGAGACGAGGACATCAAAGTAGGGGGGGTAAATGGCGAATATTTTGGCCTCTCACTCTGCCGGAGGGAAGGTTGCAGTTCTCCAACGCCGTCTCCACCCGCTTACGGTCAGACGAGAATATTCTGAAGATGCTGTGGGGAGGACAAAGGACGGAAATGAAGTAATTTCATTAAAAAAATGCACATTTCCAAGTGATAAACTGAAAATGATGAGTATATAACTAAGCAGCATCAGTTTTCAGATCAGCTTTTTCAAAGGACCGATTTTTCAAGACTCAAAGACTTCTGTCATCATAAATAAGAGATGCATTGCAGCTGGATCTCAACACAAGAAAGATGGGTGATTTATGATTTGCAAACAACGGCCTGTTTTGGTTTTTAGAAGGGGAAAGTTCAATTTTTTTGTCATTTCACCACTTTTTAATCACAATAGGTCTCTGATTTCTTTTGACAACATTCTTATGCTTTTCCTAATCCTTCAGTATCAATGAGATGTATATGTAATGAAAAACTATATTATTATATTATATTATTGACAAATTTAGCTGGTGTATCCAGATAGACTCCCCTGTCTTTCACCTTTAGGCAGTAGTGTGCTCTTAGTAAATCCACTTTTAATTAAAGCTCTGATTTAATTGGCTCATTCCACTAAGAAGTGTATAAACCCGGGCTCCCTTCACACTTTTAGGGCCGCTCGTATATCCTGCGTAAGCGCCAGCTAGCATGAAGGCCGCGTGTGAGGAGGAATGAAATAAAAAAATAAAAAACCCGAGAGATAGAAAGAGAGAGAGAGAGTGGAGTCTCACTTCTTGACCGGGATTCGACCTTCAGGGTTGAGCTGCAGCTTCAGTCGAGTGTATCTGCAAACAACAAAAGCATTCTAAGCACAAGTGACTTGTTCGTATGATGATGAAATATTGTGTGGAGTGACGAGGGTAGATAAACACGGGCGGCTACGCGGCGGTTTGGCATGTTTAGGCTAATCTGAGACGGCGCTATAAATAGACGCAACAGGAGCCGTGGCCTTAAGTGGCTGCTGGCTAATAATTAATATCCACAACTTTCAGCGCTCACATTGCATTCATGCTTCTGCACTACATTTTCTTCGGCGTTTTATATTAATTAAAGAGTTAGAGTGAATGATACTGTGTAAACATGACTTGTTAAATGATGTTTATTGTCTATGATGTCGTAGTAAAAAGTATATGTTGTAAAATGTGGAAAGAGGAAAGCATTGCTTTACTCACAATAATGCAAATAGGTATAGAATTAAATTGGATTATTAAATTAGAATATACCTATAAAATTAGGAACATTTATATTTTAAAAAGAGGATTATGTTGCAGAAATTCTGCCTAGCGACAGCAATCAAACCGACCCCAAAAAGATAAAGTCCTGAGAGAAAAACATTGACATATTAAAAAATTTTTTTACTTTTAGTTTAAAGATCAACAACAGTTCTTTCTTATAATTTAAAATATTTATACATTTTCCCAATCATATGTGGTTTTCCCATTGACGTTGCACTAATTTTAAAGTATTTTTTCCCATTGAATGACAGTGCCAAAAATTCTGCCTAGCAACAAGTTGTCCCATTTTCCTGATTTATCCCCATTTTTTCCCCTATAATTAGCACATTACAAGTGCGGTCTGCAAAACAAATATCTCTTTTAAAATGATTACTCAAAGAGTATTTCTGGCTGCATATAAGTAAGTCAAATCCATGATCCAAAAACCCAACGCGCAAATTGTTAGCGTGCTCTGTTCGCACACATTAGCGCCACGCCGGAGGACACAAGCCGATGGAAGTCCGCCTACCAGCGGTCGATGGCGGCTTTTATTGTCTCGTAAGTCAATTTGCCCGCTTTGTGGAAGGAGGGGGGGTGCACAGCGGGTTGGACAGATAAACAACAAACAGCCGCGTGTTGTCGGCGGATTCATATTTCAGGTCACTCTCGGCGAGGCATCCGACGGCGTGTTGCTGATGGCTTACGATGACGGGCTTTTACAGTCGTTGGCCGGGTCGCTGTGTGCTTGACGCAACGCCATGCGAGTGGAGCGAGGGTTGGGCGGGTGATTTATGACCGGTAGTGTGCCTGCCTGCGTACGTGCGTGCGTGCATTTGTGTGTAAGGATGGCCTACGCTTTTTCCAGGCAGGCCTCTCTGGACATGTTTTGCACCAGCAGGTTGGAAGCCAGGCTAAATAGTTCCTCCGCCCATTCCTAAGGGAAAGAAAACACATACACACATGGGTATCCTGAAAAAAACAATAAAGTCAGGCATGTCGTTCTAAACGTTATGAAAAAAAAGGTTTGTCTGAATTGACGTCAAAAGCAACAGTTTGGACATGATTACGCCGGGGGAATGAGCCGTTGTTGTTGCCATGGCGACTTGATATGGACTCTTACCGTATAGAAGCTAGTGTTGTTTTATCATTTGCGTGAAAGCTAACATTGACTTTCAGATTTGACTTTTAGACTTAACCGCCAGTATGGCATGTTTAGTATTGGAATTAAAAGCTGGATGGAAATTAAAATGGCTCATATAAACATATACAGCTATTCTACCTTTGCCGTCTCCTCCTGGAAGGCCATAAAGTTCAGGTAGGTGACGTTGACCATGTCAGTGCCGCTCACTACCGTCAGCATCCTGTTCTCCATCTTCCCCGCCAGCGTGCTGACGTCCAGCAGCTCGCGCAATTTGGTCTCCTTGGACATATAAGAGGCAAACGTGTGTCAGAACGAGTGGACGGGATGGCAAAGAGGTGTTAAGCGCCGCCAAAAGAGCAACGGCAAAGTGTCACGCGGGTAACACGGCGGAGTTGTTCTTTTTGCTTTTGCCCTTTTAAAGAGTGTGATGGGGTTCCATTTCAGAGCCTATTTGCAATTGAGGGAAAAAGATGCATAACTTATGACATGGAATAAATGACAGTATAAAACATGTGGACTTAAAATCCACATTTTTTTGTAGCATAGCATTACAAGACTCAAAAAATGGAACACCTCAAAATGTACTAAATTTGATATGCTAAAAACATCCATCATTGATTGCATTTTTTTAAATTTCTCTTCAGTTGTATGATATTATGAACAATTAAATCATCCACTTACTTAATGTGAAAACTATAGCTAAATCTCAGAAACCATTGACAAAATAAAGCCTTTACACATCCATCCCATTGAAATAAAATGTTTGGTGAAGAGCCATCACTTAGTTTTGCAGCGCCCAAAATAATCCCCAGACTAAATCGATTATTTGACCTAACTTCCCTTGATTTTACACGCGTAGCCATTTCAGCAAAGTTCAATGCACTGTGAAAAAAAAACCCAAAACAAACAAGGCACCCTGGCGGCGTTCCAGCTCACTAGCATCGACTCCGGGACTGGCATCGGGGGACGTAATTGTCTGAGGAGGAGGTGGTAAAACAAATATACATTTAAACAGCTCATCTGCGTGCAGCAGAGCCTATTAGAGAAATACAAAATACCTCTGAGGCGGAATAAGACTCTCTCTGTCGCTCTGCGGCCCGGCATACAAAACACTGGCTTAATTAACAACAACAAAAGGTCTCGGCGAGGCTTTAGCGGGGAAAGCCAACCGGTTCCGATAACCCAACAAATCAGAGCAACAAATCAGACAAAGAGCTTTGTGTGTTGCCTCGCTCGTCTATCAAACTCGGACGGCTTGGCCCGGAACGTCGCCTCCTTTTGGCGGTGTTCTCAGGACTAGCCTATTCCGTTTTTTTGTTCTTACGATTTGGGGATCGGTACACGTCTCTCTGACCATCCATCGAGCTATAAAAAAGATGAAAGCCTACTTTTCAAGTTGCTGAAAATCCCTAGCGACAAGTTAGCTTGTAGCAAGGGGGGCTGACCAGAAGAAAAATCGTCCATACCGGGAGAAAAGTCAAAGGGCCGGTAAAAAGCCGTGGGAGTGAAATCCAATTTGTGACGAGGTAGCGTGAGGGTGGAGGGACGGCACGGGTCATTAAGCTGAAATGAGAGAGCGCCTTAGTGCGCCGCGATACATCGGACGGACAGATCCGTCGATGAATCAATCGGGAGGTTCATTTGTGTTGGAACCACGGCGTGAAACTACCTCTGGGATTAATAAAGGTCCAACTAGATTAGACAAGGAATAACATTGCAAAATATGAATTGTTTGTGGCTCTCTTCATCAAATAAGTTCCCGAGCCCCGAACTAGATGCTGTTTTCAGGCCCCTACGAATAGCCATTTGTTCAAATAATTAAAAAATACTCCACTCTCAATACCCATGTTACTCTAAACATTGATTCTGAAACTGAAAAGAATTAATTAGGTGAAACATATAAAAATACAGACCACAAATAAGGAAAAACTAAGCATAATTGGCATTGGATCAATACCTAACAAACCCTTCATCATTATCCACCGACAAGGAACGGTAGCTAATGCTAATCCAGAACTTAAAAAACCTTTGGCTTCACACCCTCGCTGTGGGAGCATCAAGCCGCCCCGCCGTCAGCCCCCTCTTTCTTCCTCGCTGGCCGTGGGCGTGTAGTTGAGCTTTAAAGCTTCTCTACTGATCAAACAGCCTATTTAATTGCATGGAAACCTTTCAGTGCAACTGTCTCCCGCCAGCTTGTGCTACAAATTTGTGGAAAAACAATCGGAAGGATGTACAAAATACAGGTGGGGAGGGAATGTCTTGTAATAACCTCCCCCAGGCACGTTTCAGGGCTCTCGTAAATCAACTGCAAGGACGGTTCAAAGGTCAAGGCCATTGCCAGACGTATATAGATCCAAATGATGGATAGCAATCGCTACGGATTGCTAATTTTTCTAATGAATCCGTTGAGGAAAATGCCATTTATGAAGCCCCCATTATTTATGCTGATAGGGACTTGGACAAAGCTAGTTTTATGTAGAGGGGGCTCATGAAGACTCCTTTTGGTGGCGTGTTATTGCAGCTCATTGCATAACCGTACATGAAAAAGTCCATTTCCCATATACGAGTTAAAACGTGCCAATTTCCTCCCTGTTTCCACAGCTTTATTTCTTACTTCCGAGTCCGGCCGGCCGCACGGTCAAGGGAATTGAGACCGTGTAATGAAAAACGTTTGTTTCATGTGCCAAAATGGTTGTTAAAAAAAAACAGAGGTGGCCATTTTTTTCCACTGGAGAGAGAGAGAGGAAACTAAGGGCTCCTCTGGAACAGATTAGCAAGCACTAAAGATGAGGATTTACTTAGCCGGGTCACTGATTGGCAGGCAAACACCCACTGGTAATTAAGTTGGTTTCCTTGGTAACGTACACCTGGGAAGAGGTGTCACTTTAGTTGCTCTTCTTGTATGCCATTGCAAAAGTATTTGGACTGGGAGAATGTTAAAAATATTTTTTAAAGGTTATTGCCAAGAAACAGTAGTAAATTGACAAAGGTATCAGTATTTTCGCCCTTAGGCAAAATCCAGGAAGCCAAAAGGGGGGCATGAAGACCATGTTTGATGAGTTGGAAGCTCTCTACCTGCAAGCTAACCATCAGCACCTCATTACCAAATCCCCCCAAAGGCAAAAAAAAGGCGAGACTTCTCATCTTCCGAGTGAAGCGGTTGCGTAATGACGCGTGACACTGCCAAATCCAAAAGCTGCGGAATTTCATCAAGCGGCAGATGCTTGGTGGGGGAGAATTGGGAACAATTAGGATGGTATTCTCACTGCTACCTTTTCCAAGGTGGGTTTGATTTCTTCTTGGTTTCTATACTATAAGACAAGGTGGGACAAATTCAGTTTAGACATATTAATGGCAACGATGATGGTGTTATCTTCAATAAGTGTTGAAGAAGACAAAGCATAAAAATGCTGACGGGATATTATTTCATCTGTCCTTAAAAAGCATTTCCTCCGTGTCGGCTTGTTCTTGGTATTCCGTTCCTCACAGGCTCACCCACACACAAGCTCTGACTCATCCGCATCAATTTTCGAGCTGGTATGAAGCCCAATTTGTCTGTCAAGCAGGTGACAGTGGCCACTTAAAACAAGGCTGTCAAATTTGGCCAGCCACATTAACGACAACTAGTAGAACAGACCAAAAAGTGAACTTACTTTCAGTCATTGATGGTGCTACAAAGTGGCGACAAGTACATAAGTAAAGTAATTATGGTGTTCTCATTAACTCAAGGGCTAGCGACGTTGACAAAATGCTGGCAAGTCGACTCAAAGGAAAAAATGTGTGTTTTCAATTTTAAAAAACACATAAACAGAGTAATCTGCTCCCACAAAATATTGTCGTCCAGACAGTATTTGAGGAAGCAGACAATTTAAAGCACATCCGCAAGTGTCACTATACAATATTACATAACGTAACACAGTGGTGATGCTAGTCAGTTCCGACTACTGAAAGAAAAAGAAAGAAGAAAAAAAAGGGACAGTAGACACTTGTGGTGAAAATGATTGCAAAACGTCACAAGCACAGGAATCTGCTTAGTGTCCTGAACACAGCAGACGGGAAACCAGGACACGGTCACATGGAAATAGGAAGGACTGACTGACTGACTGACTGGGGAAGACATCCATATTTTGTCTCCATACGATAGTAGCTGAGGGTCAAGATCCACTGCTTGAGGGCTGCACTGTCTGTCAATTATTTAATCCAAGAGTCCATTGAGGACACTTCCCCAGGCTGGGCTCTAGGGCAAGACTTCAGGCTAAAAATAAAATGTCCACAGACTCTGTAAGGACATTTTAGGGTTGATTTGGAGGATTCAGTTTAATCTTCCATTGTTCTTTTTGGACTATATACATAAACCATCGTTGGAGTTATGTAGGTCTTGTTGGGAAATGAACGGCCATTTTGGCTGACTGAAGTCTGACGCTCGGAGCAGCTCTTTTGTTTCATTGTAGCTAATCTGAGGCAAAATGTTCCTGCTTTATTGTCTGACCCAAATGGAAAAGTGTTGATTGAGCCTGTGGGCTAAGATCACTTGGCAAACATTATTTCATGCAAAACAGCAATTTAACACATGAGAAATAAAATGATATGCTTTTGAAAAAGAGTAGAGTACGTTTAAGACTTTTTAAGACACTCAAAGACTCCTGCTTGCTGCAAAATTAGGATCATAACAATGAATCTATGGCTTTGTTAGGCACAATCAAAAAACAATCCAAACAATTGACTTAAAATATCCAAGCTTGTTCCAGTCTGACTGTTTCACATTTATTGTTTGCACCAATCATGCTCTTTATGTGGGTGTATTGTAAAGTATACCACCATCTGTGCCCCCATGTTTTCCAGACAGGTACTATAGAGAGAAAAACAAATGAAAATACACCATAATATTCTATTTCACATGCAGAAAAAAACCCAAACATAAGTCTGTGCTCCTATCCTCTTTCTCTTTCTTTTCCATTTTATCACCTCCCCTCCATTATTACCTGCACGTGACAACCCAACCACAGCGGAGTCATAACAAATAAACTAACGATCCCACGTGAAGCCCGTTCATCATGATGGAGGCGTTTTATCGCCCTCATCGCTGTCGCATCCCTAATTGGAGAGCCGAGACACCATCTCCCCTCTAGATTCCCTTTATTTATTTTTTTATGTGACAACGTGTGGAACAATCGGCCAAAACCATCACGTTCTGACTTAATTGGGCCTTCGAACCAAAGATGGTCCTCGCTAAGCCTGCCTTTTGCGGCGATTGTGAGGGTTTATTCCTGCAGTTAGTCGTTAGCGATGAGCCATTATGAGCTACTGCGAGATGAAGATGGCCTGCTGTTTAGGACATGCTTGTGCCATCTGCCCCCGTGCTTGAGTCACAGAAGGTGAGCCAAAAGAGGGCGGTGAATTTAAACGAACCCGGAGGCCGTTTACTGACGATAGGGGAGAGATCCAGCATCTCGTTTCTGATGAAAATGGATCCAAAGAGACCTCTGTCTGCTTTGAGGGGTGTGTGTCGAGGAGAATGATAAGAAACAGAATGAGAGACTTGATGAAAAAGCAGGTTTTGTGCCAGAGCGATTTAAGAATTAACAGAAAAATACCACAGATCGATCGACAGAGTGATGGAGCAAAAGAAGAGTCGACCTTCAGACTGATGACCAAAATGGCCAATTGACGAACAGACTGATAGAAGAAGAGACTAGCCAAGCGGCACAAAGACATCCAGTCATTTTAGAAGCAAGAAAGATAGAAACTTGAAAAAAATGGAGTGAAACACCCAAAGACAAGCCAGTGATGAGCTCAGAGATGAAAAGACAGATCAGAAATTCTTGTTTGTCTCTCCAAAACTTTATGATCAAGTTGCCAATTAGAAGTTGTTAACGAAATTGGAATTAAAATGGTGTCTTCCACTTCATCGCACGATAATGTCAACGAGTCTGAAGATTTTAGCCAGCACTTAAAAAAGTAGTACTTAAAGAGTGAAAAGCAAGCACCCTTCAAGTTCCTTCGAGGAAAGTGGAGTTAAAAGAGCAGTGAGAAATGACATATCTGCTTTTTCCATGCCCTCATGAGATTGCCCATCGAAAACTAATTAAGCCGGTGATGGTCATAAAGGTGGTCTGTCTCTTTATATCATACTGTAGGGACGGCACTGTAAAACGCACATACACAAAGACACGGAAAATGATCATGGCGGCATCTCGCCATGTGTCCTCGCTTGCCTCACCTGCGTGATTAATAGATAAGTGGTGTGAACGTGGCGGCAATTAAAAACAAAATCCCACAAGCCTGGCCATCATTTCACCCATCAGGAAAAGACGGATGATAACAAGAGGACGTTAAATTTGAGAGGGACATCCATGGGTCCCGATTAAAATTTTGCAGAAGACTGCCAAGGAAAGTTGGCTGCTAGAAGGCTTACGTAACGGCGAGCAAGTATCACCTCTAAAGTGACGATCATTAGCATTGCACCTTAGCTCTCACGTTGTCAAAATGATTCACACTTTTCAATCAATGAGATGAGTCACTTTAGGGTATTTCGTTTTTTTTGTGTGTGTTTCCGAACGAAAAGCAAGTCAAGCGCCGAAAAATGCGTTTTGATGTTCTTCCCGGCGTATCCGACCACAGACGTGTTCCCTCACTAATCAGGAAGTTTGAATGTTGATGAAACAGAATCCATCGGCGTTCGCTAGAGCGGCAAAAAAAATAAGTAGAAGAGAACAAATGATAATAACTTCAAAACGCTTCATCGCTATGAGAATCCATTTAATTATCTCCAATTACAGCACAAGATAGAGAGGGAGAAAAGCCACCGTACCCTCGTTACCGACTGTGTACGTCTTCTGGCGGTTTCCTTGGTAACAAAAACGATGGATTGCACGGAAGCGGCGTGTAATGATCTTTACGTGGAGGAAGGGTCATTCTCTGTCGTCGCGGGGGCCATTAGCTAAACTTCTTTTGGCATGAAATGCTCAAAAATGGCGACTCCTCTGTGAAAGCTCGCAAACAGGTCAAACCAGGTCAACTGACTGACTCCAAGGGGACTACGATGTAGTCTAGAAGTCTATTGATTGTTGGCAAAAGGAGAGAAGATTGGAAAATCACATTGTATTGAGGTAAAGAAATGTAGAAAAGAGCCAGAGTCAAAATCATTAGACCCAAAAGCCTGAATTAAAGTAGAGAGATACTTGGTGACCGAGTCTGGGTATGACGAATCTGGTTCAAATCCAAAAGGCAAAGATAAGAATGATGGAAGGTCTCAAGATAAAATCTGGCTAATTTAACCAGGAACGATTTTAAGTCCTGCGAAATGTAATAACTCCAGTAAATAGACATTGGCACAGATCAGTGTTGATCAAGGTTGTCACCCTGTGAAATGGGAGAGGTGCTCCTTTATTCCGGATAAGAGTTTCTTTAATCAAGTTGAAAGAGGAACAGAGTGCTGATCAGCAAATCGGCCAGGACACCTTCAGGAAAAAAAGCAGTTGCTTCCAACTCACGGGGAAGAAAGAAGAAGACAAATGGAGGCGAGTAAAATGCTGACTTTTATAATACGATGCATATTTTTGGTTAAGCCTGTCCAAGACGTTTCTATCATGGTCTGCTTGCGTCGACCTTTGCTGTGTTAAACAAAATGTCACATTGGATTTCACCGGCTATTTTTCCCAAATCCGCAAGTGGACTACTTTGCAAAACTTTCTGACCTTCATTTAGTATCCGTACATTTGCCCTTTGGTGAACTCGGAATCGATCCGGAGGGCTGTTTGTGTTTTTCACCGACTTATAAAGCTCGGCGTATTCAAACTAAGCCTTTTTGGAAAAGCGAGACGAATGCGGATGATTCAAGAGAGCTTTTGGAAAAGCAATATCCCCTCCTTTCCTTCCTTTGGATGCAAGATGAGATTCTCAGGAAGTTGAAAGACAAAGTAGCAGTCTGTTGGAGACATTCCGGTTGGGAAGAAAGAACAGGTGCAGCATTGTGCTCCCTCAGACCTTATTTTCAGGCATCTGTGTCCATCACCCCACTCTCCATTCCAGGTAGTTTGCCTTTGTTTCTTCGCCACATGTTAATGGCAAGAATGCGGGATTCATCGGAGCCATTGAACGAAGAAGAGAACCGAGGCCGGTCAATCACGGCAACCTTTTCGCCACCACCTCTGCTCATTGGCCCGTTACCGATGCGGCTTCTTTTCTGGAAATCAATCTTTTTATGTAACAGGAGAATGAGCTGGACAATATGAAAGGTTGAGGTCACTAGAGGTCAATAGCAGCTGAAAACAGCATCAACTGTAGAAAACTGCTTCCATCTAAAAACAACGAACAAACAAAATTCATCAAATTAGGGCAATTGAACTTTTCTGCAAATGAGCAACCTCAATCACGAATCAAATTTACATATTTTCCTCAGGTGACACTAATCTACAAACAGCAGCTTCGCCACGGGACCACTTTAATGGTTTGATGCTAATCCCCGCATCCTCGTGCTCGTGACTGTTACCCGCATTTAACGACCGCTACTGAGGCATACCAGAATAGCAACAGTTATGATATCATCTTTCCTCACATACCTACACGCACATACAACCACCCTAGACAGTGTCATGGGTATTTTGCATCAGCCTGCGCCCAGGAAACGATGTAAAGAGAAAATTATAGTCCAGCTAAAAGGAGCCTGCATAGAGCTTTGATATGAGGTATGAGTCAAGGGGGCTTGTTTGTGGACCGCGTTTCAAGTGACAGGCAAAAAAAAAACTCTGGTGACCGCCAGTGAACAAAGTCACAAGCCTGAGTTGCGTTCATTGGCACCGCTGTTTCCTGCCAGGAGGTGACGCAAAGGCGGATTTGCCGCCAGAGTTTTGTTTTGTCTTGCAAATGAGGTCGTGGTGCCACATTTGGCAGATCAACTACAAAAAACAGAGTAAATATGTACTTATTTTGCTAAGTACTTTCTTGAAAAACCTGATTCCAATTCCTCGGAAAATGACAGAGTCCACAACTGGATCTGGAACATCTCCAGGAGTGAAAGTTAAGAAATAGTAGTTGAATTGCTCCGGATAATATTTCAAAGTCTAACTTGCCTATAAAAATGCCACTTTTAGTCCAGTTTATGTATCATCCAGCTTTATTTTTAGAAGTACTGACAAAAAGTATTACAAGAGCCAAAGATTCCAAGGAGATGACATTAGGAGTATTAATTTTGGAATTTTCTTTAAACTCTGAGATCTTCCAACATCCCGTAAGCGTTTGTTTGGGTTCTGACTCACATTGTGTCAATGATGACGACGCTAGCATTCGCCCGCCCATGTCCAAGTTGCTATTGTGGGTTACTCGTATCCGAGTGCTCGTCGGTCTTTATCCAGATCTTGTTACAGGGCTGGACGTACACGAGTCGAGCCGCATTTAGCAGTCGTCTTCTCGGGCAAACTGCAAGCCGACACTGCCCGGTAGCTCGCAACAGTACTTTTCAAATGGTCAATCCTCATCCTGACCCGGGGGAACGGCGAGCTGAAATGCGCTGGGTGATTTCCAATCGGTAGCAAAGAGCTCTAACTCTAACAGGTATAAGAAAAGCCTTGGGAAATTGCACAGAAAAAGGGTAATTTTCCTAAGAAAAAGACTTCTTCTGAAGCAAAAAATCACCACTTGGTGTGTCTTCCAGTAACGCCCTTGACTTTTTGGGCTAATCACAAACTAAGCAAAGTGGCGGAAAGAGGCTTTGCAGTGCTTGGCCGCCGCCACAAAGGCAAAATGTCCAATAGAAATCCACCGCAGCCACAGAGAGAACATCCAGTGACGGCCACCCGAGCGCTAAAAATAACCACAGACAGTCGGTATGACGAAGAAGAAAAAAAATAATAATTCATACACCGTGTCTCTCCACTCATCTGTGATTGACTCGGAGATACGCTCGGTTGCGCAAAGGACAAGCCGCCAATCTAATCGGTGGGTGGCCACTTGTTCATTAGTACCTCATCTCTATGGATTTTAGAATAGAGTCGTACTGATGACTTCCTTTTGCATTGGAGTTTGAGTCCTGATTTTGATGGTCTGCCGATACGAAAAGACAACGGGTAAAAAAAGGGGAAAGCAGATGGTAACAGGCGAAAGGCAGCCGCCTTGGATTACACGGCGCCTGCAGAGTGTCACCGAGTCCAATTGGAGAGCGATGCCATGTCGGCTCGGGCCTGTTTGGTCACGCAAATCAACACAGAAATGGGGGAATGAAACCGAGACGGACGGGACACCGCTGTCTTTCTTCCAAGCATCCGTTGATATTGATTTTCTTCATTTCAATTCCACATTTGGCCAAACGTATGAGTCATTTTTTCTTAATGAATTAGAAAATGCATTTCGTTTTTTTTCTAGGCTAATATTATCATTTGGTTCGTTGATTCGCTGCCAACCGAGACGTCTACGAGTGATGAACTCATTTACATTCACAACAGGGGATTAAAAAAAGCCACGTGATTGAACATCTATCATCATAATCCTAACATATTTTACCACTTTTGTACCAAATTGATTTTTAGCTGATACCATTCTAACTAACGACCTTTCTTGCTTTACCCGCCGGCCTCTCTCGTCTCCATTTGCCCGCTAATGGCTTTCCTAGGTCATGACGTTTACAATCCCTCACTCAAACCTGCAAAGTGTATGTGGTCTGATGTACATATGTTTTTATAAACCCGTTCTTATCAATCATGCACTTACCTTTGGCGTTTTGGTGCATTTTCCATTGCGGGCGTCTTTGATGTATGCTATGTCCAGTAAGTCGGTTTCCTGCGGGAAAGAAAAGAACATGGCGGCGGTTAGTGGATGGCATCGAATGATCCAAGCGTGCATCTAGTATTTAATCATCAAAACTTTTTCTTTTAAGTCAGAAATAGCAGGCAAAAATAGTGTTTTTTTTTATTTTGGTGGAGTAACAGATCCGCCACAAGATAATTACGCATGTCGACTTCATTTTAATTCTAGAAATTCAAACAAAAATGACAGACATATAGCAAATATTTGGTTTATCTGAGACCTGGGCATCATATCGCCGTCGACTCGTGGCGGAAAATTGCAAGCCGACTTCATTCCCGTCATTATCGGGGAATCTATACGCTGCTGCCCACTGCAGATGGATTCTATTTCTCGTTTGAGTACAAATATTGGAAAAAAGATCACATAGGAAGCTTCCCAGGTTCATTTTGATCAATAAACTGATGGATTACTACTGCGATGCTAAAGTTCCCTTATGACACGGTTTTGCTTTTAACAGTGTGTCGGATTGAAGGTTCTCGGAGGCGCATCCAGAACAACCCGGTCCGCTTTCGGCACCCCGTGTTCTTCCGGAGGGACTTCAAAGCGCAAGGTTTCCAGCGTAGGCGCTAACCTTTGACTGGGCCGCTCGCTCTGTGCAAAGCGAGGCCACTTAATTTGCTGGCCCGTGCTTGTCCCGGGCTTTTACGAGCAAACAGCAAAAGGCTTTTATATGCTTCTTTTTAATAGAGCGACGGGGGAAATGTCGCTAAGTGGCGGGGCTCTTAGTTTATACGACTTGTGGTGCTGTAACCAATGCTTCTCCATGGAGAAAAATTCATTCCAAACAGGCAGGGGTGTCCAAACTTTTTGGTCCTAGAGCCGCAAAGGGGGACAACTTGAAGGCCTTCCACTTTTGTTTGTTGAATAGACTCAATAGCAGCTTTCCAAGTTGAAATGAATTTGATGTCTATAACTGAAGTCAATGAGTTAAAAGGCAACAAAATAATCTTTCACAAGCTTTCAAAATTATTCCAAAATATACATATACATACCTATTTATATTTACACTAGTGGAGAGTACAGTTTTCTACATAGTTTAGACACCCATGATATATACACACATTCACAGACAGTTCTTTTTATACAATATAAAAAAGTATGCTAAAAAATAATGTTCCCAAGTGTTTTGGTTTTCCGCCTTGCCGCTTGTTTAAAGCCTAAGCGTAGCCCAAATATGTCACACAACGCAAAAATGATATGAAAACACTTTGCTCCTATTTCTAAGGGAATTTGCTATGAACGTTGAAGTCGTCTGTTAACATCCGAGCAACTTAAATTATCCACCAAACGGAATCTGCCTTTTCAAAGCGGATGGGCCGGGCGAACAAAATAAATAAATAAATACAAATCCGACGAGCCGGAGCTTCTTAGCATACACGGCACGTCTGAAAAAGCCAGAAGCGAGCAGCGGCACCGGCGGGGGAGAAACTAGAGAAATTAATGAGCGTGCTTAACCTGCAACGGCCGCGGGCGATATCGTCTGTGTGCCCGTCGCCCTGATGTATCTGCAACATGCTGCCTTTTCTAATGGAAAACATTTGAGTTCATCCCCCACACTTGCATTGTAAATTCTTGACGAGATATACAAGTCAATGCTAAGATAACCAATAGAATAAGCAGACCATTTAACTGTAAAACTCAGCATTTTACAACTGGAATGGTTTTAAGTAACCTTCTGGTTCTTGGTTAAAGTACTTGGGAGATTTTACCTTGATGTACTTTGGGGCAATTGTCTTGTAGTGCAGGTTCTGTAGGGTTTAAATCTGGAGAATTATTTGCTCCTTCTGGTTCTTGGTTTAGGTACTTTGAGATTTTACCTTGATGTACTTTGGGGCAATTGTCTTGCAGTGCAGGTTCTGTAAGGTTTAAATCTAGAGAAATATTTGCTCAACTTTGATATATATATATCTATACACTATCTATTGATTTCTTTGTGTTATTACCGACTGTTTGCTCTTCCTAACATTTCATTTCTTGCCTGAGGTGCTTATCATCTGACCGTATGATGAGATTCCAGTCCATACAGATGTACGACGTTAACAATGGCTGCTGCCTAAAATTATACAAGCAGGAGGCATCAAGCCCTGTGAAGTGGTCCTTGACTGGCAGAAAACAGGTGGCGAGTCACATCCTCTCAACTCAGCCGTGTCTTTGCTAGGAAAAAAAATGAAATAAAAAAAACAACGGGCAGCCAAAGTCTGGAGTGGCACGTACGTGGGAGTGCTGTGAACCTGCAGTTTATTCAGCAAGACCTTTCTGCAAAATTCCCAGAGATGACGGACGATTGAATTATTTGGACATTACATCCGCAGATTGAATATTTCATGAGACTCAAGTGGGGAGAAGAGAAATGAGGTGAGATAAAAGACCTCAGAGATAAAGTGCAGTCGCCACCGCATGCTGAGCTAATGAGCTTTGTCATATTTCAGCCTCCGCCTTCTGTCAATGACTTCTTTGTAGCGCTTACACCAAAGTATTGCAAAGGCAATTGGCAGGAAAGCCTTGGATTGAACAATTAAACATTCATTTCAAACCAATGGTTAATGATATCTTCCAGCTGCCTACCATTTATGTCTAAGTACAATGTCTATCAAAATACTCTCTGGAAATCCTTCCATCTGCTCATCGTTAAGCTCTGTTAAAGACTCTGTGAAGGTGATTATGTCGAATGAAGGCTCGGTCCAAAGGAGAGCTAGTTGATGGGACCTCAATCTTCACAGAATTTCCAGGAATGGCAGGACAGCCAGGACTGTGAAGCAAAGTGTGAGGGAAAAAAAAGGCCTTAAGTGTAGGAGGAGTGTGTCTGCGGCTGATAGTGGCTCTTGGTGCCCAACAAGAACTGGCTAACAGCTGAAGTGCAGATAAAAAAGACGGCAGGAAGAAACTGCAAAACAAGTCTATTTGCTATCGGACCGCCAGTACTGCAAAGTGAGTGCTCAGACTTTTTTTTAATTGACCAATAGATTCTTGAGAAAGGTTCCAAATCAAGTAAGAGGGTTGTTATAGTCTAGAAGATTGGATGGGTTCATTAAAGGAAAACAATTACGGCGATTCCACTAATGTGGATCTGTATTTTAGTAAATCATCAATGCTACTCAATTTAAAAAAGGCCATATCTATGTAAAACGGATTGGTAGTTCACTGTACAGCTTAACTTTCTAGTCAGACTGCAGTGTAGACACTGAGTGTCTGCTAAGCACGTTTCTACGGACCAATGGAATAAGCGCACATGCCCAGACTCACTGAAGCTCCCACGCTTGACGGGAGGAGTACGCCGAGGGAGCGTGGAAGCCAGAGGAGCGCACTCCTGTCTGACAGATAGCAGAGCAGTACGGGATGACAAGGGGAAGCAAAAGCGCTAAGTCGTCCGTCCGTCAAGATGCCTTGTTTGGCGTCAATCCCTTCTACTCCCCGATGGCTCACCTGTCCTCCCGGTGGACACCTGCCTCTTTCGCTGAGCTTCATCTTGCCGTATCTGGATGGCGGTACGTATCTTGTCATGTACAACAATTCCCTCTCTTGCTGTGCTTTTCAGTGGCTCCTCTTGTATCTGCTGGGGCCTCCTTTGGGGCCTCCTTTTTCTTGGATACACTTAAGCAACCGAGAGATGACCTCTCCAACTCCTTGCGAATGCAAACATGGATACACATGGGGCGTGGCTACTGAATGGGGAGGATTAAATGTTGCGTTCATGTCCTTGACTCTTTAATTAATTGTACCTTTTTAGCACCAAATAAGGTACTGTTAAAGACACACTAAGTCCTATCAGTGCCAATGTAGAAGACTACTTTGGGAGGGCCACAACATGTTAAAAAAACTCAACACAAACCATTTCTGTTCATTCAAAAATGGCACTGGTTGCCACTTTTTGATGTCCTGGACAAAGCAGGAACCTGGAATGCTATGGGGCACATTACTGTTAATTAAACCTTAAGGAAAACTCTGTAGTAAGTACCCCAGCAAAGATGTGAAGACTTGACACTGACGCCTTCTCAAAGTCATCACACAGTATTTTAATGGCAGGCCTCGCTTTCTCTTCAATCAGAAAGTAGTTTTCCCTGGAGGAAACATCGGCTTTAAGAAGAATGGTACCTGTGGTATTGAGACAATGGCTTAAAGGCATTTCTTCTTTTAACATGAATTTTTCTTCCCCTATCTTGACTGTATAAGTGAACATCCCAAGGCGATGAGCAGAGCTGCAGTGCCACTCGGCCAACTCAGGCACCAACTCAGGCACCACCTCCGATCCGACGGCATCCACATAGTCTTTTGATGTCGGAAGGAAGCAGGCAGTCCTGAAAAATCCATTCATCATTGGCCCTCCGCAGGCGAATCTCTTCAGCTTTTGTTTGGTCCTTTCTTGTTTCCTCTACTCTTGCTGGTTATCATTTCACCTGACATCCTTTCTGAGAAAATCGATGGCTTCAAAGAAAATACGGCGGAAGTACTTTCCATCAGTTCAAAAAAATTGTACGATTCTTCTTCTGTCTTGTTTGCCTCGGATTCCCCTGGCCATATCTCACCGACACAAAGGATATTCTATTCTACATTCCCTACTCATGCCAGTTTCCGATACTGCGAATACACTAAGCGTCAAACAGATTTCTCAAATTTGTCCCGGAGCTTCTTTTTCTGGACTTCAGCGGCTTTCCAGCGACTTGAATTTGATACTTCCTTATCAGTCTAAGCTGAAATTCAATTCGCTTCGGCGAGGAGAAGGCGGGAGGATGTGCAAGTGACCCACATTTGTGACACACTTGGTCACGAAGTGGAAACGAAGAAGAAACAACCAAGAAGAGGGCGCCAGTGGAAGACTGAACGCAAAATGATGGCGAAAGGACAAAAAAACACAAGAGGTACAAGTGACAAGGTGTACCTAAAATTTAGGCCTTGCTTTCTGATGTTATGTGAGTGAACACAAGCTATGTGGTTCCTTCTAAAATGTTAGTAAATGATTAACAAGGCAGCTCAAAGGAGAAAGCAACTTGCCTCCTGGTTATTATGCCTACTTACGATCCCACTCACTACTCAACATCCGACTCCTCTCGTGGTGATGGAGTTAAAGACCTTTTTCTGCATTCCCCGCGCCCACTTGAGCGGCCGCCGGTCATTGCTGACGTGCCCAGGAAGCAATAGCAAATTGTCGGAAAGCAAAAAAAGGTCCCTCGCTAATTGCCCGGCCAGCAAATGGGCCTTGAAGTGGAAGCCGTTTGCTACTAAGCCCTGATTGGTCTAGTCGTATATGAATTTAAAATATATCGTAATAGCTATATATATTTAACTGCCTGAAACATTCCAATTTAAACACTAAAAACACAATCAAAATTGTATGTAATATTGGTATGGTACAACAAGTAAAAATGGGATTACAATGAATAAATTCTAACAACACACAGCTCCAATTTTTTTATCTAGGTCTACAATGTCTTCTGTGTCTTGTTTCTGAAATTTCCTGAATACGGGATGAATTAAAGTTCCAATCCAATCCAAAACGATGTACTTTTTAAATGAGTGCAATTAAGGTGGTAATTAGCAAAAACTCCCGAGCATTTGCTCATGAATGGGCCTTCATTTTGGAGGTAAAGAATGAATGAGGCAGAACAGCAGGTAGCACAGCTCTGGTTTGCCTAGGTCTCTTTTAATTAAATGTTAGCTCATTGTCTCCCCCCCCCTTAGTGTCGTTCTTCGGTCATCTGTGAATAAAAGTCACGGAATTTGCCGCTGCTAATGTTTGAAGCTCACACTTTTGCAGTTGGAAGGCAATCCTGACAAAGAAAAGCATGGTCATATAACGCAAATTACAAAACATCAGAAGCACATTCAAAATAGGACAAAACTCCCAAACTGTAAAGGCACAATTGTAATTGGGCCTCACTAATAAATACACAAAACCTTGTAAACCCTGTTTATCATGTCATGAGTTTAGTGCAAACGTGAAAAGGAGGCTTTTTGTTTGAAAGGGATGCCCGAGGGAAGACAGCACCTGCCTAGCGAACTACTTTGCAGTCTCAAAAAAAATAAAAAAGTAGACTGTCATGGCAACTAGTTTTAAATGTCACTTTGCGAGTGGGCGCAGCTTAATATCGACATTGCATTGGCCGTAATCAAAACTAATAGAGTAAATACACAGGGATTTAATGAATTGCTTTAGAACTCCCAAAATAAACATTTTTCTTTTACGAGTGTTAATATAATGAAATGTACTGTATAACTTGCAATTTATCTCTGGATTATTTCAATTTATAGATGAAATAATGCAGTGTGACAAATTGAATTTATTGTGTTGTTGCTGGGGATTTTTTCCTAATCCTGCAATGTTTGTTTCACTAGTGTACATATAAATATATAGAATAGTACTGCATATGTAATTTGTACAATACATAAAAATACATACTACAGTTTAACTACAGCCGATTGTTTTTTTTACCGGATTCTGATCCTCTGAAAATGGCATGATGGCATCTGAGAAATTTGAGGGTGGTGAAAAGCATTGACCGCAGCTCAAACCCTGACTCACGTTGACTCACCATTCCTTAAATGATATTTCCTGTAAAGTTTGGGGCGGGTAAGAAAAGCTTTCCTTAACCAGCTGGCTCGCGTAAAAACCAATCGTTTGCTTTGACGGCGCAAATCAAGCCGACAGAGATCATCTTTACTTTAATAAGCGAGCCAGAAATGGGCCGCCATCTGCGTTATAAATACCTGCGCCCAAGAGACAATGAGATACTTAATCACCCTCTTTACTACTTTGGCAGAGTCTTGCAGGGCAATCAGACACAGCACTTAAAAAAAGGCCGATCACACTGACCCCTTTGCCTGACTCATGACATTTTCCACAGGATTCCGTCTTAATTGTATTTTGGATGTTAAGACTCGTCAAGCAAATGATCCTAACAAAAGAGACAAATTGTTTGTTAAGTACCAGACTTTTCAGTCAATTGACATCTTACTCGGACTGAGTTTTTCCAGGTTGTGACACAAAATTGTGGCTAATCTAAATCACATTGTCCAGTTGACAGCATTGACATTTCCACCAATAAGAACATAGCTGGTTGAAGATTGACTCTTAATGTATTGACACCCTAACCACAGCCAAACTGAAAGTAAAAACAGTACAAAGAACAAGAAGCTAATACTCATTTTCAAAGAGTAAATAAGCAAACCATGTTTCTCCACCTTTTCACCTGCATTACTTTTCACATTGGATTGAGTTTTCAGGCATTTCTAGTTGTTTAATAGCATAGGAAAAGGTCCTAATCGAAATTCTGAGCTTTAAAGACGAACGAGTCAAGCGCAAACAAAGCCATCACAAGTCAGCCAAGAGTTACTAATCCCCCTGTTTATTTTATTTTTTGGGGGGCAAAGAGTAATCACATTTTTCGACTTGGGACTTGCTTGACACATCCACGTAAACGATGCGCCGGGTCAACATTTCCTACGCGGAAGGTTTTGCTTTTGCTCTATGATCCAAGCAAGCCACAAGAGAGTGTAAGCAGTCTTTGTGAGAACAATAGCCCCGCCTGGCTATCATAACACTTTAAGTGGGCGGCCAATAAATAAGCGAAATAAAATGTTACGTTCCACACACATATAAGGTCAATATCAATAAGTGCCTGGCCACACAGATTCATAAAGATGCTGAAAATGAATGTCTGAACATTAAGTCTCCCTACCTGAGGTATGTTGTCCTACTCCGAATGATTCACCACAGCTGACAACGGATAAAAATGTTACGGAACTGCACTTGTACTGATCTTTTGTCACACTCCCACAAATGGAGTATAAAAGAAAGGATTAACCTGTGACCCTGGATCTTAAATGCAACCATTAGGTGATTCTGTTGATGTTGTTCCAGCAGATCTGGTTCCAGTTTGAAGAGGTTGGTGTTCTTGCGAGAGGTCAGGCAAGGCCTGTATGGTCACCAGGGATTACAAAAAGGTTCTCCTAGACCTGTAGAGTAGCAAACAATCCAGAATCTAGCTCAGGGACTTCTCTGGAAACATTAAGATTGCAAAAACCTCCTTGGCTGTTCTGACAATTACTTTCAAGAGTCCAACAGGCAATCTGTGTTGCAACCAAGTTCTTTCCTGGTCATAGTTTATTTTGCCAGGAACTTGGAAGCCTTGGCGTCCAGGTTTTGTCTAAGGGTAATGTACCAAGACTGGATGATCCGAAAGAGAGCACAGCAACTGTTGCCTGAGAAATGTAGTTTTCTCCCTCAGCTGCTTTACATATGCCTCTTGGCCGTCTCAGACTAAAAGGAGGCCTTGGCGCAAGATCTTGCACGATTAAGGATCCTTCCGGAGTTAGCTGCCTGACTACAAAGGGTGTCAAAAGTAAACAAAATGGGAACTAACTTTCCACTTGTTGTTTTTCAGTCTATCTCAGAGTCTCTCTCTCGGCTGCAAATGATGATAAAAGGCCGCACTGTGCCAGGCGATATAACTCAGTTGAGGTCACAATTCAGTTTCCTTTAGATTGGCTGTGGATTTATGCCGTTGAGCCGCTCTTCTGTTAGACTGCTGACGGAGAAAGAGGGCAACAAACTCAGTAATCAAGCAAAATTGCTGCGCTCAGGGGAACGCACAGGCATATTCTGCAGGGACTAAAGACAGACAGCGGGCAGAGATGTAGCCCGACAGCCTGATACCAGAGCACATCACTCATTACCCAACACTACGAGAACTTATTTGATTGTCAACGTTGATGCGGGATCTTTGTAGACGGCTATTTTGCCCGCTCGGGAGCTTCCCGTAATATCGCTTCCAGAACAAGCTGTATTCTCCAGGAGACGAGTGGCGACCAAAAGAGAATGTGACATTTGAAAAGGTGGCTTGAGAGGAGTCGCATGGCAACTAAAGCATAAGGTCTGTTAATTTGATGCAGTCAGTCCACTCTGTCGGTCGGCCTCGACTCACCTCAATAATGACAGCGGTGACCATTATTTTTAAACACCTCAACAAATGACAGCAGTGACCATTATTTTTAAACCTCTGAACGAGCACCTGTTCTCAGTCCAAACGTGGCGGAATGTACGGCTGCAGCTATATGTTCACTCCCTGGCCACTTCATTAGGTACACTAGTCCAATCGACTGAAGCAATCGAAACAAAGGTGACTTTTGTTAGCAAAGCATTCCTTCAGCATTGGGTTGGAAACTCTGGTTTTACACAGATTGAATGGATTTGCCGAGTATTTGTAGATCTTCGTTGAAAGGAAACAACCGAGCTACCGGGGCTATTCTGCGTATGATTTATAATAAACGGCGCTGACAATATGAGTACCCTCAAGTGAGGGCAGTTTACTGGCAGGCCGACTCGACTCCAGTTGTGCCGTTGTTCCTGATGGAATCCCAAGAATGCTTTTACTCTGCGGGCCATCACGCAGGTCCCCCGTGATGGGCAACAACATAACAACTGGGTGCAAGCGGCGGCGCTCCTTGTTTAAGACGGGGCTGCTGAACAGATGTGCTGCGAGAGCATGTGACCATTTATAAACACGAGCTGACGTTCTGGGAATCGCACTGAGACTACCCAGTAATACTCTAAGGTTTTGCTTGGCACCAGTAATATCAATTTTAAAGAGCAGTGTCAGAGCTAGTAGAGATTGGATCAGGTAGCATACACAAAGATTGGAACTGAATGAATGACCATGAATGACGACTTTCAGAAAGAGCTGGAATTGAGTATTCGTTGATTTATTTATGCTGTGCTAATTGAACTTCTCAACATTTAAAGGACTCTCAATTTGTGTACTTGAAATAGCTCCAGGCCATGTCATTTATCAGACTTACCGACATTTTAAGAGCAGCAAAACGTAATCCAGGAAAGGGAACAGACCATGTCAGCAAATCACAAACATTTCGGACACTTACCATAAAAATACACATAGGTCTAGTTTATATAAATATTCCCTAGTCTTTGAGCAATGCACTGATCTTCTTTGTGGATGTACACCATCATGTGTACAGCACAAGTGACCTTTAGCACATGTGCTATCTGTAAACAGAGTGTAAAGGCCTTCAGGTGGCGTTTGTTGAAGGTTATTTTCACTGTATACATCCAAAGTTACTCATCCTTGAATACCTTCTCGCAGAGCTTTAATTCCAATTAACGCTCAGGGGTGTTTAAGTGGCGTCGGCAGTCCCGCGCACATCTTGAGATCCCCTCATGCGGGCCAACATAAAATCGATGGAAGCTCTTTAGTAGTGTGGCGTACAGACGTATAGAAAGTACATTTGCCATTGAGTCGCTACTACCTGAGTCTGCTACCAATACAGAGGAACAATGAAGAATGGTATCATCTCACGGGTGTCAAGTTCCTGTTTTAAATCCGTATTTGATTTCAAAGTAAGAGAATGTCAAAAGCTAGGTCTTCTGTTTTACTGCTAGCCCTACGCTACCCTCAGGAATCATGAGATAATGTTTTTAACTGCCAAACTTTCACAGCTTTAGGAACTACTATATATAGTGATCCCACTTTTACTTGTTTGCACCTCAAGTGTTACCCTGCTGGATTACAAATATGTATGCTTCACAATTTAAGCAGGAGAGTTTTACCTTGTTCTGGTCAGTCCAGTAGAGGAAGTACCCTTTAGGGTCAACGGTTACTGTCACAGGGCTCACAGTAGTAGAGTCCTAGAAAGGAAAAAAATCTGTTAATGACAGCTTCAGTTGTTTATGATGAGTTTATTTTATATGGACTACATATAAGAAAGGCCTGACATTTAACGACTCAGTTACAGGTCAAATAAAGTTGATTCAGTATAGAGTGGAGTTAGGCTAAAGCGCCATCAATGGCGGGGACTCGGAGAAACGGTAATGACTGCACAATCTTGGTTTTACAGTCCTTGCGTACTCAAGTGTAAACATTTGCAGCAAACACATTTTCTTCTAGAATGCTTCTCATTCAGGTTATGTGTTTGTTACCAAGTCCAGATGAATTCTTTATTGTTTCTCTTTTGTCTGTTAAAATTGAATGCGCTATCAAATTGAAGAACTTTTGCAGACCACCCAAACAGTTTACCAACTACACTGGGTCCCAGCATGCCAGGTAAAGTTTTCCAGGTGGAGGATGAAATTAAAGTAACTAGATGTTCTCAAATAGTCACAATGGGGAGCACACAGCCTTAAGTGATGGTGGATTTACAAAACAGAAAATGACATACAAATACAAACCTTTGATAATACATTAAATGTAAAAAAAAACATTTGCGATGAATAATATTAGAGAGAGAAGGGAGGCAATGAGCAGCCAGTATTTGTGTTCCACATGAAAAAGACATTTTCCTCCACCATAATGGGATTTTTCCGCCTCCCTCCTAGGCTGATGACATCCTTAATTCAGCCAGCATCAAAGCAGACTAGACGGGACGACTTTAAGCCTATTTGGAATATAAAGAAAGAAGCTGTGTTGAGAGTGACCCCACATCTTCTGCATGTCAACATCTGTCACTCATTCTTAAAATGACTCCGTTTGGATGCTTGCCTGCACTGCACTCTCACTTGAATAAGAGGAACAAGTTTCCCAGAAAACTGTTGGCAAAATATCTTAAACGTTATTACATTATTAAGGAAGTCCCGATCACATATTTTTGCAAGTTAGTCTAAATCCCATTTCCATTTATTTTGAGAATCTGTTGATACAGAGGAAAGTCCAAGCAAAGAATACAACTTGTATCTTAGCAGCCCCATTAGGAGCAAAAAACTACCTTATTGACTAAGTAGCAATTATGTGCTGGTACAATTTCCCATTAGTAGATTTTCAGAAGTAACATCCGAAACCACAACAGGACCAGATTTGATTTATCTCCCCCGAGCTCTGTCTATCTGCCCGTCCGTCTCTGGGTTCTTTCCGCCAAAACCTCACACCGGGAGGAAAGAGGAAGGAAGAAGTAGATGGGAAATTAAACAAAAGAAGGTATCTGCACTCCTCTTTCCCAGGGTGTTGTATTTTGACAGGGAAAAGGACCAAGTGGGCATTTTGCCCTGGCCACAAACCAACAGTACACAAACATTTCAGTTTGGGGGAAAACAGCTCACGGCCTCCTCAAGCGAGTCCGGGCAAGATAATTCCGCAAAAAATAAGCACAGCACATTTGTTTCACTGAAAATACACTGGAATGACCTTTCCAATGAGTTCAGTTCAGTTTACAGAGTTTGATACAGTGAACTTGCTCATTTATCAACCTGCAAAAAAGGACTGAAACGAGGAACCTGTAATAGATTGTAGCCTGGGCGTTTGCTCACATGGCCCATAACAAAAACTGGTCCTAAAACAAGAAGTACTAACCTTATGACACAGTGAGAGATAGGTCACTGGTCACCCTAATAAATTGACATTGAATGTCTCAACCAAACAACAGTTTGTTTGACAAGGTAGCAAGTTGAATACAAATCAATTGTTAGGAAAAATATAAGGATCGACCCTCCATCATGAACCTGACCCACTTTTGGGTCTGTGTCCAAACCTTATCAGCAATAACTCTCCTACCTTGTCTCATAACTACTCCAAAGCCCTCACGTTTGTCTCCTGTGGCATAACAATTAAATACCTTAACCGTTGAGTTAAAGAAAACACACAAACCCCCCCAAAAACGTTCAAATACACTCCAGGACCTGTAAAAAAAAACTGCTCACAGATTTCAGTCCCCAATGACATCACAAAGCATGACTCACTCTCATGAATATAGTTCAAAATTCTTCTCCAAGGGATGTGCCAATCTGCCCTGGAGATAAGAAGTCTTGGGAATATAAGATAAAGTGGAGAAAGCATGATGCAGGCAGCAACAGAAGCAGAGCATGGGATGTGACTATTTGCTGGAAGGGGCCACTGGTACTAAGCATGGATGCTTTTGACAGGCCACTCAGATAGCAGCGTGCAATCAATTTTAATCAAGGTCATTTCTCTACACGGCCAGCGATAACAAAGAGAGGGAGCTCGGAGGAGGGGTGGTAGGGGGGCTCCATGCTAATGATAATCATGTTTTGTCAACTCAAGTTGAATTTCAATAATACCCACACGCACGCGCACTATACTATCAGGCGTGTAAACAAGCACGTGCGTGCGCGCCCAACTGTCACAATCCATCCGTCTGGCGAAAAGGAAATTACGTGACAATCAAAACAGAGCGCGTAGAAGGAGACAAAACAAGCCATACTGGGTACTCACATCGTCCCATTTCATGAATTTGTTGCCCCGTCTGAGGCTCTCGGGCACGGACACCGGCTTGAGCTGCAGCGCGTGGACTCCAGGCTGAGCCCCTGCCATCTCCTCCACGCGTGAGAGAGGGGGGTTCCAAAAATAAATAAAAATAAAAGTCTACAATCAGTGTCCTTTACGGATCCCCTACCGACCCCATAAAATGTCCTTCCTTGTTATTATTATTATTATTTTTTTTAGAAATCTCCCAAAGCACGGACGGACGGTGGCTGTCAGTGCGCCGCGCGTGCAGCCCCGCATTGACGGCGGCAGCGCGTCCTGGTTTAGTGTAGTGAGGCGGGGAGGGAGTGGATGTGAGCGAGGGAGCGAGCGAGAGAGCTTCACAGACTGAATGACTGATTTGGAAAGACTGGAGGAGCCATGGAGAAGAAGCGTAGAGAGAGAAAGAGAGAGACGGAGATGGAGAGAGAGAAAATCAATTTGAAAGGGATCTGGTGCCTCCTAGCGTCAGTGGTAATAAGAAGCAACAGGGTTTTTTTTTAAGATACGGTCTTGTTTGGGACTTTGCTCAAATGAATTGAGTTGCCACTGAACCTTAAAAAGCTAAAAGGCCATTGACATGTTAGATGGATGATCATGTCCCAGTTCAACAAGTAAAAAGCACATACTACTTACATGAATACAACGTAAACACTTACCTATACATTTTCCCTGAGACTGACTGGTGACCAATCTAGAGTGTGGTCTGGCTTTCTCCTCAAGTCACCTAGAATCAAGTTCCAGCACCCTAAGACCCTAAAAAAGGATAAAAAATGTTGAGTATGAATGACAGAAACTTTGTGGAATTGTAACTACAACAATTTGAAGTACCCTGACCGAGTGCAACAGGGCAGTGAAAGACCTGGCCGATGACTCACCCTTATTTGAGACGACTGGCGAGCTGCCGTTTTTACACCCTTGAATGAGTCACACTGTCTCATTTTTTTGTTTTTTTTCATGGGGCATTGGAAGCCTTGAGGGATGTACACGGGCCTTCCAAAAAAAAAATGATGCCACCGACCAGACGTGCCTCCTTCCGTTTGTCTGAAGGAGTTTGTCCAGCCGGTCTCGGGGGAGTCTGGCTCGCACATGTTGGGAAGGCCAGTCTCCTTTCATTTGTATCTCTGCGTCCCCAGCTCGTAGACACGGAGTCTCCGAGGAAGGATGCGGCGGTTGGCAGCGTCACTGAGGAGACAGAGTACAAAAACTTGGCTGTTAAGGTCAAGCTTTAAATCTCATTGTACTTGTATACAGACAATAAAGTTAATTAAATTTTCAATTGCCGTTGTCCTGCACCATTCATTTTTTGGGGCACGAGTCCATCAATTATGAAGTTGGCCAATCCTGTGCGAGCTTTTATGGTAGTATATTTTGTGAATTGTTATTGGGCTGCGCACCTTAGCCAAGGGGGGGTGACGGGTCGACGGACTTGAAAAAGGAATCTCATCTCACTAATGTGGTGAGGGGACCTCGGGGAAGGACGAGGGGTCCTTGCTTGTGTCCCTTGTGTGAACCTGAAATTAAAAATATAGTCAGTGGGGATCGTGTAGCACGCCAGCACAACCAGGTGGAAGGTTGATGTAGGTGCCTTTGCAGGCAAGTTCTTTATTGACAAAACGTGTGTATAAATGATGACAAAATAATACTATGACTGCTATAACTTGTTTTGAGTTTAGAACTTATAACCACACTATAATAGTTTCTAATTATTTAAGGAAATTTTGTTCCAGCTGAATTAAATGTATTATCAACATTCACCAGAAGACGACACTGTGGTACAATGTGAAACTGCAACAGAACAGATTCCATATGTTCTTAAAATGAAGGACAAAGAATTTTCTTAATACTGTTATTGCTGCTTAAAGATGAAGTGACATTTATTCAACTTATTTTCTATTCTCCATTTTGTGTACACTAGTCATACAGTAGAACACATTCAAAAGTGATCTTTGACCTTTCAGAGTGGAACTGACTATGTTTACCTAGAATTCATTTTGACTGGCAGGGTAGAGTGAACAATTAGTAAAGATTACATCAGGTAAAATTTGAAGAAATTCTCCTACTATGACTGCAGATATTGCTAACAATACAACATGGTATACTCCAAATCCAATCCAGTTTAAGGACCTGACGTACAAACGGCCTCTTCCACTGTCACCCACTCAGTAGCAAAAACAAAACAGTTGGTCATGTCAACAATCCGCTAAGTATTGGCGCCGATCGAATTTCCCAACCTGCGCCATGTCAAGCGGGCGAGGAGACCACACAGAGGCCTTTTCAGGCTCAAGCAGGAAGTCAAAAGACATCAGTCACGAGCTTTTCGCCCGTCTGTCACGGCCAAGTCATTACGCCGAACGTCAAAATCTGAAACGCGGGGGAAAAGAAAACACGGCATGGACGTGTAATGGTGTCTTTTTACACTCCCGCCGACAAGAAGTGGACAAATTACATGCTACTCACATCGCGCTAGGCTACGATAGGACGCCAAACTCAACCTTGGCTTAAGAAAACGCAAGAATGATTGAGCTGTACAAATGACTGATGACTGTACGACATTGACCCCGAATGGACTTTTCGGGTGACGACTCCCAATGAACGTGGTTGAATTTGTGAAACAGAAAATGATTTTTCGTTATGGAAATGCACTTTCTGACAAAAAAAGGGGGAATCGGTGGAAGTTCTTGCAATTCCAACCGAGGTCGTGTTTGAGACAGCAGATGGGGCTGAAGTTCTGTCCGGACACATTCATGTCTGGATATGAGCTTTCTATTAATCCCTGTTACATCCACTACCATAAATTAGTGGTTTGTTTGAAACCCAGATGTCAAACGAAATATTAGCTTGGTGATTCATAGGAAATTGAATAAAGAAATTCCATATTTTTCCAGCCAACAATAGATTTTTGTATTCCCTTTGTGGTGAAATATCTCAATTTTTTCTAGTTAAATTCTAACAAGTCAACCATTGTGCTTCGTTCTTAAAAGATCATTACAAAAGAAATTAATTCCACAAAGATTGTCTGATTGGATTTGCTCTGACGGACCACAAGGGGTAGCTTGCAGACCACCAGCGAATCTCAAGTCACACAAAAAAAAATGAAAATAGTATGTTTTGCCCACTTTTTCTTTCTGGCTTTTTCCCCCTCGTAGCAGTCCCCATGGATCCAATATTTATGGATTGGTAAAAGCAACAGAGAGCGGGGAGTTGACCAACATATCGAGTGTCAAGGCCTTGTCAGAAAGCCCCTAAATTTGCATCATTACGGCGTGGTCTCAAGGGGGGGAAACGGAGGGGCTAATTCAAACCATTTCCACACAGCTGCTTTTGCGAGATGTGGTTCTCTCACCACTGCAAAGAAAACACCCAAAAAACAAAAAAAAACATTTTAAAATGATATTAAAATGTTGGGATGTGGGATTGTCATGTGCAGTTAAAACTTTCTATTTTAAAGAATGGTATTTACTAGATAATGAAGTATATTTCTGTAAAGTGAAAGAAGGGAAATATTTCAGAAGAAGTTAGAATAAACATGAGAACTTTTATTAAGTTGATGATATATTATGGGAGCACAGTTAGGCAATCACATGATATCAACTTAGCTTTCTATACCTATAAATATTTCATTTTATTTTTAATATACTTACCATTTGAAATTCACATAGTACTAACATTTTGAATTGATGAATTGTGGGTCCAAAAACGTAACTTTTATATTTACAAAACCTCATTTTTCAAAGTGTACCTCTATAGAATTCCCACCTACCTTTGGCACCCCCAAAAAAAATCAGCAATTCAGCAACTCATGTTCATCTGTAAATAGACCATCACAAATTAATACTGCATACCGAATAATAAATAAGCCATGTCACAGAATTGATAAGACTTTAGTAGACACGTACAAAAGGCTCTATTGTTGGAGGATTGCGATCATGGCGCAATCCCAAAAAGGACATTTAAAAAAAAAAACTTTAAAAAAAAACCCTCCTCCTGTCTGCTGTGATAGCAATCTTAGTCTAAATCCCTTCTCTCAATCCCTACACGCCGCAACACTAAACCCAGGCGGCCCTAAGATGCTGATCTAAGGTCAGTTGCGCGCCCCGCAAACGCTTTCCAAACCAGGATTAAGGCAGCAGGTAAGCCGCTCGGCGGTCCGCGCCCTGGGCCAGGTGCGGAGTTAGAGATCAGGGCGGCCCAGCTGGGGCCAAAAACCCACCGCCTCCCCCACGCCGCCCCCTTGGCGCCAAAATCCTTTTCAAGAAAGAAAATGTTGATGTTTACATCCTCGCCGTGACCCCCTCTTGGCCTCGGCGTTGAAGCATTCCTGCCATAGCTGCGACACATCTCGCTAAGCTTTAGGACACCAGAGGGATAGTGAAAACAACGCTTAATCACAGCCAAGGGGCACGTCGGTGATAACAAAGCAACCCCTTAACCCCTTCTCTCTCCCTTTTGTGTTGCGCCAGTGTGTGTGTGTGTTCCTTAATGCACGGGAGCATGGAACTTGCGCTTAGGGATCAACTACTCGGTTTTTTTTCTCTTAGAATCAGTCATTATTTAGTGCAAAGGATCAAATGCTAATAAGTTACTGTAACACATTGTAGATATTAAGGTCAGAGTAGAAAAGTGGTTGATGAGAAACTGGGTCTGGTCTATCATGGTGCACTTTAGAGATGTAGTAATAATGCTGAGAGTAAATTGAATGGAAAGAGATTGGAATATTAGTTATTGTTGCAGAAAGAACTATTTATGCAGAGAAATAGTAGTAGTCATAAAACAACAGAAAAACTTTTTCTCAAGACAACCCTTTAAGCCAATTTTAAATTGTCCCATTTTAACTGAATGAAACAAATACCAGAAGAAATTTTACAAAATAATAGCCCCACAAAGAAGCCCTTATCCTAAAGAGAAGAACGATACTCAACTGCCAAACTTCTACTGCAAAGAACATGGCCTCAGGTCAAAAATACACATTTCCCAAAGTTAGCCAACAAATTTGAGCGCCGGGCCGACCGACAGAGCGAGCGCTTCTCGGCTCGGTCGTGGACCGCCAGGCCCGAGGAGGAGGGGGTCGACGGGGGTCAAGCGAGTCCAGCTAAACAAACAAACGCTATCAAAGAGGAAATTTCTTGGCCCGTCCGCAAGTTTTTCCTCCGTACGCAGATGTACATTGACCAGATGCTCCCTTGGGAGGAGGCACGAGTTCTGGCTGTCTGTAAGCAACACTGCCGAGCCACTATTTAGTAAGGCTTTCTTTGTCTTTCAACACTGGCGGGACACGACGTGAGGCACACCTGCACAAGTCCCCGGCGTATCAATGTCCATGTCTGCCTTATGTTCTGACCTGGAAAGCGTGGGGCTTTCACGTAGGCACACGCCAGGGGCGTTTGCGAGGTTGCTAGGTGCTGCCTAAAGCCAGGACGGGAATAAGGTTGCAAGCTTAGCCTCGAGTGATGATCCTTTAGTTTTCGCTGAAGCGGAAGACTTTGTCAGCTAAAGGCCAAAAACTGCCAAGTTTGGGAATTTGAAGTCATTGGAAGAGCAAAACTGGAAAACTTGAAAAATACAATGTCATTGTTACACTTGAAATATTAATTCTATTAATTCAGTGGGGATCAAACAACATGAATGGTATAAAATATTGACATTTGTACTTACAATTATGAATGGATTCAAAGGTGAAAAGATTCTGATTAAAGTTTTATAGTGTTGAATTCAAAAAAATATTTGCATTTCTTTACTGACAGTTGAATGACAATTTTAGGCACATAGTTATTTTTTTTTATAATACAATTTTTTTTTTTTTTTGTGACTGGGGTTTAACATGGTAGTTTTTCCTACTGGTTGTACTAGTATGTCCTTGTAATTACCATACAAAGGAATGTGTCCCCATTTACCCGAGCAATATTGCTGTATAAGCACTTTGTTAGTATGCTGAATGTTTTCTTCGCGCATGTAAATTCACTGGATCCAATGTTGCGGGTTGTCTATAGAAGCATTGCTAACTGCAGTAGGTATTTTTCGCAATGTGAACGCCAACAGGGGGTTGTATGCAGAGTTGCTTCCATCTGCCCCGTCCGCTTAAATTAGTCGGGCCTCGCATCCAGCAGCATCTGGTTCCAATATGGAAGCCGGCGGAAGGGTGGGTGCCTGGCCGTGCGGCGGAAAATACAGCCTACTGTACCTTTAAATAGCCCCGAGGAGGCGGTTTGGGGACGCTTGCCGTGCCCGAGCACCCAATCCTAACCCGAGCTGCTTTTGAATCCGGCCTAACACTGGTTTCCTACCCACCCCCCTTTCGAAGAAGACCCATGTACAATTAGGCAGGAATGCCTGCAATGCTGTTTTCCCCAGCGTGTTTCAGCCAATGGAGTTGTGGCATTTGGGACTGGGAACATAAATCGGAAACTATATTGATTAGGTGCTCGTCAAACACATTGGGAGAGTTGCACAAGTTCAACTATTGTATACAAAGTGTGTATAAGGAGGAAAAAAAATATTTTAGGCAATGGGAAAAAAATGCTGCGTTTTAACAGGTTATTTTAATTTTTATTGAAGTTCAAGGTAAGACTGGGTAAAGCACAGGGGTTGTATTCAAGGACTAGATCTTGAGGCACCACTATGTGAGGTAGTCAGTTGGGTCAATGAAAATAAATACGAAAAAGTGAGTTTAAAAAAATAATCGGGAAGACAAAACGACATGCTTTCGGAATCTGACTGGTTTCCACGAGGGAGGGAAAAAGTACGGGGCAATCAGATAAGAGCGATGACAAGGCCAGGAGAATCCATGACAAAACTTTGACAGCTTTGGCCGACGTCTTGAGATCTGGCTGGCCTGATAAATGGAGATTGTTGTAAGGCTGTACACACACACACACGGACTTGCAACACACATTAGTTAGACGTTTCTTACATAATGAGTCCACCCAAGAATCGGGACACATTGAAATAAAAGCTTTTCGTAATATTTGCGTTAGGACTATTGGTCATCTTGACGTTGATGAGCAGACATGTAAGCAAAATAAGATCTTCCTGAACTTGGTCATTGGGAGTCCAAATGTTTGTAGTCTTCAGAAGTAAGCTAAAATGAAAGTCTGCTTAACCAGGGTAGATGTCAAAAAAGTTCTGGGTCAGAGGGTCCAGGATTTGGCAAAGGCAGATGACAACCCGGATGGGTGTCCACTCAATCACAGGCCTGGAATAAAGAGTGACAAGCATTGCTGCCAATTTAACCGTTACATCTTCTTTGGGTAGAGCAAACGTCAGCCGCCCGCCACCCGCCCTGACGGCCACACGGACGACTAACTACCAGGTCATTTCATTAAGTTGTGACTTCCTGTCTTTGCCTTCCTTACATGGGGAGTTCACAGGTCAAGAGGATCTGTCAGCGGTGACAGAGGGGATTATGGGTGTAGACATTCCATTGGCAGTCATTACTAGCCTCAGTCAGCACCCAGAACCCTCCGCCCCCAGCGCCCCTTTTACTGTCATTCTCTGTCTTTCTGTTTCTTCTCTCTTGTCCTCTGACAGGCTAAGAAGCAATTAGTGTCACATTAGGCATATCCAGGGAATCATTCTTTTGGGTGGCTGAGTTGCTGCTGCTGCCGTTAGTGCTAGTTTTCGGCTAGGGTTGGCGTTCAAGTCCATTATTCACCGTACCGCCACGTCTTACGTTTGAGTCGGTGGATTTGGACTTGGCTTTTCACCATGCAGATTCAGACTAAAGACCAGTGGGTCAAATATTTAGATCCAGCTAGAAAACAAAGTTCAAGGGAAATCATGTTGTATAAAGTGAGATCAATGCAAATCAGCAGCAGATAAAAATGGTCCAAAAACTCTACTACCTCAAAGTATACAGTTGTAAATATACTTTACTCTGCAATAAAATGTATAACTGTCATTTCGAATTGTCCAAGTCTTCTGGAGTTTCTAGTTCATTGCTTCAAGATCATCTGGAGGCCCAACCCACACTCACAACCAAAAGTGGTCAACAGTTTGAAATGCAAATCCACACTAGACAAAAACGATCCCAAAAACAGTACGACGAAAATAACATCTGATCTGAATTTACTCACAAATGTACTTTAGTCTGCATGAAATCTCTCATACGTAATTGTCCCCTTTTTCTGAAACGTTTCCAGGTCATTCTGTCTTTAGATGTTGCTTCCAAAATTATTTTTAGTCCTACCCCTGCAAGCGGGTACCCCGAGCAAAGATGGAAAACAATATTGTCTGGATAATTCAGGAACAATTTTATTTTTAATTGCACATTGTACTGAAGCAGAATTCTGTGTATACTTAGCTTTCGGGATCCCTCTCTTAAACACTTCATAACGGCACGTCTTTGTCAGCAGTGGAGGGTTTACAGTTGACATTCCTCCCGTAGCCAAACAAAACCGCTAAAAAGTGGAAAGGGAAAAATGAGCTGCGAGCAGCACAGTGAGGTTTTCTGACCCCTACGTTCGAACCTCAGCCCAGCAGGATTCCTCGCATTCCAACCCGCGTCGGAGCCGCCGAAAGCCGGTCGGAGGCCCGAGATTTGGCCCCGCTGGGCGAGGCGGACCGCAGTCCCCGTACCCTGGTTTTTCTTCGGGAACAAGATGGTTTTTTTCTCTCCCTCGTGGGCACCGCTTCCTGAGAAGAGGACTTGTCGGGCCCTGGTTTCCCCTCCCCGCAGCGTGGCCAGGAAAATTGTATTTTCTTACATCGGAGTCGAGTGGAAGTCGACGTGACGGCGGGCAGAACCAGGAGGGCCGGGGCTCTTTTGACAGTAATGCAAGGGACATTTGTTTACCTAACCTTGTGGGTCACGCTGCAGTTTAGCGGGGAATGAATGACTTCATTTTGGGGGTTTAAATTAAAGGGTTCCTCCTCTCTTGAACTTAAAACAGATTTGCACAGGCTGTGGAATGAACAATGTACTCCCTCAGTGCTTCGGGGGCCGAGAGCTCGCTCTATAAAACCAAAAGGATGTAAAGAATTACAGAGCTGCGTGGCGATGAAGAACAATCCCACTCTGAGGCTGGCGCAAGTTTGCAAACAGTCTCGCGGTTCTGTAGTAGCTTTTTGGTATCGTGTCGGATCTAGCTTGGGTTCGCACACACATCATAAAAAAGATCTTTCATTCGCGCTGACGTGGTGTCAGTTACTTCTGCAGTTATTGGGCCACGCCATATTTGAGGGAAATTGCTACCTTACGCGCTTGAAAAAAATAGAAAGAAAGAATGAAAGAACCAATGCCTTTTGAATGGAACCTTTTAAAATGGGGGGTAGTGTTTCATTTAGAGGTCGTGGTCATTTTGGCAATGCAATTTTTACCACCGGGGAGCCTTGGAAGCTTTGACGCTCACACATGGCATCAAGGCCCGTTGCGGTGTGAAGGAGAACTCGCCTGGACACCATGAGGACACAAATTAGAGCCCATCTGCATCTTATTTATACGAGAGAGAAAAAATTAATTAAAGACCGCATCGGAGCGCTTCCGCTTCAAAGCTATTATTTCCCAATGGCCAGAAAGAAGTAAGAGGGAGTTGGAATTCACTCATCTAATCTGTTGTTTCCCTCTGCTTCTCATTGGTGTTTTAGGGTGAGCCCGGCAAAAAAAAAATAAAAAAAGGCTCACCCCATTTTTCCTGTCAGTCATCGGCTTGTAATACCAGGAACGCTGGGGTGTAACCCAAGACCGTTGCGGGACTCCACGGACAAACGAGTGGCTTCGCCGAACGCTCTCAACAAATGAAGCGTGCCACAAAGAGCTTGCGAGTCTGCCGCCGAGGAAAAATGCTTTGATGGCATAAGAAGATTTTGGAGAAGTTCAAATCCGTTGTGACATGAGACAATGACCTCTGCAGTGGAGAAATGTCCATCAGCCTTGAATTTTTACAGAGAATAAAAGTGATCCGTAGAGACTGTCAAGTTCAAATTAGTTAAGAGAAGCCGGTGCTAGTAATAATTGACATTCAGTCAAATAAATGTCATGATTTCAGTTTGAAACAGGTCCCAGAAGATGACATGTGGACAGGACTTGGTTAAGAATATCAAAAAGTCTTTGTAATCTACCTGACTTGAAGGTGGATTTATGAGAACCTGGAGCCTAGCAGAATGCAAAGAGAAAGAAATGCATTTGGGTTATCGTAAGCCACAAGAGACAGGAAGAACATGAACTCCTTTGATTGAGTGTCAGCAGTGCTCTTGAAGCTTTAATCACAAAACACCATCTTCTTTTAACTTCAGACATTCCGGTAAACACCTACTTGTATC
This sequence comes from Stigmatopora nigra, assembly GCF_051989575.1. Taxonomy (NCBI): domain Eukaryota; kingdom Metazoa; phylum Chordata; class Actinopteri; order Syngnathiformes; family Syngnathidae; genus Stigmatopora; species Stigmatopora nigra. Next base: position 2,353,439 of record NC_135509.1, on the reverse strand, counting down.
TGTGCTCTGAATCAGCGTGGCAAAATACCACCCGATTTTGAGGTGCTTGCTACCTCTGGACTGTTGCTTCTTCTTCTGTAGTCATGACTCACATCAAAAAAGGAAAAAAAATGATAAGAAGAGTTCCTGGAGATAAAAAGGTGACTGTCAAAGAAGGGGAGAAGTGGGCTTGGAGTGGAGAAATGGGCGCAAACAAAAGTTACATTCATCTTGGTGGTCCCAGACGCCCTATCCAAACAAAGGTGTCACAACATGGCGATTGGGTTAAAAACAAAGGGCAGATATGCTCCTATCTCCCGACTTTAATGATTAATCTGATCAAGGCAACTATTCACGCGTCGACGCCACTGCTGGAGGAAGTCTTTTGACTTGACGTGCCGACAAGTAAGAACAAGAAAGTGTTGTGTCTCGCTGCTAGGCCATGACTTTGTACTTTGTTTTTTCACACCGTGCAGACTCCCAGCAGACCAAATTTGACGGAAACTTGCAGAGCCAGTGCGAAAGACCAGATCAAAGTGGGCTGGCGCTCACGTGGTACGTATCGGATCCAGACTACCTCAAATCAACCCACCCAGGAAGAAAGAAGCCCTGATTCCATTTCATTTGATGACATGCTTCTTTACTTCAGGCATTTTATCTCAAACGCAGAACCGGTAGAAATTCTACGTTTGAAATTCTGTCAGGACCGGGAGCAGGACTTTATCGTCTTCGTTCCAGACTGACCGATTCCCAAAATCGAACCTGGGCTCTCTGGACTACGAGATAGGACGGCTCTGGCCAAAATGTTGCCTTCGGTGTGAATACGACACGTAAAAAAAGCGCAGGAGAGTTCGAAAACCGCAGACTTACGAATGAAACAAAGCCGGCTTTTGTGCCTGGCTTGTGGGAGGCCGCTCGTGCTTGTCTCGTACATGCGAAATTAATTAGGAGGAAATACTAAAACACTCGGGTGGAAATTGCTTTCCACCATATGTTGCGCATATGAGGATCAATTTCGTACGCCCGGGCGCAACACAACCACTCTATAACTGGCCGGCGCTCTTTGATGAAAGCCAATCTGCCACTCAAGGCACATAAAAAGAAGGCCGGGTTCTACGCTACTGTTTGTTCCCCTTTATGGAGTCTTAGGTAATATGATTATTTAACCAGGTTAAGAAAATAGAATGTTTTTTTTTTCGGGGTCGAAAATTCGGTGCAGTCACAAGAGGCCCAGTGTTGAAGCATGAGAAAACCAGTGGTCTCCGCATACCCTCAAAACATTAAGCAACTGTATTATATTGTCTGATAAATCGCTGGTGAGCGTGAGGGAGAACCGTGGAGTTGGAAATGTTCGGTCAATGTCTCACCGCAACTCTGTAAGTAGGCTTTCGTGACTATTTTATTGAGGGAGTAACAGTCAATTAGAAAACATGACTTTTGTCCATCATCAAAGGTCTTAGCAATCCACAATTTGGATATTATGAGCAACACTATTTCGTCTATCCCTTAAAATATTTTCCTGTGGAGGGATAATGGAGCATTTTCATTTTATTCCGACGATCAAAATGTATCTGACGTTGGAGTAAATTCAGTTAGGAGCTTGTCCACGGAAAGAATTCCCGTCCTATGTGTTTTCATTGACTTTTTTTGGATGAAGACCAGTCTATAGACCTGTCCGCTTGTTACGTAGACATATACAAAAACACGGCACAGTGCGGGCAGAGCGAAAATTGGCGGATCTCGTTTCCTGCCTTCCGTTTACATACGCGGCTGCACAATGTCAAGGATGTGCTCGGATTCAGACTAAAAAATATTTGATCGGGACATCCCTACGAATGGCACGGAAGGGTTATCCGGCATGCCGATATGTAGGGGAACTGGAAATGTTCATGATGAACCTGCTTTTGGTTTTCCTTTTCCAATTTACGGCTTTATCTCTCTCTACCTGATTGTACATGACTGCAGATAAACGGAGGAAAGCGCCAATTAGATGGCATTCCACAGGAGATTGTATGTGGAAGAGGGCTTACTGTATACACCAGAGTGAGTTTAGTCCCATAAATATTTACACAAAGTGCCACGGGAAAGACGCTCGATAGCCGGGGCGTTTGTCGCCGCCTTGAGAAAGATGGCGCAAGGACTTCCCACTCTGCGAAAAGTAAACGAGGCACTTGTAACCGTCACACGGTGCGCCTTCCCTCTCCTTGGGATTCGGACGTGATGCAAACGTTGATTTTCCGCTGACATTTGTGGCAATAAACAAATGCGGACAGAGCGAGTACTGCCGGCCAACTGGGCGGAGATACCAACGGTTGCATCAGACTGGGCCCAAAAAGTTAAAGATACATACGCCGTGCCCAGGGAGTGGATGTCAGTTAAATGTTTATACAGCTGCGCGCTGGATTATTATTATCGTCAAACCGCGCCGCTATAATGTCATTCTGCGGATGCCGGAGCACAATCGGGTCCTCCCTGTAGCCGGCCGGCGAGCCTTCTTCTCCTTCTCCCGCCCCCCTCCCGACTGCCGCCGCTTCCCTTCCTCGGATGGGATCAGACGAAGCGAGACGACGGCTTAATGAAATGTGACAAGAGAATTGCCGTGTTCGGGACTGACTTGGCCGTGTGAAGGCCAGGTTTGCGTATAGCCCGGTAGGGCCAACCGCAGCTGTTGAAACAGGCGGAAAAATGCCCAGAAATTGATAACCTACGGCTCAAGTAACTATACGGACTTCCTGAATTAGAAGTTAGAAGAGAATTGCGTCAGTAGAACAATACGGAGGCGTCCAGATATCCCACATCGAGGAAGGAAATTCTCACAGAAGCAAGACGGTCAAAGTGTCCGTTTTTTTTGGATATAACAGCGACTAAGAAGGCGTTTGCGTGATTGCGACTTGACAGATAATCAAGCTTGTTTAGTGTCATTTGGGCTTATTTAACCTCAAACTCTATCGAGAATCTAACCTTGTTGAGTGTGATGAGTTGCTAGAAGTCCATATTATCGGTAGTGTGACATCAGACCTTCTGATAAAATAACATTTGGTACATTGGAATCTAATCTATGGCGGAAATGTTTTTTGTAATCAAAAGTGGAGCTGTCGTGGAAAGTAAGGTTGTAGTTGAATGGTTAGGCCTACCTGTTAGAAGGGATGCATGAAGCTTGGGTGAAGGTCAGAGTATGTTGGGATGTTCTTCCTCCATTTTTGATTGCCTTCCAATTCGAGGCCATCAACATTTTGAAGGTCGGATTAACAGAAGGCTGAAAAGAAATAAAATTGTCATATACATTTCATAACTCTTGTTTGAGACTCTCAAATTTATTGACCTTAGTTTACTAGAATGGAGACAGAAAAAACATCCAAATTTCACTCATAAAACAGTATACGTGTCATTTTCAAAATCCTTTTGACCTATTTAAAAAAGAAAAAAGTACTTTCTTAATTTGCTTTTTTTTTGTACTATAAAACCAAGCTCTAAATTTTAAGCACTGTGTCATTACCCATTATGATTTCCGCTACAAGCAAGTTCGGGATATGCAAGTCTGTAATAAAAATGAGTCACATTAAACACTTCTTCTCCCAAGAGTCTAAATTAAACTACAATATAAACGACTGTCTCGTAGCTTTCTATCGTGACAACAAAAAAGACACAACTAGGTTCCAAAACTCACAGATACCGTGCCGAAAAGTGCTTCTTCCACTTCATCGGCCGGTAAACAGCTGCTCGGGCCGCTAAGTAGTAAATGTAAATTTTTACGCGGGTTAGAACCCAAGCTTCTAATCAGGCAGACGTATAATTGAGTGACGCGTGGTCTCTTTATGAGTGGAACTGCATTGAGAAGGCCACATCCCTGTACTTATCCTTCTCTCTCTTTCTAAAATGGAGGTGATCGTCTCTCATCCCAAAAACGACTGGTTAAAAGGAGTCTGTGTTCCAACCCGTCCTATTGCACATTTTTAAGAAGGTTAGTTACAATAGTTTCCAGCAAACACGAATAAAAAACTTTTGCAAACACAATTTGTACATTATTATCTCTTACCGTTAATCACACCAAACAACTTACCCTTTTTTGTCCATTCGAAATAAAATAAAAATCTGCTAAATTTTCAAGTTAAAATACATTGTCAATGTAAACTCACCTTTACTACTATACACTCAGTTCCACTTACCGTATTTTGCTATTTAATAGACCTAGATAAAACACAATTTGTACATTGTTATCTCTTATCGTTAATCACACCAAACAACTTACCCTTTTTTGTCCATTCGAAATAAAATAAAAATCTGCAAAATGTTCAAGTTTCAACACAAAAAATACATTAACATTGTAAACTCACCTTTACCATTATACACTCAGTTCCACTTGCCGTATTTTGCTATTTAATAGACCTAGATATATTAAATGGGGGAGTATATTACCTGCAAAAATACACCAAGTATACAGTTAAAGTGAATATATCATAGTTAGATCGAATCACTGACCGCTAAGCTAAACGTCCAGGCAGACTCTAGGCTCTTTTGAAGTTTTATTTTTTACAGGGTAACTTCCTCGCAAGTATAGGTTGACCGCCAAACTAAAATAAAGCAAATACCACACATGAAGGCCTAGCTTGAAACCAGGCAGGCGTGCGTTCCACCAGGCTACTTACTATGAATCCCTGTTTGACTTATGAGTACCATTTTTATTTTTTCTTTGACCAAAATGAAACTACTTTCTGTAGCGTTTGACTTTGGAGGTCGGGCTGCACGCTTCTAATTACAGACTAAGCATGGAGATTAAGAGTGTCATGGAAAAGAAGCCACAAACAAATAAACAGCTGGCCAAATTATGCGCCGTTTGTAGCGCGCGGCGGCGGCTCACGTTGGCGTTGGCCGGCCGGCGTACGCTTTCAAGAAGCCTCCGTGGCCTGTGATCTGCGAGGGGGCCGTATCATCTGGAGATGGACTTGTTGCTCAAATTAGTGGCTTGGAGAAGCGTGCCACATGTTCGCTATCCATAAATATTGACTCTGGCTTTTTTTTTGCAGGTCTTCTCTTTTCCATTTGGGGATCAACCTATATGGAATCCGTCCCATTTCCAACCGGCGACCGCCCTCCCGATTTGACCGCACGCACGTGCTCGGCGTGGCCGGCCAGGCGTGCGTTCTCCTGTCAAACACATGTGGCGCATTCCGGTTTGAGTCACTTTCCCTCAAATTAGAGAAGTCGCACCGACAAATACGAGGCAAAATCTTCGGCGCTGATCTCCGAGCGAGGCGTGTTGGAGAGTGTAAAAAGTCCATCTGGCTCGAGGCGAAGGAATGCAGGCCGTGTGTCTGGCCAAGTTGCTGTTAACAGCAGGTGAAAGGCTAATGGTTGGATCTTGCGGTGTCATCTCGGGGCTTCGGCTAAAGCCCCCCCTTTAAACTCTTCTTCTCAAACCGCCCCTGACTCGTGGAATGTAGGTGATGACAAGGAAAGAGCGTACAGTCCGCATCTAGAGCAAAATGTGTACGTGGACACACGTAGGTCAAGTCTTCTAGCAACTAAATTCACCCTAAACTATCTCTTATCCCAAGACATAAATTCTCTAGAGGAAACAAACTGTCGAGTTGATGTTAAGTGCATTAAAGTGATGGAAAATCTGGACCACATCCAGTTTAGGGTTTGTCTCTGTTTATTCGAGGGCACTTCCGAGGAATAATGTGTTGATTCCTGTTGATTTTGGTTCACTTCCTGATGATTTTGGGGTTAGCGAACCATAAAAGCCCATTGAAGAGTTGATTGACAAGTAGGAGAGTGTTCCGAGGAGATCATTCCACTTTCTTCAGGCCGATATGCCATTGTTGCCAGATAGATACGCTACATTTATCTAATCTCCGTCCCCACTCTGATCCAATTACACGCTGATTAAAAGGACAACACTGCGGCGTTCCAATATCTTATCTGCGACACGTATGGAAGGCCTAGACTCTGAGGAGAGGTTAAACTGGACCTGAGAAATCCCACGCAAACAAAAACTATGTTTTGAGAAAGCATTGCCTTTTAAACTGTATTTTCCCAGGTTGTTACAACGATAATTTTCTGCTCCACCTTGAAAAAAAATATATGGAAATGTTTCCAATTGGACGGATAGTGTGGGAAAAGCTATAAGACGCGCTTGTTTTGACAGAGCTGCATTTCACTTGAATGATGTTCCCTAAACCGGCCCCCCCACTCGAAACATTGAGGGGGAAAAAACACGGCTGGAAGAAAAGTAAACTACTCCGAAGCCCTTCACTTTTTTACAGCGCAATGAGCTCCGTGTGGGAGCCCCTCCGCACTGACCTTGTGTTTTTGTTGGGGGAATATTTGTGGATCGCATATACAAACAAATGCACGCTGGAGATGTAGATGGACAGCAAATGTGGAGAAGAAAATGAAGAATAATCTAAAAAGGAGAAACAGCATTTGAATACAAATATGTCGACAAACACAGGGCACTATTTCATACGTTTTTCAACCGTCCCATTATCGAGGTCAGCCGGGTCACTGGTGACGATATGATAGCTGGATTAAACTACATAGTAGAAATAAAACTGTAAAAAGTGGTTTGCATAATTTTAGCTGTCACTTCCTCTTTTCCACTGCCTGCAAAAAAACTGTGTCAATTACTTCAGTTGTACATTCTTGGACTATTTCCGCATCTTGTACTTATCCAAAATCCATCTCAGTCCAAGTAGGCTCTCTTATATTATTTGTTATTATTATTTTTTTAGCAGTTCTTACCGTATATTTTGATGCATGGCCTTTTTACAAACCTGTCCTTTGTCTTTTTTTGACAAGAGCGAAAAATATTAGAGCTGTAGGTTCAGATCGAACCAAACACACTGTCACTTTCCAAAAAATGACCTCCCAAAAAGATATACATTACCATTCTTTGGACACGTGGGGAAAGTCTTTGCCGCAAAAGGCGCAATAAGCAAACAGATTGATGCTATTTACACATGAGAGATGTTCACACATACTGTAAGTAGCAGCAGTATGGTTAGGAGTGTTGACTTTGCCACTATTTTTATCACGCCGGAAAGTACGCACGCAGTCAATGTGGACACTTGTCCAATGGTTTTGGACCCAAAATGGAGGCCATATTTTTGTCAAAACAGGTTGAGTAATGCTTTTGACAGTTGAGACTTGGACACACGCGTAGGTGGTCGACATTATTTCAGTACTATAAGTGTCTTTAAAATATAAAATGCATAAGATTTGTCTAAAATAAAAAACATTTTTTCACTGAGAAATAAGTACATACAAATGGTTAATATTAATTGAGACAAAAACGAGTTTGACCTGACATATATGGACATTAAACCCCCCAGTAGATGAAAAAGTACAAATCCATATACTGTCCACGTGCACTGTATTTTAAGGCTTCATGCTTTTAACAGCAAAACATACGCTTGTGAGTTGGCTTATTTGGTTAAGCGTGAAAGGATCCCAAACGTCAGACATTTGCTGTCTTTTGAACACCATTTCCTCCCGGCTCTTGCTTATTGCTCTGCAAACAGTCCGCCAAGTCAAAATAATCACCACAAAATCCCGTCAAGTAGGGACTAATCGGCAGTAAAACAATTTTGCGGCAAAGCGGCATAAAAAAGGGGGAACCGTCCTGCATTTTTTTCAGATTCATATAATTCACACATACAATTTAAACATAGAATTCAGCATATGCAATGATTACTAATACCAAAGACTGAAATCAAGATGTAGAAATCCCCTAAAATAAACAAGAAATGACCCAAAAGGACTTAAAGCTACTCTAAAATGTCCAATCAGTTTAAACATGGAGGATTGGCAGACAACTTAACAAGGCAGTCTCTAAAAAAATGAATAGGCATCCCCATTCAACTCTTGTAGCTCTTTCCAATTTAAAAAAAAATCCCATTGGATCATGCAAAGGCTTAAAAATGGTATTTGGAAGAAGAAAAAAAGGGAAAAAATGGTAGTCACTAGCTTGCGTGTGTTTATTTGAGGCGAGAGAAAGAGGAGGAAAAAGTTGGCTGGGGTTCGAGTCCCCCACCCACCATCACCACCACCACTACTAGCAACCCCTCCCAGAAAAAAACGCCCGCCTGCCCGAGGGCTAGGAGTCCGCGGGAGGCGCGTTCATGGGCGGCCATGTGATTGACAGCCCCTCGGTGACATCACCGGACGACAAAAAGCGTCGCGGTCCGAGGGAAGGCACCAAATCAATCGCAGCCAGCGAGCGAGCGCTCCGGCTGCACTGCATGTCAACTAGTCTGGAAAGCGCACCGATTTCCTAACGATCCAAAACGCCTTTTCTCCACATTTTTTTCCTTATTATTATTATCATTTTTCATCGGGAAGATGTTCTACAGAGACGCTTTCTATTTTGATCGCTCCCTCCTGCGCACGCACGCTTCTTCGTGACGGAGAAACGCATTCGATCGCACTGTTTTTTTATTATTATTGCCGATCGCCAAAAGTCATTTTAAAGCCGACGCCTGGGACGTGATGTGCCCGAGCGGACAGGTGACGGGATCGGGCTGTCAGGCTGTGGTCCTCCGTGGAGAAGCGGCTTGGATTTAACTGGACTTCATGTGGACTTTATCGGGGCTCAACGGTGGAACGACGACCGGACACAGCGCCTCCTCGTCAGGTAAGACAAGTCCATTGACACTTTGTGATCTTTGAGTCTTTCCTTCATTGCCATCGACGGCCATAGACGTCCAATCCAGCTTGAATATATGGTCCCAAAGTGGATGATCTTTGTGTGGAAGTTAGTTGAAGTGCACTTTTCCTTTGGAGGCAATGTTTTTCAGGGGGGATGTGCTGTACATCTGGCCCCGGTAGTGCACGTCAGATCTAACACCTGCAAGCCTCTTGAAGTAACCCTATCCCTTATGATTATACAGTCAAAGCCTCCACAAATTGACGCTTGTAGCACCCGGCCGGGCCGGCTGGCAGGCTGGGCCTCTTCTTTGCCTAACTTTTTTTTTTCTTCTTCTTCTTCTCTTCTCTTCTTTTTTTCCTCCTCTCCGTCACCCCCTCCTTTCCTCGGGGAGACTCTTTCATGCCTCTTGTGATCTGCACTGGCCTGCATTCCTACAGCGTATTTTCTAATTGGAGACTTCTTTGATTTGCCCTTCCGTCCTTTGGTAGACTTCCTGCATTTTCATCCTTAGAGATCAATCCTCGCGTGGTGGGTTAATTCCCCACCGCAGTCCCGCCACCCCCTATCCGATCTATCAAAAGCAAAGAGGTGTCGTGTCACCACGGGGCCTTTCTTCGATGCCGGCTCGCAAACTGACACGAGTTGCACTCTGTCCTCCTCCGCAGGGACTGACTGATCATGGTCGCCGTGGTCGGCTCCCTCACGGTACTGCTTCTGGCTCAGGTGTTGATGGAAGGCGCAACGGGACTCATCCCCGAGGTGGGCCGGAGACGCTACGGCGAGTCGGCCAGACACAGCCCCCAGCAGTCGTCCGGAGCGCTCCACGAGTTCGAGTCTCGACTCCTGAACATGTTTGGCCTAAAACGCAAGCCCTCCCCCAGCAAGAACGCGGTGGTTCCGCAATACATGATGGACCTGTACCGCCTGCACTCGGCCAATGGCGACCGCGGCGCCCGGCGTCCCAGGAGCACCGGGAAACACGCCGAGAGGGCGGCCAGCCAGGCCAACACGATTAGAAGCTTTCACCACGAAGGTGCGTATTAGCGACATACCTTCTTTACCTGTCAGCTTCCAGCTCCTGTGCTCCCCCAGACAGTCCAAACATGTACTTAAACGTGACTCAGGTTGTACGCTGTTTTTTCAAAAGTCACCTGACTGCTGACATTTGATTGATATGTGCCGTTAATTAGGTTTTGAGGGGGAGTCTTTGCAATAGGCTGGGTGCAACAGGCGCCCAATTCAGTCTTTTCCAAAAGTAGATGGTTCAGGTATCTGTACTAACTAATTACTAACTGAGCTCTTTGGGTCTTGTAGCGGAGTAAATTTATAGCAGTGACATATATCAAGCAAATTTTGTATTAGAATCGACTGCCGAAATAAAACAAATTCAAACTTTTCAATTTTCAATATTGGATGTACTCTAACCACCTCTACTGGCTATCGCGGAGTCTTCAAAATATATATGCGAGTGGCCGTGGAATCCCTGTTGCGAATGTGTTAGTTAATAATTAATAGTGTTTGCACTGCACCTCACAAAACAGTTTTTCCAGACACGCACCGCAGGAGCAGGATAAAGGGCGGCGTTTGCCTTTGTGCAGGTGATCGCTCGGCCCCGGTTGCTGAAGCAACACACAACACGGCATTAGGGTCGACCCATCATCCTGCCAGAGGCCATTGCCAATTGTTATCCTGTCAAAAAAATAAAAATACTAGTTTTTTAATACGTCTACAAACATCTGAATCGTTCAGTAGGTGTTGAAAAGTAAAAATAACTTTACTCGCCACGTTGATGTATTAAAATAATTGCAAGTAGGTCCTAAAAGTAGAGCCTGGGGGTAAATAAAAGTAACATAAGGTGGCTACACACAGAAACTTCATATGTGTGTATAGTGGGCAAGTTTCCATCTGGGGTAAGTCAGAGGGGGCGCCTGAGTTTGCTTTGGTGTGATGACACCCGGTGATGACTCGGACATACTGCAAACAAGCTGGACCAGAGCTTAGGGCAAACTAACTGAGGACAAGGAAGAATGGCAGAAGTTCAGTGCTGAAAAGTAGCTTTGAACAAGGGGGTACATCACCATTTTGGTCATGTGAAGACCAATCAGGGATGCTAATTGAGGGAGGAAATTAATTAAAATGAGTAGACAATAGCAGGACCTAGTACATTGGCAGACAGCACTCTAAAAAGTACCACAATTCCGGTTTTAGAGTAGGCTAGACCGGTTCAAGATCAGAAACCCTGCAAGATAACAGCAAAAAGCAATTCTGATTCTAAAGTTTCCTGACTGCCAAGTTCCAATAAGAATATTTCCTGTAAAATATTTCAATGTTAAGAATTCTATTTACTGTAATCCTTCCTTCCCACCCAAAGTTTTTAGTCCATACCACAGCTCTTCTGAATTCTGGGAAGAATAAAAAATGATTGACAGATCTACTCATGATAACTACTTTGCTCAGATATTCAGTTTCTCAGTAACCAAGGGCCACAAGTTCTTTTTTTATTAGAAAAACAACCCTGTGCGAGATACCTCCCTAAGCGACACATTAAGTGTTTTGTTTAGGTGCAGAAAAGAAATTAGGAATGTTGATAAACGCAATCTACGGTTCACGCGTTCTCAACAAGCCTCGGCCTGTTTGGCGAGGAAGAGGAGTTTAAGGAGGAAGGTTAAGACAGCGTGACGGCGAGTGAGACGGGGCAAAGAGGATTTGGGACTCGGGGGGGGAACGGGAGGATTTGGTAGTCGGAGTAGGAAGAAGTAAACCCAAGGTGGAGTGGGGGCAAAGGGGGCTTTCCCACATCAAATAAGAAGTGATACGCCTAATTGAGTTGGTCTTTGTGCCTCTGGTGGGAGCTTTAGGATGAGATGGTGGAATTTCCTAAATGGCTCCTTTGAACGGTGGCCCGCGCAGTTCAAAGTTTGCGTCCACGACGTATGTGCGTGGCCCCTCGTCATGCTCGCCAGTAAGAGTTCAAAGCGGGGCTGTGGCCCAGAAAATTGCACGCTCCACTGTAATTTGTGTCACTTACGCACTGAGCGGGGAAATACCACTGAGTCTATATAGTACTGGGAATTCTTAAACATGCATGGGACGGTGATTTCAACATCAGCGGTCTTAATGCACTTTCAAGGAACGGCCCTTTTTAGAGGGCTTTTCACTCAAAAATGAATGTGTTGCTAAACAAAGACAAAGTCATTTTCAGCAGGTAGTTTTATGGGGATGACAAGGTATGGTGTTGCAGCTGCAAGACAACTATGCCATCACCAATCAGGGGGCATTAGTTGAAATATCAGTTAACCTGGGCCTCTGGGATAGATTATAATACTTCCTGACACCACCAACTCTATTCAATCACAACCCAATGCTAAAATCTGTCAATTCTGTACAACAGCCAACTCTACCAAAGAACTTGGTTGCTATCCTTGGACAGATGAACCAACCAGAAAGCAAAACAATTAATGGCAAATACGATTGGTTTTGAAGGACTTGTAGGACGGTCTTCTGTCCGATGAGCATCACTGACTGTCCTGTCTTCATGTTTTTGTAGAGTCTATGGAGGCCCTGGCCAGCCTGAAAGGCAAAACAACCCAGCAATTCTTCTTCAACCTCACTTCAGTCCCCGAGGGGGAACGCATCACCTCGGCGGAGCTCCGCATCTACAGGGACCAAGTCAGAGGAGTCCCAAAGATCCCCGGCGAGGGCTCGGCGAACGTCAGTTCGACGGAATCCGGCTCGCATCGCATCAACGTCTTCGAGATATTCGGCGCTCCCAAAGGTGGCGAGCCTCTGGTTCGCTTGCTAGACACTCGCTTGGTGCAGGACTCCAGGAGCCGGTGGGAGAGCTTTGACGTCAGCCCCGCCGTGTCTCAGTGGACATCCGGGAAGGGCCCCAACCGAGGCTTCCTGGTGGAGGTTCACCACCCGAAAGACTGGGAGGCCAGCGCCGAGCACGCCCAGAGGCGAGGCCGGCACGTACGGGTCAGCCGATCTCTGCACCGGGACCGGGACTCTTGGCCTCAGGCCAGGCCCCTGCTGGTGACGTACGGCCACGACGGGCGCGGGGACTCGCTTCTGCACACGCGGGAAAAGCGCCAGGCCGCACTTCGCAAGCAGCGGCGGAAGCACCAGCACAAGGCCAGCTGCAAGAGGCACCCTCTGTACGTGGACTTCAGCGACGTGGGCTGGAACGAGTGGATAGTGGCGCCCCCCGGCTACCACGCCTTCTACTGCCAGGGGGAATGTCCCTTCCCTCTGGCGGACCACCTCAACTCCACCAATCACGCGATTGTGCAGACGCTGGTCAACTCGGTGAACTCCAACATCCCCAAAGCGTGTTGCGTGCCCACAGACTTGAGTCCCATCTCCCTGCTTTACCTGGACGAATACGAAAAGGTCATCCTTAAAAACTACCAAGACATGGTGGTGGAGGGTTGCGGCTGCCGGTGAGAATAGACAAAAAGACGTCAAAAAAAAAAGAATAATAATAAAGACTAAAAAGAGACATGGAGGTTATGTGGACGCCCGGTTTCCCAATGAAGACAATATTTATATGAAAGGAGCTATCTTGGAAGAAGAAGAATAAAACAAAAACAGTATATGAATATATTTATGTCTGCGTAACGTTGGGAAATAAATATTTTAATCAGAGGAATATATTCCTTTTACTGGTTTTGAAAATGTATTGCTGATGTACATTTCCAAATGGGTGCAATACCACATGAAGTATAATGCTCAGATTTTTATTTTGTATTTATTTTCAATTATAACCACTTTATTTGTAAATAAATCATGTGTATTTATCGTGAGAAAATGTGCCCTGCCTCCAGTCCTCTCCACGTCAGCCACGTACGGCCCGGAGAAAAGAAATATACACGAGGCGCAAGCGGGAGCGTGTTTTCTTACAAAGATTGCAAAGCAAGCAGTGAGCTCTTTATGGTAAGTGTAACTGGAGCGCAACAACAATAGTGTAGTCGGCTGAGGTCAGAGTGCCACTGCTGCAATGAGCTGCCGTCATAGTACGGCCCAGACAAGTTACACAAGCGCAATAGACTCCCGCGGGAGGATTAGAAAAACACCCCGGCTTGTTTTCCAAGAATGACGGCAAAGACCCCCAAGACTCTAGTGAAAACCAGGTCCCGGTGTTTTTCCTTGTCAAATTAGCAGATGAAAAGTGTGTTCACACTTGACAGCCTTGAGTTGCTTTAATAGCAAGTCCGTGGCGATGGCCATTTTTTTTTCTCGCTCTGATTAAGTATGAAGGCTACGCTTTGGACAGACTGCTGCAATTTCTCAGTTTGATCAAGTGAGAATACTTTGCTCCAAATGAACCGGAGCCGCTTTCTCTTTTGCTTATTATAAAGTGTCAACGCTTGGCTGGAAACGAGTTCGTTGATTTCTCTGCTCGGATAAAAATGACTTCTTCTGCTAAAGAAAAAATGGTACAGTTCATTTCTTTCAATATAAACATTTGAATGAAATTTAACGAGAAGGTTTTAATATTAACACCAACTTGCATTTTAAACCGGTGTCTTTAATCAAGCGTTTTATGACCTCACATGAAATAAACACAAGGGCAAGTTTCTCCGTATATATAATTAACTCGGGTTAAAAAGGAAATTGCTGCCCAAAACAATTTCTTTTTTGCTTACGATCGACGGTCCGAGTTGAAATTTTTGGCCCGGGCCGTATAACCGAGACACAGGTGTGAACATGGCTTTGATTAAGTGTGACGTAAACAAGGGGAGAAAAATGCCTGATGTAATACGAAGTGTATCAAGTTCTTTCTTGGCCCCCAAATCCAGGACCAAATTACAAGTGGGAACACGGCATTGTTTGAACTAGGGATGCCTACTGTTGATTCAAAGTCGAGTTAAATTGCTTTCAGAGTTATGACAGAGCCCCAGATGTAAGACAGAAATGAGATTTAATTAACATGCACACAAAATAATACACACTAAAAATGATCATTTGGTCATTTAACATTCTTATGATGCACAACTTTAGCAGAAATTGGTTTACACTGTTATCACAAATGTAAAATAAAATAGATACATTTGCATTTTGATTATATAGATATCACATGATACTATATCAGGGGTGGGCACATTAACCAATGGGGATTCTGTGGAAACAAGAAGCACCCAACATGTTGTTGAAAAGGTAACCTGCACTTACCTTTGTGGAATAGTTTGCCCACCCCTGTACTATATTACACCATATTGGCCACAAAGAGGACTCTCTAAGTACTGTAGGATAACTTTCTGTTTTGGTGAATCACATTACTGATCAGAACATGTCCTTAATTAAATTAAAGTTGACTCATCAGGAGTATTCGGACTTACCGATCACACAATAAAGCATCAGATACTACGCCAACGTGGGCAACTGGCACTTCAATTAAAAAAGACAAACCTACCTCCACCTGTTCCTTCGCATCTGATTGAATTGGATTGGTTAACCCATACTCAGACAGATTAATTCCAGCCTTCCACCAGTGAGTCACTGCTGTTTCTCAACACTGAAAGAATAAAAGAAAAACAATCCCAAGGTAGAAATTAGGAATGTGTCACAGCGGCAGACAAAGGCGTACGCTAACAGTGCAAACGGCTTGGGAGTCTTATTCGCTAAGACAGTGGGAATGGGCTAGCTGGCAGAAACAAAACATATCATATGTTGCAGCGAGACAGTCTCAAGCAGGAACACCTGTGTCAATATCTTCCTGCTTGCAATGTTTTTATGATGGAGGCACTGTCATTTCTAGCCTCAAACGAAGGCTAGGATATATATAAGACGGGTGGGGTGCCGAAGGGTAGGCTACAATGGCGGGATCAGATAATGAGAAAAGGTGTATATGTATGCGTTTTAAGAGAAAACAAGCCAAGGGGAGAGATTTGTAGCATTTTGACGGATCGCATTTTCTGCAGTGTTTGCATTGGGGAAAGGGTTTTGGAGGGATCACAAGGCCGTTGAAAATGCTCTAAATAGATTTTTTTTTTTTTTTCGGGCGCACGCACATTGGGACCGTGGAATGTTGGTTTTCAATCTCGGACACATGAAACGCTCACATGGAAAAGCAGTGCAGCAGTTGTTTTTTCAATCATCTATTCAAGGGCTTCCTGGTGGGCGCAAAAAAACAAATGTGTGTGCTCAACCAAAGACGGCGGCGGCGTGTGGAACATCCAGACAACCTTAAATGAAAGTCATAATTCTGTATCCTTTCCAAATGTGCCTTCGTTCATCTTTTGGAAGTGATGCAACAGTGCCAAGAAATGATATGCTCGCCAATACAATAATCTGCATGTGTTATTTTATTCTTCCATCTATAACATCACCACAGAACCCCCCCGACATCACACCCCCATCTGGTGTCCATTTCTATTCTATGGACGCCACCATATACCACAGCCTACACGTGGGCTGCACATACTTGTGCTACTTTTGGAGCTACTTTTAACGGTCTCGGGGAGGAAGTCACTTTACAGGCGCATTTAATGAACATTTGATAAAAACAACATTGGACATTCTTGCCAGTGGCTAAGATCGGAAGCAGGAGAGGGGGGCCGGGAGGGAAGTACCTTTGTGTTTAGAACAAGTGTTAGATTTAGTGGTTTGTCTTTATAGTTGAAGTCTATAAAGCTTTCATTGGTTGAAGGTTGAAATACTGCTCCCTGGATGCGGTGTACATGGGTCGCATTCATTTCTAAGACTCCCTAACCCCCCCAATAGCCAAATAAGGATCGTGCTTCCTGCAACAATTCCGCCACCGCTAGTTTGGGACAGCTCCTCGGGGACAGCTCCTAAACTCTTTGCTAAGAAACAGGTGTCAAAGGTTAAAGTCATAAGGACTTATTATCTCCGCCATTACCGGGTTGACTTCCAGACCTCATCGCGGACCGCTGGCTTCCAAAGTGTGCTCAGCCACCAGGGACCATTCAAAACTCACTTAACATTGCTCTAAAACTACTCATTTGTTGCAAGACGACAATATATGTGTTTTCAATCACTCCTAAAAAAGCACAACGTTGTGATTTTGGAATACATTTCAAAATCTCACCTTATAGACAGCTTCTGAGATCCGTAGTACGCCACGCCGCTACCTCTATTTTCTCCATCAACACCTGGTGCATACGTTAGAGGTGTTCCTTTCTTATTTCATGCAGAAGCCATAGTGTGAATCTGATGAATCTGAAAAACTCAAAGCTGGGATTAGCTTGTATTTTTATCTGCTGTGATGAATACAACGCATCACCTCCCCATCTTACCTCTCTTATTCTCACTTACCTTCAGTCAGCCAGTAGGAGTCAGATCACAGCCCAATGTCTTTTCATGTTATGTTCCTTGACGCCTTTGGGCTCTTCCAGGTTCTAGCATTCGATCCTTGGGTCTTACCCAGAGCTCAATGAAGTGCTTTGACTCCTGAGGTTGCCTTTCACAGCTTTGAGAACTGCTAAAAACGTGAACATCACTTTTCTGACTGTTTCTTTCCTGCAAGAATCACAATGGTTATTAAGGAGCAGAAACTTCAGGTTTGTTCATTGGACTGTGCTCATTACTTGACGAATTGACACGCACAGGGTGAACAGATGGATGAATGAATGTGCAAGTTTGGAGTGAAATAGCGTTTGGTATCGTTCAGCTTTGGCGGATTTTGTGCAGGACTGGGTGCCGTTTCTAGTTCGATTATTTGTCTGCGGTACTCACTGACGTTTGCCCTACGGGAGTTGGCATTAATGCGGCGGCGCTCCTAGACACATCAACAAACAGACCTCAGAGCTGAACTGGAGCAAGCGGCCCGGAAAGCTTAAGGAAAAAGTCTGGGGCATTTAGTGGTCAGATGGAAAATGGCAGGGTGCAGACACAAAAGAGCAGGTGCGGTGGGCATGGTTGTGACACAAACTATCCAAATGCAGGGATATAAAATGGGATTTCCAGATTCCTGGCAAGGCCCAGAAGAAGAATATATTTACTGGCTTCTTTCATCTTTGATGAGAAAGGCCTCAGTCACCATAGGCGATTTCTGACTGGCTGGCGGCCATGTGATAGGTCGCAAAAACCTGTCACAAAGGGGAGAAGCGATGAGGGGTTTCTCTCCAGCTTCTTGCCTTGGTGCGCTCTGCACGCTAATTTTAGAGGTGGTGCTGGTGGTGTTTTTTCTGTATTCCGAGAACAGCCGGTGGAGATGACGTCCAACATAGCTAAAACTGTGGCATCTGCACTGCAGCTCTGAACACATCAAACGGACACGCGTCCACAGGATCGGTTTGAGCGGGGCAAATAAGGAAATTATTGCACGGTTGAGAGTGCTTTTATATGCATGCACACTTAGGCATGTGAGCAAGACTCAGTCGGTGTACATGTGCCACAAATTAACTTGTTTGGACTTTTTATCGCTACATTTACATCACAAAACGCAGGCAGGAATTGACAAAACGCCCACTATACTTACATATGTTCAACCGGCAATATTGCTCTAAGAGTTAATCGTCCGTGCAATCGCTGCAGAGTTAGCCCGGAGTGACATGCTGAGGTCATTACCTCTGGCTTTGGAAGAGTCCATTATTAAGTCCTGCGTTTGCGCACCGGACGGCATTGCCAGGTCCGAGGCTAAATGTCCGTTTAATCACCCCTGGCTCCTTGGGGAAACGTCGAAGAAAACCTTTGAAGGCCGGAACCTTGCGCCAAATACTTTTATCAAGAACTAGACGGGCAAAAGAAATTGGAAACATGATTTAAAAACCACTCAAACAAGAGGACGGGCTGTGTTTCCAACCGTTTATCACTCATACATGGGCCGGACGACATGAGATATTTTTCAAGGTTTAAAATGGCGCTCGTCTTGGAGGAAGTATCAAAGGGAACAACAGGAGGGGGGGAATTTTTCTTCATCTTCTTTACTTTTATTTTACTGTCACTCTGTGATGAAATAAGTTCAGGATGTGTTTCCAGCCCTTTGTGCACCAACACATTTCTACAGAGGATACAGGAAGGACTTCCATATGGACCACATATGGACTTCTAAAACAGGCTGGCGAATGGATTCGCCTCTAGACACTGATCTAAGGTCAGTGCCGTGTTTATTCCTGTTGATGGTTACAGTTGGGGTTTTTTCGGGTGGGGGACGGGGGCAGAGGCGAAAAGCGACTGATGACTAGGACGCTCGCCGAAGGGCGTCTCCTACACCCAGAGATTGAAAGGGGAAATGTGGTTACGGGAGCGGCCTCTGTCTTTGTAGCAGGAAGTGAAGAGATCAATCAAAGGCAGCCGGCGACATGACATCCCACAGCACGCCTGTTAAATAAATGTCCATCTCCTACACAGTAAATCTCAACGTTATGGACGCTCTCCTCGGTAGCACGTCTTCCATTTTCTTGTGACGCTTTACAGACCTTTGAGGTCAATGGCCAAAGCTCTGGCAGCTGTCAAGGAAGAAAAGTATTTAGAGCTAACCCTAGCAGAGGTATGATGATCGCATAAGACCAACCATAATATTGCCATGAGTTAGTACAATGTCGATGCAGCACCTTGAGGGGATCCGGGCCTGGAACTGGCTTCGTATAGCACCCCGTTGATCCCTAGCTATGAAAGAAGACCTGTTGAGGAGTTCGGGGGTTGGGTGCTCGCTTGGTGGTCTATGAGAACAAGCTGGTGCTGAACTTTTTCTACTTAGCGCAGATTACCAGTAGGCCGCTTCCAGATGCAGAGCGCCGAAGGGGCGAGAGGCTCTCCTTTGCTTGGGTGGTATGGCAAAACTTTACTCCCTCTCACTTTTCCTATTAGCCTAATATGCTTTGTACGACATTCATCGCCAAGGACACATGCAGTACGTTGGGTCATCCACAGGAGGTAGCGGTCACTGTCGACTGTTTTGGAGATGAAGGCGTGTCAAATTCATCTTCGACGAGGGCCACGTTGATTTGGTTTGGTTGAGGTCCTTTTGAATCTCTGTTTCATTTTGTTTACTTTTTAAAGAATTGGAAACAAAGAGGGAAAACCATTGTGAGATGCACCACTCTATGTTACTCCATGACTAGGATAGTGCAATGCTTTGAGCCAATGATTGACATTAAATGTCAGATTTGGCTAAATTAAAAGAGCAGTCTAGTTGGTGAAATTTTGGTTTAAAGGTGGATTATGTGATTCTCTCCTCAAGGACTAGCTCGGGCTACAATAATATTTTCTGTGTTCCACCAGTCCATGCTAATGAGGTGCCCCTTCTCCCTTGAAGTCCAAAAACCAAGTCAGCTGCAAGGTGTATTTGTCACTCCTTCAACCTGCTGACCGACAAGTCTGACAGCGACGTGGTCAAGTCTGCTTCACCGTGCTTCCTGTTATTCACTTCCTGTTCACGCCCTGCACCTGCGCCTACACTCTAACTTGTGACTGATGTCATGGCAGGTTTTTCCTCTCCTCCCAGGAGTCAGTCATGGCATAATGTGTGAACATCCATCAGCGGGTTCTTGCTAAGACGTCAGTCAAAAAGGCCCACACAATGAATATTGCTCTTTACTGCTTCAAGTGATGAACACCTTAGTGAGGCCAAGAGTTTGCCCAAAAACGTCACTTCAAATTGACGTCAGCGTGTCCTTTCGTCAGAACTGTGCCCTGGTGAAAAGTCCTTCTGTAAATCATTACTCAGCTGGGCATAATGAAATAGTGACCTTCAGGGGAGTAGTTCTGTTTTTCGGTGGGAGGGAGGAACAACCTCTCGATGCCCTCAATATATGGAGGAATAATTACAGTGGGCCTTTATACCATCGGTGACCACAGTTAAATGATAGATTGAGGGTGCACACTACTGTACACTACTTGGACAGACCTATGACTCAATGGAAATATTGTTTAAGCAAGAGTACATACTTTTTCCGTTGTCCCAAGTCATGTTTTTCCCCAAATATTTTTTCACAGCTTCTACGTCAATGGTCAGTCAGGAAATACCTGGTGGAAACTGTAAGCAGACAAGAATTAATTAACAAGTAGAAAAGCTATTTGAATATTGATGTATTGCCATTTAGGTCAAAATGTATTAAGATAAGAAGACAGTAGACTTTTTCTTGTGGATATGAATTACCATTCAAAAGTATTATATACTCACTCCTGTTAATGAAATGTAAAAAATCTTAATTAGAAGGCCTTAATTTTGTACTGTTACCAGATGAATCCTGCCAAAAAGACAGTGGCGATCCAAGACCTCAACTTTATTTTCCTGCAATGCAGAGAATTCCAAAATAGAAAAGCAGATTGCAACATTACTACACAGTTCTGACAAGTAATCAAGTGTCTATATATATATTTTCCTACTGACTTTCCATCCTCCAATTGGCATCTGTAAGGTTTTCAGTTTACCAACATACAGAAGTTGACACTGGAAAGAATCTCTGCACTGTCGCTGTGCAAACATGGTGTGTTCTGTTGACTGGGGCATAAAATAGTGCTATTGGGTTTTGGGTTTCCAGAGCAGGATCAGGGCTGAAGTATATTGAGTCCATGTGGAGAGTGCATTTTTAATCTTAGCCTTAGCCACAGTCCTTCCTGTTTCTAATTTGGCGCTGCAGTGGTTTTGTCCTGAGGCCAACAGCCTCTCTTCCACAGAGTGTCTATTTCCTCTGAAGTGAATAGTAGCAGGTGTGCTGGCCCTGGATCCTTTTAGAAGAGTCTGCTTATGAATGGCCCACATCTCACTCCTTCTCGCCTGCCTTTGTTTTCCTTTATTTTCTCTTCTTCCTTTGAGTCCAACTTTTCTGTCTGACTCGCATTCCCCTCACACACTTCCGTTGCTGTTGTGTCTTCGACAGTTCTTTGTCTCCATCATCTCTCGTCTCTTTTTTTCACCGACAAGTGTCATAAAGACGCAACGCCCGGCTGATGAAATCATAAAAGACAATGACAAGCACAAGGTCGGTGCACATTGGACAAGTGTGCGTCATAAATCTCAAAAAATGGAGCTTGCAAAATGTGCCAAACATCTGAATTAAGTAGACGAAAGACAAAATAAAACAGCTCCGTGACATTCGGGCGTGCGTATACTAAAGGTCCACCAGACAATGAATGTCATAACGAAAAAGAAAAGAACACAACGTTGGAACTCATCCAATCAATGAGCAGAGGACACACGCTGTCACGCTGTTTCAAGGAAGCAATGCATTTGGAATTAACCTCCAATGACCTTCACTTCCCGGTCGCCAACCCCCCTTCGACACATACGCTCCCCAAAGAGTTGCACTTGAAGGGGTAGAACTTTACTTATAAATCTGAAAACTCATCCTTTCATGCCAAAGTCTAATTCCCTCTCATCTCAAGAGGGAAAACAAGAAAAAAATGGGGTGGAAGGCATGCCACCTGCCAAAGATTTGCGGCCTAACACGAGGAGGGAAATACAGCTGCAAAGCCATTAAGGAAATAAGACTGTTGAAAAGCAACACGTGAACTCTTAATGGTGTTTGTGTTTCTTCAAGTAAAACCCCCCTGCCCACCCCCCAACATCATTGGCTAAAGCACAACTTGGCGTAAAGGGAATGTGCTTTTTACCTCTGTTTGCAGAACTGGTGAGTCCATAAAACATCTTGGCAATCATAGAATTCAGAGTGGAGTACTTCTGAGAGTCATCTGTCAATGATATAAGAAAAACAATTAAATACATCTCCGTACAGATTTCAATGATCCTAAACGTGACATTTTAAGACACTCATTTGTAGATGGTAGACTTTGACCCTCCACTAACAATTGAGGCTAGCCGATCTATGCGCAAGCTCCTTTCTCCCGCCTCTGCTCTTGTGATTCTCGGCCAATCTTGACCACGGACATTTACGTTTTCCAATCGTGGCGTTCCTGGCGTGTATCCATTTGCACCCCCATGTTTACACAAGATGTTCCGACCTGACGCAAATTAAACAAATCCAATCCGGAGCCTCCGACATCACTCGGCACTTTAGTTTTGACATTAAGTCGATTAAGTCGGGGGCCGGATCACCACCGCCATTTCCTCAAGCTTTGGGTGGGGGAGAGACTTGAGCACCAGTACATCCAGAAAGTATTTTGAGACGAGTCATATGTGGATTGATGTCACCCACTAGTTCCCACAAGCTTGCATGTGGTTAGATCTGCTCCGTGCGGTGTGGAGTATTTTCCTAAAAATCTCCCGAGTCCCCCGGCACAGGTTGTTTGGCATCGGTTCCGTTCCCACACTTACGGTTTTTAACGACCCGGCTTTGTCCTCACATCCAGACGGAGACGCACACGTAGCACAATGCAATTTCACAAACACTGACTTTTTCCATCCTTACATCAGATAATCACTGATTACTTCAACTCGGGAAACACAGGCAGGTCAGACACCATCCACGCCAGGTTGATTTTCCCATACAAGAGTGAACACAGCTTCCAAGTCTGACTGGAGGCAGGCTGTAGAGGCTTTATGAAAAAAGCTGGGGAGTTTGAGGATGGGAAATCCTTTAGAAGCCTGAATGCTATTTGACCCTTCCTTGTGAACAAAGTGAGTTTACTTGCCTCCACAAAGTAGTTGACATAGTTTGTTTCCCAGGAGTGTTAATTGTTTCTCACTGCAAAGGATGCCCTCCAGTAGAGATGCTTTTTGGCTCCTCACCTGGTTCCTTTCAATGGGTGTGGGATGGGGTTTGACCTTGATTGGTAGCACTTTGGCTGGGGTCCAGCGGCCCATCTGGTCCTAGCTAGCGCAGCTACCCGCGGACGACTCTATTCAGAATGGCTAGCTGTCCGCCTAATTGTATCACATTCTCCAGGCTTTGTCCTGGCGTTCCCTTGCCAGCTAAAGGTTGCAAAAATCTCATCCGCCACATCAGAGGGGATCTATTAACCCTTGACCCCGAGTTGGTGTGTGTGGACAAGGCCGCTCCTCACACCCAACGCCGGGCCCATTAACACGTCGCCCCGCAGCAGAAAAACTATTTTGACGGGCTGTAATTGGTGCTAAGTGACGGCGGACAAAGACCCCCTCTGTGCTGCCTGCCGGACTGAGCGGCAATGACCACTCACAGAGCTTCACGCTTGACATTTCCTTTCCGGGTCTGAACTGGGGAAGCCCCTTCCTGCACCGCCGCCACCTCTTCTGGTTCCTCCATCCCCACAGCCCCCTCTCCTCCTTGCCACGGCGCTCCTTTGAAAACGTGAGATAATGAGGGTCTAGCGAGGCGAGCTGGCTGGAGCGGGATTGCGCGGTCCAGATCCGCGTAGGCTGATTAATCTAACGGCGGGGGCATTCCTTTCAGAGACAGCCTAATTAGTTTATGTTAGCTGCAGAAGGTCAGGGGACGTGTTTGACTGAGGCCTTTTCTTTAAATGCCACAATGGTGTGATGAGCTGTGGATGCAGGTGCAGCAAGCGGCCCGCTTTAATGTCGCCGAGCCGTTTGGTTGTTCGCTTGAGTTGCAAATCGACAAAGACAATGAGCTCTTTTAACTGGTGACATTTGACATTTGCTGGCCTCAATCTGTTTTGACGGCTTTTCAAGTTCATCTGTCGTGAACTCAAAATTGAAACAGGGAAAACCACATTTGGCGGCTATTCTATGCTGGACTGAAAACAAAATTGTTGAAGATTGCGTTCGTACGTCATTCTTCTTCTTCCATCCATCAGAGAATCAGTAAACTCAACAATTAATTTAATGATGGACCGATTCCAAATCGCTTAAGTTTGTCTCCACAGACTCACGCCTAGCGACTAGGCCAGACTCGTATGTCTGTATTTAAGACAGGTCTAGCTTGGTTCTCCAAAGGGCCATGCCATGCTCTCATCCCCCATATTTAAGAGTCTGATGTCAGACAGGAACGGAGGAGACTTCAATACTAAATGTCTGCCCCTGTCATTACCCGGCTGTGTGACCGCCTATCAGAGAGCTGTGAGTGATGTGGGAAAGCCTGGGCCCTGTCCTCCCAACCCCTGTAGACCAGGCCGCCTCTTCTGTCCAAACCAAACTGAAAACTACAGGACCAGCAGGGTTAGGGTTGACATCAAGGAGGAAGTGGGGACCTTTAAGCCCACTCTGTGGTCGGGAAGGAGAGAAGACTGTATACTAATTTCCGCCAACTTTTTCTTACACGTTTTCTTCCTGTTCATCCATCCCATTGAGGCAAAGTCAAATGAAGGCTTTTAATTACGGCTACAAATAAAAGTTGCGGCTCGCTGCTGGTGAAACTTTCAGTCTAAGTCGCAAACTGAGGTCAACGAGTTATTTGTCTTGGACCTAGTTTATTCCAATGAACAGATAACATTCTTTTTATTACGCTAACCTTACCTTAGGAGATCCTTAGTACTTACCCAAGTGCTTCACATTTTTTTTAAAGCTGAAAGCACAAAAAAACAGCACAAAGCAAGAACACATTTCCAAAGAAAAACATTTATACATCAAATTAAAACTGACAAAAACACATTTCTATCTTCGATTTCATTTTTAATACACAGCACAGTAAACAAATCAAATCATAAATATTATTTTATCAGTTCAAACTCATAAAACAAGCAACTCACCAAAATATGATGGATATGGACTTACTGTCAGACAAAACCAGAATCCAAAGTGTAATGCAAAACATGCCATGCAGTTTTTTAGTTGCTTAATCTAAACCAGAAGGGAAGAAACTCAAACACAACATTCAACATCATCATTAACTTGTAACAGTATTTGCAGTAGGTTATATACAACCTCACAATATGAAAATGATGTTTACTAATACTTCAACTTACTGCTAGTCCAATTTATTTCTGTCCGGATTTTCCAACACCTGCGGTGAGGGTAAACATGCCAGTTCACTCCATCAGCCAGGCCATGTGATGCGGCTTTTCTATGAGGGGACACCTGCAGCACCCAGCATTCCCACTTGGCTTTGTGAAAGCATCTAAACCGAGGGATGTGGGTCGGTGGTGGGGAGGTTTGGGGGGGTGTACAAAGGGAGAACTGGAAGCCCAGAGCTAAGTTTTGCCTCGAAGGCCTTAACTATCACTCCAGTCCACGGGTTGCCTTTGGCCTTGCTAACTGTTCCATGAAATGGGCCCCAGGAACAGTGCAAACCTCCCAGAAACAGGCCGCTCACTGTTAGCCAACAGTGCTGCCTTTGTGTGAAAATTGTCAAAGCTGGCCCGTTAGTGCACCGGTGCTGCCTTTCTTTGAGCCTCAGCTGTGAACAAACAAAGCTGGCTAAAAAGGTTTGCATGATGGTTAGCTAGGTAGCTGGCTAGCTGCCTCGGTGCCCGTGTCAATGAGAGGAATGATGTGTTTGCCGGGTCTGGCAGGTGGGGATTCAATGGAAAATGAGTGAGCACCGAGTCAATGACCTGCTGAGGAAGCCGTTTTTTCTTTTGTGAATAACGACCAGTAAAACAGATCTGCGCAACATTGGCATTAACGTTGGTGTGATTCCATTTCGATCCACCTTTGGGGTGAAAGTCTTCTTTCTATGGCTTTCAGGTACTTCTTGTTTCTTGAGAGCTCATTTACTAAACTGTCAATGCAGGACCATTGTGGAATAATTCAGACTAAAGTCATTAAACACTAATAAAGTATGTCTTGATTCCCATGGGTACTTATATACTTAAATGATCCTCTACTTTCTCCTCCTTTAAAATGTTTGCCTTTCAATTTTCAGTGTGCATACAAGTAGACAGGACAGAAAATGACAGGAAAAGGAAAGCGCAGGCACTGCTAGTAGCACTTTGGTTTGACTGCTTTTCACTTCTTTTCATAATTGTTCCCTAGTTGCTGTTTTTTACATCCATGCTCCGTGCCAATATAATTCAAGATCCAAAGCCAAGCCAAATATTTGCAGCATGGCCTGTGTTTCTAAACTGAGCAGTAGTTTGGGCAAAAGAGGTTGGTCCTTGCCAGGAGCATTGCACAGACAAGGAAATGAGATACAGATTCCCTTCTCATCCAACCACTCTGCTTTTAATTAGTGCCTCTCTCCTCGTCGTCGTACAAGAAACAAACCAGTGAGGAAAGATATACATCTTTCTTGTGCATTGCACTGACATTTTCTTCCACTTAAATACCCAACTTGAATGGCAGCCGGGCTACGTGCAGGATGGCAGAGGGACTGTTTACCAGTTCGTCGGAACAAATGACACAAACTGGAGAGTTGGAATCGTTTACAGTTGTGCAGCTCCCTGATGGGAGGCCCGGCAAATACTTCTTCCACAGGCTGCGTGGGGATATACTTGCAAAGGTTTCCATCCAGATCTGGGTCACTAGCCAGAGCGCAGGTGAGCCGGAGTAACGATTCTGGCACTGAATCGGCCTTTCGCAGGACAGTATTGCCGCGAAGAGTTTGCAGCAACAAGAGATGCCGTTGTGTCGGCAGGACGCCGTGATGCCAACCACTGCTAGTCTTGATCGGTCCTCGGGAACAGTCCTCCTTACCTGTTTCAAACTCTTCGGGTCAAGATGAGTTTATTAGCAGAAGCTCTCGGGAGAATAGCAAGCTGACGTCCAGTGGTGTTGCGGCAACAAGCAGTTGAAAACAACCTCTCTCACACCAAGTGTGTTTTGGCACGCGAGAGCTGTAATCATGCATGATTAGCCCAAGAACTCCATTCCCAGGCTGGACCAGTTCCTGTCACCCTGTCAAATATGATATTTACCTACCAGTTTTCCCAAAGTGTAGCATGAAATAAAGAGAGTCTTGAGTGATCGATGGAAATCAGGCAGGTGTGCGATGTTGACTTAAATAGCTTTAAAGAACACCCCCTTCAAAATATCTAAACATATGTGCCCGCAAGTTGGGTTTCACTTGAGTCTATGAATCTATGTAAAACATGCTATGCATTTTAAAGAGAAAGTCTGAACATTTTTGCTACCTTGCAATACCCATGTATTAATTTGGATTTTATCCAAAGGGAGATAGAGGGCAGCAGGAAAACGGGCCTTGTAAAACTGCAACTATCCTGCCACAATCAGAGACTGATGTCAGAGAAAACATGACCAGCTGCAAAAAAGTGGAGACTCTGGAGTCTAACATCAAACATTTTTATGTAACCTGGCTACTAGCCTGCCTAAAAGCTGCAGCAATGGCCGTATCTAAACAAAGGCCTCTTGTATTTACCTCTCATCCAAGTGTATCGAGGTGGAGACTGTGGAGTAGAGGGTTTAACTGGTACTGATCCAAATGACATTTTTTGGCCTCAGTGGAAGCCAGCATTCAATCTGCTAGTCCAGATTTAACTAGTACATTCTTACCTTTCTTACCCAGTACTTTCTTAACTTTCTTCAAGTTTTGCGTCTTTTCCAAGTGTTGACCCTTTTTGACACCCGATAGCGCTAAAAGAATGCAGCTCAGAGTTTTGAAAGGAGGCAGCCAAGCTGGGATACAAGAACGTAAAATGTGCTCAAAGTGAACCTTGCCTGTTCTTTCGCTGCTTAATAGCAAAAGCAGTCTTACACATTCAGGGGAGTGAGCTCACCCCTGGCCGGCAAGCGGCCCACAACAGGTGCAGCCCTCTCGCACTCATCTCTCTGCAAGCTTGTTTTCCTCCTCCATGTGGAAAACATCTGCAGCGGTGGTCCATCCACGTCTCCCCACACCGGCCCCCGCCCCATCCCGTTATTTACTCCCACCACCTTCCACTTTCTTTCCCTTCTGATGCCAGGAACAAGGATTGCAAATAAAGAAGAGGTGTCCCTCCAGGGAGGAAGGCAATGTCCTTTTCTGGATACGAGTCGGAGGTGCGCCAAGGAATATTTTTGTCATGAAAAGCCACCATGGAATGACACAGTCATGTGCAGCTGGCATGCTAATTTACTCCAAAGCATGAATGTACAAATAGGGTGTCTCGCACGTGCCATAAATGTGGAGAGGAGGCTTAAGTCAACAGAAAGGACTTGCTGGACTTAAAGGCAGTAGAAGTCTACGTTGGTACTATTCCACGTTAGTTAAGAAAGTGCTTCTTAAAGTATGAGACGTAGACTCCATCTAGTGGTACGTGGAAAATTGACTATCAACTACAGTTCTGTTGCATCAAGTACAGCTCTGTTTCATTAAGTACAGTTCTATTAAATCAAGTACAGTTATACTGTTACTAGTGATAGTTTTACATGTAAAAATTCACAAATATACAGTGGGGCAGATAAGTATTTAGACAACCACCAATTGTCAAGACGGGTAAACCTCAACCATGAGAGACAGGATGTGGAAAAAACAGAAGATCACATTGTTTGAAGAATTTATTTGCAAATCATTGTGGAAAATAAGTATTTGGTCAATACCAAAAGTTCATCTCAATACTTTATGTACCCTTTGTAGGCAATAACGGAGGCCAAACGTTTTCTGTAACTGTTCACAATCTTTTCACACACTGTTGCTGGTATTTTGGCTGATTCCTTCATGCAGATCTCTTCCAGAGCACTGATGTTTTGAGGCTGTCATTGGGCAACACAGACTTTCAACTCCCTACACAGGTTTTCCATTGGGTGGAGATCTGGAGACTCACCTTAAAATGCTTCATAAAAAGCCACTCCCTTGTTGCCCTGGCTGTTTGGATATGTACTGGCTTCCACAGGGGGACACGTCTGGAATTACAGGATTTGAGTCCTTTGCGGCGCATTGTGGTACTGATAGTAGTCTTTATTACGGTGGTCCTAGCTCTCTGTAGGTCATTCACTAGGTCCGCTCATGTGGTTCTGGGATTTCTGCTCACTGTTCTTGTTCTCATTTTGATGCCTTGGGGTGAGATCTTGCATGGAGCCCCAGATCGAGGGAGATTCGGTGGTCTTGTATGTCTTCCATTTGTCTATCATGTCCACAGTTGATTTCTTTACACCAAGCGTTTTACCTATTGCATAGTCAGTCTTCCCAGCCTGGTGCAGGTCTACAGTTTTATCTCTGGTGTCCTTCGTCAGTTCTTTGGTCTTGGCCATAGTGGAGTTTGGAGTGTGAAAAACTGAGATTGTGTACAGGTGTCCTTTATACCGAGTGGAGACCTCCTTAGACATTAGACCTCTTTGACAGCCAGCAATCTTGCCTGTTTGTAGGTGACCAAATACTTATTTTACACTCTAATTTGGAAATAAAATCTTTAAAAATCAAACAATGTGATGTTCTGTACAATTGGTGGTTTACTTAATACTTATATGCCCCACTGTATGTCATGTATTCACAGTTGTGGGCTAAAGAGTGTTGAGTAAATGTGCCTGAACTGAACTGACTACTTTATGAAGTACTTTATGTTCTGAAGAGACATGCGGCCAAAAAGACTGACTGCATGGAATAAAAGCTTGACTCAGTTTTTACTAGTTTGTCATAAAATAAAAAGAGGCCTGGGAAGTTGAGCTACATCCATATCTTTTTCTTTTTCCATCCGGGCGGAGGCTTCTTTTTCGATAACGCTTGACTAGTGAACTTCAAACAAGAGTAAGCTAGGTGTTAATGAACTGGATCCTGACAGCTTTTGCTTCCCGCCCCCACAATGTCTCCATTCACAGAAATCCGGCCACGGAAAGTGTCGGTAAAGTTATCCCGGCTTGAGTTTATGCAACTTTTTCTAACCCTCAGTACGTCTTTCTCTTGCCCCCACCCCAGGCCTTTAAGGTCAGGCCAAAGACAACACTAACCAGCATCAGCTGATACAAGTAGAGGCTAGTCGGATTTACATGATTCAAAATGGCACCCATTCATAGCCGGTCGGAAAAGTGTGGCCGTGCGGTGGTAAGCGGTGCGGGGGCCCCGCTTCCTCCTACACCCTACCTGCTAGATCGGTCACGGCATCTCCGAGGTGTCGGGGGGGTGTTTCCTCCACAACCCAGCATGAGGCGGCACAGCATCAAATCGCTTCCATGCCATTGCTTCTGAAAACCGGGGCCTGCAGAGGTAAAGGTGATATTTTAAAGCCATTATTGGCGCAGTGTTTCCTTCTCTAGTCTCTGAGGACTTTGACAAAGCTAATAAAAGTCACAGGGCCGCATATGGCTTCATTCAGCACACCTGACGTTTACAAAGGAACCAAGAAAAAAAAACTGCTTCAAACTTTACCGTCACGCAAGCTGACAGTGACAACAAAAGAGGAAGAATTTAAAGGTTATTATGCAGAATGGCCAAGAACACACTCGAGTTGGATAATCGGTATTTAGTACTATCAGTCAGAATTGAATGAAGTATGACAAGGAGACGGCCAAGGACAGGTATGGCCATACTGGTAGTTTACGGTAGCCACATTTTCCTAAAGAGGCACCTTATTACATCCCTAGCCATAAACCCTGTCTACAGAATGGCCTTAAACAACGCTGACAAGCAGTATTTACGACAACCTGAGCAGGCACCATGAAAACTTTTATTTCCATCAGATGTTTCCATGTGCAGATATCAGTGGAGGCGGCCGTGGCGTATAGCAATGTAATTCCCATCATCCACGCAACCTCCCATCTTGCTAGCAGTTGTTTCTCCCTAGACATTTTCAACCTTTCCACTGTGCAGTATCTCATAAGTCATATGTTAGGCAAGAGGAGA
Source organism: Stigmatopora nigra (assembly GCF_051989575.1). Lineage (NCBI taxonomy): Eukaryota > Metazoa > Chordata > Actinopteri > Syngnathiformes > Syngnathidae > Stigmatopora > Stigmatopora nigra. The sequence goes on along the minus strand of NC_135509.1, from coordinate 2,322,347 downwards.
TTGGGGTTATACATCTATTTACAGTACTTCTTGGCAAATTTTATCTGGAGAGAAACTGAGAAAACAGATCACAAACACCCTAAAATAATATTTGGATTATTTCCAGATTTTTTTTTAACTTGGTTTTTATATAGGATTATATTTTTTCTATCAACATGTAATTTTTATATCATGATGTCTATACTTGTCTACTAGCATAAAGCTGGCAGGCAGTAGAAAAATGTAAAGTATTTCATATATTAAGCACAATGAGTAAATGTCATTATTTTTAGAATGAAACAGTTCTTTATAGGGTTATGGTTATATTATGTTTATTATTCTTCAGCACATAACGTAAAATGACTGTTACTTATGTGGTAAGGACCCCGTATACTTGGAAACCCAGTAGACCAGGTGCCTTAAAAAAGTACATCATGGTTTGACGATAAAATAAAACACGAACGAGGGAAACTTTTTCCCAACTTAGCATTGAACCCTGCTTTAGTCACTTTGCTTTCCGAAACCTTTCCACACTTTTGGTTTCTCGTAGCACGAACCTCTCATTTTTATAAGCCTCAACGAAAACCTCGGGATGGTTCCATTAATAGAAGCGCCTATGGCTCCAGACTCATAAATAAACAATTAACCCCAAATAGAGGAAACCTTTCCGTGGCCTTTTTCGTTGCTGCGTAAATGCAGTCCTTATGAAGATACCGTACTATATTCAATTAAGCAATTTGTTCATTTTCAGGACAACTTTGTCAACTTACTTGCAAGCCAAATAATCATGTGACGTCGTACGGCCTGGGATTTCGTGACCCCCAAAGAGTTAGAAGGCTTCCGAAAAAATAAATTAACTGGACTGGAAATGTATTTTCAGGAGAGCGATAAATCTGTGCTTTAACACTCCGTGGGGCCATAGGGCAGGGCAACCCCGATCCAGTCCCCAGGGTCTGATGCTGTCAAGAACGTCTCTTTCCGCACAACTTCTCAGGCCTCCCGACTCCCCCCGTGGCCTTTTCGGCACTATTCCCACAGGAGTGGACCCGCCGCCCTCGCTGGGTTGCAGAGGTGAGTGTCCAGGGATTGGAGGTGGAGGGCAGGTTGGTAACATTATAAAAACAACACTTGTGAACAGTTGTTTACCTCCGCACCCATATTGAGTCATGAATTAGGTCTCCATCAAAGTAAGCGCTGAGGTAGTTCCTTGTTGCATTCATGACTCCCTCACGTCTATCCCCATTTGTGCGCTAAGTCTCTGGAAGAACCCCCCGCCAACCTTGCACCCGGCCCCAAATCTTCCCAAAGCATGAGCCACGGCGGCATGAATGGGGCATTGTGATGCGTCTCCGTCACGGCAGCGAATGTTTTCACTTCCATTTGATCCATAGGCGAGGCTGCTAATTGGGTAAGCGTGTTCCCAGGTCACCGGGAGGTTTTCCCTCTCCGTAAATACGGAAAGTCGGAAAAATGGGCCCCCGCGGATGTCGTTTCTCGCCTCCTTCCGTGTCATTTATTGTGTCTGAAAAAGCAGGCTTTATCATCAATATTCGTCCTTTTCCATAACTCACCGCAGGTGTCGCGGGGACGTGGACTCAACGTGACTAGTAATTTTCCACACTTTCCGAAGCTCTGGGGTATATTTGTTTGTTTTTTGTTCCCCTCCGTAGAATTTACATTTCCTCTCGCACGAGCCCTCTGGGGTGATCTCATGTCCCGGCACGACACACTCAGCATGTTTGTTTTGGGTGTGGGGCACTGTGGCCAAGTGGAGACTGCGAAGTATAATGGGATTGTTGGTTTTATACTTCAAAATACTACCACCTGAGTAGATGCAACTAAGTGTGAAAACTTTGCCTCGCTCAAATGGCTCAAAACAATGGCCTCCTATGTTCACCTCGGAACAATTTTTATCCAAGCGGAGACTGGGGGCAGCTTGGTCACTACGGCATACGCTGGCATTTGGAGTTAAAACCAGAGTAGGACTGGAATAACTGCCGCACCAACGCTGCGGTGTAAAAATCTCAGGCTTTATTTATTAATTTGTTGGCGAGTGAAATATGACATATTTTCTCTGGCTATAATATGACTTCTGCGTAGTGCGGTCCAAAATTGCCAAGTGTTCCGCAACGCCGTCCTGCAGCTGCGACACAGTAGTTTGAAACACACCACCGTACCACATCATTAGTGCCCTCAATTGCTCGTTGCAGGTCAGAGGTTCATCTTGGCCTTCCAGGTCTTCTTAAGCCAAGAAATGTGAAAGGTTTGCCCCTCATAAAGCCTCAAAAAGCCCCTTGGGATTGTTCACTTTAATTGGATACGCTTTGCTAACTACAGCCTATAAAACCAAGGTAGTGTTCCACTACAGATGTAAATGTCTGCCAATGTAATGTTTTTTTTCCTTTTAAAACAACAACATGAAATAGTAATCCTCAAATCTCTCAACAAAGTGGCCACAGGTTTAACTTTGACAGGGTATAATAGCGCCATCGAGTGGAAGCAACGATGCTATTATTTTGGAAGCCCCAGTGAGGTAAATTTAACCTTTTAAGGCCCAAACCACTAAATATATGTCAGTAAATTTAAGATATTTAATCTCTGAGCCTTCAATGGTCCTTGGGAACACAAAAGGACTACTCGGTTAAATATAATATGAAGTAAATTGATATAACACTTGTTTTTATTGGAGAAAAAGGAACAGACCTCAAAATTCATGCATCAAATATGATTTGTTTGGCTATATAGGGTTAAAAGAAATATACCTGTACCATTTTCATTTGCTTTTCAGTTCATTCTTTCTACATTAATAAAGAAGTTAGAAAAGTGAACATGAGTCATACATTATAGTTTGACTAATGAGTCACTGTCTTTTCTTACGTCATAAAAAATTACAACAATATCATAACTGGGTTACTATATGAATTCAAACCAAACTGGTGGTGACTTTAGTATACTTTAAGCTATAATATGTATAATTCCATTCACATTTTCCTAAATAATGTTGGCATCAGAAGAAATACAGCATTATACATAACAGTTTTTACATCAAGAAATCAAGGGTTGCCCTAATGGATGTAGAATAAGTCACCATAACAAATAAACAATAAACGTGTAACTGGTAAAATATCATTATGTGATTCATTCTGATTCACCTGCAGGGAAGGATGTGGGCTCGGAGACACAGACTTTATCATCTCAATCTCAATTCATCATCTCAATTCATCATCTCAATTCATCATCTCAATTCCTTCAAATGACACAATGTGGGAATCTAAAAGGAAGGAAATGGAAGAGGACATTAATATGGTTTGTATATTCATTCAAGAGACATTCCTGATCCGATTTGGACATTATCAGAGACTATGAATCAGGTAAAAATAAAAGAAAAAGAAGTAATTAGACGTCTATTGCCATCAACTACAGTGAAACAATCATAATAAAAATAGTAACTGTAATTTAATATACGTTTTATACCCCACACGCACACACACACACAAACACAATTTTATACTACCAAAACAATCGTAGATGGAAAAAATGAAAATATTCACCATTTAAAAAAGTATAGAAAATCTCAACCATGAAAAGTTTTACCACATCGACTTGGGATGTTTATTACTCTTTCTCGCTTCGTTGAAACCACTAAAAACAACTTTTCTATGGTTAAAATGCTCAGATCGCGTCGTGTAAATTGGAAAATAAAGACATTCGGGGGTGATTTTCCCTTTACACATTCCCTAATCGCAGTAAAAATATGATACGTACAGTGAAAACTTTGTACTGTACTCCGATATTCAAGTCATTTTTATTGGTTATCGTTTTCAGACAACTGAAAAAATTGAAATGACACTTTTAGGTTGATAATTTATTATAGTAAATTAGCATTCTAAACTCACCGAGGTTAATCTTTTGTCGATGATTTCAAAAGGACCCAGTTGGGGAGGAGCATGCAAATAAGTCCCGTTATCTCAAAAGAGGGAGTGTCTTATTCACAAGTATTCGTTGCCTTCAGGGACCATCAGACACTTCTCATGAGAACTCCACTCCCCGTCCACATACATCTACAAATCCGGGTAAGAAGTACAGAATATTTTAAACTCTTAATCATTAAATAAATAAATAATAAACGTGTATATATGCATTTAATGAGGAAATGCTTGTAGTACGTAATGCAAATCTTAGTTCAATACAATTTAGCAGAGTCTATAAAAATAGGTTAGTAATTAACCTACTGTCTTTTACAGCAGCAGCAGCAGTTACATTCATTTTACAGAAAAGGCCATTGATCATGGTTAAAGTAAGGTCTATAATAGTAATTTAGGGTAAATATTTTGAGTTTTCTTAAGATGTTGACATCTGCACATGGAGCAAACCTTAAAAAACACTTCCAAACGCATGTATACAGTAAAATCAATCATTTCCTTTGTCTTTTGTACATTTTTTAAACCTAAAATGTGCTGATCCGAGCATAGGAGATGCTTGCAATTTAAACTGAGATATTTTGTGATTTTTTTTCTGATTTGCTTTTTGGATATTATTATTGTTCTTGTGTAGATTGCTGTGAAAGCATGATTGAATTTTCTACATTTTTCTTTAGTTCCAAGGTTCAGATTGGTGATTCGGTACAGCACATTCGTGTCCATGCTCGTCATACATTCCTCAGCTGAACCCTCCCTGATCCTCCTTCTCTTTCTTCTTTACCTCCTACCATTCTTTTAAACCCTACTTCTGCTTTTAATAAATAAACGTCTTTAGAAAAAAAACAGCTCACCTGATTTTGAAGATCCACCAAAACCAAATACCGATCAAATACCTCAGTAATTACCTGATAACAATACCTGCATTTGTGTTTGTTTTGGCAATATACTTAGCCATCTTGATTCTTTTTATCATGTAAAATCATGTAAAACTTTAAAAAAATACTTAATACTTGAAAAAAAGTGTAAGAACGCAATCTAACTCCTAGAATGTGTTTCGGTGATGCAATGTTTACATAGTGACAATCAAATAACAGGATGTTGAGTATATTGGAATTCCCCCAGGTATGCATATAATTATATGCAACCATTCAAAATGTTTTAGTACCTCACCGTTTTTTAAAAATTCTTTATTTCCAGACATTTCTGTGCATGTTTTACATTCCATAAGTCTAATTTTCTTCACCGTCATCAAGAACTATGATCACGGCGGCGGAATATGGCGAGACATCTTGGGAACTACAGGTGCATGTGGACCAAAAAGATGGCGACGAATCTATGCGCTTCAAGCTTCGGGTGAAGGGCGACCTCCACATCGGAGGCCTCATGCTAAAGCTGGTGGAGAAGATCAGTAGGTATCAGACGCCGTTTCAACACCGTCTGCTCCAGTTCTGTTTACAATGCCGCACCTTCATTGCTCCACACCGAAGCGCCATTGTCTTAAATCACAATGGTTCGCATTGGGGGCAAAGTTCAACTCTGATCTAATCGGAATCATTCATTTTCTCAACCGTGCAATCTTTGAACCCTAAACCCTAGAACTGTGAACAATAAATAGCCTTATCCAGAAATTCCTAGACAGCACAGTGGTTGGTGCTTAATGACATATTATTTTTATGAGCAGAAGCTCCCCAGGACTGGTCAGACCACGCACTGTGGTGGGAACAGAGGAACTGTTGGCTTCTCAAGACTCACTGGACCTTAGACAAGTATGGAATCCAGGTAGGACAGAAGGACTTTAAGTCTAAAGGTCAATTGTTTTGTATTGGCGTCAACTTGTTCATTTTTGTACCCCTATACAGGCCGATGCTGACCTACGCTACACCCCCCAACACAAAAAAATGCTGCTTCAACTCCCCAACATGAAAACCATCCAAATGAAAGTCAGCTTCTCCTGTGTGGTTTTCAAGGCTGTGGCAGAAATCTGTCAAATTCTCAGTGAGTTCGTCTTACCTATACCTCACGCCAAAATCCAGATGTAGTCATCTAAGATTAGCTTTTTCTTCTTCTGGTCAGACATCAGGCGGTCTGAGGAACTGTCCTTACTCTTGCCAGTGGGCGACCACTCCAAGAAAAAGAAAAAAAGAGGAAAAAACTCACCACTAGAAGACATTTGGGACATTGATCTAATCAGTGGGGGAGCTGGAGGCTCAGGTACTGGCACAACAGTCACCAGTTCTAGAACCAAACACCCAAGGTTTAAGCTTGGCAAGATCTGGCCCACAAGTGGTGGTCATGTTAGCATATTTCAGTGCTATTGACAGTGCTAGAAGTTGAGTGTTTTTCCCATTCCAATCCGTCTTGACTGTGAGAGGCCTATACATGTTAACTTTTGGTACCATTTTAAATCCATTGTCCAATATACCCCTAATCAAGGCCCCATGTACAGCAAGACCATGACAGCCACCTATGACCCGGAGAACGGGATGCCCGTTTCGGCCACCAGCCTCTGGTTTGGGGACAACCCCCTTGCCGACTGCCAACCCAATCTACCACCTGCCGAGCTGAGCAAGCTCTACCAGCCTCTTTCCTTGGAAGAAAAAGCCATCAGAAATGCTGGGTAGAGTCCCTCAAGGGTCACAATAACCCTCAGGGTGGAAGAATTCCTCTCTAACTTGACTTGCTGTTCACAGGTGGTTGGACTCTTCACGGTCCCTCATGGAACAGGACGTCCAAGACCACGATAAACTGTTACTGCGCTTTAAGTACAATGTCTTCTTCGACCTCAATCCAAAAGTAAGAGCAACTATGTGAACTCAGGTGGTCCAGTTAGATCACAACTAAATTGGGTGTCCATTTGCATTTCAGTATGACGCAGTGAGGATAACGCAACTGTACGAGCAGGCTCGCTGGTCCATCCTACTGGAAGAGATTGACTGTACCGAAGAGGAGATGCTAATGTTTGCGTCGCTACAGGTAAGGATCATGATTTTTTAGGAAATTGGAATCGGGTGATTGTTTTTTTTGTCTTGAATTCTTTGGGGGGAGGTATTTGACCATTGGAGATGGAGTTAAAGCTGAACAATTTTCCATTCCTGCTCTTTGACGACCTTCGCGCTTGACACCACGGAGCTCAACTCCAATAAAATGACTCATCAAGTAGAAGTTGCCACTTCAGCGCTCTTAAAACCGATGACACGTGCAGAAGAGGGATCAAACCTTCTAAGTCTTGTACTCTTATGCGGTCAATTCTATGCTAGCTCAATTGGAAAAAAGCCTTCATGTCGACTTTGTTTTTGGTTTTTCAGTTTTAGACTGTATTTTTTTATTAGCTAGCATAATAATGATTGTGTTTTCTTTCTTTTGCAGTATCATATCTGTAAACTAACTGTGTCCACTGAACCACTGGACCACTCTAACGAGCAGGAAATCGATGAAGTAGAAGCTGCCCTCTCCAACTTGGAAGTGACGCTAGAAGGGGGCGTCTCGGACAGAATTCTAGTATAAAAGTTTTTCCTAACTGTCCTTTCATCTTTTGGGGTCCTCACAGTACAAAAAAACTTAATTACAAGTCTTAACTTGGTCAGGATATAAGATAATTGACCCTTGTTTTGTCCCTACATCCAGGAAGACATTACAGACATTCCAGAACTGGCAGATACGCTCCGCCTTCTCAGGTAACAAGACACGCCCATAATATGCACCTACTGTTTTCATGACAATTAAGAGCATTTAACTCCCACAGTATACTGACAACTTTCTCCTAACTCAGACCAAAAAGACTGACATTGCGGCCTTACAAGGAGTACTGGTTCGTATTCAAGGACACCACCATTTCCTACTACAAAAACAAAGAGGCCGCTGCAGGAGAGCCTCTAGAGCAGTTTCACTTACGAGGTAAACCAGTCAACAATACTAAATATACGTTATGTTACACTAACACTGCCATTTTCGTCACTAGGCTGCGAGATCGTCCCTGACGTCAATGTCACAGACAAAAAATTCGGTATCAAGCTCCTTCTGCCGGTAGCTGACGGGATGAATGAGGTTTACATCCGATGTGACAACGTAAGAACGCCTACCAGGCACAGTAATACCTTGAATATCACGGTTAATGCTGATCAGATAATGTAAAATTGCTGCAGGAGACGCAGTACGCCAAGTGGAAGGCGGCGTGTATACTAGCCTCCAAAGGCAAAACCATGGCCTACAGCTCGTACAAATCTGAAGTACGCAGCATTCAGTCCTTCTTGCAGATGAAGAGTCTGGCGCCTCCTCCGGGCCAGGCGGCACCAGACCTGGACTCCATGGAAATGAACGCAGAGTGTTTTGTATCACCACGCTATGCAAAGAAGCACAAGACCAAGCAGGTTGTTTTGGAGGACTGTAAATGCAACTAGCAATTGGTACTAATTTTGTTGTTGTTGTCTTCTCCAGCTCACAGCACGTATCTTGGAAGCCCACCAGAACATTGCCCGCCTATCCCTAATGGAGGCCAAGATGCGGTTCATACAGGCCTGGCAATCGCTCCCTGAGTTCGGGATTAATTACTACATCGTCAGGTAGTGTGAAAGAATGGGATCTGGTTCAAGGGCAATCATTACAAAAGTCCTTAATGTGGTCTTCAGGTTCAAGGGAAGCAAGAAGGACGAGATCCTGGGCATCTCCTACAATCGCCTGATCCGTCTGGACATGTCCACCTACCTACCCGTCACCACGTGGAGGTTCGCCAACATGAAGCAGTGGAATGTTAATTGGGAGATTAGACAAGTGAGTGTTGAGAACAAAAATGGAAGAGTTTTCAGTTCTAGAGATGACAATGTTTCTCTTTGGGTCATTGCAGGTGACTATAGAGTTTGACCAGAACGTGACCATAGCTTTCTGCTGTCTGAGCTGCGACTGCAAGGTGGTCCACGAGTTTATCGGTGGTTACATCTTCCTCTCGACACGGTCCAAAGACCAGAATGAGACCTTAGATGAAGAACTGTTCCACAAACTGACCGGAGGTCAAGAATGAGAATCTCATACTATTCAAAACAAAGTACTATAGAATCACCGCCTTTGAGTCAAGTCCTTTTATTTTCAGGTCAAAAATAGACAACAGTTCAACAATGTTGTTCAATATTTGATTACAATTTATTAATGTAATCATTGTCAGCATTTTGATCTCAAGTCAGGCTGAGAACTGGTGTTGTGTGTGTAAATAATTGTGGTCTGAAACTTAATGTGAATTTGCCATTTTTTTTAAATAAATCACTTTTATATCTTTATTTCCTTTTTGGTTGTTTTACTTGCCTCTCTCCACATATTCTGCACTATTTATACATGTTTTTACCTACTGTTTTCTAATCTTTAACAAGGTAAAAGGGGGTAAATCGTTATAAAAAGATACGTAAAGTGGGTGAGGAATATAGATGGTAGTTCATACTCCAGTCCACAGGAGGGCAGTGAACAACTAACATAATTGGCCAACCACCAAACAACACACAAAGAAGAAACATCTGGCTGACTTCTGGTAGCATTTTACGCTAAATTGAATGCTAACACGTGTGTACCGCAAATTGTTAAACTACGTACATCCCAACGGGAAAAATGCAACTTTTATGAACTGGCGTGACTCTTATTAAACAGTTTTACATTCTGGGCCGTCTAGTTTGACCAATGGCGGATGCGGAGTCTACCGAAGACTCCCTTCATCAAATCAATGAGGGGGACTACGTTGTGCTTAAACGAGGAGATATCTACAAAGCTTTACAACTACTGTCGAAAAAGTAAGTCTAAAATCACTGAATGTGTGCCACTCTTTTCAATGACGCCATTAGATGTCCAATATATTTTGACAGTAAAATCAAATTGGACATGCCAGCCACTATTTAAAATGTAATGGGTGTTTACTGTCATTATAATTTAACAAGATGACATTGATTAACAATGAAACGATGATTAACAATGAAAGGTGACAGTGTGTGTTTGCATATTGTCAGGCAATAAAATAATGTTTCCAGTATTAATATCTGATTTTGCAATGATTTGTGATGTTTTTTTTGTAAATAACAATTGTCAAGACTGTGTTAACTAAAGTTGTTTTGACCAAAAATGTGCAAAAATGGCGCCTAATAATAATAATTTCTCTGTTTTGACATCAGGAAAATTATGTTTGAGAAACAGTGGTTTTTCTTGGACGACGCCATTGGACACCATTACAGCACTGCTTTTGAAATTTTACCTGGAGGAAAACTGCAGCCTGCCAAACCAAAAGAGGAGCAAAATGCAGAGTCTGGTAAGTGTAGTTTATTTGTGTTTTTTTCCATGGAATTAAAAGTAAAATAATTGTCATAAATGTATGCTTTTTTTTCCTGCAGACACGAAGGAGGCCGGCACAGACAACCGTAACATCATGGACGACGGCAAGTCCCAGAAATTGACCCGGGATGACATCGAAACACTTAAAGAGCAAGGCCTAAAGGGTCAGGTACTGCAAAACTCTTTTTTTATTTTTTGCATTTAAAAACTGTACAGTCATTTTTAACATTTCTAAATATATCCCATATGTTCATTTCTTTCCTCTGTAGGAAATCATCCAACAGCTCATCGACAACAGCTCCACCTTCAGAGATAAAACCGAATACGCCCAGGACAAATACATCAAGAAGAAAAAGAAAAAGTGAGACAACGCCACATTCCATAATCAAAACCCTCACATAATATCAATGTCTTATTACAGATACGAGAACACGGTGACTATTCTGAAGCCGACCTGCCGCATCTTGGCGCTCATGTATCACGGACGCGAGCCAGGCAAAATCTGGTGGGTTATAATTTCCCCCCTCTCCCTATCTCACAACATTGCGACTCATATTTTTTATTTTTTTGCCGTGTGCATTGCAGTCACTTGCGATTTGACACGCTGGCCCAGATGCTGACCCTGGCCAACATCCACGCCGGAAGCAAAGTACTGGTGTTTGAGAGTTGCGCTGGCCTGGTGCTGGGCGCCGTCATGGAAAGAATGGGAGGTGAGAGACATCTCTTCCATGCCAAAACATCCCCATTCATTACGGCATTAAATGACTGATTGGAAATTACATTGTCATAAAAATAGATGCCATCTGCTAGTAATAAATGCAGAATAAGTGCTTTCTCGTTTTATGACCACCTCTCGGCATTTAACGACCGTTTCTTCCCGCTCTTCTCATCTAGGCTACGGATCAGTGATCCAAATGTACCCGGGGGGTGCGCCGGTCCGGGCGGGGGTGGAGAACTTCGGCTTCCCCGCTCGCTTTCACGACACGCTGCATGATTTTCCAATCTGGCGAGTCAACGCTTTGCTGGCAGGCACGTTGGACACCGGCGCGAAAGGACCCGCAGCCGGTGAGGGTACACGCCATAACATCAAATATGGCGTATTTTCCAAAAATACTGCTTTTTGATTAAGCAGTATTTTCCAAAAATACTGCTTTTTGATTAAGCAGTATTTTCCCAAAATGCTGCTTTTTGATTAAGCAGTATTACCCAAAAATACTGCTTTTTGATCAAGCAGTATTACCCAAAAATACTGCTTTTTGATCAAGCAGTATTTTCCAAAAATACTGCTTTTTGATCAAGCAGTATTTTCCCAAAATACTGCTTTTTGATCAAGCAGTATTTTCCCAAAATACTGCTTTTTGATCAAGCAGTATTTTCCCAAAATACTGCTTTTTGATTAAGCAGTATTTTCCAAAAATACTGCTTTTTGATTCCGCAGTGTTTTTAGATTTTACAAAATGATTTTTTAACTAAAAAAAAACTGAAAAAATTGTTAAAAAATTACAATTATTGATTTAAAAACTCATTTTTTATAGATCTAAAACAGTGTTTATTTGAGCTTTTTAAATATATTTTTAGATTTTACAACATGATTTTTTAACTCAAAACACAGGGAAAAAATATTAAAAATTACAATGTCATTTGTTGTTTTTGTGCATTCTCAGAAGCCACGCCCACTGAAGTCCAGACCGATGGAGAGCAGCATCGTGACAGCCCAGAGGCGGGCGACCAGGCGGAAACGAATGCCAGCGAAGATCCACCCAAAGACGGCGAGCGCGAAAAAGACAAACAAACCAAAGTATGACAAAATATCCAACGGCATTGACACATTTGGGAGTTTGACCTTCTCTGAAATGTTTTAGATGGAGCTCAAGAGGGTCAAACAAGAGGAAAGACGCAAGAAACTAGCGGCGGCAGCGGCTCTTTTAGAAGGCAGGAACGCAGACGGGTCAGACATGCTATCACATATACTGACAAAACCCAACTTGAGCTCTATTTATCTTAACATTTCATAATCTACTTTTTGATAGATTGGTCATCGCTGCTCGATTCCACCCGTGTCCAGTCCTGATGGGTCTTCTCAAGTTTTTGTCTCCCTCCAGACCGTTTGTTGTCTACTCGCAGTTTAAAGAGGTGAGCAAAATGAAACGGACGTTTGGTCGCCGGACATTTGGTAGCCGATCTAATAAATGATTATAAATTGTAGATATTGCTCCTTTAAGTCCAGTATTTTTTTTTAAGTGAAGCAGATTTTACCGCAAATTATTCTAGTGCTCTATATTGACATTTAAAATAAAATTAAAAGGTACACTCATAATATTAATAATATTTTTTTCTCTCTCTTTCAGCCACTGGTGGAATGCTTCACCAAACTAAAAGAGCAAGGCAGCGCCGTCAACATCCGCCTTTGCAACACCTGGTTACGCCACTATCAGGTGACTTTCTATCTCGCCCAAGTCGTCTCCTTAATATGTTCTGACCCACATTTCTGCACCCCCAGGTGCTGCCCAACAGGACGCATCCCAAACTGCTAATGAGCGGCGGTGGCGGTTACCTCCTCTCGGGCATCACGGTGGCCACGGACAAGCCGGAGCCGACCGGTTCTGAAGAGCCGGCGGCCAAAAAACTCAAACTTACAGAAAACTGAAGGCTCGTCGGTGTTTTCGGGGCGCTTCGGCAACTGAGCTGGCGGGAGTGTCGCTTTGAATTTATCGCCAGTTATGCAAGAAGAGGACAGACACACATTAGTTTTCTTGTTTTTTTTTTTTTTTAATGATGTTTTATTTTGCTGGATATTTGTTGTTGTAAAATAACAAGTTGTAAAATACAATTAAAAGATTCCAATGCAGAATTATTTTTGTTTTCATTTTATGGATGGAAAGTCTGTTGCCAACATGCTTTTATTTGACTTTTATTTACTGTTTTGTATCATAAATTCTGTTTTCTGGTCATTGACGCCAATAAAAGTCCCTAAAAAATTCATTCAAAATGCAGATTTTTTTCTTCTTTTGTACTATAAATAATCCTTTTTGATAGTTTAAACAAAAAAAAACATTATTTTAGTCCCAGAATAACTTTTTTATTGAGCACAAACACTTAAAAAGACAATGACACGAGTCAATATTAGATGATTTCTATTTTTAAACATCAAAAACATTCCCATGCTCACATTGACAATATCACATTAGCACAACACAATGATTAGTAAATATGTTTTAAGCCAGGTTATTTTTTGTATTATACGCACATTTAATTTGGTTTCCATGTAAACAACAAAAGCCACACTTATTCTTTCTCATTTAACTTGGCAGCCATTTTCCTCATTTCCGCATCCATCGCTGCTAAATTCTCCAAAGCTTTTTCCTGCAAAAACATGAAGATGGACCACATTTTTGTCAAATATTTTAAAAACAAAAAACATGCAAATAAGACATTTTGCCGCGGACTATTATATATGTTTGTTGCGCGCCAAGTTGTTGATGTGCGTTGATGCGGCATGTCTGCGGGGAATGGACATTTTCATAATGAGCTGGATTTCCTCCGCGGGTCAGCGAGCTTGAGATGGAACATAGTTTACCCGCAGAAAACTGCAGATTCTGATTCTGCTTATTTTTCGCTATAAAATGCGGTCTTGAACAAACACGGAATTTATTTTTAGGTCTATTTTGACAGTCTGAATGCAAAAGTACCCAAAAAAATCTTATTTTAACTTTAAATTTTAATTAATTGAGTCTAGGGCTGCCTGAAGAAGCACCCCATCAATTTCCGTCATTCTTACAAAACCTATCAATGAAACAAATGTCATTGCATTTTCCTGAACAATGTAGTTATCCAAACCTGATGGGGATGCAGCACCCCCGCCTGACCGTCTGCCTCTGCCGCCTCCTTTTTAGCGAGCTGGTCCATCTCACGAGTCAACAGTTCGGCCACCTGCAAAGAGTCAGACTCGTGTCTAAAGCTCTGAGGACGTAGTAGACTTTGGTCTACCTTGTTTGAGGTGGCTTTGTCTTCTGGTTCCCTCTTGGACCAGGCAGGGTGGTAAAAGCCTCGGTAGATCCAAGGGTTCTTCTTCTCAGCTAGATCCCTGGTGGGTCAAAAACAAACAGACAAGGACATCAACTTTGAATTTAAGCCTTGCTTTTGTCATCACATACCTCAGATCTTGGTTTCCGTCCTGTGCTGGTCTTTTGTCCAAGGTCCAGTACTCTTGACTTCGTTCCCCTTGGGATTCCTCGTCACGCTTGTGCTTTCTCTGGTGGTATCTCCCAGGCCTCCAGTTGGCCTTTTTCTCCCTCCCAGTGTCAAAGTCCCAGTATTCTTGGCTACGTTCTTCAATGGGATCCTCTGAGAGTTCTTGGTCTGGCTGGTGGTCTTTCCCAGTTCTCCACACTCTCTTATATCTGTCAGGATCCACATCCCAAGACTCTTGGCTGCGTTCATCGTCCGACTCCTCTCGGGGTTCCTCTGGGAGTTCTTCATCTCGCTTGAATTTCCTCTGGTGGGGTCTCCTGGACCTCCATTCTCTCTTGTCCCTCCCTGAGTCAAAATCCCAAGATTCCTGACTACGTTCCTGATCCGGGTCTTCCGACAGTTCTTCGTCTCGCTTGAATTTCCTCTGGTAGGGTCTCCTAGACCTCCATTCTCTCTTGTCTCTCTCAGTGTCAAAATCCCAAGACTCCTGACTACGTCCCTCATCCGAGTCCTCCGAGAACTCCTCATCCCTCTTCGGTCTTTTCTGATGGTATCTTCCAATTCTCCATTCCCTTTTGTCCCTCTCATCATCCAGGCCCCAAGACTCCTGGCTGCGATCGTAATCCATGTCTTCTTCGCGCTTATGTCTGGTTTGGTGGTACCTCCCTGGTCTCCATTTTCTCTTGTATCTGTCACTGGCAAAATCCCAAGACTCTTGGCTGCGATCATCATCATCCGACTCCTCTCTGGGTTCCTCTGGGAGTTCCTCATCCCTCTTGAACTTCCTCTGATGGGGTCTTCTAGACCTCCATTCCCTCTTGTCTATCCCAGTATCAAAATCCCAGGATTCCTGACTACGTTCCTGATCCGGATCCTCCGAGAGTTCTTCATCCCTCTTGTATTTCCTCTGATGGGGTCTTCTAGACCTCCATTCTCTCTTGTCTCTGCTGGTCTCAGTGTCAAAATCCCAAGACTCCTGACTACGTTCCTGATCTGGGTCTTCTGAGAGTTCTTCATCCCTCTTGAATTTTCTCTGATGGGGTCTCCTAGACCTCCATTCTCTCTTGTCCCTCCCAGTATCAAAATCCCAGGACTCCTGACTACGTTCCTCATCCGGGTCTTCCGAGAATTCTTCATCCCTCTTGTATTTCCTCTGTTGGGGTCTCCTAGACCTCCATTCTCTCTTGTCTCTGCTGGTCTCAGTGTCAAAATCCCAAGACTCCTGACTGCGCTCCTCATCCGGTTCCTCCAAGACCTCCTGGCCCCTCTTGTGTCTCCTCTGGTGGTACCTCCCGGGCCTCCACTTTCTCTTGTCCCTCTGGTCCTCGAGCCCCCATGACTCCTGACTGCGTTGGTAATCCTCGTCAGACTCTCCCCCTAGACCTAGAGGCTCTTCGTCTCGTTTTGGCTTCTGGTGAAACCTCCCCGGCGTCCAGTTACTTCTCTTCTCCCGTTCCTCCCCCACCTGGTCTTCATCATCCTGGTGTCTCTTCTCCAGACTCCAGGATTCTCCATTTTCTTCCCCGGTCTTCTCTGGTTTTGGCTTCAGGAGGTTTTGGATTTCCAAACCCTGGAGTGCATCGTCTTTGGCTTCATCGTTCTTCTGGTCTGGGGGAACGTGTTGAATTCCTGAAATAGGCCAGGCACGATTGGTCATTTAGCATTTTGTTGTGAATGTACTGACATGTGGTTCAGACCTGCTCGGAGAATCTCCTTGCAATTTTGTTCCAGCTGGGCGTCCGCTGGGGAGAGCGCTTTGGACAAAACCTGGACCAAACATTTTTTCACCTGCATAGCAAATAAGAACTGAATTGATTGGCAGTTAGTCATGTTGTTGTTGTTCTTTTTAAAAGATGAACTAGTTTTTGTCTTGGACCGTTTGAAAGACAGTATATATGTTGTTATTTTTTATTTATGTTCTTAAATAAGTGGACAACAAGTAAGATTCAGTTTTATTTATTTTTGAAAAAAGTTTTTATGACCCCAAAACAAGCTAAAAGATATAAAATATATATAAAATATAAAATGATCTGGATTAAAATGTTTCTGTTTAAAAAATGTGACCATCATTTAAATTCACTAGCCTTTATTTCAATATATATTGTTTTAGAGACATTAAAGGTGAAATAGTTCAGTTTTTGATTCATTTGAAAGACAGTAAATATTGTTATTTTTTTATTTACCTCACATTTACATTGTTTTTTTTACCAATGTCCTCAAATCCATTGACTTACCACATTTTCCCTCTGGCCATCATCCCTCCCCAATGGAAGTGCTTGATTTTCTAGACAGTAAATAAAATATATTTTTGAAAATATCTCAAAATAAATACTCCTTAAGAAAAGTGCAAAGTGAGAAATGTGAACTTACCAGAGACAAAAATCAAGGCCAGGAGGAGAAGAAGAGGAGTGGATGTCATCTTCTGGACTCTGGCGAAGAGATACTGGCGAGGAGGAGGAACGCCACCTCTAATATAAAGGCGCTCAAAGTGGGGGGGGGACGGAGAGAGAGAGAGAAAGCGTGGGAGGGGGGGTCTCGTCTCATGTCATGACTCATTAGACCTGCAGGAAAGAAGCAGAAAGCACTTGTTTTTTATTCCGTCTTGGATAAAATTACCCTTCGCACAGGTGGCGCTTTAAGCGTTATTGAGCGGGAGGTAGGGGGGTGTCGTAGGAGGGATGGAGGGACGGGGGGACGGGGGGTCACGCCGCCGGGAAACCAGAGGCATCACGGTGATAGCCAATCACACACACGGCAAATTTCATTAGCACGTTTTTAGCGATTTTGCAGTACCATAGCGTTCAAAGTGGGATGATGGCATGTGTCGTTAAGCAAAAGGGCCTTCAGAATTTTTGTGGGAGGATTTTATTTTGAAATAGAGTGACATAAAATGTTTTTGAGGAATTTAACAGTAGGATTTAAATTGAAAGTAGTATTTAAATAAGTTTAATTGCATTCCATCTTGTTTTTTTTTCATATCCAATCATCACATTCATTATTTTTTTATGATGCAGGTCGCGGGGGTGATGTAGCCTACCCTATCTCACCTGAAGTCAATCCTTATTAACATAATTAAGGTTAATTATATTCTGGAAATTAAAAAGATATATAGGTGATAGCTGTCCAATCATGTGAGGTGGCATAATTAGACTATCAATTAAAAATTATAATTAGGTACAACTGCAAAAAAAGCAAGATGTCTGATGACTAAACCAAAGGTTAGCCACCTCGTCAATAATTCATCTGGACTTTTCAGCACATTTTTAAGCGTAGCGGTCCCCCAAAGTATAAAAAAATAGCTTACTGACCGCCCGGCAATCGATACTTAGCGCTTATATGAAAGCACTAAATTAGCGCGGCACCCTGAAAGCCGCAGTACGACTGCAGACTGTTTTATTTTAGAGATGTGCTCACTGATGGGGATTTGTTGTTTTTTTTTCAACAATTGGATGTTGGTGTTCATTTTTTGGTGGAGTCAGCGAGAACTTTTATGTTCTTGTCTTTTTACAAGATATCCGAAAACCTTGTGGTGTATTGCCAGGGATGAGTTAGTCATTGTAAACACAAATATGAGAATTTATAGGAGGTATTTTGTACTCTTTTTCATCCACTAAAGGCTCAGAGTTTAGTTTGTGGTCAATTATTTAATGCTTTGGGCTTTAAAGAGATAAAAATAAATACAAAAATGTAAATTACTGTAATTCTATTGTCACCGAAAAGAAAACAACCAAACCTAATGAGCTCTTTAGGGAGGTTAAAAAAGTACTAACGAGCCCATAAGCTTTCTGGTTAAATAATTAATCAGCATTTCATGTCTCTTTTTGTGTCTAATAATTCTTAATCTAATAATAAACAAATGTAAATGTCTATTTTATGTTATGAACCTGAAAACATTCCTTATATTGCTTCTTTGCCTTCCATTATGTGCTTTTCTGGAAGAATGACATTGAGTGAAATGCAACCCGATTATTTGCGATTGTTTCTGCCTGTGGCTGACAGCTGTCAATCAAAGTCATCGCTGATGCTTAATGAGAAAAGACGCTGACCTTTTTTGCAACGTATAATCTTGTTATTTTCAATCGATGGTAAACCGTAACATCATTTGCACCGACGCAACCATAAAAATTTGTTTTGGTCCTATTTTATTACCCAGCCCGGTACAATTGGAAACAACAGGATGTTTTTCCCTACTACAATATAATAGTCTGTATATTCGTTAATTGCTTTAACATGAAAAATTAAAACCCAAAATCAAACCCTAACCCTAACCCTAACCCTAACCCTAACCCTAACCCTAACCCTAACCCCTAACCCTAACCCTAACCCTAACCCTAAAAAAGAGGACATCCATATGAGCGCAATTAACTGCCTGCAGTACCTCTTTTCTCCACAAGACGGTGGAAAAGAGTCGGGTTTGGTTCTATAGAGTTTTGCAAGCACATAATTATTAGTAAAACGGTTGAATTATTTGTTTAAAGTCTACAAATAATGGTCACGGCAGTTAATTTGACTTTGCTAAAGTTTTATTAAGTGAAATGTGGCAGACAACTGCTTTATTTGGCCCGCTGGATGGATACGAAATGATTCTTTTTTTGACTTGTTTGACGCATGTGGGGAAGAGTGATTGGGGAACAATAAAACGTGACTTTTATGAAATGGCATGCGTGCGAGGTCCAAAATACAAACGTTGTCAGCCGACCTCGTTGCCAACAACGATAAAAGGTAAAATTCTATCCGGCATGGGGCGGTTTCAACTTGTTTCCGCATGTGTGGGTGCGATGGATCCGGAAAACAACAAGGCGAACATTTTTACCAAATAAAAGAACTGGCTGGTCATCTATTAGATATAAACAATTTATAGCAACGTTTTGAGCCATTAAATTATTTAAAAAGGCAACATATTGCGGTATTGTTTATTTCATAGCGACTAGATTGCACAAAAGTACATATTAGTGTATTAGTTCTTTTACTTTGAAGAACATTATTTTCTTCATCCTGACCTCTGGTCTAGTTCTGTGCGTTGCTATTTCAGATACATCTTTTGTCTGAACTACTTTTCGCTTTTGCTACATCCAAGGACAGTTTGGATTCTTACGTTAACGTTGGTGAGCAAAAAAAAAAAAAAAAAAGAAAAAAAAATAATTTTAGCAGGATTGCTCGATTTCGAACGTTAATGGCCTGCTGCAGACACGAGATGAGATGCGTGACTACTTGTAAAAATGCTTTCGTAACATAACCATCTGGCCTGTCATGAAGTACCCCATCGCCGCTTAAGAAGGTAAATATAACATTTACTTTTAAATCGCATCCCGAATATGTAATTTTCATGTTAATCATGTAGATTTCAGTAGATATAGGACCGATCGATACATAATAATGGTCACTTTGGGGGTTTGTTTACAAATAAAAAGTCACGTGATACTTAAAAAAACGTGCTTATTTTTTTTAATTTTTATATATAAATCTTTTTATGACTACTTATTTATATGTGCATTTTATAATGAAGCTTTAAATTCTAATTGTATTTAATGTAATTTAATTTACTGATAAAATGTACATAATTTTGATGTATTTTATTGACATATTTATTGGAATTATTATTATTATTATTATGATTTTTCTTAGTGAGTGCTATCCGTCAATCTATCAACAATGGAGTTGTCCCGGGTGACCCTGACTGTCAGAGGAGAAACGTGTCCAGGTTTGTGAACATGACGCAACAACTACAACATATAATTACTTTCTACACACCCCTTGCAAAATTGCACTGAAACATAAAGTGTACTCCTCCAGTTCCATGACATAAATTCATAACGCTTTGACAAGAGTTGGACCAAACAAAAGCAGTAATAGAACTACTATCACTAATAAAAATTCTCAATTTCTACTGTCCATTGGATAAAAGACTCATAATGTCTTATGTAACCCTTGGATCGAAGTAGCACTTGGTTCCTACTTGGTTCCTCAGGGGAGGTGATTGCCGTGGTTGGGAGTTGTGCATCCCTGGGGAGCTGGAGCTACCAAAAAGCCGTCATCTTGGACGCCCATAGCGACGAAGGGTATGTCAAACCTTAGTTTTTCCCCATTCCACAACAGCAAAACTGAAATATTCCTTTTACAACTGCAGTATTCTCCTTGACTTTATCAGGAATACATGGATCGCAACCGTCTCCGTTCCCAGGGGAGTCAAAGTCAAGTACCGGTACTTCAAGGGCTTCTTTCTGGACGCAAAAGTAAGTTTTGATTTCTTTTTGAATAAACTCAATTCATCATTTTTCTATCTTGACCTTCATGAAGAACATAAACAATTATCTAATCTCGTCACAGCTGCACAAATGCTTCATTTGCGCACGTCAACACATTTGTTAATCATTAAAATCGACGTATTACATAAGATACCATTCATTTCACCCGTCATGCATTAAGAATGTGGAAATAAAACCTGAATATTGTTCTTGCAGAGTGTTGGCGATCCTTGTCAGGTGATTGTCAATGTGTGGGAGAGCCATCGTCACCCCCGCTCCGTCACTCCCACAGGTATTAAAAGTAAAGATAAAATGGAAGAAAGGGTATTTTATAAATATATATATTGTTGGATAGGATAATAGTTTTTACTCTGCTTCAAATGCTGTTTTCCTTCGTTGCAGGATTGCAGCTAAATGTTATTGATGGCCATTTTGGAATGCACAGTAAGTCGAAGAGACTCAAAAAACAACTATGTTTTGAGACCTACAGCAACAGACTCGAAACTGAACATAAAATATGATTCTGTTCCTCATTAAAAAAAACCCAACAGCTAATAAACTTCCTTGTCAGCAACCACAACAGACAAAATGTCCTCCCTCGCTGTAGATGGAGCAGAGTGCATCGATGGCGGTTGGCTGACATGCCAGACGGAAATCCGCCTGCGTCTTCACTATTCCAAGACATCTCCAGTGTCCATCACCAAGAAGAAGTTCAAAAAGTCTCGTTTCAGGTATTCCAAAAACCTCTTCTGAGATCCAAACAATCGCAAACATCCCAAAATGTTCAACTCGCCATCTTCTCAGAATCAAACTGACCCTGGAAGGGGTTGAGGAGGAGGATGAGGAAGATGAAGACCAGACGGAGAACCCACACAATGTGGCATCCCCCCACAAGGTGCCCACCACCCTGGAGATCAGCATGATCAGCCCCAAATGCTACAAGTCCCGGCACTCGCAGCCCGAATGCGGCTACGCCCTGGAGCCCTCGCGGTGGACCGAGTACAGCATCCACAGCATGGACCCTGACAACCTGGAGCTCACCTTTGAGTTTTTTGAGGTGAGAAGACTGTTGAAACCAGCCCTCAAAATTATAGTGTGTTTAATATCTAAATAGCTACTGTTTTCAACAGTACTTAGATAGCAAACAGTACTTGGATATTAAACAGTGCTTGCATATTAAACAGTACTTACATATTAAACAGTACTACTTAGATATTAAACAGTACTAAGATATTAAACAGTACTAAGATATTAAACAGTACCTGGATATTAAACAGTACTTAGATATTAAACAGTACTTAGATACTAAACAGTACTTTGATACTAAACAGTACTTAGATACTAAACAGTACTTGGATATTAAACAGTACTTACATATTAAACAGTACTTAGATATTAAACTGTACTTAGATATTAAACAGTACTTACATATTAAACAGTACTTAGATATTAAACAGTACTTAGATATTAAACAGTACTTAGGTATTAAACAGTACTTAGATATTAAACAGTACTTGGATATTAAACAGTACTTAGATATTGAACATTACTTAGATATTAAACAGTACTCAGATATTAAACAGTACTTTGATACTAAACAGTACTTACATATTAAACAGTACTTACATATTAAACAGTACTTACATATTAAACAGTACTTACATATTAAACAGTACTTAGATATTAAACAGTACTTACATATTAAACAGTACTTACATATTGAACAGTACTTAGATATTAAACAGTACTTAGATACAGAGAAGACCACCTGTTAGAGTTTTGAATGAGGCCATCTTGTAACCAATGCCTCCATTTTCAGGAGGATATGGGCGAGCATGTGGTCCAGGGCGACGTTCACCCGGGCCACGTGGGCACCGCCTGCCTTCTGTCTTCCACCTTCTTGGAGAGTGGCAGAGACCACGGTCTGGTCACCTTGCCCATCATGGGCCGCAACTCCAGGCAGACCATTGGCAAAGTTCGAGGTGAGTTACCCGTTGAGGTCACCAGGAGGGAGAAACTGAATGATCCTTCTGGTCATAGTGGACTACCTGGTGATCCGACCCATCCCGGGACTCCCCTGCGGGATGAGCGCCACCTTCAGCAAGTACTGGAAGAAAGGACGAGCCCTCGATGTTGGCCACCGTGGAGCCGGAAGTACACAGGCTGCCAAGTAATATTTTGCGTCCAATGACCTTCTCAGGTTGGCTGTGGACTTTCCCACATGCCCTATTTTTGTTTCCCAGGCATCACAGAGTTAGAGAGAACACCATCGCCTCGTTTAAGAGCGCCGCCAAGCACGTATGTATACCTGACCATATTTTACAGACTATAAGTCCAGCTTTTTTGTAATACAAAAAGTGTTTGTACTTGTTATTTTGATTTAATATAACCCAGATGCAGTTGTTCCTGTTTCTTCTGCTTATTCTTTGGTTGCAGTGACTTATTTACTGAAAAATGATGATATTTTTGAACACACAGGGGGCCGCCTACGTGGAGTTTGACGTTCACCTCAGCAAGGACGCCGTACCCATCGTCTACCATGACCTCACCTGCTGCATCGCCACTAAAAAGAAGGTAACGAGCCTTGAATTTCAGGTTACCATGCACACTAGTACAAAGAGGACTTTATCTTGACATTATTTTGGTTTTGCAGAAAAACAATCACACTCTGGAACTCATCGAGGTGCCTGTTAAAGATCTGACATTTGATCAGCTGCAGCTTCTAAAGGTCAAAAATATTTTCTAAAAAAAAACATCTGGCTCACTTTTTTATAGAGAGCAAAAGTTATAAATGCACATTTTGGGAATTTCTAGTTAAGTTATTGTTTGTTTTGAATGTTTACTCAGCTGGCACACGTCACTGCTATGAAGGAGAGCGATCTCAAAGGTCTGTTTTTGCTTTGTTTTAAAAAGCTAATTCACTCTTAACATTGGATTACTAGTTAACCACCCAGTGTTTTTATTTTCAGATGTGATGGAGGACGATGACGAGATCGACGAGCACCAGCCTTTTCCCTCGCTCTCACAGGTATAACACACACAAAAAAAACATTCTTAGTTTTGTTTAGTTCTACAACTTTCATGCCATCCCATTTTCGCAGCTCTTTCACGCTCTCCCCGAACAAGTGGGCTTCAACATCGAACTGAAGTGGATCTGTCAGATGAAGGTAACATACCGTAAAACCTAAATTCTCCACAACTAAACCAATGGAAGGAGCATAAATGGACAATATTTCTCATTCCAGGATGGGTCATGGGAAGGCAACTTGTCATCCTACTACAACATGAACAAGTTCCTAGACATTATTTTGTCTTGCGTTCTGCGGGAAGGAGGCGATAGACGAATCGTCTTCTCCTGCTTCGACCCGGACATCTGCTCCATGTAAGCCAAGTCATACCTGAAAAATATATTGAAGGACAAATACAATATATTCACAACTATAAGGCGCTCTTAAATTTTTGTTAGACATCTCTGCAAATGACAAATAGACGCACATTTGACCTCAAATGAACTCAATATTCCCATTTTTTTATCTTCCTTAGGGTGCGCCGCAAGCAGAACAAGTATCCCATCCTTTTCCTGACACAAGGCATCTCACAAAAATACCCGGAACTGATGGACATCCGTTGCCAGACCACCGAGTTCGCCATGAGCTTCGCTCAGAGCGAGGACATCCTAGTATGACCTACACACATTCCCATTTTCGCATGACAAATGACCTCATTGTCCCAAATCGTTCAATCCAGGGCATTAGCGCTCATACCGAGGAGCTGCTGACGAACTTCAACCTCATCGACGAGGCTCACGGAAAAGGACTGGTCGTCTTCAGCTGGGGCGACGACAACAATGATCCTGAGAACCGGAGGAAGCTCAGGGAGCAGGGCATCGACGGGCTCATCTACGACAGGTAAAAAACATAAACAAATCAATCCTATGTGATTACACGACCTAAAATACATCTTTTTACCGTTATCATCAATGCTAAGCCAATCAACCGCATCCCTAATGGCTTATTCACAACAATAAGGGTTTATTTTGGTTTAGTGGCGGTCCACTTGATATTCTACAAATCTGCATTTCAGCAGGTTGTTTATTTCACTTCTGTTTATTTCTCGCAATGTTTCAATGCTCGCAGAAATGAAGAACCCTCCTCTGCTTGTGTCTACATTCCATCAAGAAATTCCTCTTTTTTGATTAACTCTTTCCCTTTTTGTCCACCCCCAGAATTACCGACAATTTGCTGCCAAATTCTGAGTCGAGTCCCCCAGATTGCTGTAATGTCTTTCTGGCATTTTCATGCTTGGTTGCTCATATTTGACAATGGAAAGCAGGAGCTTGTACTTGATAATACATGCCAGTTGTCATCCCAATATGTACTTTGGGTCAAGACCAAAAACAAAATGGTCGGTCAACTGCCCTGCCTTATCAATGCTTTTTGTACCCTGGCATTTTAACAGCAGTGAACGGCTTGCATGTGGCATTTGGTGTGTTGGATGCGTTTCCTTCTCAAACGTCACGCATGGAAATCTTCCTCAACATTGCGTGTTTTTATTGTCAAGGTTTTTACTGGTCTTAAGAGTCAAGAACAAAGACTCAGCCGCGCACCATCCGCCATTGGGTTAAAAATGATAGTCCTTAACAGGATTACAGCCTCGCTTTACTTTGAAAGCTTAAAAGCTCATCGGCCTTCTGCTGCTACTGTTGATATTTTTGTGTGTCTCACACGATGCTGAAAAATACTTCATTGAGTTTGTTATCTGTCATTAACACAAAGGGAGGACTTGGCGAGCAGCTGTGACGGGTCGGTTATGTTATGCTATCTCCAAACTAGTTCAGATCCTGATGAGAATGTACTGTTTAATATTTAAGTACTGTTTAATATCTAAGCACTGTTTAATATCTAAGTACTGTTTAATATCTAAGCACTGTTTAATATAAAAGTACTGTTTAATATCTAAGCAGTACTGTTTAATATCTAAGTACTGTTTAATATCTAAGTACTGTTTAATATCTAAGTACTGTTTAATATCTATAAGCAGTACTGTTTAATATCTAAGTAGTACTGTTTAATATCCAAGTAGTATTCTTTAATATCTAAGTACTGTTTAATATCTAAGTACTGTTTAATATCTAAGCAGTACTGTTTAATATCTAAGCAGTACTGTTTAATATCTAAGTAGTATTCTTTAATATCTAAGTAGTATTCTTTAATATCTAAGTAGTATTCTTTTATATCTAAGTACTGTTTAATATCTAAGTACTGTTTAACATCTAAGTACTGTTTAATATCTAAGTACTGTTTAATATCTAAGTACTGTTTAATATCTAAGTACTGTTTAATATCTAAGCAGTACTGTTTAATATCTAAGTAGTATTCTTTAATATCTAAGTAGTATTCTTTTATATCTAAGTACTGTTTAATATCTAAGTACTGTTTAATATCTAAGTACTGTTTAACATCTAAGTACTGTTTAATATCTAAGTACTGTTGATTATCTAAGTACTGTTTAATATCTAAGTACTGTTTAATATCTAAGTACTGTTTAATATCTAAGTACTGTTTAATATCTAAGTACTGTTTAATATCAAAGTACTGTTTAATATCTAAGTACTGTTGACACCAGCTCTCAAAATGATATTAATGAGAGAGTTTACTATCTAAATGTCTACTGTTTTCAACAGTACTTGGATATTAAACTCCCTCTCTTAGATACCAAACGTCCGAGCAGCCTTGTGTCATTTATTTTAAGGTGGAGTAAGGTTGCATTGCTTTGGTGTTAAGCTGGGTTGTAAAATGGACTTCCAAAGACGCAAGGCAAACATGGGTGGCTGAATGTGTTTTTTATTTTGCCTCATTTTCGTTCAAACAAACCACAAAGCATTGATTGTATGTTAACGCTACGTCAAATGCTTTCTGCAGGATCTGTGAGGAGCAATTGGAACAGCCCAACTTCTTCCAGGTGGAGGAACAGCACTCCTTGCGGGAGGTCATCACCGAGGAGACCCTCAAGAGCCCAGACTGCTCCTGCTACTCCATACCGTGCTCTTCGGCACCCTGCGCGAGCGGCAAGGAGCGGGCCTGCAGTGGCAGCGCCGAGTCCGACTCGGGACTCAGCTCCTCGTAGGCTTGGTGTGTATAAAATTCCAACTGCATGTTGATTGTCACAATGATGCCTGTGATTTGTGGAAATCTACCATTTGTAGTTTTTGCCATCAAATACACCTTCCACAAGCTTTAAACATATGTCAACATACTAGGACTGACTTTTCAAACCTATTTTGAATGTATTTCAACACAAAAATACACAATTGCTAGGTAATTTTTAACATGAATAATTGAAAAATCACAGTGGATTAAAGTTGCATGTGCCATTATTTGACATTTATTTTATGCCTGTAGTCATTACCATAAAGCAGTAGAAATATTTTTTAAAAATAGTAGCTAATAGGACTTTTTAGCCTGGCTTACATGAAGTTTTACCTTTATTTTTAGTTTTGTTATTTTTTTGCTGATTATACATGTAATCTTTCATGAATTTCAAAACTTGAGGTAATCATTTTCTCGCACTTCAATGCAATGTCACCTTTAAACTTGAGACGAGTGGATATTGTGCGTTTGTGTCAGTCATTTCGATGATTTATCACATATCAGGTTCACGTCAGGTAATTTTTATTTGTTTGTTTAATGTAAATAGGAAGCCTTTTTGGTGGGGGACTATTTTTGCCTTCTGTTACATTTTCTAGTTCCCCACAGTAAAGTACAGTAATTCATAGCACTAGTACTTTATCATGCGATGACATGTAAACAATCTTGCATTTTGACACCATGAGTTGCCACAACAGGTTGTGAAAAAGCATGTTGATCTTTTAATTGTATAATTAAAGAATCTAACTTAACCTGTCCTTGATTGTTGTTGTTTTTTTTCAGGCAAATGGAAAAATTATTAAATGCACAAAACCTCCATTAATAATCCACATTACCATTACAGGCATGTTTTTTCTTTAATAATAATAAAAGTCTTGATGTTGAATTACAGCAACATAACTGAGGTAGTGATTTACCAACAACTTTATTATTATAAAATAAAGGAAAAAATAGCCCAACTTTATATTATAAAATAAAGAATATTTTAACTTATGTATAAAAAGGGGACCAGTCAAGGAACTTAAAGAATACTTGGCATATTCAATCATAAAATGAATGAAATTAAAAATACTGAGGAAAAGTTTACAAATATTCTCACGTAAAAAATATACTTTAAACTACAAGACTAAAACGGAAGTGTTAAATCGTATCAATTAACGTTGAACTGGATGTTGTAGTTCTTTCAAGCGTGCAGATCAATACAGGAAGTGGTTGTAGGCCGGAAATAAACTACAACTCCCATTTACCACTAAATCTGTTAACTCAGTCGCGGGTAAACCCATCGCCAGTAATCCCCGCACCTTCAACTCCTCTGCGGTATTTTTCCGCATTTAACTCAAAATACACCCCTTAACACACAAAAAATGGACAACAGTGGCAAAGAAAAAGAAGCTATACAGCTAATGGCCGACGCCGACAAGAAATGCAAGTCGTCAGGTTCTTTTTTGGGAGGAATGTTCGGCGGGTAAGTAACCATGTACGAGTATACATTATTGTCGCATATTCTCTTGTAATTCATATAAACATGTATTACGTAACCAAATAAAAGGGCGACGGCACGTTATTCGTGTTTTTGTACTAATTAGCCGACCTCCCGTTACTGTAAACAATTAGTTCGTCATTATTTTATATTACATATGTAGGACATTTCTTTCTACTTTACGGCAGCTGCCTAAAGATCTTACGTGCCGACAACGAGTCTGAACGATGTCTTTTCATTGATGAATTATAAGTGAATTGGAATACTGCCGCTTTTAAAAAGCACGTTAACAGTTATTTGAATTTGTTATGCACTTACACTAATCAAAATTATGTAAAGACAAGTGTTTATTTCACGATAATAACTGTCTGACCATGCAGTGACGTCATATCGTTTTCCCTAATTCAATGGCCGAGTCGTTAATTAGTATAACCACGTATGTATTCAGATCAATAGGTTACACTTTGAAGCAATTTATTGAATCTTTCTTTTCTCTTTTTTTATAGAGGGCATCATCACAAAGTGGAGGAAGCCTGTGAAATGTACTGCAGAGCAGCCAACATGTTCAAGATGGCCAAGAACTGGAGTGGTGAGATAAGAACCTGAATAATAATTAATAATACCCAGCACTTTAGGAAGATGCTGCCAGATACCTAGAGACAGACTACAAAAGGCAATATTAAACTACAGATTCATTTGAGTTGATTTTTATTTATAGGTGCCGGTGGAGCATTTTGCAAGGCCGCTCACCTTCACATGCAATTGCAGAATAAACACGACTGCGCCACTAGTTTCATCGATGCTGGCAACGCGTACAAGAAATCTGATCCCAATGGTAAGGATAGTGACTGGTGACATGAAACCGTAATAAAGCCTGCAAAATAAAAATAAAATCTCCAGGAAAATTTAAATTGTATGAATAGAATGAATGGAATTGCTTTAAGTTGTCATATTTTAACTCCTGGCAGCCATTTTGTGTCTTGTCTGTTCTTCCACTTCTAACTTTTGTCCTGCTACGTAGCCTAGCATGTAGTATGTCTTAAAATTTCTTTCCTCATTTTCCTTCTTCATGCTGCCAAAAGAGGCAATCAAGTGTTTTAATGCCGCCATCGATATTTACACAGACATGGTAAGAATATGTATGAAAAAAAACAGACATGTTACCAGATACACAAGATGTGTAATGCTATCCTATTGAAGGCTGTATCAAAAAATTCAACTGGCTCTGGCATGTATTTATTAAGTATTAAATACTTACTAGGGAAGGTTCACCATCGCGGCCAAACATCACATCAGTATCGCCGAAATCTACGAGGCTGAGTTGGTGGATATTGAAAAAGTACAGTGAAAATTTATTCTGGAATTAGTTGGCACTATCATGTGAAAAAATTAATAATAAACACGACATACAACAATATTTCTTTTAACTCCTGCCCAGGCAATTGCACATTATGAGCAAGCAGCAGACTACTACAAGGGAGAAGAATCAAACAGGTATTCTAAAGTATCCATAAATGCAAGGAATCCATATTGAAGTGAAATAAATCAAAATATATCTAGAAATAACTCCTGCATTGATAAACAAAAACGTGATTAGTATACAATCAATTAAATTGTGTATCTATATTAAGACATTGTTTCTTCCTATAGTTCAGCCAACAAGTGTTTATTGAAGGTTGGGGCCTACTGTGCTCAGCTGGAGCAGTACCAGAAGGCCATTGAGATCTATGAACAGGTAAAACCTAGTCACATAGAATAAAAAAATAAAAAATAAAGACATGGGGCATGGCATTGATCTCTGTGGGACACCGTGAGCCAAAAATACACATGTACACTCATGTATACACATGTACACACATGTATACACATGTACACGCTTGTACACGCTTGTAAGCACTTGTACACGCTTGTAGGCGCTTGTACACGCTTGTACACCCTTGTACACTCTTGTACACTCTTGTACACTCTTGTACACTCTTGTACACTCTTGTACACACTTGTACACTCTTGTACACTCTTGTACACCCTTGTACACGCTTGTACACGCTTGACACGCTTGTACACCCTTGTACACGCTTGTGCACCCTTGTACACGCTTGTACACGCTTGTACACGCTTGTACACCCTTGTAGACGCTTGTACACCCTTGTACACGCTTGTACACGCTTGTACACGCTTGTACACCCTTGTAGACGCTTGTACACCCTTGTACACCCTTGTACACGCTTGTACACCCTTGTACACGCTTGTACACGCTTGTACACGCTTGTACACTCTTGTACACGCTTGTACATGCTTGTACACGCTTGTGTACTCTTGTGTACACGCTTGTGTACTCTTGTGTACATGCTTGTGTACTCTTGTGTACATGCTTGTGTACACGCTTGTGTACTCTTGTGTACACGCTTGTGTACACGCTTGTGTACACGCTTGTGTACTCTTGTGTACTCTTGTGTACTCTTGTGTACTCTTGTGTACTCTTGTGTACTCTTGGACACTCTTGGACACTCTTGGACACTCTTGGACACTCTTGGACACTCTTGGACACTCTTGTACACGCTTGTACACGCTTGTTCACGCTTGTACACGCTTGTACACGCTTGTACACCCTTGTACACCCTTGTA
The DNA here is from genome assembly GCF_051989575.1 of Stigmatopora nigra. Taxonomy (NCBI): domain Eukaryota; kingdom Metazoa; phylum Chordata; class Actinopteri; order Syngnathiformes; family Syngnathidae; genus Stigmatopora; species Stigmatopora nigra. The sequence goes on along the minus strand of NC_135509.1, from coordinate 2,291,461 downwards.
CACCCTTGTACACCCTTGTACACGCTTGTACACCCGTGTACACCCTTGTGCACCCTTGTGCACGCTCGTACACCCTTGTACACCCTTGTACACCCTTGTACACCCTTGTACACGCTTGTACACGCTTGTACACGCTTGTACACGCTTGTACACGCTTGTACACGCTTGTACACGCTTGTACACGCTTGTACACTCTTGTACACGCTTGTACACGCTTGTACACTCTTGTGTACACGCTTGTGTACACGCTTGTGTACTCTTGTGTACTCTTGTGTACTCTTGTGTACTCTTGTGTACTCTTGTGTACTCTTGTGTACTCTTGTGTACTCTTGTGTACTCTTGTGTACTCTTGTGTACTCTTGTGTACTCTTGTGTACTCTTGTGTACTCTTGTGTACTCTTGTGTACTCTTGTGTACTCTTGTGTACTCTTGTGTACTCTTGTGTACTCTTGTGTACTCTTGTGTACTCTTGTGTACTCTTGTGTACTCTTGTGTACTCTTGGACACTCTTGGACACTCTTGGACACTCTTGGACACTCTTGGACACTCTTGGACACTCTTGTACACGCTTGTACACGCTTGTACACGCTTGTACACGCTTGTACACGCTTGTACACGCTTGTACAGGCTTGTACACGCTTGTACACGCTTGTACACGCTTGTACACGCTTGTGTACGCTTGTGTACGCTTGTGTACTCTTGTGTACTCTTGTGTACTCTTGTGTACTCTTGTGTACTCTTGTGTACTCTTGTGCACTCTTGTGCACTCTTGTGCACTCTTGTGTACTCTTGTACACTCTTGTGTACTCTTGTGCACTCTTGTACACTCTTGTGTACTCTTGTACACTCTTGTACACTCTTGTGTACTCTTGTACCCTCTTGTACCCTCTTGTACCCTCTTGTACCCTCTTGTACCCTCTTGTACCCTCGTGTACCCTCGTGTACCCTCTTGTACACTCTTGTACACTCTTGTACACTCTTGTACACCCTTGGACACTCTTGGACACTCTTGGACACCATTGGACACCCTTGGACACCCGTGTACACCCTTGGACACGCTTGTACACGCTTGTACACGCTTGTACACGCTTGTACACGCTTGTACACGCTTGTACACGCTTGTACACGCTTGTACACGCTTGTACACGCTTGTACACGCTTGTACACGCTTGTACACGCTTGTACACGTTTGTACACGTTTGTACACCCTTGTACACGTTTGTACACCCTTGTACATGTTTGTACATGTTTGTACACCCTTGTACACGCGTGTACACCCTTGTACACCCTTGTACGCTCTTGTACGCCCTTGTACACTCTTGTACACCCTTGCGCACTCTTGCGCACTTGTACACTCTTGAGTACTCTTGTGCACGCTTGTGTACTCTTGTGCACGCTTGTGTACTCTTGTGCACTCTTGTGCACTCTTGTGTACTCTTGTGCACGCTTGTGCACTCTTGTGTACTCTTGTGTACTCTTGTGCACTCTTGTGTACCCTTGTGCACTCTTGTGTACTCTTGTGCACTCTTGTGTACTCTTGTGTACTCTTGTGTACTCTTGTGTACTCTTGTGTACTCTTGTGTACTCTTGTGTACTCTTGTGTACTCTTGTGTACTCTTGTGTACTCTTGTGTACTCTTGTACACTCTTGTGTACTCTTGTACACTCTTGTGTACTCTTGTACACTCTTGTGTACTCTTGTACACTCTTGTGCACCCGTGTACACCCTTGTACACCCGTGGACACCCTTGTACACCCGTGGACACCCTTGTACACCCGTGGACACCCTTGTACACCCGTGGACACCCTTGTACACCCGTGGACACCCTTGTACACCCGTGGACACCCTTGTACACCCGTGGACACCCTTGTACACCATTGTACACCCTTGTACACCCTTGTACACCCTTGTACACCCTTGTACAACCTTGTACACCCTTGTACAACCTTGTACACCCGTGTACAACCTTGTACACCCTTGTACAACCTTGTACACCCTTGTACAACCTTGTACACGCTTGTACACGCTTGTGTACTCTTGTGCACGCTTGTGTACTCTTGTGCACGCTTGTGCACGCTTGTGCACGCTTGTGCACGCTTGTTTACGCTTGTTTACTCTTGTGTACTCTTGTGTACGCTTGTGTACGCTTGTGTACGCTTGTGTACTCTTGTGTACTCTTGTGTACTCTTGTGTACTCTCTTGTACTCTTGTGTATACTCTTGTGGACTCTTGTGGACTCTTGTGGACTCTTGTGGACTCTTGTGGACTCTTGTGGACTCTTGTGGACTCTTGTGGACTCTTGTGGACTCTTGTGGACTCTTCTGGACTCTTGTGGACTCTTGTACACTTTGTGGACTCTTGTACACTCTTGTGGACTCTTGTACACTCTTGTGGACTCTTGTACACTCTTGTGTACTCTTGTACACTCTTGTACACCCGTGGACAACCGTGGACACCCTTGTACACCCTTGTACACGCTTGTACACCCTTGTACACGCTTGTACACGCTTGTACACGCTTGTACACGCTTGTACACCCTTGTACAACCTTGTACACGCTTGTACACTCTTGTACACGCTTGTGTACTCTTGTGTACTCTTGTGTACTCTTGTGTACTCTTGTGCACTCTTGTGCACTCTTGTGCACTCTTGTGCACTCTTGTGCACTCTTGTGCACTCTTGTGCACTCTTGTGCACTCTTGTGCACTCTTGTGTACTCTTGTACACTTGTGTACTCTTGTGCACTCTTGTGTACTCTTGTACACTCGTGTGTACTCTTGTGTACTCTTGTACACTCTTGTACACTCTTGTGTACTCTTGTACCCTCTTGTACCCTCGTGTACCCTCGTGTACCCTCGTGTACCCTCTTGTACACTCTTGGACACTCTTGGACACCCGTGGACACCCTTGTGCACTCTTGTGCACCCTTGTACACGCTTGTACACTCTTGTACACCCGATGACACCCTTGTACACCCTTGTGCACCCTTGTACACGCTTGTACACGCTTGTACACCCTTGTACACGCTTGTACACGCTTGTACATGCTTGTACACCCTTGTACACCCTTGTACACGCTTGTACACGCTTGTACACGCTTGTACACTCTTGTACACCCTTGTACACCCTTGTGCACGCTTGTGCACTCTTGTGCACTCTTGTGCACTCTTGTGCACTCTTGTGCACTCTTTTGCACTCTTGTGCACTCTTGTGCACTCTTGTGTACTCTTGTGCACTCTTGTACCTTCTTGTGCACTCTTGTACCTTCTTGTACCTTCTTGTACCTTCTTGTACCCTCTTGTACCAACGTGTACCAACGTGTACCCTCTTGTACCCTCTTGTACCCTCTTGTACACTCTTGTACACTCTTGTACACTCTTGTACACTCTTGTACACTCTTGGACACCCTTGGACACCCGTGTTCACCCGTGTACACTCTTGTACACCCTTGTACACGCTTGTACACGCTTGTACACGCTTGTACACGCTTGTACACGCTTGTTTACGCTTGTACACGCTTGTACACGCTTGTACACGCTTGTACACCCTTGTACACCCTTGTACACCCTTGTACACGCTTGTACACCCTTGTACACCCTTGTACACCCTTGTACACCCTTGTACGCCCTTGTACACTCTTGTACACCCTTGCGCACTCTTGCGCACTTGAACACTCTTGTGTACTCTTGTGCACGCTTGTGCACGCTTGTGTACTCTTGTGCACTCTTGTGTACTCTTGTGCACGCTTGTGTACTCTTGTGCACGCTTGTGTACTCTTGTGCACTCTTGTGTACTCTTGTGCACGCTTGTGCACTCTTGTGTACTCTTGTGTACTCTTGTGTACTCTTGTGTACTCTTGTGTACTCTTGTGTACTCTTGTGTACTCTTGTGTACTCTTGTGTACTCTTGTGTACTCTTGTGTACTCTTGTGTACTCTTGTGCACTCTTGTGCACTCTTGTACACTCTTGTACACTCTTGTGTACTCTTGTACACTCTTGTGTACTCTTGTACACTCTTGTGTACTCTTGTACACTCTTGTACACTCTTGTGCACTCTTGTGTACTCTTGTACACTCTTGTACACTCTTGTACACTCTTGTGCACTCTTGTACACTCTTGTACACTCTTGTACACTCTTGTACACTCTTGTACACTCTTGTACACTCTTGTACACTCTTGTACACTCTTGTACACCCGTGGACACCCGTGGACACCCGTGGACACCCGTGGACACCCGTGGACACCCTTGTACACCCGTGGACACCCGTGTACACCCGTGGACACCCTTGTACACCCTTGTACACCCTTGTACACCCTTGTACAACCTTGCACAACCTTGTACAACCTTGTACAACCTTGTACACCCGTGTACACCCGTGTACACCCGTGTACACCCTTGTACACCCTTGTACACCCGTGTACACCCTTGTACACCCGTGTACACCCGTGTACACCCGTGTACACCCTTGTACACGCTTGTACACGCTTGTGCACGCTTGTGCACGCTTGTGCACTCTTGTGTACTCTTGTGCGCGCTTGTGTACTCTTGTGTACTCTTGTGCACGCTTGTGTACTCTTGTGCACGCTTGTGTACTCTTGTGTACTCTTGTGTACTCTTGTGTACTCTTGTGTACTCTTGTGCACTCTTGTGCACTCTTGTGCACTCTTGTGCACTCTTGTGCAGTCTTGTGCACTCTTGTCTACTCTTGTACACTCTTGTGCACTCTTGTACACTCTTGTGCACTCTTGTGCACTCTTGTACACGCTTGTACACGCTTGGACACCCGTGTACACGCTTGGACACCCGTGTACACGCTTGGACACCCGTGTACACGCTTGGACACCCGTGTACACGCTTGGACACGCTTGTACACGCTTGTACACGCTTGTACTCCTTGTACACGCTTGCACACGCTTGTACACGCTTGCACACGCTTGTACACGCTTGTACACGCTTGTACACGCTTGTACACGCTTGTACACGCTTGTACACGCTTGTACACGCTTGTACACGCTTGTACACGCTTGTACACGCTTGTACACGCTTGTACACGCTTGTACACGCTTGTACACGCTTGTACACGCTTGTACACGCTTGTACACGCTTGTACACGCTTGTACACGCTTGTACACGCTTGTACACGCTTGTACACGCTTGTACACGCTTGTACACGCTTGTACACGCTTGTACACGCTTGTACACGCTTGTACACGCTTGTACACGCTTGTACACGCTTGTACACGCTTGTACACGCTTGTACACGCTTGTACACGCTTGTACACGCTTGTACACGCTTGTACACGCTTGTACACGCTTGTACACGCTTGTACACGCTTGTACACGCTTGTACACGCTTGTACACGCTTGTACACGCTTGTACACGCTTGTACACGCTTGTACACGCTTGTACACGCTTGTACACGCTTGTACACGCTTGTACACGCTTGTACACGCTTGTACACGCTTGTACACTCTTGTACACTCTTGTACACTCTTGTACACCCGTGGACACCCGTGTACACCCTTGTACACTCTTGTATACGCTTGTACACGCTTGTACACTTGTACACACTACACTTGTACACACATATATCCTTGATGTATAAGCAGGTTGGTGCTAGCACAATGGACAACCCACTGCTAAAGTACAGCGCCAAGGAGTATTTCTTTAAAGCGTCGCTGTGTCACTTTATTGTGGACGAACTCAACGCCAAGGTAAGTGTGTTTTTTTGCGTTCTCTTTACCTACTTCATGGAGAGTTAACATGTGGTCCCCTTGCAGATCGCTGTGGAAAAATACGAGGAGATGTTCCCGGCTTTTACCGATTCCAGAGAATGCAAACTGTTGAAGGTACACGCTCATCCGATTCTCCTTGTTTTTGTTCTTAAACCCATTCCTTTTTTTAATTTTTATATTTTTTAAAGAAACTGCTGGAAGCTCATGAAGAACAGAACAGTGAAGCTTTCACAGAAGCGGTAAGTCTGCATAGAAAGTCCAAGTAAACATTCATGCAGTATGACTACTGTGTCTTGAGTACACATTTATTCAAAAGTTTCAGCTTTTACATGTGTTTTTTCATCTCAATTTAAATTAGGTGCGGCGAGCTGTAGGTTCTGTCGGAATTCTTTCAAAGTATTTATTGGTCCCAAAAGTTTTTTGAAATAAACACCGATATTTTCTCTCCCTCAGGTGAAGGAGTTCGACTCCATCTCACGTCTGGACCAGTGGCACACCACGCTGTTGTTACGTATCAAAAAGACCATCCAGGGCGACGAGGGGGACCTCAAATAAGAGCCGACATCCAAGTTACCCGCATGGTCCCCCCCCACACACAAAACAACACAACACTGCTTAACAGTATTGCTTCCCTACAAAACAGAATGTAATTCTCCAATTCTCTCAAGCGTAACTTTTATGTTTGTCACATTTTATTGTTGAATTCTGTCCGGGACGGTAGCAAAACAAAAATACATTGACTAGTAATCAATGAATTGATATGGATGGATCCACCCAAGCTTTTATGCAACTGTATTACACAACAACCTGAAATTGACGCCATTCCATTATCAATTCTAACAGGGGTATTTGCACTTTATCACAAGCATGGTTTCCCTTATCCACTTGTTAGCGAGATAAAATACTATATATAAAACCTTGCCTTTGAAAGGCCCTAAAACTACTTGGGTACAGGTTCATTTCATATTACTGCACATGATTTAACTTATATAGACACATAATTATAATGTAGTCGTGTGTTTGGAAAGTTGAAAAATGCAATGACTGTTAAACATAACATCAGACACTTTATTACTTCCTACTAACATTATTATAATCCATTAGGATTGTTTCTTTCAGTCATCCGATTGAAATGCTGACTGATGGCTAACTTGGCCACCATCATGTTGTCCACCCTTTCAATTCGCATGTTCCCCACCCTCTTACCAAAGTTTCCAGCTTTTCTCGGATCAAAAAAAAAAAAAAAACACAAATAAAATCTGTGTGCTTTTTTGCGAATGGACAATAAAGTTGTATTCAGTCCTTATTGTGCTCAACACTCACTTTTATTGCAGAGTGATGCAACATCTCACTTTAAGAAATCAACCATACTAAAACTTGATCACATCATGTGTTAAATATTAATAAGTGAAAAAAAGTGTTTTTGTTTCTCACTCGAGTGCTGTTGCCAATTTGCAATAAATATAGTTGATGTTGTTTTTTTAAAAGGTCTTCATGCCAACCACAAATGCTGTCTCAATTAAGTTCTTAAATATGGAGTCCAATTATATTAATGTTTGTTCTTAGGGATTATCATTTTGTGTGCCTGCTTTTATGGTTTCCATGGTTTTTCGCCTTAGTTGCTCCTCCCTGCACATCTGCTCAGACACCACCACCGTCAAAATGTCAGGCTGTGCCGTCCCCCCATCGGGAGCCAGGATAGTCTGCGAGGCAGCCTGCTCCAGCAAGGACGACACGGCTGGGGGATCATCCACAGTAAGCAAATGGGTACTCTCTGAAGGCTCGGCCTCCCCGGGTATGGCAAACTGGCCGTCCAAAGTGACCACGCCGCTGTCGTCCGTCTCCGTCCGAACACTGGGTGGATTCCCACTGTGGACGAGGGTGAACCCACCCGTGTCGCCATGACCGACCAGGGTTATGCCTGGGCCGGCCCAGTCTGGCGGTAAGGTGACCTCTCTGGTCTCTAAACCCAAGACTGTGGTGGCAATGTTACGTTTGCGTGCTTTCTGCGTGGCTCTTTTTCTCTCTTGAGCCGCCACCCTTCTTTCTTCTTTGGATTTCTTTTCTTCCACGTTGTCCTGAAGAACCACCAGGTAGTTCTTCCATGGAGCATTGGCATCGTGGGTCTAAAAATTAAGGAAAAATGCACAATTTGTTTGTACTTTGTTGTATGATTTACCTTCTTTCACCAATTGCTTTACTGTTTTTCAGGCTCAAGTCTACACTAGAAGAAAAAAGCAACCAGGATGAACCAAGTAAGAAAAAAATTGTTCTCTTTTAGGTCATTCAACTCTGGAAAATGGAGAATACCAGGCTGAAGAAAGGTTAGTAGTCAGGAAATTTTAAAAGTTATGAAGTGGGATCAATTTTTCTAAAAGTGGTGGTATACGCACTCGAGTTTAGTAATTTTACTCACTGTGGTATGCCGTCGAAGTGTAGACTGATCAGTAAACGTGCGATGGCACAAGCTGCACATGAATGGCTTCTCGCCAGTGTGAATCCGCTGATGGCGCTGAAGAGCGTTGAGCTGCGTGAAATGTTTATCGCAGAACTTGCAGCCGTAGGGTCGTGCACCTGCATTCAGTTTGTCCAAAGACAAAATCAGAATCGCGACAGGCACCACAAGCAGTCCGGATTCATACCTGTGTGCACATTCATGTGCTGCCGTAGCGAGTTCCTCTGGGCGAAGCCACGGCCACACTGCTCACACTTGAACGGCTTGGATCCGGTGTGGATGTTAGAGTGGTAGCGTAAGTATTCCTTGGAGGCGAAGCTCTTGCCACAAGCCTCGCACATGAAGGGCTTTTCACCTAAAATCAAAATACAAGTCAAAGACAGTCCAGTGAAAACCAAGTGGTCGCCTTACCTGTATGTGAGCGCTTGTGATAGGCCAACATGCTTTTCTGGGTAAACCGGGAGTCACATACATCGCAGGCGAAGGGCTTTTCACCAGTGTGGATCCTAAACACAACCACAATACAATGATATATTGTATTTACTCACATATAAGCCCCCCTTAACCTGTACCTGTGGTGCATGTTGAGGGCCGATTTCTGGGTGAAACGGGCGCCACACTCGGAGCAAACGTAAGCCTTGATGCCACTGTGCGTTCGCTTGTGTAGCAACAGCGAGCCTTTGGAGCTCAACAACTTGCCACATTCGGAACACTCGTGCAGATGTGTTTCGTGCACCTGAAAAGGCCAAACTGGGAAAGTCAGGGAACGGGTCGGGTCGCCAGTGGAGGGTTGATGGGAGTTTGTCATAATGTCATGCATTGTTGGATACCATTGAAATAAGTACTTGTGTCTTACCATCTTCTGATCTTAACTTGAGTTTTGATACTCCTAAAAAGTTCTGACCTGTTTGTGGTGGCGCACTACGTCCTTTTTGCGTTTGAACTTCTTGTTGCAGACCTCGCAAGTGAAGAGCCGCTCGTTGCTATGGACGTGCTTCTCGTGGATCCTCAAGTTGCTACGATTGGAGAAAGTCTTTTCGCAGGTTTCGCAACGGTAGACCATCTCGGCTTGGCTCCCATGGCAGGTCCTCCAAGAGAAACAGAATCAAGTCTACAGTCTACAGTCATCCCACTTTTGTAGGAACCCACCTGACCGAGCTTACCTGGTATGTTTCAGATAACTCTTCTCATAGTGGAAGACCCTCTGGCAATGATTGCAACTGAACTTCCCTTTGGAGGACCTCCTGGACACAGCGGCGGACCCTTCCTCGTCTTCGTCCTCGCACGCAGAGTACAGCAGGGTTTCCTCGGCCTCGTTCAGACTCAGGGTGTCCTCGTCAAAGTAAGAAGAGGGTGAGTACGCTTCTGCATCGTCGTCAAACGCCTCTTCTGTCGGAATGCGCCTCTGGAGGACTCTACGACCACCTAAACTCATTTTAAGTTTAGCAGTCTTTGCCCTAGACCTTTTCAGGGGTCGTTCAGGACTCTCTGAGAGAATCTCTCCACCGGTCTCGGTCACTGTAGACGACTCTACTACCACATCTGAGCCGAATACGTCGTTCTCGACGCAAATCCTGGCCAGCTCTTTGCAATCCAGAAGCTCTGCCGCCATGTGCACGTCGGCAATCCTGGTCTGGGCCAACTCCACCTTCCCAGTGTACACAAACTCCAAAAAGTCAAAAAAGTCACATGGTGGCATGTTGGAGAGTGGGATTTGGTCTGGAATGGCATCCTGGGATAGGAAAATTTGACTGAAATAGCCACTGGAGGCGGCAAGGACCACACGGTGAGCCTGGAAGGCCTTGGATTGGCCCTGGTAGTCCACCTGTACTGTGATGTCACTCAGGTGTCCTTGCAATCTTAGGTGGTAAAGACTATCCAGAACCTTCTGGGAGTGAGACTGGGAGGTGAGCTGGACCATTGCCATGGAGTGAATGATGGAAACAAGACACAATACTACAGTACTTCTGGATTCTCCAATCAGGTGACCCACAAAAACACACCTGAGAACATAACACTGGCTTAGAAACCAATAGTACTTGCATTTATTTTACTGTGTGTAGCATAATTACTCCTGATACATCATTTCATAGCAACGATCGGTAGTTAATTTTTTATTGTTTTTAGCATTTCATACACTGTCTGTTTTTTTTGCTGTTGACTTGAAGGTTAGCATAGCTGCCAACTAGGAATCAAAACAAGCTAACGGTACATTCGCTTTATTGATTCGGGAAATGTCGGATCGTTTCTCCGGGTTCGAATGTAAGCATCAGTCGGCGCTTTGAATAGTGTTGATGAGACATAGGGGCTTTCTTACCGTAAGATCGCTAAAATCGCAGCCCGCCTGAAAACACTGCCATCTGATTTACCCCAAAGTCAGACGTAACTTGATCCTCTAAAAGGTGGACAGCACATCCACTTAGATGAGATGTGCAAGCGATCAAAGTGCAAATAATTGAAGATGTTAATTAAAATTTTTGAATGATCCGATGCTGAGTATTAGGATCTATTTTTGTCTTTGTTATTATCTGTCATTTTAACGATTTTGCTCCTTGCTAAAATACTGGATGTAGTTTTGTCACCAAAGACTTGCCGTAGTTGACTTTTCCACCACGTCAACAATGTACCCATGCGCAATGTGGAATTACGACTCGCCATTTCTGTGTTTTACCGATCTGGGATCAGCGTTACAGCGTCATAATACATATATTTTCTTTGTTGTTTACGATGACTGAAATCTAAGCAAATTCACGTCGAAATACTCATTACCGATTAACTACACTACATTATTAATCCTAAAATTTTACGACACACCAACCGACCAATTTGCGTTAGATCCATATTAAATTCTGACGCTACCACTTATGTCCGCAAGAGGGCACCTTTGCGCAGATTACCAAACATGAAAAATTGATACTAATGTATTTTTTTTCAGTGATGGCTATTCATAACGTGATCATTTTTAGTTTTTAATGTCTTTTGTCATTTTGAAAGCCAGCAGCCAATTAGTTCTTCACACTTTATATCAAATAAGGTACTCATTCCTTTCTAGCTAATATATAGCTTAGAGTTGTCATTGTATAGACAATTGATAAACAATCTACCTTTCCTTTTGCAGTGTAGGTAATTTGTTCAAACTCCAGATTGCATCAATCAATCTCAAAAATGCAAAAGCCATTGTAAGCATCCATGCAAAGCTAGCAACACGGGTGAGAAGGCTACTCTGCTGTTGCCAAGGCTTCTTGTCTCCTCTACAAAGAAATCCATACACCTCCCATTTATCATAATGAATCCTGCAAGCCTGCAGTGGAGCCTCACTCCGGTGACTCATACTGCACGCAAGACCAGAGCTTTGCACTCCAACTTTTATTTTAAAATTAATTCCATTCAATCCACAGTAGCGGACCAAATTTTTATCACATTAAATAATAATTAACTAATCAAAATATTGACATATCAAATGATATGATTCTACTCCAGTCCCTCAGAGGTCAGTCATTCAAAATGGTAATTCATCAGCTCTATAGACTGTATTTTCTGCAGTATAAAATGCTACTAAAAAAATTAAATTTGCAAATTATCATAATCAATAATCCACTTTATTTATGGATCAGCATTGATTAATTTTGTAATATTCCCTTCAGCATAGATTCATCTCGTTGATTTATAAGAAAAATAAACAGTAGTACTACTAAAACTCCATCTAGTCGATGTATAACACTATAACAACTACTACTACTACTTCATCTACTACTACTACTACGACTACTACTACTACTACTACTACTACTACTTCTACTACTACTACTACTACTACTACTACTACTACTACTACTACTACTACTTCTGATGCATATTATAATCCAGTATTATAATCCAGTGTGCTTTATATATACAAAACACATTTTAACAATAACTTTTGTCCCCGCAGATTACAACAATGAGGATGTGGAAAAAAAAAATCCCCCTAACTATACCCAAACCAAGGCAAATCCATCGGATGTCCACGCAGAAGCAACTCAGCTCCTTTCCAGGTATGACTCATACTCACAGCAAATGTTAAAAAGCAGAACCCAACCGCGAAAAAAGCAAAAGCGCTCCAAAAAGAACCGCAGTTTTTTAGACAATCAGACAAAAGCCGAGCCAGAACGACCGCTTTTTGGGTCTCGCTCCGTGTTCTGCGGTGGTTTGGCCTTCCGCTCTCCTCAGCCTCATTCGACAATACATCAATCATCCTAGTTTTGTTTTTTTTAGGCTGAAATACTTCCAATTTGTAGCGCAGTACATTCTTGCATTTTGATGGTGACCTGGTGAACGCTTTTCTCTATTTACAGAGGGTGCATGAACTTGCAGAGTTGTGTTAAGGTCATGAGCCGTCTCCTCACACACGCGTGTCGAGTGTCGGTCTGTCACGAATGGCTGAGCGCCACACCGCCAGAGTCTAGACCTGGCAACTTGAGCACAGCCAAATTCCTCCAAAACAAGACCGGGGTTAAAAACAGTTTGTAATTTGCGGTCAAATGTTGAGGGCCCTTTGAGACTTGAAAATATTTGCAGCGGCACCAGGCCAAATTTTTCCATCATCGACAAATATTGAATTTAGGACGACGGCTTCTGGCTTGGCTTTTTCATTCCCAGTTTGCGAAACAGTAAAAGGACACGAGGTCATAGACTTGGAAGCATGTCAAGTATATTTAGTTTTGTGGTACACTGTAAGATTTTTACCATGACAATAATGCTAATAATGCCTTTAAATGGCTTTAGTATAGCATAGCTTTGGATGTGCTATTTTTCACAGTTCTCAGGTATTTGATGATTCATCAAATCAGGTCGCATACAAAATGATTCCATCAGGACATTCCTGAATACCATCTTTGGAGGACTTTATCAGAATAAATAAAGAACGACTCAGTGAGCAAATAATGGCGCGTGAAAGTGCTAAACAAAGAAGATGCTTCTCTGAATGGATGGCGTGGAAAAGAAGCTTTTCTTCATTGAACAAGTCGTCCTTCCATTGATGAAAAGATAGATGGCATTCCCAGATGGAATTTCTTTGGCCTCTGACTCACTTGCGTGTGTTCCTCCCTCCCCCTCCTCCTCCTCTACTCGTCCTTGCTAGCATTTCCTCCATTGTAACCGTACCCAGCACTCAAGACGCCCCAAGGACGGCCGACGTGTTCGGAAATAGAGCGCTTGCCTTCTGCGGCTAAAATAGACGACGTCGGCTTTCGTAAATGACTCACGCGCTTTTTTGATCACATCACTTTTGGCGCACGGTTATTCGATTTTTGAGCCACAATCATACGTCAGCTCGAAATGTTGATGTTTTGATTTGGAATATCCTCAAATAACTCTTATGTTGTATGAGATTATAAATTGCATATTCCCTTCCTTCAAACTCCAAATTCCAGAGCTCATTTGCAAATTCAGCTTCGGCTTTTCCTGTTTTTCTTTCCGACGGATTTAATAGCCGAAAGCCATGCGTAGAATTCTAAACATTAAACCCCCGAGCTGAGCAAATCGCCCGCAGGGACCAGAGATTTGGTGGAGATTACCGACGTGCCTTTTTTAAAGCGGCCCGGGGAAGCGACTCCCAATTAAATAAACGCTTTCGTCGAGAAGGACGACTGTTGACTCAACGGCTCAAGGCCAATTGCTTTTCATCAAGTCAAATATACACCGTCTCCGTATACAGTGTCAAATGGACTCCCACGGGTTTGCTTTGGAGACATCTACGTATTTTCTTTGAAAACTCAATGGACATCTGAGCTTTCCGGCAAATGAAATTCATCCAACAGTCCCTTTCTTGGCATTTTTTAGAAAGTCAAAGTGTCATAGTCAATGCGTACAAGGTCAGATTGTAGTACTTTGTGAGTCCAAAATCGGTTTAAAAGACGGAAAAGACTGACAAAGGCTTCGCTAACTCATCTGAGTATGACCAAAAATGGTGTGGCGGAGCAAGAAGAAGCATGTGATCGTGGGAGGTGGGTTGGCAAGACGCGAGACTGACACGTTTACACGGAGGAGCCAGACAACTATGTGAGCTTGTGAGATGTGATAGAACACGGAACAAGATGGAACTGATGCGAGTCGTGAGGCCAGTGAATAAAAAACTGTTGGTGTAAAAGTCAGGTTTGTCGACAAGACCCGAATAAAAAATTGCCTTTGTGTGCATCATTTTCGGAATATTTAGTGTATTCGGGAATACAAAAGTGAAGCAAATACAGTCAACCTGGGAGAATAAAGGTATCAAACTTTAATACAAAATTAGAATTTAGTTTAGTGTAAGGTTAGAGTAAACTTATTTTTTAGTGTGTCTGCTTTGTATACCAAGTTCATTTAAATGTGTTTATGTTATATTATTTTCCCCCCTGTATTCTACAAAATGTAGGAATAAAGAGGAAAGCTTTCTGCAATACTATTGTCCTACGTATGCAATCAGTGGATTGCCATCAGCTGCTTCTTGCAGCCCAACCCCCACTGGTCCAAGTTTGTAAGTCAGCTCGGTCGGTTCTGCAACAACCTGCCCCCCCACCCCACCCACAGTGGCCCAACCCCCCATTGATTCAACGCTGTCACCTATGTATGTGCAGTAAAGTTCAACTTTTTTTTTTTGGACCTATTGAAAATGTTGGCCATCAAAGTGCAAACCTTTGACCATTTTGACTCATTTAAGAGCACCTTTTTTAAATAATATATTTTTTCACATATTTCATTATATACAGCTGTGTATGATGACTATAAAGGCTTTAAATTTTATATGAAGGCATAACATCTCATTAAACTAGGCTTCCATTTCAAACTATTCCAAAAAAAATGTAACTTTTCATACAGGACAATCTTCCTGCAATACTAGTGTGACACAAATGCAATCAGTGGATTGCCATCAGCTGCTTCTTGCATCCCAACCCCCACTGCTACAAGTTTGTAAGTCAGCTCGGTCGGTCTGGAGCAAAAAGCTGCCCCACCACCCACATTGGCCCAACCCCCGTTGATTCAACGCTGTCACCTATGTATGTGCAAGAAAGTTCAAGATTTTTTTTGGACCTATTGAAAATGTTGGCCATCAAAGTGCAAACTTTTGACCATTTTGACTCATTTAAGAGCACCTTTTTTAAATAATATATATTTTTCACATATTTCATTATACACAGCTGCATAGGATGACAATAGAGGCTTTTCATTTGATATAAAGGCATAGCATCCCTTAAAAATAGTCTTTAATTTCAAGCTATTCCACAAAATGTAAGTTTTCCTAAAGAGGAATCTTATCTGCAATACTAGTGTGACACAAATGCAATCAGTGGATGGACATCAGCTGCTTCTTGCAGCCCAACCCCCACTGGTTCAAGTTTGTAAGTCAGCTCGGTCGGTTCTGCAACAACCTGCCCCCCCACCCCACCCACAGTGGCCCAACCCCCATTGATTCAACGCTGTCACCTATGTATGTGCAGTAAAGTTCCAAGACTTTTTTGTACCTATTGAAAATGTTGGCCATCAAAGTGCAAACCTTTGACCATTTTGACTCATTTAAGAGCACCTTTTTTAAATAATATATTTTTTCACATATTTCATTATATACAGCTGTGTATGATGACTATAAAGGCTTTAAATTTTATATGAAGGCATAACATCTCATTAAACTAGGCTTCCATTTCAAACTGTTCCAAAAAAAATGTAACTTTTCATACAGGACAATCTTCCTGCAATACTAGTGTGACACAAATGCAATCAGTGGATTGCCATCAGCTGCTTCTTGCATCCCAACCCCCACTGGTACAAGTTTGTAAGTCAGCTCGGTCGGTCTGGAGCAAAAAGCTGCCCCACCACCCACATTGGCCCAACCCCCGTTGATTCAATGCTGTCACCTATGTATGTGCAAGAAAGTTCAAGATTTTTTTTGGACCTATTGAAAATGTTGGCCATCAAAGTGCAAACTTTTGACCATTTTGACTCATTTAAGAGCACCTTTTTAAAATAATATATTTTTCACATATTTCATTATACACAGCTGCATAGGATGACAATAGAGGCTTTTGATTTGATATAAAAGCATAGCATCCCTTAAAAATAGTCTTTAATTTCAAGCTGTTCCACAAAATGCAGGTTTTCATAAAGAGCAATACTAAGTGTCCTGCAAGTGCAATTAGTGCATTGACATCAGCTGCATCTTCTGTCCAACCCCCACTGGTTCAAGTTTGTTTGTCAGCTCAGTCGGTGCTGGACATGTTGAGGAAAAACCTGCACCCCCTTACCCCCCACCCCCACCCACAGTGGCTCAACCCCCATCGATTCAACTTTGCCACCTATGTAAGTGCCTGCCTGGTATTATAAACTGTCAAAGCCAGTTCAAGATTCTTTTTTTTTTACCTATTTCAAATGTTGGCCATCAAAGTGCAGACTTAACCATTTTGACTCATTTAAGAACATTTTTGTTGAATGATATTTCACCCATTTCATTATATGCATTTGTGTATGATGACCATAGAGCTTTTGATTTGATATAAAGGCATAGCATCCCTTGAAAATAGTCTTTAATTTCAAACTATTCCACAAAATGCAGGTTTTCATAAAGAGCAATACTAAGTGTCCTGCAAGTGCAATCAGTGGATCGCCTTCAGCTGCTTCTCTTGCCCAACCCCCGCTGGTTCAAGTTTGTCAGTCAGCTCGCTCACTGCTGGATGACTTGAGCAAAAAGCTGCCCTCCCCCTCCCACTGAAAAGCCAAAAAAAAAAAATCATCCATTCTGGTTGTGATGTCACAACCAGAATTGCTGAAAAACCACCAAACAGCACTTTTAAGATTTAGAGTTTACTAATCTTTAAATGTTGATGTTTTAGGGGTCACCTTGACTTTTGGAATCCAACAATGCAATCTGTATAACATCATGGGTGCAAAAGAGCAAGGTCACGACACCCCCAAAGTAATGTTCCCTTTGTAGTCGTGACCCTGGCGGCTCTCTGGAGATGTGTGTACACAAAGACGAGCACTCCGACTTCAAACGGTCCTTCATTTGACAGAAGCAAAAAAAAATAAACCCATCATGTTCTAGTCAGGCCGAGTTGCCATGGAAACGCAGCATCGTCGTGGCAGACTCTTTCCGCGGGGATCTTTGTCTGTCTGTCTCATCAGGGATCCTCGCATCAATGATGCTGTACATCGCCAGTCGATGACTCACCGGCGTCAATTTCAAATTCACTGGACGCCGCATCTGGTACATATTTTTTTTATTCTCCTCATAGGATTTTTTTCTTATTTATTTTTTAGCCCTAAAACATTCATGACAGGAATTAATGTATATCCCCAAGCATTGAATTTATTCTACCTCACATTTAATGAGATTTTACAGTATTTCCTCTTTATAGAAACACTAGAATGTACTCTTAAGGGTTTTCAGGTTTTCTTATTAAGGTAAAAATACATTGGAAAACTAAATAATACTAATATTTGGGTTTCAATGTGTATTTACAAACAAAACCATGGAAAACGATAATAGTAATCTCTCATATATTCCAGGCAAAGACCATAAGAAGACAAAGGACTTGGTCTAAAACTCCCATGAAGAACTATTTCCACTCTGAGTACAGTACAGTATTTATATTTTTGTATGTATACATTATATTTAGATTTTAATACATTACAGTTTGATCTGCTTATAGCTGCAATATTTAAATAATATACCATTTTTGATAATTGTACTTTTGTATTTCTGTATAGGCGCAAAAATGTATCGTAGTAATAATGACTACTTTGCAGTTTTTCAATTTTCATGGCCATTTTTGGTCTGTTACCACAAATTTCGAGGTATTACTGTACTGTAAGGTTTAGTTTGCATACCTAATGATCTGTGAAATAGGTGAAGCCCACCTCCCAACTGAGCTTGATGGGGGTCTCCCAACATCAAATCAAACATCCGTCAAGCATAAAATACCCCGAACGCTGCCAGACGACCATTCATTCCCGTGGCCTTTCTTGCTCGGAGACGCACAGCTGATGGTTTTTGGTCTCGCAACCCACCGTATGACTCACCCAGCGAGGCCACGTGACGGCACGTGCCGGGGGGTACAGGTACTCGTCATGAGTCATTAAGGCTTTTTGCGTTGCTCTCGAGAAGGGGGGCGCCGTGAGGATTTTCCAGTGGTGCCGAGCGATGAGTCACTCCGACTCCAGAAAGTGTGTCCAATTGAAGAAATCTTGGCATATTTAAATACACGGTGAGGTGTTTTGGATATTCTTGGGGGTGTTATACAGTAAATAATTATTCGGCCCAATAAGTAGATTTGGAGTCGATGGAGTAACGTATTTCCAACTCATTTAAGCAAGTTGATATTGTGATATTTAACTGAGTTGAATTCACAATCATAAGTCAGCGCTGTGCTCGAAATGTTGATGTTTTGATTTGGGAATTTAATTGAGTTGAATTCTGAACCTACAGCAACACGTGACGTGACGACAACACAAATCCCTTCTATGAAACTA
The DNA here is from genome assembly GCF_051989575.1 of Stigmatopora nigra. NCBI lineage: Eukaryota > Metazoa > Chordata > Actinopteri > Syngnathiformes > Syngnathidae > Stigmatopora > Stigmatopora nigra. Next base: position 2,272,792 of record NC_135509.1, on the reverse strand, counting down.
AGTCGCAATGAAGTAACAGGAAGTTTGTCTGGCGTGGATCTGCCTTGCACAGGCTGACGGAGGGAGGGTAAGTATAAAGACTGTGAGAGGTAAGTGATCCATCTTACTCTTGTTGGCATCGGTGAGGCAACTTGCAGTCGCCGGATTGATGGCGCTCAAGGCGGAGAGCTAAAAAGTATGAATATGTCATAAATAAATGTCATAAATGTGTCTTGCCTGGGAAGACGAACTTGTGGAGAAGCACTATACAATTTCGTCATACGCTGCTGAGAGTATGATGACTACTAGGCTTTTTGTCAAGTCAATGATGACGACAATGCCTATGTCTGACTTTCATTTCGTTTTGGCAGAGCTTGTTTTGCCAGAGCTTGTTTTGCCAGGACTTGTTTTGCCAGGACTTGTTTTGCCAGGACTTGTTTTGCCAGAACTTGTTTTGCCAGAACTTGTTTTGCCAGAGCTTGTTTTGCCAGAGCTTGCTTTGCCAGAGCTTGTTTTGCCAGAACTTTTTTGAGGAATTTTTTTTGCCAAATTTTTTGAGGAATTTTTTGCCAAAGATTTTTTGGGGAATTTTTTTGCCAGATTTTTTGAGGATTTTTTTTGCCAGAGCTTGTTTTGCCAGGACTTGTTTTGCCAGGACTTGTTTTGCCAGAGCTTGTTTTGCCAGAGCTTTTTTGAGGAATTTTTTTGCCAGAGCTTTTTTGAGGAATTTTTTGCCAGAGCTTTTTTGAGCAATTTTTTGCCAAAGATTTTTTGGAGAATTTTTTTGCCAGAGCTTTTTTTGAGGACTTTTTTGCCAAAGATTTTTTGGAGAATTTTTTTGCCAGAGCTTTTTTGAGGAATTTTTTGCCAAAGATTTTTTGGGGAATTTTTTTGCCAGATTTTTTGAGGATTTTTTTTGCCAGAGCTTGTTTTGCCAGAGCTTGTTTTGCCAGGACTTGTTTTGCCAGGACTTGTTTTGCCAGGACTTGTTTTGCCAGAACTTGTTTTGCCAGAACTTGTTTTGCCAGGACTTGTTTTGCCAGGACTTGTTTTGCCAGAGCTTGTTTTGCCAGAGCTTGCTTTGCCAGAGCTTGTTTTGCCAGAGCATTTTTGAGGAATTTTTTTGCCAGAGCTTTTTTGAGGAATTTTTTGCCAAAGATTTTTTGGAGAATTTTTTTGCCAGAGCTTTTTTTGAGGATTTTTTTGCCAAAGATTTTTTGGAGAATTTTTTTGCCAGAGCTTTTTTGAGGAATTTTTTGCCAAAGATTTTTTGGGGAATTTTTTTGCCAGATTTTTTGAGGATTTTTTTTGCCAGAGCTTGTTTTGCCAGGACTTGTTTTGCCAGGACTTGTTTTGCCAGGACTTGTTTTGCCAGGACTTGTTTTGCCAGAACTTGTTTTGCCAGGACTTGTTTTGCCAGAACTTGTTTTGCCAGGACTTGTTTTGCCAGGACTTGTTTTGCCAGAGCTTGTTTTGCCAGAGCTTTTTTGAGGAATTTTTTTGCCAGATTTTTTGGGGAATTTTTTTGCCAGATTTTTTGAGGATTTTTTTTTGCCAGAGCTTGTTTTGCCAGAGCTTGTTTTGCCAGGACTTGTTTTGCCAGGACTTGTTTTGCCAGGACTTGTTTTGCCAGAACTTGTTTTGCCAGGACTTGTTTTGCCAGGACTTGTTTTGCCAGAGCTTGTTTTGCCAGAGCTTGCTTTGCCAGAGCTTGTTTTGCCAGAGCATTTTTGAGGAATTTTTTTGCCAGAGCTTTTTTGAGGAATTTTTTGCCAGAGCTTTTTTGAGGAATTTTTTGCCAGAGCTTTTTTGAGGAATTTTTTGCCAAATATTTTTTGGGGAATTTTTTTGCCAGATTTTTTGAGGATTTTTTTTGCCAGAGCTTGTTTTGCCAGAGCTTGTTTTGCCAGAGCTTGTTTTGCCAGGACTTGTTTTGCCAGGACTTGTTTTGCCAGGACTTGTTTTGCCAGGACTTGTTTTGCCAGGACTTGTTTTGCCAGAACTTGTTTTGCCAGGACTTGTTTTGCCAGGACTTGTTTTGCCAGAGCTTGTTTTGCCAGAGCTTGCTTTGCCAGAGCTTGTTTTGCCAGAGCATTTTTGAGGAATTTTTTTGCCAGAGCTTTTTTGAGGAATTTTTTGCCAGAGCTTTTTTTGAGCAATTTTTTGCCAAAGATTTTTTGGAGAATTTTTTTGCCAGAGCTTTTTTTGAGGAATTTTTTGCCAAAGATTTTTTGGAGGAATTTTTTGCCAAAGATTTTTTGGGGAATTTTTTTGCCAGATTTTTTGAGGATTTTTTTTGCCAGAGCTTGTTTTGCCAGGACTTGTTTTGCCAGGACTTGTTTTGCCAGGACTTGTTTTGCCAGGACTTGTTTTGCCAGAGCTTGTTTTGCCAGAGCTTTTTTGAGGAATTTTTTTGCCAGATTTTTTGAGGAATTTTTTGCCAAAGATTTTTTGGGGAATTTTTTTGCCAGATTTTTTGAGGATTTTTTTGCCAGAGCTTGTTTTGACAGAGCTTGTTTTGCCAGGACTTGTTTTGCCAGGACTTGTTTTGCCAGGACTTGTTTTGCCAGAACTTGTTTTGCCAGGACTTGTTTTGCCAGGACTTGTTTTGCCAGAGCTTGTTTTGCCAGAGCTTGCTTTGCCAGAGCTTGTTTTGCCAGAGCATTTTTGAGGAATTTTTTTGCCAGAGCTTTTTTGAGGAATTTTTTTGCCAGAGCTTTTTTGAGGAATTTTTTGCCAGAGCTTTTTTGAGCAATTTTTTGCCAAAGATTTTTTGGAGAATTTTTTTGCCAGAGCTTTTTTTGAGGACTTTTTTGCCAAAGATTTTTTGGAGAATTTTTTTGCCAGAGCTTTTTTGAGGAATTTTTTGCCAAAGATTTTTTGGGGAATTTTTTTGCCAGATTTTTTGAGGATTTTTTTTGCCAGAGCTTGTTTTGCCAGAGCTTGTTTTGCCAGGACTTGTTTTGCCAGGACTTGTTTTGCCAGGACTTGTTTTGCCAGAACTTGTTTTGCCAGAACTTGTTTTGCCAGGACTTGTTTTGCCAGGACTTGTTTTGCCAGAGCTTGTTTTGCCAGAGCTTGCTTTGCCAGAGCTTGTTTTGCCAGAGCATTTTTGAGGAATTTTTTTGCCAGAGCTTTTTTGAGGAATTTTTTGCCAAAGATTTTTTGGAGAATTTTTTTGCCAGAGCTTTTTTTGAGGATTTTTTTGCCAAAGATTTTTTGGAGAATTTTTTTGCCAGAGCTTTTTTGAGGAATTTTTTGCCAAAGATTTTTTGGGGAATTTTTTTGCCAGATTTTTTGAGGATTTTTTTTGCCAGAGCTTGTTTTGCCAGGACTTGTTTTGCCAGGACTTGTTTTGCCAGGACTTGTTTTGCCAGGACTTGTTTTGCCAGAACTTGTTTTGCCAGGACTTGTTTTGCCAGAACTTGTTTTGCCAGGACTTGTTTTGCCAGGACTTGTTTTGCCAGAGCTTGTTTTGCCAGAGCTTTTTTGAGGAATTTTTTTGCCAGATTTTTTGGGGAATTTTTTTGCCAGATTTTTTGAGGATTTTTTTTTGCCAGAGCTTGTTTTGCCAGAGCTTGTTTTGCCAGGACTTGTTTTGCCAGGACTTGTTTTGCCAGGACTTGTTTTGCCAGAACTTGTTTTGCCAGGACTTGTTTTGCCAGGACTTGTTTTGCCAGAGCTTGTTTTGCCAGAGCTTGCTTTGCCAGAGCTTGTTTTGCCAGAGCATTTTTGAGGAATTTTTTTGCCAGAGCTTTTTTGAGGAATTTTTTGCCAGAGCTTTTTTGAGGAATTTTTTGCCAGAGCTTTTTTGAGGAATTTTTTGCCAAATATTTTTTGGGGAATTTTTTTGCCAGATTTTTTGAGGATTTTTTTTGCCAGAGCTTGTTTTGCCAGAGCTTGTTTTGCCAGAGCTTGTTTTGCCAGGACTTGTTTTGCCAGGACTTGTTTTGCCAGGACTTGTTTTGCCAGGACTTGTTTTGCCAGGACTTGTTTTGCCAGAACTTGTTTTGCCAGGACTTGTTTTGCCAGGACTTGTTTTGCCAGAGCTTGTTTTGCCAGAGCTTGCTTTGCCAGAGCTTGTTTTGCCAGAGCATTTTTGAGGAATTTTTTTGCCAGAGCTTTTTTGAGGAATTTTTTGCCAGAGCTTTTTTTGAGCAATTTTTTGCCAAAGATTTTTTGGAGAATTTTTTTGCCAGAGCTTTTTTTGAGGAATTTTTTGCCAAAGATTTTTTGGAGGAATTTTTTGCCAAAGATTTTTTGGGGAATTTTTTTGCCAGATTTTTTGAGGATTTTTTTTGCCAGAGCTTGTTTTGCCAGGACTTGTTTTGCCAGGACTTGTTTTGCCAGGACTTGTTTTGCCAGGACTTGTTTTGCCAGAGCTTGTTTTGCCAGAGCTTTTTTGAGGAATTTTTTTGCCAGATTTTTTGAGGAATTTTTTGCCAAAGATTTTTTGGGGAATTTTTTTGCCAGATTTTTTGAGGATTTTTTTTGCCAGAGCTTGTTTTGACAGAGCTTGTTTTGCCAGGACTTGTTTTGCCAGGACTTGTTTTGCCAGGACTTGTTTTGCCAGAACTTGTTTTGCCAGGACTTGTTTTGCCAGGACTTGTTTTGCCAGAGCTTGTTTTGCCAGAGCTTGCTTTGCCAGAGCTTGTTTTGCCAGAGCATTTTTGAGGAATTTTTTTGCCAGAGCTTTTTTGAGGAATTTTTTTGCCAGAGCTTTTTTGAGGAATTTTTTGCCAGAGCTTTTTTGAGCAATTTTTTGCCAAAGATTTTTTGGAGAATTTTTTTGCCAGAGCTTTTTTTGAGGACTTTTTTGCCAAAGATTTTTTGGAGAATTTTTTTGCCAGAGCTTTTTTGAGGAATTTTTTGCCAAAGATTTTTTGGGGAATTTTTTTGCCAGATTTTTTGAGGATTTTTTTTGCCAGAGCTTGTTTTGCCAGAGCTTGTTTTGCCAGGACTTGTTTTGCCAGGACTTGTTTTGCCAGGACTTGTTTTGCCAGAACTTGTTTTGCCAGAACTTGTTTTGCCAGGACTTGTTTTGCCAGGACTTGTTTTGCCAGAGCTTGTTTTGCCAGAGCTTGCTTTGCCAGAGCTTGTTTTGCCAGAGCATTTTTGAGGAATTTTTTTGCCAGAGCTTTTTTGAGGAATTTTTTGCCAAAGATTTTTTGGAGAATTTTTTTGCCAGAGCTTTTTTTGAGGATTTTTTTGCCAAAGATTTTTTGGAGAATTTTTTTGCCAGAGCTTTTTTGAGGAATTTTTTGCCAAAGATTTTTTGGGGAATTTTTTTGCCAGATTTTTTGAGGATTTTTTTTGCCAGAGCTTGTTTTGCCAGGACTTGTTTTGCCAGGACTTGTTTTGCCAGGACTTGTTTTGCCAGGACTTGTTTTGCCAGAACTTGTTTTGCCAGGACTTGTTTTGCCAGAACTTGTTTTGCCAGGACTTGTTTTGCCAGGACTTGTTTTGCCAGAGCTTGTTTTGCCAGAGCTTTTTTGAGGAATTTTTTTGCCAGATTTTTTGGGGAATTTTTTTGCCAGATTTTTTGAGGATTTTTTTTTGCCAGAGCTTGTTTTGCCAGAGCTTGTTTTGCCAGGACTTGTTTTGCCAGGACTTGTTTTGCCAGGACTTGTTTTGCCAGAACTTGTTTTGCCAGGACTTGTTTTGCCAGGACTTGTTTTGCCAGAGCTTGTTTTGCCAGAGCTTGCTTTGCCAGAGCTTGTTTTGCCAGAGCATTTTTGAGGAATTTTTTTGCCAGAGCTTTTTTGAGGAATTTTTTGCCAGAGCTTTTTTGAGGAATTTTTTGCCAGAGCTTTTTTGAGGAATTTTTTGCCAAATATTTTTTGGGGAATTTTTTTGCCAGATTTTTTGAGGATTTTTTTTGCCAGAGCTTGTTTTGCCAGAGCTTGTTTTGCCAGAGCTTGTTTTGCCAGGACTTGTTTTGCCAGGACTTGTTTTGCCAGGACTTGTTTTGCCAGGACTTGTTTTGCCAGGACTTGTTTTGCCAGAACTTGTTTTGCCAGGACTTGTTTTGCCAGGACTTGTTTTGCCAGAGCTTGTTTTGCCAGAGCTTGCTTTGCCAGAGCTTGTTTTGCCAGAGCATTTTTGAGGAATTTTTTTGCCAGAGCTTTTTTGAGGAATTTTTTGCCAGAGCTTTTTTTGAGCAATTTTTTGCCAAAGATTTTTTGGAGAATTTTTTTGCCAGAGCTTTTTTTGAGGAATTTTTTGCCAAAGATTTTTTGGAGGAATTTTTTGCCAAAGATTTTTTGGGGAATTTTTTTGCCAGATTTTTTGAGGATTTTTTTTGCCAGAGCTTGTTTTGCCAGGACTTGTTTTGCCAGGACTTGTTTTGCCAGGACTTGTTTTGCCAGGACTTGTTTTGCCAGGACTTGTTTTGCCAGAGCTTGTTTTGCCAGAGCTTTTTTGAGGAATTTTTTTGCCAGATTTTTTGAGGAATTTTTTGCCAAAGATTTTTTGGGGAATTTTTTTGCCAGATTTTTTGAGGATTTTTTTTGCCAGAGCTTGTTTTGACAGAGCTTGTTTTGCCAGGACTTGTTTTGCCAGGACTTGTTTTGCCAGGACTTGTTTTGCCAGAACTTGTTTTGCCAGGACTTGTTTTGCCAGGACTTGTTTTGCCAGAGCTTGTTTTGCCAGAGCTTGCTTTGCCAGAGCTTGTTTTGCCAGAGCATTTTTGAGGAATTTTTTTGCCAGAGCTTTTTTGAGGAATTTTTTGCCAGAGCTTTTTTGAGGATTTTTTTGCCAGAGCTTTTTTGAGGAATTTTTTGCCAAATATTTTTTGGGGAATTTTTTTGCCAGATTTTTTGAGGATTTTTTTTGCCAGAGCTTGTTTTGCCAGAGCTTGTTTTGCCAGAGCTTGTTTTGCCAGGACTTGTTTTGCCAGGACTTGTTTTGCCAGGACTTGTTTTGCCAGAACTTGTTTTGCCAGGACTTGTTTTGCCAGGACTTGTTTTGCCAGAGCTTGTTTTGCCAGAGCTTGTTTTGCCAGAGCTTGCTTTGCCAGAGCTTGTTTTGCCAGAGCTTTTTTGAGGAATTTTTTGCCAGAGCTTTTTTGAGCAATTTTTTGCCAAAGATTTTTTGGAGAATTTTTTTGCCAGAGCTTTTTTTGAGGAATTTTTTGCCAAAGATTTTTTGGAGGAATTTTTTGCCAAAGATTTTTTGGGGAATTTTTTTGCCAGATTTTTTGAGGATTTTTTTTGCCAGAGCTTGTTTTGCCAGGACTTGTTTTGCCAGGACTTGTTTTGCCAGGACTTGTTTTGCCAGGACTTGTTTTGCCAGAGCTTGTTTTGCCAGAGCTTTTTTGAGGAATTTTTTTGCCAGATTTTTTGAGGAATTTTTTGCCAAAGATTTTTTGGGGAATTTTTTTGCCAGATTTTTTGAGGATTTTTTTTGCCAGAGCTTGTTTTGACAGAGCTTGTTTTGCCAGGACTTGTTTTGCCAGGACTTGTTTTGCCAGGACTTGTTTTGCCAGAACTTGTTTTGCCAGGACTTGTTTTGCCAGGACTTGTTTTGCCAGAGCTTGTTTTGCCAGAGCTTGCTTTGCCAGAGCTTGTTTTGCCAGAGCTTTTTTGAGGAATTTTTTGCCAGAGCTTTTTTTGAGCAATTTTTTGCCAAAGATTTTTTGGAGAATTTTTTTGCCAGAGCTTTTTTTGAGGAATTTTTTTGCCAAAGATTTTTTGGAGGAATTTTTTGCCAAAGATTTTTTGGGGAATTTTTTTGCCAGATTTTTTGAGGATTTTTTTTGCCAGAGCTTGTTTTGCCAGGACTTGTTTTGCCAGGACTTGTTTTGCCAGGACTTGTTTTGCCAGGACTTGTTTTGCCAGAGCTTGTTTTGCCAGAGCTTTTTTGAGGAATTTTTTTGCCAGATTTTTTGAGGAATTTTTTGCCAAAGATTTTTTGGGGAATTTTTTTGCCAGATTTTTTGAGGATTTTTTTTGCCAGAGCTTGTTTTGACAGAGCTTGTTTTGCCAGGACTTGTTTTGCCAGGACTTGTTTTGCCAGAGCTTGTTTTGCCAGAGCTTGCTTTGCCAGAGCTTGTTTTGCCAGAGCATTTTTGAGGAATTTTTTTGCCAGAGCTTTTTTGAGGAATTTTTTGCCAGAGCTTTTTTGAGGAATTTTTTGCCAGAGCTTTTTTGAGGAATTTTTTGCCAAATATTTTTTGGGGAATTTTTTTGCCAGATTTTTTGAGGATTTTTTTTGCCAGAGCTTGTTTTGCCAGAGCTTGTTTTGCCAGAGCTTGTTTTGCCAGGACTTGTTTTGCCAGGACTTGTTTTGCCAGGACTTGTTTTGCCAGAACTTGTTTTGCCAGGACTTGTTTTGCCAGGACTTGTTTTGCCAGAGCTTGTTTTGCCAGAGCTTGCTTTGCCAGAGCTTGTTTTGCCAGAGCATTTTTGAGGATTTTTTTTGCCAGAGCTTTTTTGAGGAATTTTTTGCCAGAGCTTTTTTGAGGAATTTTTTGCCAGAGCTTTTTTGAGGAATTTTTTGCCAAATATTTTTTGGGGAATTTTTTTGCCAGATTTTTTGAGGATTTTTTTTGCCAGAGCTTGTTTTGCCAGAGCTTGTTTTGCCAGAGCTTGTTTTGCCAGGACTTGTTTTGCCAGGCCTTTTTTTGCCAGGACTTGTTTTGCCAGAACTTGTTTTGCCAGGACTTGTTTTGCCAGGACTTGTTTTGCCAGAGCTTGTTTTGCCAGAGCTTGCTTTGCCAGAGCTTGTTTTGCCAGAGCATTTTTGAGGATTTTTTTTGCCAGAGCTTTTTTGAGGAATTTTTTGCCAGAGCTTTTTTTGAGCAATTTTTTGCCAAAGATTTTTTGGAGAATTTTTTTGCCAGAGCTTTTTTGAGGAATTTTTTGCCAGAGCTTTTTTTGAGGATTTTTTTGCCAAATATTTTTTGGGGAATTTTTTTGCCAGATTTTTTGAGGATTTTTTTTGCCAGAGCTTGTTTTGCCAGAGCTTGTTTTGCCAGGACTTGTTTTGCCAGGACTTGTTTTGCCAGGACTTGTTTTGCCAGGACTTGTTTTGCCAGAGCTTGTTTTGCCAGAGCTTTTTTGAGGAATTTTTTGCCAGAGCTTTTTTGAGGATTTTTTTGCCAGAGCTTTTTTGAGGAATTTTTTGCCAAATATTTTTTGGGGAATTTTTTTGCCAGATTTTTTGAGGATTTTTTTTGCCAGAGCTTGTTTTGCCAGAGCTTGTTTTGCCAGAGCTTGTTTTGCCAGGACTTGTTTTGCCAGGACTTGTTTTGCCAGGACTTGTTTTGCCAGAACTTGTTTTGCCAGGACTTGTTTTGCCAGGACTTGTTTTGCCAGAGCTTGTTTTGCCAGAGCTTGCTTTGCCAGAGCTTGTTTTGCCAGAGCTTGCTTTGCCAGAGCTTGTTTTGCCAGAGCTTTTTTGAGGAATTTTTTTGCCAGAGCTTTTTTGAGGAATCTCGTCATACGCTGCTGAAGGTATGATGACTACTAGGCTTTTTGCCAAGTCAATGATGACGACAATGCCTATGTCTGACTTTCATTTTTTTTTGCCAGAGCTTGTTTTGCCAGAGCTTGTTTTGCCAGGACTTGTTTTGCCAGGACTTGTTTTGCCAGGACTTGTTTTGCCAGGACTTGTTTTGCCAGAACTTGTTTTGCCAGAACTTGTTTTGCCAGAGCTTGTTTTGCCAGAGCTTGCTTTGCCAGAGCTTGTTTTGCCAGAGCTTTTTTGAGGAATTTTTTTGCCAGAGCTTTTTTGAGGAATTTTTTGCCAGAGCTTTTTTGAGCAATTTTTTGCCAAAGATTTTTTGGAGAATTTTTTTGCCAGAGCTTTTTTTGAGGATTTTTTTGCCAAAGATTTTTTGGAGAATTTTTTTGCCAGAGCTTTTTTGAGGAATTTTTTGCCAAAGATTTTTTGGGGAATTTTTTTGCCAGATTTTTTGAGGATTTTTTTTGCCAGAGCTTGTTTTGCCAGGACTTGTTTTGCCAGGACTTGTTTTGCCAGGACTTGTTTTGCCAGGACTTGTTTTGCCAGAACTTGTTTTGCCAGGACTTGTTTTGCCAGAACTTGTTTTGCCAGGACTTGTTTTGCCAGGACTTGTTTTGCCAGAGCTTGTTTTGCCAGAGCTTTTTTGAGGAATTTTTTTGCCAGATTTTTTGGGGAATTTTTTTTCCAGATTTTTTGAGGATTTTTTTTTGCCAGAGCTTGTTTTGCCAGAGCTTGTTTTGCCAGGACTTGTTTTGCCAGGACTTGTTTTGCCAGGACTTGTTTTGCCAGAACTTGTTTTGCCAGGACTTGTTTTGCCAGGACTTGTTTTGCCAGAGCTTGTTTTGCCAGAGCTTGCTTTGCCAGAGCTTGTTTTGCCAGAGCATTTTTGAGGAATTTTTTTGCCAGAGCTTTTTTGAGGAATTTTTTGCCAGAGCTTTTTTGAGGATTTTTTTGCCAGAGCTTTTTTGAGGAATTTTTTGCCAAATATTTTTTGGGGAATTTTTTTGCCAGATTTTTTGAGGATTTTTTTTGCCAGAGCTTGTTTTGCCAGAGCTTGTTTTGCCAGGACTTGTTTTGCCAGGACTTGTTTTGCCAGGACTTGTTTTGCCAGAACTTGTTTTGCCAGGACTTGTTTTGCCAGGACTTGTTTTGCCAGAGCTTGTTTTGCCAGAGCTTGCTTTGCCAGAGCTTGTTTTGCCAGAGCTTTTTTGAGGAATTTTTTGCCAGAGCTTTTTTTGAGCAATTTTTTGCCAAAGATTTTTTGGAGAATTTTTTTGCCAGAGCTTTTTTTGAGGAATTTTTTTGCCAAAGATTTTTTGGAGGAATTTTTTGCCAAAGATTTTTTGGGGAATTTTTTTGCCAGATTTTTTGAGGATTTTTTTTGCCAGAGCTTGTTTTGCCAGGACTTGTTTTGCCAGGACTTGTTTTGCCAGGACTTGTTTTGCCAGGACTTGTTTTGCCAGAGCTTGTTTTGCCAGAGCTTTTTTGAGGAATTTTTTTGCCAGATTTTTTGAGGAATTTTTTGCCAAAGATTTTTTGGGGAATTTTTTTGCCAGATTTTTTGAGGATTTTTTTTGCCAGAGCTTGTTTTGACAGAGCTTGTTTTGCCAGGACTTGTTTTGCCAGGACTTGTTTTGCCAGGACTTGTTTTGCCAGAACTTGTTTTGCCAGGACTTGTTTTGCCAGGACTTGTTTTGCCAGAGCTTGTTTTGCCAGAGCTTGCTTTGCCAGAGCTTGTTTTGCCAGAGCATTTTTGAGGAATTTTTTTGCCAGAGCTTTTTTGAGGAATTTTTTGCCAGAGCTTTTTTGAGGAATTTTTTGCCAGAGCTTTTTTTGAGGAATTTTTTGCCAAATATTTTTTGGGGAATTTTTTTGCCAGATTTTTTGAGGATTTTTTTTGCCAGAGCTTGTTTTGCCAGAGCTTGTTTTGCCAGAGCTTGTTTTGCCAGGACTTGTTTTGCCAGGACTTGTTTTGCCAGGACTTGTTTTGCCAGAACTTGTTTTGCCAGGACTTGTTTTGCCAGGACTTGTTTTGCCAGAGCTTGTTTTGCCAGAGCTTGCTTTGCCAGAGCTTGTTTTGCCAGAGCATTTTTGAGGAATTTTTTTGCCAGAGCTTTTTTGAGGAATTTTTTGCCAGAGCTTTTTTTGAGCAATTTTTTGCCAAAGATTTTTTGGAGAATTTTTTTGCCAGAGCTTTTTTTGAGGAATTTTTTGCCAAAGATTTTTTGGAGGAATTTTTTGCCAAAGATTTTTTGGGGAATTTTTTTGCCAGATTTTTTGAGGATTTTTTTTGCCAGAGCTTGTTTTGCCGGGACTTGTTTTGCCAGGACTTGTTTTGCCAGGACTTGTTTTGCCAGGACTTGTTTTGCCAGAGCTTGTTTTGCCAGAGCTTTTTTGAGGAATTTTTTTGCCAGATTTTTTGAGGAATTTTTTGCCAAAGATTTTTTGGGGAATTTTTTTGCCAGATTTTTTGAGGATTTTTTTTGCCAGAGCTTGTTTTGACAGAGCTTGTTTTGCCAGGACTTGTTTTGCCAGGACTTGTTTTGCCAGGACTTGTTTTGCCAGAACTTGTTTTGCCAGGACTTGTTTTGCCAGGACTTGTTTTGCCAGAGCTTGTTTTGCCAGAGCTTGCTTTGCCAGAGCTTGTTTTGCCAGAGCATTTTTGAGGAATTTTTTTGCCAGAGCTTTTTTGAGGAATTTTTTGCCAGAGCTTTTTTGAGGATTTTTTTGCCAGAGCTTTTTTGAGGAATTTTTTGCCAAATATTTTTTGGGGAATTTTTTTGCCAGATTTTTTGAGGATTTTTTTTGCCAGAGCTTGTTTTGCCAGAGCTTGTTTTGCCAGAGCTTGTTTTGCCAGGACTTGTTTTGCCAGGACTTGTTTTGCCAGGACTTGTTTTGCCAGAACTTGTTTTGCCAGGACTTGTTTTGCCAGGACTTGTTTTGCCAGAGCTTGTTTTGCCAGAGCTTTTTTGAGGAATTTTTTGCCAGAGCTTTTTTTGAGCAATTTTTTGCCAAAGATTTTTTGGAGAATTTTTTTGCCAGAGCTTTTTTTGAGGAATTTTTTGCCAAAGATTTTTTGGAGGAATTTTTTGCCAAAGATTTTTTGGGGAATTTTTTTGCCAGATTTTTTGAGGATTTTTTTTGCCAGAGCTTGTTTTGCCAGGACTTGTTTTGCCAGGACTTGTTTTGCCAGGACTTGTTTTGCCAGGACTTGTTTTGCCAGAGCTTGTTTTGCCAGAGCTTTTTTGAGGAATTTTTTTGCCAGATTTTTTGAGGAATTTTTTGCCAAAGATTTTTTGGGGAATTTTTTTGCCAGATTTTTTGAGGATTTTTTTTGCCAGAGCTTGTTTTGACAGAGCTTGTTTTGCCAGGACTTGTTTTGCCAGGACTTGTTTTGCCAGGACTTGTTTTGCCAGAACTTGTTTTGCCAGGACTTGTTTTGCCAGGACTTGTTTTGCCAGAGCTTGTTTTGCCAGAGCTTGCTTTGCCAGAGCTTGTTTTGCCAGAGCATTTTTGAGGAATTTTTTTGCCAGAGCTTTTTTGAGGAATTTTTTGCCAGAGCTTTTTTGAGGAATTTTTTGCCAGAGCTTTTTTTGAGGAATTTTTTGCCAAATATTTTTTGGGGAATTTTTTTGCCAGATTTTTTGAGGATTTTTTTTGCCAGAGCTTGTTTTGCCAGAGCTTGTTTTGCCAGAGCTTGTTTTGCCAGGACTTGTTTTGCCAGGACTTGTTTTGCCAGGACTTGTTTTGCCAGAACTTGTTTTGCCAGGACTTGTTTTGCCAGGACTTGTTTTGCCAGAGCTTGTTTTGCCAGAGCTTGCTTTGCCAGAGCTTGTTTTGCCAGAGCATTTTTGAGGAATTTTTTTGCCAGAGCTTTTTTGAGGAATTTTTTGCCAGAGCTTTTTTTGAGCAATTTTTTGCCAAAGATTTTTTGGAGAATTTTTTTGCCAGAGCTTTTTTTGAGGAATTTTTTGCCAAAGATTTTTTGGAGGAATTTTTTGCCAAAGATTTTTTGGGGAATTTTTTTGCCAGATTTTTTGAGGATTTTTTTTGCCAGAGCTTGTTTTGCCGGGACTTGTTTTGCCAGGACTTGTTTTGCCAGGACTTGTTTTGCCAGGACTTGTTTTGCCAGAGCTTGTTTTGCCAGAGCTTTTTTGAGGAATTTTTTTGCCAGATTTTTTGAGGAATTTTTTGCCAAAGATTTTTTGGGGAATTTTTTTGCCAGATTTTTTGAGGATTTTTTTTGCCAGAGCTTGTTTTGACAGAGCTTGTTTTGCCAGGACTTGTTTTGCCAGGACTTGTTTTGCCAGGACTTGTTTTGCCAGAACTTGTTTTGCCAGGACTTGTTTTGCCAGGACTTGTTTTGCCAGAGCTTGTTTTGCCAGAGCTTGCTTTGCCAGAGCTTGTTTTGCCAGAGCATTTTTGAGGAATTTTTTTGCCAGAGCTTTTTTGAGGAATTTTTTGCCAGAGCTTTTTTGAGGATTTTTTTGCCAGAGCTTTTTTGAGGAATTTTTTGCCAAATATTTTTTGGGGAATTTTTTTGCCAGATTTTTTGAGGATTTTTTTTGCCAGAGCTTGTTTTGCCAGAGCTTGTTTTGCCAGAGCTTGTTTTGCCAGGACTTGTTTTGCCAGGACTTGTTTTGCCAGGACTTGTTTTGCCAGAACTTGTTTTGCCAGGACTTGTTTTGCCAGGACTTGTTTTGCCAGAGCTTGTTTTGCCAGAGCTTTTTTGAGGAATTTTTTGCCAGAGCTTTTTTTGAGCAATTTTTTGCCAAAGATTTTTTGGAGAATTTTTTTGCCAGAGCTTTTTTTGAGGAATTTTTTGCCAAAGATTTTTTGGGGAATTTTTTTGCCAGATTTTTTGAGGATTTTTTTTGCCAGAGCTTGTTTTGCCAGGACTTGTTTTGCCAGGACTTGTTTTGCCAGGACTTGTTTTGCCAGGACTTGTTTTGCCAGAGCTTGTTTTGCCAGAGCTTTTTTGAGGAATTTTTTTGCCAGATTTTTTGAGGAATTTTTTGCCAAAGATTTTTTGGGGAATTTTTTTGCCAGATTTTTTGAGGATTTTTTTTGCCAGAGCTTGTTTTGACAGAGCTTGTTTTGCCAGGACTTGTTTTGCCAGGACTTGTTTTGCCAGGACTTGTTTTGCCAGGACTTGTTTTGCCAGAACTTGTTTTGCCAGGACTTGTTTTGCCAGGACTTGTTTTGCCAGAGCTTGTTTTGCCAGAGCTTGCTTTGCCAGAGCTTGTTTTGCCAGAGCATTTTTGAGGAATTTTTTTGCCAGAGCTTTTTTGAGGAATTTTTTGCCAGAGCTTTTTTGAGGATTTTTTTGCCAGAGCTTTTTTTGAGGAATTTTTTGCCAAATATTTTTTGGGGAATTTTTTTGCCAGATTTTTTGAGGATTTTTTTTGCCAGAGCTTGTTTTGCCAGAGCTTGTTTTGCCAGAGCTTGTTTTGCCAGGACTTGTTTTGCCAGGACTTGTTTTGCCAGGACTTGTTTTGCCAGAACTTGTTTTGCCAGGACTTGTTTTGCCAGGACTTGTTTTGCCAGAGCTTGTTTTGCCAGAGCTTGCTTTGCCAGAGCTTGTTTTGCCAGAGCATTTTTGAGGAATTTTTTTGCCAGAGCTTTTTTGAGGAATTTTTTGCCAGAGCTTTTTTTGAGCAATTTTTTGCCAAAGATTTTTTGGAGAATTTTTTTGCCAGAGCTTTTTTTGAGGAATTTTTTTGCCAAAGATTTTTTGGAGGAATTTTTTGCCAAAGATTTTTTGGGGAATTTTTTTGCCAGATTTTTTGAGGATTTTTTTTGCCAGAGCTTGTTTTGCCAGGACTTGTTTTGCCAGGACTTGTTTTGCCAGGACTTGTTTTGCCAGGACTTGTTTTGCCAGAGCTTGTTTTGCCAGAGCTTTTTTGAGGAATTTTTTTGCCAGATTTTTTGAGGAATTTTTTGCCAAAGATTTTTTGGGGAATTTTTTTGCCAGATTTTTTGAGGATTTTTTTTGCCAGAGCTTGTTTTGACAGAGCTTGTTTTGCCAGGACTTGTTTTGCCAGGACTTGTTTTGCCAGGACTTGTTTTGCCAGAACTTGTTTTGCCAGGACTTGTTTTGCCAGGACTTGTTTTGCCAGAGCTTGTTTTGCCAGAGCTTGCTTTGCCAGAGCTTGTTTTGCCAGAGCATTTTTGAGGAATTTTTTTGCCAGAGCTTTTTTGAGGAATTTTTTGCCAGAGCTTTTTTGAGGAATTTTTTGCCAGAGCTTTTTTGAGGAATTTTTTGCCAAATATTTTTTGGGGAATTTTTTTGCCAGATTTTTTGAGGATTTTTTTTGCCAGAGCTTGTTTTGCCAGAGCTTGTTTTGCCAGAGCTTGTTTTGCCAGAGCTTGTTTTGCCAGGACTTGTTTTGCCAGGACTTGTTTTGCCAGGACTTGTTTTGCCAGAACTTGTTTTGCCAGGACTTGTTTTGCCAGGACTTGTTTTGCCAGAGCTTGTTTTGCCAGAGCTTGCTTTGCCAGAGCTTGTTTTGCCAGAGCATTTTTGAGGAATTTTTTTGCCAGAGCTTTTTTGAGGAATTTTTTGCCAGAGCTTTTTTTGAGCAATTTTTTGCCAAAGATTTTTTGGAGAATTTTTTTGCCAGAGCTTTTTTTGAGGAATTTTTTGCCAAAGATTTTTTGGAGGAATTTTTTGCCAAAGATTTTTTGGGGAATTTTTTTGCCAGATTTTTTGAGGATTTTTTTTGCCAGAGCTTGTTTTGCCAGGACTTGTTTTGCCAGGACTTGTTTTGCCAGGACTTGTTTTGCCAGGACTTGTTTTGCCAGAGCTTGTTTTGCCAGAGCTTTTTTGAGGAATTTTTTTGCCAGATTTTTTGAGGAATTTTTTGCCAAAGATTTTTTGGGGAATTTTTTTGCCAGATTTTTTGAGGATTTTTTTTGCCAGAGCTTGTTTTGACAGAGCTTGTTTTGCCAGGACTTGTTTTGCCAGGACTTGTTTTGCCAGGACTTGTTTTGCCAGAACTTGTTTTGCCAGGACTTGTTTTGCCAGGACTTGTTTTGCCAGAGCTTGTTTTGCCAGAGCTTGCTTTGCCAGAGCTTGTTTTGCCAGAGCATTTTTGAGGAATTTTTTTGCCAGAGCTTTTTTGAGGAATTTTTTGCCAGAGCTTTTTTGAGGAATTTTTTGCCAGAGCTTTTTTGAGGAATTTTTTGCCAAATATTTTTTGGGGAATTTTTTTGCCAGATTTTTTGAGGATTTTTTTTGCCAGAGCTTGTTTTGCCAGGACTTGTTTTGCCAGGACTTGTTTTGCCAGGACTTGTTTTGCCAGGACTTGTTTTGCCAGAGCTTGTTTTGCCAGAGCTTTTTTGAGGAATTTTTTTGCCAGATTTTTTGAGGAATTTTTTGCCAAAGATTTTTTGGGGAATTTTTTTGCCAGATTTTTTGAGGAATCTCGTCATACGCTGCTGAAGGTATGATGACTACTAGGCTTTTTGCCAAGTCAATGATGACGACAATGCCTATGTCTGACTTTCATTTTTTTTGCCAGAGCTTGTTTTGCCAGAGCTTGTTTTGCCAGGACTTGTTTTGCCAGGACTTGTTTTGCCAGGACTTGTTTTGCCAGGACTTGTTTTGCCAGAACTTGTTTTGCCAGAACTTGTTTTGCCAGAGCTTGTTTTGCCAGAGCTTGCTTTGCCAGAGCTTGTTTTGCCAGAGCTTTTTTGAGGAATTTTTTTGCCAGAGCTTTTTTGAGGAATTTTTTGCCAGAGCTTTTTTGAGCAATTTTTTGCCAAAGATTTTTTGGAGAATTTTTTTGCCAGAGCTTTTTTTGAGGATTTTTTTGCCAAAGATTTTTTGGAGAATTTTTTTGCCAGAGCTTTTTTGAGGAATTTTTTGCCAAAGATTTTTTGGGGAATTTTTTTGCCAGATTTTTTGAGGATTTTTTTTGCCAGAGCTTGTTTTGCCAGGACTTGTTTTGCCAGGACTTGTTTTGCCAGGACTTGTTTTGCCAGGACTTGTTTTGCCAGAACTTGTTTTGCCAGGACTTGTTTTGCCAGAACTTGTTTTGCCAGGACTTGTTTTGCCAGGACTTGTTTTGCCAGAGCTTGTTTTGCCAGAGCTTTTTTGAGGAATTTTTTTGCCAGATTTTTTGGGGAATTTTTTTTCCAGATTTTTTGAGGATTTTTTTTTGCCAGAGCTTGTTTTGCCAGAGCTTGTTTTGCCAGGACTTGTTTTGCCAGGACTTGTTTTGCCAGGACTTGTTTTGCCAGAACTTGTTTTGCCAGGACTTGTTTTGCCAGGACTTGTTTTGCCAGAGCTTGTTTTGCCAGAGCTTGCTTTGCCAGAGCTTGTTTTGCCAGAGCATTTTTGAGGAATTTTTTTGCCAGAGCTTTTTTGAGGAATTTTTTGCCAGAGCTTTTTTGAGGATTTTTTTGCCAAATATTTTTTGGGGAATTTTTTTGCCAGATTTTTTGAGGATTTTTTTTGCCAGAGCTTGTTTTGCCAGAGCTTGTTTTGCCAGGACTTGTTTTGCCAGGACTTGTTTTGCCAGGACTTGTTTTGCCAGGACTTGTTTTGCCAGAGCTTGTTTTGCCAGAGCTTTTTTGAGGAATTTTTTGCCAGAGCTTTTTTGAGGATTTTTTTGCCAGAGCTTTTTTGAGGAATTTTTTGCCAAATATTTTTTGGGGAATTTTTTTGCCAGATTTTTTGAGGATTTTTTTTGCCAGAGCTTGTTTTGCCAGAGCTTGTTTTGCCAGAGCTTGTTTTGCCAGGACTTGTTTTGCCAGGACTTGTTTTGCCAGGACTTGTTTTGCCAGAACTTGTTTTGCCAGGACTTGTTTTGCCAGGACTTGTTTTGCCAGAGCTTGTTTTGCCAGAGCTTGCTTTGCCAGAGCTTGTTTTGCCAGAGCTTTTTTGAGGAATTTTTTTGCCAGAGCTTTTTTGAGGAATCTCGTCATACGCTGCTGAAGGTATGATGACTACTAGGCTTTTTGCCAAGTCAATGATGACGACAATGCCTATGTCTGACTTTCATTTTTTTTGCCAGAGCTTGTTTTGCCAGAGCTTGTTTTGCCAGGACTTGTTTTGCCAGGACTTGTTTTGCCAGGACTTGTTTTGCCAGGACTTGTTTTGCCAGAACTTGTTTTGCCAGAACTTGTTTTGCCAGAGCTTGTTTTGCCAGAGCTTGCTTTGCCAGAGCTTGTTTTGCCAGAGCTTTTTTGAGGAATTTTTTTGCCAGAGCTTTTTTGAGGAATTTTTTGCCAGAGCTTTTTTGAGCAATTTTTTGCCAAAGATTTTTTGGAGAATTTTTTTGCCAGAGCTTTTTTTGAGGATTTTTTTGCCAAAGATTTTTTGGAGAATTTTTTTGCCAGAGCTTTTTTGAGGAATTTTTTGCCAAAGATTTTTTGGGGAATTTTTTTGCCAGATTTTTTGAGGATTTTTTTTGCCAGAGCTTGTTTTGCCAGGACTTGTTTTGCCAGGACTTGTTTTGCCAGGACTTGTTTTGCCAGGACTTGTTTTGCCAGAACTTGTTTTGCCAGGACTTGTTTTGCCAGAACTTGTTTTGCCAGGACTTGTTTTGCCAGGACTTGTTTTGCCAGAGCTTGTTTTGCCAGAGCTTTTTTGAGGAATTTTTTTGCCAGATTTTTTGGGGAATTTTTTTTCCAGATTTTTTGAGGATTTTTTTTTGCCAGAGCTTGTTTTGCCAGAGCTTGTTTTGCCAGGACTTGTTTTGCCAGGACTTGTTTTGCCAGGACTTGTTTTGCCAGAACTTGTTTTGCCAGGACTTGTTTTGCCAGGACTTGTTTTGCCAGAGCTTGTTTTGCCAGAGCTTGCTTTGCCAGAGCTTGTTTTGCCAGAGCATTTTTGAGGAATTTTTTTGCCAGAGCTTTTTAGAGGAATTTTTTGCCAGAGCTTTTTTGAGGATTTTTTTGCCAGAGCTTTTTTGAGGAATTTTTTGCCAAATATTTTTTGGGGAATTTTTTTGCCAGATTTTTTGAGGATTTTTTTTGCCAGAGCTTGTTTTGCCAGAGCTTGTTTTGCCAGGACTTGTTTTGCCAGGACTTGTTTTGCCAGGACTTGTTTTGCCAGAACTTGTTTTGCCAGAACTTGTTTTGCCAGGACTTGTTTTGCCAGGACTTGTTTTGCCAGAGCTTGTTTTGCCAGAGCTTGCTTTGCCAGAGCTTGTTTTGCCAGAGCTTTTTTGAGGAATTTTTTGCCAGAGCTTTTTTTGAGCAATTTTTTGCCAAAGATTTTTTGGAGAATTTTTTTGCCAGAGCTTTTTTTGAGGAATTTTTTGCCAAAGATTTTTTGGAGGAATTTTTTGCCAAAGATTTTTTGGGGAATTTTTTTGCCAGATTTTTTGAGGATTTTTTTTGCCAGAGCTTGTTTTGCCAGGACTTGTTTTGCCAGGACTTGTTTTGCCAGGACTTGTTTTGCCAGGACTTGTTTTGCCAGAGCTTGTTTTGCCAGAGCTTTTTTGAGGAATTTTTTTGCCAGATTTTTTGAGGAATTTTTTGCCAAAGATTTTTTGGGGAATTTTTTTGCCAGATTTTTTGAGGATTTTTTTTGCCAGAGCTTGTTTTGACAGAGCTTGTTTTGCCAGGACTTGTTTTGCCAGGACTTGTTTTGCCAGGACTTGTTTTGCCAGAACTTGTTTTGCCAGGACTTGTTTTGCCAGGACTTGTTTTGCCAGAGCTTGTTTTGCCAGAGCTTGCTTTGCCAGAGCTTGTTTTGCCAGAGCATTTTTGAGGAATTTTTTTGCCAGAGCTTTTTTGAGGAATTTTTTGCCAGAGCTTTTTTTGAGCAATTTTTTGCCAAAGATTTTTTGGAGAATTTTTTTGCCAGAGCTTTTTTTGAGGAATTTTTTTGCCAAAGATTTTTTGGAGGAATTTTTTGCCAAAGATTTTTTGGGGAATTTTTTTGCCAGATTTTTTGAGGATTTTTTTTGCCAGAGCTTGTTTTGCCAGGACTTGTTTTGCCAGGACTTGTTTTGCCAGGACTTGTTTTGCCAGGACTTGTTTTGCCAGAGCTTGTTTTGCCAGAGCTTTTTTGAGGAATTTTTTTGCCAGATTTTTTGAGGAATTTTTTGCCAAAGATTTTTTGGGGAATTTTTTTGCCAGATTTTTTGAGGATTTTTTTTGCCAGAGCTTGTTTTGACAGAGCTTGTTTTGCCAGGACTTGTTTTGCCAGGACTTGTTTTGCCAGGACTTGTTTTGCCAGAACTTGTTTTGCCAGGACTTGTTTTGCCAGGACTTGTTTTGCCAGAGCTTGTTTTGCCAGAGCTTGCTTTGCCAGAGCTTGTTTTGCCAGAGCATTTTTGAGGAATTTTTTTGCCAGAGCTTTTTTGAGGAATTTTTTGCCAGAGCTTTTTTGAGGATTTTTTTGCCAGAGCTTTTTTTGAGGAATTTTTTGCCAAATATTTTTTGGGGAATTTTTTTGCCAGATTTTTTGAGGATTTTTTTTGCCAGAGCTTGTTTTGCCAGAGCTTGTTTTGCCAGGACTTGTTTTGCCAGGACTTGTTTTGCCAGGACTTGTTTTGCCAGAACTTGTTTTGCCAGGACTTGTTTTGCCAGGACTTGTTTTGCCAGAGCTTGTTTTGCCAGAGCTTGCTTTGCCAGAGCTTGTTTTGCCAGAGCATTTTTGAGGAATTTTTTTGCCAGAGCTTTTTTGAGGAATTTTTTGCCAGAGCTTTTTTTGAGCAATTTTTTGCCAAAGATTTTTTGGAGAATTTTTTTGCCAGAGCTTTTTTTGAGGAATTTTTTGCCAAAGATTTTTTGGAGGAATTTTTTGCCAAAGATTTTTTGGGGAATTTTTTTGCCAGATTTTTTGAGGATTTTTTTTGCCAGAGCTTGTTTTGCCAGGACTTGTTTTGCCAGGACTTGTTTTGCCTGGACTTGTTTTGCCAGGACTTGTTTTGCCAGAGCTTGTTTTGCCAGAGCTTTTTTGAGGAATTTTTTTGCCAGATTTTTTGAGGAATTTTTTGCCAAAGATTTTTTGGGGAATTTTTTTGCCAGATTTTTTGAGGATTTTTTTTGCCAGAGCTTGTTTTGACAGAGCTTGTTTTGCCAGGACTTGTTTTGCCAGGACTTGTTTTGCCAGGACTTGTTTTGCCAGAACTTGTTTTGCCAGGACTTGTTTTGCCAGGACTTGTTTTGCCAGAGCTTGTTTTGCCAGAGCTTGCTTTGCCAGAGCTTGTTTTGCCAGAGCATTTTTGAGGAATTTTTTTGCCAGAGCTTTTTTGAGGAATTTTTTGCCAGAGCTTTTTTGAGGAATTTTTTGCCAGAGCTTTTTTGAGGAATTTTTTGCCAAATATTTTTTGGGGAATTTTTTTGCCAGATTTTTTGAGGATTTTTTTTGCCAGAGCTTGTTTTGCCAGAGCTTGTTTTGCCAGAGCTTGTTTTGCCAGAGCTTGTTTTGCCAGGACTTGTTTTGCCAGGACTTGTTTTGCCAGGACTTGTTTTGCCAGAACTTGTTTTGCCAGGACTTGTTTTGCCAGGACTTGTTTTGCCAGAGCTTGTTTTGCCAGAGCTTGCTTTGCCAGAGCTTGTTTTGCCAGAGCATTTTTGAGGAATTTTTTTGCCAGAGCTTTTTTGAGGAATTTTTTGCCAGAGCTTTTTTTGAGCAATTTTTTGCCAAAGATTTTTTGGAGAATTTTTTTGCCAGAGCTTTTTTTGAGGAATTTTTTGCCAAAGATTTTTTGGAGGAATTTTTTGCCAAAGATTTTTTGGGGAATTTTTTTGCCAGATTTTTTGAGGATTTTTTTTGCCAGAGCTTGTTTTGCCAGGACTTGTTTTGCCAGGACTTGTTTTGCCAGGACTTGTTTTGCCAGGACTTGTTTTGCCAGAGCTTGTTTTGCCAGAGCTTTTTTGAGGAATTTTTTTGCCAGATTTTTTGAGGAATTTTTTGCCAAAGATTTTTTGGGGAATTTTTTTGCCAGATTTTTTGAGGATTTTTTTTGCCAGAGCTTGTTTTGACAGAGCTTGTTTTGCCAGGACTTGTTTTGCCAGGACTTGTTTTGCCAGGACTTGTTTTGCCAGAACTTGTTTTGCCAGGACTTGTTTTGCCAGGACTTGTTTTGCCAGAGCTTGTTTTGCCAGAGCTTGCTTTGCCAGAGCTTGTTTTGCCAGAGCATTTTTGAGGAATTTTTTTGCCAGAGCTTTTTTGAGGAATTTTTTGCCAGAGCTTTTTTGAGGAATTTTTTGCCAGAGCTTTTTTTGAGGAATTTTTTGCCAAATATTTTTTGGGGAATTTTTTTGCCAGATTTTTTGAGGATTTTTTTTGCCAGAGCTTGTTTTGCCAGAGCTTGTTTTGCCAGAGCTTGTTTTGCCAGGACTTGTTTTGCCAGGACTTGTTTTGCCAGGACTTGTTTTGCCAGAACTTGTTTTGCCAGGACTTGTTTTGCCAGGACTTGTTTTGCCAGAGCTTGTTTTGCCAGAGCTTGCTTTGCCAGAGCTTGTTTTGCCAGAGCATTTTTGAGGAATTTTTTTGCCAGAGCTTTTTTGAGGAATTTTTTGCCAGAGCTTTTTTTGAGCAATTTTTTGCCAAAGATTTTTTGGAGAATTTTTTTGCCAGAGCTTTTTTTGAGGAATTTTTTGCCAAAGATTTTTTGGAGGAATTTTTTGCCAAAGATTTTTTGGGGAATTTTTTTGCCAGATTTTTTGAGGATTTTTTTTGCCAGAGCTTGTTTTGCCAGGACTTGTTTTGCCAGGACTTGTTTTGCCAGGACTTGTTTTGCCAGGACTTGTTTTGCCAGAGCTTGTTTTGCCAGAGCTTTTTTGAGGAATTTTTTTGCCAGATTTTTTGAGGAATTTTTTGCCAAAGATTTTTTGGGGAATTTTTTTGCCAGATTTTTTGAGGATTTTTTTTGCCAGAGCTTGTTTTGACAGAGCTTGTTTTGCCAGGACTTGTTTTGCCAGGACTTGTTTTGCCAGGACTTGTTTTGCCAGAACTTGTTTTGCCAGGACTTGTTTTGCCAGGACTTGTTTTGCCAGAGCTTGTTTTGCCAGAGCTTGCTTTGCCAGAGCTTGTTTTGCCAGAGCATTTTTGAGGAATTTTTTTGCCAGAGCTTTTTTGAGGAATTTTTTGCCAGAGCTTTTTTGAGGATTTTTTTGCCAGAGCTTTTTTTGAGGAATTTTTTGCCAAATATTTTTTGGGGAATTTTTTTGCCAGATTTTTTGAGGATTTTTTTTGCCAGAGCTTGTTTTGCCAGAGCTTGTTTTGCCAGAGCTTGTTTTGCCAGGACTTGTTTTGCCAGGACTTGTTTTGCCAGGACTTGTTTTGCCAGAACTTGTTTTGCCAGGACTTGTTTTGCCAGGACTTGTTTTGCCAGAGCTTGTTTTGCCAGAGCTTGCTTTGCCAGAGCTTGTTTTGCCAGAGCATTTTTGAGGAATTTTTTTGCCAGAGCTTTTTTGAGGAATTTTTTGCCAGAGCTTTTTTTGAGCAATTTTTTGCCAAAGATTTTTTGGAGAATTTTTTTGCCAGAGCTTTTTTTGAGGAATTTTTTTGCCAAAGATTTTTTGGAGGAATTTTTTGCCAAAGATTTTTTGGGGAATTTTTTTGCCAGATTTTTTGAGGATTTTTTTTGCCAGAGCTTGTTTTGCCAGGACTTGTTTTGCCAGGACTTGTTTTGCCAGGACTTGTTTTGCCAGGACTTGTTTTGCCAGAGCTTGTTTTGCCAGAGCTTTTTTGAGGAATTTTTTTGCCAGATTTTTTGAGGAATTTTTTGCCAAAGATTTTTTGGGGAATTTTTTTGCCAGATTTTTTGAGGATTTTTTTTGCCAGAGCTTGTTTTGACAGAGCTTGTTTTGCCAGGACTTGTTTTGCCAGGACTTGTTTTGCCAGGACTTGTTTTGCCAGAACTTGTTTTGCCAGGACTTGTTTTGCCAGGACTTGTTTTGCCAGAGCTTGTTTTGCCAGAGCTTGCTTTGCCAGAGCTTGTTTTGCCAGAGCATTTTTGAGGAATTTTTTTGCCAGAGCTTTTTTGAGGAATTTTTTGCCAGAGCTTTTTTGAGGAATTTTTTGCCAGAGCTTTTTTGAGGAATTTTTTGCCAAATATTTTTTGGGGAATTTTTTTGCCAGATTTTTTGAGGATTTTTTTTGCCAGAGCTTGTTTTGCCAGAGCTTGTTTTGCCAGAGCTTGTTTTGCCAGAGCTTGTTTTGCCAGGACTTGTTTTGCCAGGACTTGTTTTGCCAGGACTTGTTTTGCCAGAACTTGTTTTGCCAGGACTTGTTTTGCCAGGACTTGTTTTGCCAGAGCTTGTTTTGCCAGAGCTTGCTTTGCCAGAGCTTGTTTTGCCAGAGCATTTTTGAGGAATTTTTTTGCCAGAGCTTTTTTGAGGAATTTTTTGCCAGAGCTTTTTTTGAGCAATTTTTTGCCAAAGATTTTTTGGAGAATTTTTTTGCCAGAGCTTTTTTTGAGGAATTTTTTGCCAAAGATTTTTTGGAGGAATTTTTTGCCAAAGATTTTTTGGGGAATTTTTTTGCCAGATTTTTTGAGGATTTTTTTTGCCAGAGCTTGTTTTGCCAGGACTTGTTTTGCCAGGACTTGTTTTGCCAGGACTTGTTTTGCCAGGACTTGTTTTGCCAGAGCTTGTTTTGCCAGAGCTTTTTTGAGGAATTTTTTTGCCAGATTTTTTGAGGAATTTTTTGCCAAAGATTTTTTGGGGAATTTTTTTGCCAGATTTTTTGAGGATTTTTTTTGCCAGAGCTTGTTTTGACAGAGCTTGTTTTGCCAGGACTTGTTTTGCCAGGACTTGTTTTGCCAGGACTTGTTTTGCCAGAACTTGTTTTGCCAGGACTTGTTTTGCCAGGACTTGTTTTGCCAGAGCTTGTTTTGCCAGAGCTTGCTTTGCCAGAGCTTGTTTTGCCAGAGCATTTTTGAGGAATTTTTTTGCCAGAGCTTTTTTGAGGAATTTTTTGCCAGAGCTTTTTTGAGGAATTTTTTGCCAGAGCTTTTTTGAGGAATTTTTTGCCAAATATTTTTTGGGGAATTTTTTTGCCAGATTTTTTGAGGATTTTTTTTGCCAGAGCTTGTTTTGCCAGAGCTTGTTTTGCCAGAGCTTGTTTTGCCAGAGCTTGCTTTGCCAGGACTTGTTTTGCCAGGACTTGTTTTGCCAGAACTTGTTTTGCCAGGACTTGTTTTGCCAGGACTTGTTTTGCCAGAGCTTGTTTTGCCAGAGCTTGCTTTGCCAGAGCTTGTTTTGCCAGAGCTTTTTTGAGGAATTTTTTGCCAGAGCTTTTTTTGAGCAATTTTTTGCCAAAGATTTTTTGGAGAATTTTTTTGCCAGAGCTTTTTTTGAGGAATTTTTTGCCAAAGATTTTTTGGAGGAATTTTTTGCCAAAGATTTTTTGGGGAATTTTTTTGCCAGATTTTTTGAGGATTTTTTTTGCCAGAGCTTGTTTTGCCAGGACTTGTTTTGCCAGGACTTGTTTTGCCAGGACTTGTTTTGCCAGGACTTGTTTTGCCAGAGCTTGTTTTGCCAGAGCTTTTTTGAGGAATTTTTTTGCCAGATTTTTTGAGGAATTTTTTGCCAAAGATTTTTTGGGGAATTTTTTTGCCAGATTTTTTGAGGATTTTTTTTGCCAGAGCTTGTTTTGACAGAGCTTGTTTTGCCAGGACTTGTTTTGCCAGGACTTGTTTTGCCAGGACTTGTTTTGCCAGAACTTGTTTTGCCAGGACTTGTTTTGCCAGGACTTGTTTTGCCAGAGCTTGTTTTGCCAGAGCTTGCTTTGCCAGAGCTTGTTTTGCCAGAGCATTTTTGAGGAATTTTTTTGCCAGAGCTTTTTTGAGGAATTTTTTGCCAGAGCTTTTTTGAGGATTTTTTTGCCAGAGCTTTTTTTGAGGAATTTTTTGCCAAATATTTTTTGGGGAATTTTTTTGCCAGATTTTTTGAGGATTTTTTTTGCCAGAGCTTGTTTTGCCAGAGCTTGTTTTGCCAGAGCTTGTTTTGCCAGGACTTGTTTTGCCAGGACTTGTTTTGCCAGGACTTGTTTTGCCAGAACTTGTTTTGCCAGGACTTGTTTTGCCAGGACTTGTTTTGCCAGAGCTTGTTTTGCCAGAGCTTGCTTTGCCAGAGCTTGTTTTGCCAGAGCATTTTTGAGGAATTTTTTTGCCAGAGCTTTTTTGAGGAATTTTTTGCCAGAGCTTTTTTTGAGCAATTTTTTGCCAAAGATTTTTTGGAGAATTTTTTTGCCAGAGCTTTTTTTGAGGAATTTTTTTGCCAAAGATTTTTTGGAGGAATTTTTTGCCAAAGATTTTTTGGGGAATTTTTTTGCCAGATTTTTTGAGGATTTTTTTTGCCAGAGCTTGTTTTGCCAGGACTTGTTTTGCCAGGACTTGTTTTGCCAGGACTTGTTTTGCCAGGACTTGTTTTGCCAGAGCTTGTTTTGCCAGAGCTTTTTTGAGGAATTTTTTTGCCAGATTTTTTGAGGAATTTTTTGCCAAAGATTTTTTGGGGAATTTTTTTGCCAGATTTTTTGAGGATTTTTTTTGCCAGAGCTTGTTTTGACAGAGCTTGTTTTGCCAGGACTTGTTTTGCCAGGACTTGTTTTGCCAGGACTTGTTTTGCCAGAACTTGTTTTGCCAGGACTTGTTTTGCCAGGACTTGTTTTGCCAGAGCTTGTTTTGCCAGAGCTTGCTTTGCCAGAGCTTGTTTTGCCAGAGCATTTTTGAGGAATTTTTTTGCCAGAGCTTTTTTGAGGAATTTTTTGCCAGAGCTTTTTTGAGGAATTTTTTGCCAGAGCTTTTTTGAGGAATTTTTTGCCAAATATTTTTTGGGGAATTTTTTTGCCAGATTTTTTGAGGATTTTTTTTGCCAGAGCTTGTTTTGCCAGAGCTTGTTTTGCCAGAGCTTGTTTTGCCAGGACTTGTTTTGCCAGGACTTGTTTTGCCAGGACTTGTTTTGCCAGAACTTGTTTTGCCAGGACTTGTTTTGCCAGGACTTGTTTTGCCAGAGCTTGTTTTGCCAGAGCTTGCTTTGCCAGAGCTTGTTTTGCCAGAGCATTTTTGAGGATTTTTTTTGCCAGAGCTTTTTTGAGGAATTTTTTGCCAGAGCTTTTTTTGAGCAATTTTTTGCCAAAGATTTTTTGGAGAATTTTTTTGCCAGAGCTTTTTTGAGGAATTTTTTGCCAGAGCTTTTTTTGAGGATTTTTTTGCCAAATATTTTTTGGGGAATTTTTTTGCCAGATTTTTTGAGGATTTTTTTTGCCAGAGCTTGTTTTGCCAGAGCTTGTTTTGCCAGGACTTGTTTTGCCAGGACTTGTTTTGCCAGGACTTGTTTTGCCAGGACTTGTTTTGCCAGAGCTTGTTTTGCCAGAGCTTTTTTGAGGAATTTTTTGCCAGAGCTTTTTTGAGGATTTTTTTGCCAGAGCTTTTTTGAGGAATTTTTTGCCAAATATTTTTTGGGGAATTTTTTTGCCAGATTTTTTGAGGATTTTTTTTGCCAGAGCTTGTTTTGCCAGAGCTTGTTTTGCCAGAGCTTGTTTTGCCAGGACTTGTTTTGCCAGGACTTGTTTTGCCAGGACTTGTTTTGCCAGAACTTGTTTTGCCAGGACTTGTTTTGCCAGGACTTGTTTTGCCAGAGCTTGTTTTGCCAGAGCTTGCTTTGCCAGAGCTTGTTTTGCCAGAGCTTTTTTGAGGAATTTTTTTGCCAGAGCTTTTTTGAGGAATCTCGTCATACGCTGCTGAAGGTATGATGACTACTAGGCTTTTTGCCAAGTCAATGATGACGACAATGCCTATGTCTGACTTTCATTTTTTTTGCCAGAGCTTGTTTTGCCAGAGCTTGTTTTGCCAGGACTTGTTTTGCCAGGACTTGTTTTGCCAGGACTTGTTTTGCCAGGACTTGTTTTGCCAGAACTTGTTTTGCCAGAACTTGTTTTGCCAGAGCTTGTTTTGCCAGAGCTTGCTTTGCCAGAGCTTGTTTTGCCAGAGCTTTTTTGAGGAATTTTTTTGCCAGAGCTTTTTTGAGGAATTTTTTGCCAGAGCTTTTTTGAGCAATTTTTTGCCAAAGATTTTTTGGAGAATTTTTTTGCCAGAGCTTTTTTTGAGGATTTTTTTGCCAAAGATTTTTTGGAGAATTTTTTTGCCAGAGCTTTTTTGAGGAATTTTTTGCCAAAGATTTTTTGGGGAATTTTTTTGCCAGATTTTTTGAGGATTTTTTTTGCCAGAGCTTGTTTTGCCAGGACTTGTTTTGCCAGGACTTGTTTTGCCAGGACTTGTTTTGCCAGGACTTGTTTTGCCAGAACTTGTTTTGCCAGGACTTGTTTTGCCAGAACTTGTTTTGCCAGGACTTGTTTTGCCAGGACTTGTTTTGCCAGAGCTTGTTTTGCCAGAGCTTTTTTGAGGAATTTTTTTGCCAGATTTTTTGGGGAATTTTTTTTCCAGATTTTTTGAGGATTTTTTTTTGCCAGAGCTTGTTTTGCCAGAGCTTGTTTTGCCAGGACTTGTTTTGCCAGGACTTGTTTTGCCAGGACTTGTTTTGCCAGAACTTGTTTTGCCAGGACTTGTTTTGCCAGGACTTGTTTTGCCAGAGCTTGTTTTGCCAGAGCTTGCTTTGCCAGAGCTTGTTTTGCCAGAGCATTTTTGAGGAATTTTTTTGCCAGAGCTTTTTAGAGGAATTTTTTGCCAGAGCTTTTTTGAGGATTTTTTTGCCAGAGCTTTTTTGAGGAATTTTTTGCCAAATATTTTTTGGGGAATTTTTTTGCCAGATTTTTTGAGGATTTTTTTTGCCAGAGCTTGTTTTGCCAGAGCTTGTTTTGCCAGGACTTGTTTTGCCAGGACTTGTTTTGCCAGGACTTGTTTTGCCAGAACTTGTTTTGCCAGGACTTGTTTTGCCAGGACTTGTTTTGCCAGAGCTTGTTTTGCCAGAGCTTGCTTTGCCAGAGCTTGTTTTGCCAGAGCTTTTTTGAGGAATTTTTTGCCAGAGCTTTTTTTGAGCAATTTTTTGCCAAAGATTTTTTGGAGAATTTTTTTGCCAGAGCTTTTTTTGAGGAATTTTTTGCCAAAGATTTTTTGGAGGAATTTTTTGCCAAAGATTTTTTGGGGAATTTTTTTGCCAGATTTTTTGAGGATTTTTTTTGCCAGAGCTTGTTTTGCCAGGACTTGTTTTGCCAGGACTTGTTTTGCCAGGACTTGTTTTGCCAGGACTTGTTTTGCCAGAGCTTGTTTTGCCAGAGCTTTTTTGAGGAATTTTTTTGCCAGATTTTTTGAGGAATTTTTTGCCAAAGATTTTTTGGGGAATTTTTTTGCCAGATTTTTTGAGGATTTTTTTTGCCAGAGCTTGTTTTGACAGAGCTTGTTTTGCCAGGACTTGTTTTGCCAGGACTTGTTTTGCCAGGACTTGTTTTGCCAGAACTTGTTTTGCCAGGACTTGTTTTGCCAGGACTTGTTTTGCCAGAGCTTGTTTTGCCAGAGCTTGCTTTGCCAGAGCTTGTTTTGCCAGAGCATTTTTGAGGAATTTTTTTGCCAGAGCTTTTTTGAGGAATTTTTTGCCAGAGCTTTTTTGAGGATTTTTTTGCCAGAGCTTTTTTTGAGGAATTTTTTGCCAAATATTTTTTGGGGAATTTTTTTGCCAGATTTTTTGAGGATTTTTTTTGCCAGAGCTTGTTTTGCCAGAGCTTGTTTTGCCAGAGCTTGTTTTGCCAGGACTTGTTTTGCCAGGACTTGTTTTGCCAGGACTTGTTTTGCCAGAACTTGTTTTGCCAGGACTTGTTTTGCCAGGACTTGTTTTGCCAGAGCTTGTTTTGCCAGAGCTTGCTTTGCCAGAGCTTGTTTTGCCAGAGCATTTTTGAGGAATTTTTTTGCCAGAGCTTTTTTGAGGAATTTTTTGCCAGAGCTTTTTTTGAGCAATTTTTTGCCAAAGATTTTTTGGAGAATTTTTTTGCCAGAGCTTTTTTTGAGGAATTTTTTGCCAAAGATTTTTTGGAGGAATTTTTTGCCAAAGATTTTTTGGGGAATTTTTTTGCCAGATTTTTTGAGGATTTTTTTTGCCAGAGCTTGTTTTGCCAGGACTTGTTTTGCCAGGACTTGTTTTGCCAGGACTTGTTTTGCCAGGACTTGTTTTGCCAGAGCTTGTTTTGCCAGAGCTTTTTTGAGGAATTTTTTTGCCAGATTTTTTGAGGAATTTTTTGCCAAAGATTTTTTGGGGAATTTTTTTGCCAGATTTTTTGAGGATTTTTTTTGCCAGAGCTTGTTTTGACAGAGCTTGTTTTGCCAGGACTTGTTTTGCCAGGACTTGTTTTGCCAGGACTTGTTTTGCCAGAACTTGTTTTGCCAGGACTTGTTTTGCCAGGACTTGTTTTGCCAGAGCTTGTTTTGCCAGAGCTTGCTTTGCCAGAGCTTGTTTTGCCAGAGCATTTTTGAGGAATTTTTTTGCCAGAGCTTTTTTGAGGAATTTTTTGCCAGAGCTTTTTTGAGGAATTTTTTGCCAGAGCTTTTTTGAGGAATTTTTTGCCAAATATTTTTTGGGGAATTTTTTTGCCAGATTTTTTGAGGATTTTTTTTGCCAGAGCTTGTTTTGCCAGAGCTTGTTTTGCCAGAGCTTGTTTTGCCAGAGCTTGTTTTGCCAGGACTTGTTTTGCCAGGACTTGTTTTGCCAGGACTTGTTTTGCCAGAACTTGTTTTGCCAGGACTTGTTTTGCCAGGACTTGTTTTGCCAGAGCTTGTTTTGCCAGAGCTTGCTTTGCCAGAGCTTGTTTTGCCAGAGCATTTTTGAGGAATTTTTTTGCCAGAGCTTTTTTGAGGAATTTTTTGCCAGAGCTTTTTTTGAGCAATTTTTTGCCAAAGATTTTTTGGAGAATTTTTTTGCCAGAGCTTTTTTTGAGGAATTTTTTGCCAAAGATTTTTTGGAGGAATTTTTTGCCAAAGATTTTTTGGGGAATTTTTTTGCCAGATTTTTTGAGGATTTTTTTTGCCAGAGCTTGTTTTGCCAGGACTTGTTTTGCCAGGACTTGTTTTGCCAGGACTTGTTTTGCCAGAGCTTGTTTTGCCAGAGCTTTTTTGAGGAATTTTTTTGCCAGATTTTTTGAGGAATTTTTTGCCAAAGATTTTTTGGGGAATTTTTTTGCCAGATTTTTTGAGGATTTTTTTTGCCAGAGCTTGTTTTGACAGAGCTTGTTTTGCCAGGACTTGTTTTGCCAGGACTTGTTTTGCCAGGACTTGTTTTGCCAGAACTTGTTTTGCCAGGACTTGTTTTGCCAGGACTTGTTTTGCCAGAGCTTGTTTTGCCAGAGCTTGCTTTGCCAGAGCTTGTTTTGCCAGAGCATTTTTGAGGAATTTTTTTGCCAGAGCTTTTTTGAGGAATTTTTTGCCAGAGCTTTTTTGAGGAATTTTTTGCCAGAGCTTTTTTGAGGAATTTTTTGCCAAATATTTTTTGGGGAATTTTTTTGCCAGATTTTTTGAGGATTTTTTTTGCCAGAGCTTGTTTTGCCAGAGCTTGTTTTGCCAGAGCTTGTTTTGCCAGAGCTTGTTTTGCCAGGACTTGTTTTGCCAGGACTTGTTTTGCCAGGACTTGTTTTGCCAGAACTTGTTTTGCCAGGACTTGTTTTGCCAGGACTTGTTTTGCCAGAGCTTGTTTTGCCAGAGCTTGCTTTGCCAGAGCTTGTTTTGCCAGAGCATTTTTGAGGAATTTTTTTGCCAGAGCTTTTTTGAGGAATTTTTTGCCAGAGCTTTTTTTGAGCAATTTTTTGCCAAAGATTTTTTGGAGAATTTTTTTGCCAGAGCTTTTTTTGAGGAATTTTTTTGCCAAAGATTTTTTGGAGGAATTTTTTGCCAAAGATTTTTTGGGGAATTTTTTTGCCAGATTTTTTGAGGATTTTTTTTGCCAGAGCTTGTTTTGCCAGGACTTGTTTTGCCAGGACTTGTTTTGCCAGGACTTGTTTTGCCAGGACTTGTTTTGCCAGAGCTTGTTTTGCCAGAGCTTTTTTGAGGAATTTTTTTGCCAGATTTTTTGAGGAATTTTTTGCCAAAGATTTTTTGGGGAATTTTTTTGCCAGATTTTTTGAGGATTTTTTTTGCCAGAGCTTGTTTTGACAGAGCTTGTTTTGCCAGGACTTGTTTTGCCAGGACTTGTTTTGCCAGGACTTGTTTTGCCAGAACTTGTTTTGCCAGGACTTGTTTTGCCAGGACTTGTTTTGCCAGAGCTTGTTTTGCCAGAGCTTGCTTTGCCAGAGCTTGTTTTGCCAGAGCATTTTTGAGGAATTTTTTTGCCAGAGCTTTTTTGAGGAATTTTTTGCCAGAGCTTTTTTGAGGATTTTTTTGCCAGAGCTTTTTTTGAGGAATTTTTTGCCAAATATTTTTTGGGGAATTTTTTTGCCAGATTTTTTGAGGATTTTTTTTGCCAGAGCTTGTTTTGCCAGAGCTTGTTTTGCCAGGACTTGTTTTGCCAGGACTTGTTTTGCCAGGACTTGTTTTGCCAGAACTTGTTTTGCCAGGACTTGTTTTGCCAGGACTTGTTTTGCCAGAGCTTGTTTTG
The DNA here is from genome assembly GCF_051989575.1 of Stigmatopora nigra. Taxonomy (NCBI): domain Eukaryota; kingdom Metazoa; phylum Chordata; class Actinopteri; order Syngnathiformes; family Syngnathidae; genus Stigmatopora; species Stigmatopora nigra. Next base: position 2,239,903 of record NC_135509.1, on the reverse strand, counting down.
CCAGAGCTTGCTTTGCCAGAGCTTGTTTTGCCAGAGCATTTTTGAGGAATTTTTTTGCCAGAGCTTTTTTGAGGAATTTTTTGCCAGAGCTTTTTTTGAGCAATTTTTTGCCAAAGATTTTTTGGAGAATTTTTTTGCCAGAGCTTTTTTTGAGGAATTTTTTGCCAAAGATTTTTTGGAGGAATTTTTTGCCAAAGATTTTTTGGGGAATTTTTTTGCCAGATTTTTTGAGGATTTTTTTTGCCAGAGCTTGTTTTGCCAGGACTTGTTTTGCCAGGACTTGTTTTGCCTGGACTTGTTTTGCCAGGACTTGTTTTGCCAGAGCTTGTTTTGCCAGAGCTTTTTTGAGGAATTTTTTTGCCAGATTTTTTGAGGAATTTTTTGCCAAAGATTTTTTGGGGAATTTTTTTGCCAGATTTTTTGAGGATTTTTTTTGCCAGAGCTTGTTTTGACAGAGCTTGTTTTGCCAGGACTTGTTTTGCCAGGACTTGTTTTGCCAGGACTTGTTTTGCCAGAACTTGTTTTGCCAGGACTTGTTTTGCCAGGACTTGTTTTGCCAGAGCTTGTTTTGCCAGAGCTTGCTTTGCCAGAGCTTGTTTTGCCAGAGCATTTTTGAGGAATTTTTTTGCCAGAGCTTTTTTGAGGAATTTTTTGCCAGAGCTTTTTTGAGGAATTTTTTGCCAGAGCTTTTTTGAGGAATTTTTTGCCAAATATTTTTTGGGGAATTTTTTTGCCAGATTTTTTGAGGATTTTTTTTGCCAGAGCTTGTTTTGCCAGAGCTTGTTTTGCCAGAGCTTGTTTTGCCAGAGCTTGTTTTGCCAGGACTTGTTTTGCCAGGACTTGTTTTGCCAGGACTTGTTTTGCCAGAACTTGTTTTGCCAGGACTTGTTTTGCCAGGACTTGTTTTGCCAGAGCTTGTTTTGCCAGAGCTTGCTTTGCCAGAGCTTGTTTTGCCAGAGCATTTTTGAGGAATTTTTTTGCCAGAGCTTTTTTGAGGAATTTTTTGCCAGAGCTTTTTTTGAGCAATTTTTTGCCAAAGATTTTTTGGAGAATTTTTTTGCCAGAGCTTTTTTTGAGGAATTTTTTGCCAAAGATTTTTTGGAGGAATTTTTTGCCAAAGATTTTTTGGGGAATTTTTTTGCCAGATTTTTTGAGGATTTTTTTTGCCAGAGCTTGTTTTGCCAGGACTTGTTTTGCCAGGACTTGTTTTGCCAGGACTTGTTTTGCCAGGACTTGTTTTGCCAGAGCTTGTTTTGCCAGAGCTTTTTTGAGGAATTTTTTTGCCAGATTTTTTGAGGAATTTTTTGCCAAAGATTTTTTGGGGAATTTTTTTGCCAGATTTTTTGAGGATTTTTTTTGCCAGAGCTTGTTTTGACAGAGCTTGTTTTGCCAGGACTTGTTTTGCCAGGACTTGTTTTGCCAGGACTTGTTTTGCCAGAACTTGTTTTGCCAGGACTTGTTTTGCCAGGACTTGTTTTGCCAGAGCTTGTTTTGCCAGAGCTTGCTTTGCCAGAGCTTGTTTTGCCAGAGCATTTTTGAGGAATTTTTTTGCCAGAGCTTTTTTGAGGAATTTTTTGCCAGAGCTTTTTTGAGGAATTTTTTGCCAGAGCTTTTTTGAGGAATTTTTTGCCAGAGCTTTTTTGAGGAATTTTTTGCCAAATATTTTTTGGGGAATTTTTTTGCCAGATTTTTTGAGGATTTTTTTTGCCAGAGCTTGTTTTGCCAGAGCTTGTTTTGCCAGAGCTTGTTTTGCCAGAGCTTGTTTTGCCAGGACTTGTTTTGCCAGGACTTGTTTTGCCAGGACTTGTTTTGCCAGAACTTGTTTTGCCAGGACTTGTTTTGCCAGGACTTGTTTTGCCAGAGCTTGTTTTGCCAGAGCTTGCTTTGCCAGAGCTTGTTTTGCCAGAGCATTTTTGAGGAATTTTTTTGCCAGAGCTTTTTTGAGGAATTTTTTGCCAGAGCTTTTTTTGAGCAATTTTTTGCCAAAGATTTTTTGGATAATTTTTTTGCCAGAGCTTTTTTTGAGGAATTTTTTGCCAAAGATTTTTTGGAGGAATTTTTTGCCAAAGATTTTTTGGGGAATTTTTTTGCCAGATTTTTTGAGGATTTTTTTTGCCAGAGCTTGTTTTGCCAGGACTTGTTTTGCCAGGACTTGTTTTGCCAGGACTTGTTTTGCCAGGACTTGTTTTGCCAGAGCTTGTTTTGCCAGAGCTTTTTTGAGGAATTTTTTTGCCAGATTTTTTGAGGAATTTTTTGCCAAAGATTTTTTGGGGAATTTTTTTGCCAGATTTTTTGAGGATTTTTTTTGCCAGAGCTTGTTTTGACAGAGCTTGTTTTGCCAGGACTTGTTTTGCCAGGACTTGTTTTGCCAGGACTTGTTTTGCCAGAACTTGTTTTGCCAGGACTTGTTTTGCCAGGACTTGTTTTGCCAGAGCTTGTTTTGCCAGAGCTTGCTTTGCCAGAGCTTGTTTTGCCAGAGCATTTTTGAGGAATTTTTTTGCCAGAGCTTTTTTGAGGAATTTTTTGCCAGAGCTTTTTTGAGGAATTTTTTGCCAGAGCTTTTTTTGAGGAATTTTTTGCCAAATATTTTTTGGGGAATTTTTTTGCCAGATTTTTTGAGGATTTTTTTTGCCAGAGCTTGTTTTGCCAGAGCTTGTTTTGCCAGAGCTTGTTTTGCCAGGACTTGTTTTGCCAGGACTTGTTTTGCCAGGACTTGTTTTGCCAGAACTTGTTTTGCCAGGACTTGTTTTGCCAGGACTTGTTTTGCCAGAGCTTGTTTTGCCAGAGCTTGCTTTGCCAGAGCTTGTTTTGCCAGAGCATTTTTGAGGAATTTTTTTGCCAGAGCTTTTTTGAGGAATTTTTTGCCAGAGCTTTTTTTGAGCAATTTTTTGCCAAAGATTTTTTGGAGAATTTTTTTGCCAGAGCTTTTTTTGAGGAATTTTTTGCCAAAGATTTTTTGGAGGAATTTTTTGCCAAAGATTTTTTGGGGAATTTTTTTGCCAGATTTTTTGAGGATTTTTTTTGCCAGAGCTTGTTTTGCCAGGACTTGTTTTGCCAGGACTTGTTTTGCCAGGACTTGTTTTGCCAGGACTTGTTTTGCCAGAGCTTGTTTTGCCAGAGCTTTTTTGAGGAATTTTTTTGCCAGATTTTTTGAGGAATTTTTTGCCAAAGATTTTTTGGGGAATTTTTTTGCCAGATTTTTTGAGGATTTTTTTTGCCAGAGCTTGTTTTGACAGAGCTTGTTTTGCCAGGACTTGTTTTGCCAGGACTTGTTTTGCCAGGACTTGTTTTGCCAGAACTTGTTTTGCCAGGACTTGTTTTGCCAGGACTTGTTTTGCCAGAGCTTGTTTTGCCAGAGCTTGCTTTGCCAGAGCTTGTTTTGCCAGAGCATTTTTGAGGAATTTTTTTGCCAGAGCTTTTTTGAGGAATTTTTTGCCAGAGCTTTTTTGAGGAATTTTTTGCCAGAGCTTTTTTGAGGAATTTTTTGCCAAATATTTTTTGGGGAATTTTTTTGCCAGATTTTTTGAGGATTTTTTTTGCCAGAGCTTGTTTTGCCAGAGCTTGTTTTGCCAGAGCTTGTTTTGCCAGAGCTTGTTTTGCCAGGACTTGTTTTGCCAGGACTTGTTTTGCCAGGACTTGTTTTGCCAGAACTTGTTTTGCCAGGACTTGTTTTGCCAGGACTTGTTTTGCCAGAGCTTGTTTTGCCAGAGCTTGCTTTGCCAGAGCTTGTTTTGCCAGAGCATTTTTGAGGAATTTTTTTGCCAGAGCTTTTTTGAGGAATTTTTTGCCAGAGCTTTTTTTGAGCAATTTTTTGCCAAAGATTTTTTGGAGAATTTTTTTGCCAGAGCTTTTTTTGAGGAATTTTTTGCCAAAGATTTTTTGGAGGAATTTTTTGCCAAAGATTTTTTGGGGAATTTTTTTGCCAGATTTTTTGAGGATTTTTTTTGCCAGAGCTTGTTTTGCCAGGACTTGTTTTGCCAGGACTTGTTTTGCCAGGACTTGTTTTGCCAGGACTTGTTTTGCCAGAGCTTGTTTTGCCAGAGCTTTTTTGAGGAATTTTTTTGCCAGATTTTTTGAGGAATTTTTTGCCAAAGATTTTTTGGGGAATTTTTTTGCCAGATTTTTTGAGGATTTTTTTTGCCAGAGCTTGTTTTGACAGAGCTTGTTTTGCCAGGACTTGTTTTGCCAGGACTTGTTTTGCCAGGACTTGTTTTGCCAGAACTTGTTTTGCCAGGACTTGTTTTGCCAGGACTTGTTTTGCCAGAGCTTGTTTTGCCAGAGCTTGCTTTGCCAGAGCTTGTTTTGCCAGAGCATTTTTGAGGAATTTTTTTGCCAGAGCTTTTTTGAGGAATTTTTTGCCAGAGCTTTTTTGAGGAATTTTTTGCCAGAGCTTTTTTGAGGAATTTTTTGCCAAATATTTTTTGGGGAATTTTTTTGCCAGATTTTTTGAGGATTTTTTTTGCCAGAGCTTGTTTTGCCAGAGCTTGTTTTGCCAGAGCTTGTTTTGCCAGAGCTTGTTTTGCCAGGACTTGTTTTGCCAGGACTTGTTTTGCCAGGACTTGTTTTGCCAGAACTTGTTTTGCCAGGACTTGTTTTGCCAGGACTTGTTTTGCCAGAGCTTGTTTTGCCAGAGCTTGCTTTGCCAGAGCTTGTTTTGCCAGAGCATTTTTGAGGAATTTTTTTGCCAGAGCTTTTTTGAGGAATTTTTTGCCAGAGCTTTTTTTGAGCAATTTTTTGCCAAAGATTTTTTGGAGAATTTTTTTGCCAGAGCTTTTTTTGAGGAATTTTTTGCCAAAGATTTTTTGGAGGAATTTTTTGCCAAAGATTTTTTGGGGAATTTTTTTGCCAGATTTTTTGAGGATTTTTTTTGCCAGAGCTTGTTTTGCCAGGACTTGTTTTGCCAGGACTTGTTTTGCCAGGACTTGTTTTGCCAGGACTTGTTTTGCCAGAGCTTGTTTTGCCAGAGCTTTTTTGAGGAATTTTTTTGCCAGATTTTTTGAGGAATTTTTTGCCAAAGATTTTTTGGGGAATTTTTTTGCCAGATTTTTTGAGGATTTTTTTTGCCAAAGCTTGTTTTGACAGAGCTTGTTTTGCCAGGACTTGTTTTGCCAGGACTTGTTTTGCCAGGACTTGTTTTGCCAGAACTTGTTTTGCCAGGACTTGTTTTGCCAGGACTTGTTTTGCCAGAGCTTGTTTTGCCAGAGCTTGCTTTGCCAGAGCTTGTTTTGCCAGAGCATTTTTGAGGAATTTTTTTGCCAGAGCTTTTTTGAGGAATTTTTTGCCAGAGCTTTTTTGAGGAATTTTTTGCCAGAGCTTTTTTGAGGAATTTTTTGCCAAATATTTTTTGGGGAATTTTTTTGCCAGATTTTTTGAGGATTTTTTTTGCCAGAGCTTGTTTTGCCAGAGCTTGTTTTGCCAGAGCTTGTTTTGCCAGAGCTTGTTTTGCCAGGACTTGTTTTGCCAGGACTTGTTTTGCCAGGACTTGTTTTGCCAGAACTTGTTTTGCCAGGACTTGTTTTGCCAGGACTTGTTTTGCCAGAGCTTGTTTTGCCAGAGCTTGCTTTGCCAGAGCTTGTTTTGCCAGAGCATTTTTGAGGAATTTTTTTGCCAGAGCTTTTTTGAGGAATTTTTTGCCAGAGCTTTTTTGAGGAATTTTTTGCCAGAGCTTTTTTGAGGAATTTTTTGCCAAATATTTTTTGGGGAATTTTTTTGCCAGATTTTTTGAGGATTTTTTTTGCCAGAGCTTGTTTTGCCAGAGCTTGTTTTGCCAGAGCTTGTTTTGCCAGGACTTGTTTTGCCAGGACTTGTTTTGCCAGGACTTGTTTTGCCAGAACTTGTTTTGCCAGGACTTGTTTTGCCAGGACTTGTTTTGCCAGAGCTTGTTTTGCCAGAGCTTGCTTTGCCAGAGCTTGTTTTGCCAGAGCATTTTTGAGGATTTTTTTTGCCAGAGCTTTTTTGAGGAATTTTTTGCCAGAGCTTTTTTTGAGCAATTTTTTGCCAAAGATTTTTTGGAGAATTTTTTTGCCAGAGCTTTTTTGAGGAATTTTTTGCCAGAGCTTTTTTTGAGGATTTTTTTGCCAAATATTTTTTGGGGAATTTTTTTGCCAGATTTTTTGAGGATTTTTTTTGCCAGAGCTTGTTTTGCCAGAGCTTGTTTTGCCAGGACTTGTTTTGCCAGGACTTGTTTTGCCAGGACTTGTTTTGCCAGGACTTGTTTTGCCAGAGCTTGTTTTGCCAGAGCTTTTTTGAGGAATTTTTTGCCAGAGCTTTTTTGAGGATTTTTTTGCCAGAGCTTTTTTGAGGAATTTTTTGCCAAATATTTTTTGGGGAATTTTTTTGCCAGATTTTTTGAGGATTTTTTTTGCCAGAGCTTGTTTTGCCAGAGCTTGTTTTGCCAGAGCTTGTTTTGCCAGGACTTGTTTTGCCAGGACTTGTTTTGCCAGGACTTGTTTTGCCAGAACTTGTTTTGCCAGGACTTGTTTTGCCAGGACTTGTTTTGCCAGAGCTTGTTTTGCCAGAGCTTGCTTTGCCAGAGCTTGTTTTGCCAGAGCTTTTTTGAGGAATTTTTTTGCCAGAGCTTTTTTGAGGAATCTCGTCATACGCTGCTGAAGGTATGATGACTACTAGGCTTTTTGCCAAGTCAATGATGACGACAATGCCTATGTCTGACTTTCATTTTTTTTGCCAGAGCTTGTTTTGCCAGAGCTTGTTTTGCCAGGACTTGTTTTGCCAGGACTTGTTTTGCCAGGACTTGTTTTGCCAGGACTTGTTTTGCCAGAACTTGTTTTGCCAGAACTTGTTTTGCCAGAGCTTGTTTTGCCAGAGCTTGCTTTGCCAGAGCTTGTTTTGCCAGAGCTTTTTTGAGGAATTTTTTTGCCAGAGCTTTTTTGAGGAATTTTTTGCCAGAGCTTTTTTGAGCAATTTTTTGCCAAAGATTTTTTGGAGAATTTTTTTGCCAGAGCTTTTTTTGAGGATTTTTTTGCCAAAGATTTTTTGGAGAATTTTTTTGCCAGAGCTTTTTTGAGGAATTTTTTGCCAAAGATTTTTTGGGGAATTTTTTTGCCAGATTTTTTGAGGATTTTTTTTGCCAGAGCTTGTTTTGCCAGGACTTGTTTTGCCAGGACTTGTTTTGCCAGGACTTGTTTTGCCAGGACTTGTTTTGCCAGAACTTGTTTTGCCAGGACTTGTTTTGCCAGAACTTGTTTTGCCAGGACTTGTTTTGCCAGGACTTGTTTTGCCAGAGCTTGTTTTGCCAGAGCTTTTTTGAGGAATTTTTTTGCCAGATTTTTTGGGGAATTTTTTTTCCAGATTTTTTGAGGATTTTTTTTTGCCAGAGCTTGTTTTGCCAGAGCTTGTTTTGCCAGGACTTGTTTTGCCAGGACTTGTTTTGCCAGGACTTGTTTTGCCAGAACTTGTTTTGCCAGGACTTGTTTTGCCAGGACTTGTTTTGCCAGAGCTTGTTTTGCCAGAGCTTGCTTTGCCAGAGCTTGTTTTGCCAGAGCATTTTTGAGGAATTTTTTTGCCAGAGCTTTTTAGAGGAATTTTTTGCCAGAGCTTTTTTGAGGATTTTTTTGCCAGAGCTTTTTTGAGGAATTTTTTGCCAAATATTTTTTGGGGAATTTTTTTGCCAGATTTTTTGAGGATTTTTTTTGCCAGAGCTTGTTTTGCCAGAGCTTGTTTTGCCAGGACTTGTTTTGCCAGGACTTGTTTTGCCAGGACTTGTTTTGCCAGAACTTGTTTTGCCAGGACTTGTTTTGCCAGGACTTGTTTTGCCAGAGCTTGTTTTGCCAGAGCTTGCTTTGCCAGAGCTTGTTTTGCCAGAGCTTTTTTGAGGAATTTTTTGCCAGAGCTTTTTTTGAGCAATTTTTTGCCAAAGATTTTTTGGAGAATTTTTTTGCCAGAGCTTTTTTTGAGGAATTTTTTGCCAAAGATTTTTTGGAGGAATTTTTTGCCAAAGATTTTTTGGGGAATTTTTTTGCCAGATTTTTTGAGGATTTTTTTTGCCAGAGCTTGTTTTGCCAGGACTTGTTTTGCCAGGACTTGTTTTGCCAGGACTTGTTTTGCCAGGACTTGTTTTGCCAGAGCTTGTTTTGCCAGAGCTTTTTTGAGGAATTTTTTTGCCAGATTTTTTGAGGAATTTTTTGCCAAAGATTTTTTGGGGAATTTTTTTGCCAGATTTTTTGAGGATTTTTTTTGCCAGAGCTTGTTTTGACAGAGCTTGTTTTGCCAGGACTTGTTTTGCCAGGACTTGTTTTGCCAGGACTTGTTTTGCCAGAACTTGTTTTGCCAGGACTTGTTTTGCCAGGACTTGTTTTGCCAGAGCTTGTTTTGCCAGAGCTTGCTTTGCCAGAGCTTGTTTTGCCAGAGCATTTTTGAGGAATTTTTTTGCCAGAGCTTTTTTGAGGAATTTTTTGCCAGAGCTTTTTTGAGGAATTTTTTGCCAGAGCTTTTTTGAGGAATTTTTTGCCAAATATTTTTTGGGGAATTTTTTTGCCAGATTTTTTGAGGATTTTTTTTGCCAGAGCTTGTTTTGCCAGAGCTTGTTTTGCCAGAGCTTGTTTTGCCAGAGCTTGTTTTGCCAGGACTTGTTTTGCCAGGACTTGTTTTGCCAGGACTTGTTTTGCCAGAACTTGTTTTGCCAGGACTTGTTTTGCCAGGACTTGTTTTGCCAGAGCTTGTTTTGCCAGAGCTTGCTTTGCCAGAGCTTGTTTTGCCAGAGCATTTTTGAGGAATTTTTTTGCCAGAGCTTTTTTGAGGAATTTTTTGCCAGAGCTTTTTTTGAGCAATTTTTTGCCAAAGATTTTTTGGAGAATTTTTTTGCCAGAGCTTTTTTTGAGGAATTTTTTGCCAAAGATTTTTTGGAGGAATTTTTTGCCAAAGATTTTTTGGGGAATTTTTTTGCCAGATTTTTTGAGGATTTTTTTTGCCAGAGCTTGTTTTGCCAGGACTTGTTTTGCCAGGACTTGTTTTGCCAGGACTTGTTTTGCCAGGACTTGTTTTGCCAGAGCTTGTTTTGCCAGAGCTTTTTTGAGGAATTTTTTTGCCAGATTTTTTGAGGAATTTTTTGCCAAAGATTTTTTGGGGAATTTTTTTGCCAGATTTTTTGAGGATTTTTTTTGCCAGAGCTTGTTTTGACAGAGCTTGTTTTGCCAGGACTTGTTTTGCCAGGACTTGTTTTGCCAGGACTTGTTTTGCCAGAACTTGTTTTGCCAGGACTTGTTTTGCCAGGACTTGTTTTGCCAGAGCTTGTTTTGCCAGAGCTTGCTTTGCCAGAGCTTGTTTTGCCAGAGCATTTTTGAGGAATTTTTTTGCCAGAGCTTTTTTGAGGAATTTTTTGCCAGAGCTTTTTTGAGGAATTTTTTGCCAGAGCTTTTTTGAGGAATTTTTTGCCAAATATTTTTTGGGGAATTTTTTTGCCAGATTTTTTGAGGATTTTTTTTGCCAGAGCTTGTTTTGCCAGAGCTTGTTTTGCCAGAGCTTGTTTTGCCAGAGCTTGTTTTGCCAGGACTTGTTTTGCCAGGACTTGTTTTGCCAGGACTTGTTTTGCCAGAACTTGTTTTGCCAGGACTTGTTTTGCCAGGACTTGTTTTGCCAGAGCTTGTTTTGCCAGAGCTTGCTTTGCCAGAGCTTGTTTTGCCAGAGCATTTTTGAGGAATTTTTTTGCCAGAGCTTTTTTGAGGAATTTTTTGCCAGAGCTTTTTTGAGCAATTTTTTGCCAAAGATTTTTTGGAGAATTTTTTTGCCAGAGCTTTTTTTGAGGAATTTTTTGCCAAAGATTTTTTGGAGGAATTTTTTGCCAAAGATTTTTTGGGGAATTTTTTTGCCAGATTTTTTGAGGATTTTTTTTGCCAGAGCTTGTTTTGCCAGGACTTGTTTTGCCAGGACTTGTTTTGCCAGGACTTGTTTTGCCAGAGCTTGTTTTGCCAGAGCTTTTTTGAGGAATTTTTTTGCCAGATTTTTTGAGGAATTTTTTGCCAAAGATTTTTTGGGGAATTTTTTTGCCAGATTTTTTGAGGATTTTTTTTGCCAGAGCTTGTTTTGACAGAGCTTGTTTTGCCAGGACTTGTTTTGCCAGGACTTGTTTTGCCAGGACTTGTTTTGCCAGAACTTGTTTTGCCAGGACTTGTTTTGCCAGGACTTGTTTTGCCAGAGCTTGTTTTGCCAGAGCTTGCTTTGCCAGAGCTTGTTTTGCCAGAGCATTTTTGAGGAATTTTTTTGCCAGAGCTTTTTTGAGGAATTTTTTGCCAGAGCTTTTTTGAGGAATTTTTTGCCAGAGCTTTTTTGAGGAATTTTTTGCCAAATATTTTTTGGGGAATTTTTTTGCCAGATTTTTTGAGGATTTTTTTTGCCAGAGCTTGTTTTGCCAGAGCTTGTTTTGCCAGAGCTTGTTTTGCCAGGACTTGTTTTGCCAGGACTTGTTTTGCCAGGACTTGTTTTGCCAGAACTTGTTTTGCCAGGACTTGTTTTGCCAGGACTTGTTTTGCCAGAGCTTGTTTTGCCAGAGCTTGCTTTGCCAGAGCTTGTTTTGCCAGAGCATTTTTGAGGATTTTTTTTGCCAGAGCTTTTTTGAGGAATTTTTTGCCAGAGCTTTTTTTGAGCATTTTTTTGCCAAAGATTTTTTGGAGAATTTTTTTGCCAGAGCTTTTTTTGAGGAATTTTTTGCCAAAGATTTTTTGGAGAAATTTTTTGCCAAAGATTTTTTGGGGAATTTTTTTGCCAGATTTTTTGAGGATTTTTTTTGCCAGAGCTTGTTTTGCCAGGACTTGTTTTGCCAGGACTTGTTTTGCCAGGACTTGTTTTGCCAGAGCTTGTTTTGCCAGAGCTTTTTTGAGGAATTTTTTTGCCAGATTTTTTGAGGAATTTTTTGCCAAAGATTTTTTGGGGAATTTTTTTGCCAGATTTTTTGAGGATTTTTTTTGCCAGAGCTTGTTTTGCCAGAGCTTGTTTTGCCAGGACTTGTTTTGCCAGGACTTGTTTTGCCAGGACTTGTTTTGCCAGAACTTGTTTTGCCAGGACTTGTTTTGCCAGGACTTGTTTTGCCAGAGCTTGTTTTGCCAGAGCTTGCTTTGCCAGAGCTTGTTTTGCCAGAGCTTTTTTGAGGAATTTTTTTGCCAGAGCTTTTTTGAGGAATCTCGTCATACGCTGCTGAAGGTATGATGACTACTAGGCTTTTTGCCAAGTCAATGATGACGACAATGCCTATGTCTGACTTTCATTTTTTTTGCCAGAGCTTGTTTTGCCAGAGCTTGTTTTGCCAGGACTTGTTTTGCCAGGACTTGTTTTGCCAGGACTTGTTTTGCCAGGACTTGTTTTGCCAGAACTTGTTTTGCCAGAACTTGTTTTGCCAGAGCTTGTTTTGCCAGAGCTTGCTTTGCCAGAGCTTGTTTTGCCAGAGCTTTTTTGAGGAATTTTTTTGCCAGAGCTTTTTTGAGGAATTTTTTGCCAGAGCTTTTTTGAGCAATTTTTTGCCAAAGATTTTTTGGAGAATTTTTTTGCCAGAGCTTTTTTTGAGGATTTTTTTGCCAAAGATTTTTTGGAGAATTTTTTTGCCAGAGCTTTTTTGAGGAATTTTTTGCCAAAGATTTTTTGGGGAATTTTTTTGCCAGATTTTTTGAGGATTTTTTTTGCCAGAGCTTGTTTTGCCAGGACTTGTTTTGCCAGGACTTGTTTTGCCAGGACTTGTTTTGCCAGGACTTGTTTTGCCAGAACTTGTTTTGCCAGGACTTGTTTTGCCAGAACTTGTTTTGCCAGGACTTGTTTTGCCAGGACTTGTTTTGCCAGAGCTTGTTTTGCCAGAGCTTTTTTGAGGAATTTTTTTGCCAGATTTTTTGGGGAATTTTTTTTCCAGATTTTTTGAGGATTTTTTTTTGCCAGAGCTTGTTTTGCCAGAGCTTGTTTTGCCAGGACTTGTTTTGCCAGGACTTGTTTTGCCAGGACTTGTTTTGCCAGAACTTGTTTTGCCAGGACTTGTTTTGCCAGGACTTGTTTTGCCAGAGCTTGTTTTGCCAGAGCTTGCTTTGCCAGAGCTTGTTTTGCCAGAGCATTTTTGAGGAATTTTTTTGCCAGAGCTTTTTTGAGGAATTTTTTGCCAGAGCTTTTTTGAGGATTTTTTTGCCAGAGCTTTTTTTGAGCAATTTTTTGCCAAAGATTTTTTGGAGAATTTTTTTGCCAGAGCTTTTTTTGAGGAATTTTTTGCCAAAGATTTTTTGGAGGAATTTTTTGCCAAAGATTTTTTGGGGAATTTTTTTGCCAGATTTTTTGAGGATTTTTTTTGCCAGAGCTTGTTTTGCCAGGACTTGTTTTGCCAGGACTTGTTTTGCCAGGACTTGTTTTGCCAGGACTTGTTTTGCCAGAGCTTGTTTTGCCAGAGCTTTTTTGAGGAATTTTTTTGCCAGATTTTTTGAGGAATTTTTTGCCAAAGATTTTTTGGGGAATTTTTTTGCCAGATTTTTTGAGGATTTTTTTTGCCAGAGCTTGTTTTGACAGAGCTTGTTTTGCCAGGACTTGTTTTGCCAGGACTTGTTTTGCCAGGACTTGTTTTGCCAGAACTTGTTTTGCCAGGACTTGTTTTGCCAGGACTTGTTTTGCCAGAGCTTGTTTTGCCAGAGCTTGCTTTGCCAGAGCTTGTTTTGCCAGAGCATTTTTGAGGAATTTTTTTGCCAGAGCTTTTTTGAGGAATTTTTTGCCAGAGCTTTTTTGAGGAATTTTTTGCCAGAGCTTTTTTGAGGAATTTTTTGCCAAATATTTTTTGGGGAATTTTTTTGCCAGATTTTTTGAGGATTTTTTTTGCCAGAGCTTGTTTTGCCAGAGCTTGTTTTGCCAGAGCTTGTTTTGCCAGGACTTGTTTTGCCAGGACTTGTTTTGCCAGGACTTGTTTTGCCAGAACTTGTTTTGCCAGGACTTGTTTTGCCAGGACTTGTTTTGCCAGAGCTTGTTTTGCCAGAGCTTGCTTTGCCAGAGCTTGTTTTGCCAGAGCATTTTTGAGGATTTTTTTTGCCAGAGCTTTTTTGAGGAATTTTTTGCCAGAGCTTTTTTTGAGCAATTTTTTGCCAAAGATTTTTTGGAGAATTTTTTTGCCAGAGCTTTTTTGAGGAATTTTTTGCCAGAGCTTTTTTTGAGGATTTTTTTGCCAAATATTTTTTGGGGAATTTTTTTGCCAGATTTTTTGAGGATTTTTTTTGCCAGAGCTTGTTTTGCCAGAGCTTGTTTTGCCAGGACTTGTTTTGCCAGGACTTGTTTTGCCAGGACTTGTTTTGCCAGGACTTGTTTTGCCAGAGCTTGTTTTGCCAGAGCTTTTTTGAGGAATTTTTTGCCAGAGCTTTTTTGAGGATTTTTTTGCCAGAGCTTTTTTGAGGAATTTTTTGCCAAATATTTTTTGGGGAATTTTTTTGCCAGATTTTTTGAGGATTTTTTTTGCCAGAGCTTGTTTTGCCAGAGCTTGTTTTGCCAGAGCTTGTTTTGCCAGGACTTGTTTTGCCAGGACTTGTTTTGCCAGGACTTGTTTTGCCAGAACTTGTTTTGCCAGGACTTGTTTTGCCAGGACTTGTTTTGCCAGAGCTTGTTTTGCCAGAGCTTGCTTTGCCAGAGCTTGTTTTGCCAGAGCTTTTTTGAGGAATTTTTTTGCCAGAGCTTTTTTGAGGAATCTCGTCATACGCTGCTGAAGGTATGATGACTACTAGGCTTTTTGCCAAGTCAATGATGACGACAATGCCTATGTCTGACTTTCATTTTTTTTGCCAGAGCTTGTTTTGCCAGAGCTTGTTTTGCCAGGACTTGTTTTGCCAGGACTTGTTTTGCCAGGACTTGTTTTGCCAGGACTTGTTTTGCCAGAACTTGTTTTGCCAGAACTTGTTTTGCCAGAGCTTGTTTTGCCAGAGCTTGCTTTGCCGAGCTTGTTTTGCCAGAGCTTTTTTGAGGAATTTTTTTGCCAGAGCTTTTTTGAGGAATTTTTTGCCAGAGCTTTTTTGAGCAATTTTTTGCCAAAGATTTTTTGGAGAATTTTTTTGCCAGAGCTTTTTTTGAGGATTTTTTTGCCAAAGATTTTTTGGAGAATTTTTTTGCCAGAGCTTTTTTGAGGAATTTTTTGCCAAAGATTTTTTGGGGAATTTTTTTGCCAGATTTTTTGAGGATTTTTTTTGCCAGAGCTTGTTTTGCCAGGACTTGTTTTGCCAGGACTTGTTTTGCCAGGACTTGTTTTGCCAGGACTTGTTTTGCCAGAACTTGTTTTGCCAGGACTTGTTTTGCCAGAACTTGTTTTGCCAGGACTTGTTTTGCCAGGACTTGTTTTGCCAGAGCTTGTTTTGCCAGAGCTTTTTTGAGGAATTTTTTTGCCAGATTTTTTGGGGAATTTTTTTTCCAGATTTTTTGAGGATTTTTTTTTGCCAGAGCTTGTTTTGCCAGAGCTTGTTTTGCCAGGACTTGTTTTGCCAGGACTTGTTTTGCCAGGACTTGTTTTGCCAGAACTTGTTTTGCCAGGACTTGTTTTGCCAGGACTTGTTTTGCCAGAGCTTGTTTTGCCAGAGCTTGCTTTGCCAGAGCTTGTTTTGCCAGAGCATTTTTGAGGAATTTTTTTGCCAGAGCTTTTTTGAGGAATTTTTTGCCAGAGCTTTTTTGAGGATTTTTTTGCCAGAGCTTTTTTGAGGAATTTTTTGCCAAATATTTTTTGGGGAATTTTTTTGCCAGATTTTTTGAGGATTTTTTTTGCCAGAGCTTGTTTTGCCAGAGCTTGTTTTGCCAGGACTTGTTTTGCCAGGACTTGTTTTGCCAGGACTTGTTTTGCCAGAACTTGTTTTGCCAGGACTTGTTTTGCCAGGACTTGTTTTGCCAGAGCTTGTTTTGCCAGAGCTTTTTTGAGGAATTTTTTGCCAGAGCTTTTTTTGAGCAATTTTTTGCCAAAGATTTTTTGGAGAATTTTTTTGCCAGAGCTTTTTTTGAGGAATTTTTTGCCAAAGATTTTTTGGAGGAATATTTTGCCAAAGATTTTTTGGGGAATTTTTTTGCCAGATTTTTTGAGGATTTTTTTTGCCAGAGCTTGTTTTGCCAGGACTTGTTTTGCCAGGACTTGTTTTGCCAGGACTTGTTTTGCCAGGACTTGTTTTGCCAGAGCTTGTTTTGCCAGAGCTTTTTTGAGGAATTTTTTTGCCAGATTTTTTGAGGAATTTTTTGCCAAAGATTTTTTGGGGAATTTTTTTGCCAGATTTTTTGAGGATTTTTTTTGCCAGAGCTTGTTTTGCCAGAGCTTGTTTTGCCAGGACTTGTTTTGCCAGGACTTGTTTTGCCAGGACTTGTTTTGCCAGAACTTGTTTTGCCAGGACTTGTTTTGCCAGGACTTGTTTTGCCAGAGCTTGTTTTGCCAGAGCTTGCTTTGCCAGAGCTTGTTTTGCCAGAGCATTTTTGAGGAATTTTTTTGCCAGAGCTTTTTTGAGGAATTTTTTGCCAGAGCTTTTTTGAGGATTTTTTTGCCAGAGCTTTTTTGAGGAATTTTTTGCCAAATATTTTTTGGGGAATTTTTTTGCCAGATTTTTTGAGGATTTTTTTTGCCAGAGCTTGTTTTGCCAGAGCTTGTTTTGCCAGAGCTTGTTTTGCCAGGACTTGTTTTGCCAGGACTTGTTTTGCCAGGACTTGTTTTGCCAGAACTTGTTTTGCCAGGACTTGTTTTGCCAGGACTTGTTTTGCCAGAGCTTGTTTTGCCAGAGCTTGCTTTGCCAGAGCTTGTTTTGCCAGAGCTTTTTTGAGGAATTTTTTGCCAGAGCTTTTTTTGAGCAATTTTTTGCCAAAGATTTTTTGGAGAATTTTTTTGCCAGAGCTTTTTTTGAGGAATTTTTTGCCAAAGATTTTTTGGAGGAATTTTTTGCCAAAGATTTTTTGGGGAATTTTTTTGCCAGATTTTTTGAGGATTTTTTTTGCCAGAGCTTGTTTTGCCAGGACTTGTTTTGCCAGGACTTGTTTTGCCAGGACTTGTTTTGCCAGGACTTGTTTTGCCAGAGCTTGTTTTGCCAGAGCTTTTTTGAGGAATTTTTTTGCCAGATTTTTTGAGGAATTTTTTGCCAAAGATTTTTTGGGGAATTTTTTTGCCAGATTTTTTGAGGATTTTTTTTGCCAGAGCTTGTTTTGACAGAGCTTGTTTTGCCAGGACTTGTTTTGCCAGGACTTGTTTTGCCAGGACTTGTTTTGCCAGAACTTGTTTTGCCAGGACTTGTTTTGCCAGGACTTGTTTTGCCAGAGCTTGTTTTGCCAGAGCTTGCTTTGCCAGAGCTTGTTTTGCCAGAGCATTTTTGAGGAATTTTTTTGCCAGAGCTTTTTTGAGGAATTTTTTGCCAGAGCTTTTTTTGAGCAATTTTTTGCCAAAGATTTTTTGGAGAATTTTTTTGCCAGAGCTTTTTTTGAGGAATTTTTTGCCAAAGATTTTTTGGAGGAATTTTTTGCCAAAGATTTTTTGGGGAATTTTTTTGCCAGATTTTTTGAGGATTTTTTTTGCCAGAGCTTGTTTTGCCAGGACTTGTTTTGCCAGGACTTGTTTTGCCAGGACTTGTTTTGCCAGGACTTGTTTTGCCAGAGCTTGTTTTGCCAGAGCTTTTTTGAGGAATTTTTTTGCCAGATTTTTTGAGGAATTTTTTGCCAAAGATTTTTTGGGGAATTTTTTTGCCAGATTTTTTGAGGATTTTTTTTGCCAGAGCTTGTTTTGACAGAGCTTGTTTTGCCAGGACTTGTTTTGCCAGGACTTGTTTTGCCAGGACTTGTTTTGCCAGAACTTGTTTTGCCAGGACTTGTTTTGCCAGGACTTGTTTTGCCAGAGCTTGTTTTGCCAGAGCTTGCTTTGCCAGAGCTTGTTTTGCCAGAGCATTTTTGAGGAATTTTTTTGCCAGAGCTTTTTTGAGGAATTTTTTGCCAGAGCTTTTTTGAGGAATTTTTTGCCAGAGCTTTTTTGAGGAATTTTTTGCCAAATATTTTTTGGGGAATTTTTTTGCCAGATTTTTTGAGGATTTTTTTTGCCAGAGCTTGTTTTGCCAGAGCTTGTTTTGCCAGAGCTTGTTTTGCCAGGACTTGTTTTGCCAGGACTTGTTTTGCCAGAACTTGTTTTGCCAGGACTTGTTTTGCCAGGACTTGTTTTGCCAGAGCTTGTTTTGCCAGAGCTTGCTTTGCCAGAGCTTGTTTTGCCAGAGCATTTTTGAGGATTTTTTTGCCAGAGCTTTTTTGAGGAATTTTTTGCCAGAGCTTTTTTTGAGCATTTTTTTGCCAAAGATTTTTTGGAGAATTTTTTTGCCAGAGCTTTTTTTGAGGAATTTTTTGCCAAAGATTTTTTGGAGAAATTTTTTGCCAAAGATTTTTTGGGGAATTTTTTTGCCAGATTTTTTGAGGATTTTTTTTGCCAGAGCTTGTTTTGCCAGGACTTGTTTTGCCAGGACTTGTTTTGCCAGGACTTGTTTTGCCAGGACTTGTTTTGCCAGAGCTTGTTTTGCCAGAGCTTTTTTGAGGAATTTTTTTGCCAGATTTTTTGAGGAATTTTTTGCCAAAGATTTTTTGGGGAATTTTTTTGCCAGATTTTTTGAGGATTTTTTTTGCCAGAGCTTGTTTTGCCAGAGCTTGTTTTGCCAGGACTTGTTTTGCCAGGACTTGTTTTGCCAGGACTTGTTTTGCCAGAACTTGTTTTGCCAGGACTTGTTTTGCCAGGACTTGTTTTGCCAGAGCTTGTTTTGCCAGAGCTTGCTTTGCCAGAGCTTGTTTTGCCAGAGCTTTTTTGAGGAATTTTTTTGCCAGAGCTTTTTTGAGGAATCTCGTCATACGCTGCTGAAGGTATGATGACTACTAGGCTTTTTGCCAAGTCAATGATGACGACAATGCCTATGTCTGACTTTCATTTTTTTTGCCAGAGCTTGTTTTGCCAGAGCTTGTTTTGCCAGGACTTGTTTTGCCAGGACTTGTTTTGCCAGGACTTGTTTTGCCAGGACTTGTTTTGCCAGAACTTGTTTTGCCAGAACTTGTTTTGCCAGAGCTTGTTTTGCCAGAGCTTGCTTTGCCAGAGCTTGTTTTGCCAGAGCTTTTTTGAGGAATTTTTTTGCCAGAGCTTTTTTGAGGAATTTTTTGCCAGAGCTTTTTTGAGCAATTTTTTGCCAAAGATTTTTTGGAGAATTTTTTTGCCAGAGCTTTTTTTGAGGATTTTTTTGCCAAAGATTTTTTGGAGAATTTTTTTGCCAGAGCTTTTTTGAGGAATTTTTTGCCAAAGATTTTTTGGGGAATTTTTTTGCCAGATTTTTTGAGGATTTTTTTTGCCAGAGCTTGTTTTGCCAGGACTTGTTTTGCCAGGACTTGTTTTGCCAGGACTTGTTTTGCCAGGACTTGTTTTGCCAGAACTTGTTTTGCCAGGACTTGTTTTGCCAGAACTTGTTTTGCCAGGACTTGTTTTGCCAGGACTTGTTTTGCCAGAGCTTGTTTTGCCAGAGCTTTTTTGAGGAATTTTTTTGCCAGATTTTTTGGGGAATTTTTTTTCCAGATTTTTTGAGGATTTTTTTTGCCAGAGCTTGTTTTGCCAGAGCTTGTTTTGCCAGGACTTGTTTTGCCAGGACTTGTTTTGCCAGGACTTGTTTTGCCAGAACTTGTTTTGCCAGGACTTGTTTTGCCAGGACTTGTTTTGCCAGAGCTTGTTTTGCCAGAGCTTGCTTTGCCAGAGCTTGTTTTGCCAGAGCATTTTTGAGGAATTTTTTTGCCAGAGCTTTTTTGAGGAATTTTTTGCCAGAGCTTTTTTGAGGATTTTTTTGCCAAATATTTTTTGGGGAATTTTTTTGCCAGATTTTTTGAGGATTTTTTTTGCCAGAGCTTGTTTTGCCAGAGCTTGTTTTGCCAGGACTTGTTTTGCCAGGACTTGTTTTGCCAGGACTTGTTTTGCCAGGACTTGTTTTGCCAGAGCTTGTTTTGCCAGAGCTTTTTTGAGGAATTTTTTGCCAGAGCTTTTTTGAGGATTTTTTTGCCAGAGCTTTTTTGAGGAATTTTTTGCCAAATATTTTTTGGGGAATTTTTTTGCCAGATTTTTTGAGGATTTTTTTTGCCAGAGCTTGTTTTGCCAGAGCTTGTTTTGCCAGAGCTTGTTTTGCCAGGACTTGTTTTGCCAGGACTTGTTTTGCCAGGACTTGTTTTGCCAGAACTTGTTTTGCCAGGACTTGTTTTGCCAGGACTTGTTTTGCCAGAGCTTGTTTTGCCAGAGCTTGCTTTGCCAGAGCTTGTTTTGCCAGAGCTTTTTTGAGGAATTTTTTTGCCAGAGCTTTTTTGAGGAATCTCGTCATACGCTGCTGAAGGTATGATGACTACTAGGCTTTTTGCCAAGTCAATGATGACGACAATGCCTATGTCTGACTTTCATTTTTTTTGCCAGAGCTTGTTTTGCCAGAGCTTGTTTTGCCAGGACTTGTTTTGCCAGGACTTGTTTTGCCAGGACTTGTTTTGCCAGGACTTGTTTTGCCAGAACTTGTTTTGCCAGAACTTGTTTTGCCAGAGCTTGTTTTGCCAGAGCTTGCTTTGCCAGAGCTTGTTTTGCCAGAGCTTTTTTGAGGAATTTTTTTGCCAGAGCTTTTTTGAGGAATTTTTTGCCAAAGATTTTTTGTGGAATTTTTTTGCCAGAGCTTTTTTGAGGAATTTTTTGCCAAAGATTTTTTGGGGATTTTTTTTGCCAGAGCTTTTTTGAGGAATTTTTTGCCAGAGCTTTTTTGAGCAATTTTTTGCCAAAGATTTTTTGGAGAATTTTTTTGCCAGAGCTTTTTTTGAGGACTTTTTTGCCAAAGATTTTTTGGAGAATTTTTTTGCCAGAGCTTTTTTGAGGAATTTTTTGCCAAAGATTTTTTGGGGAATTTTTTTGCCAGATTTTTTGAGGATTTTTTTTGCCAGAGCTTGTTTTGCCAGAGCTTGTTTTGCCAGGACTTGTTTTGCCAGGACTTGTTTTGCCAGGACTTGTTTTGCCAGAACTTGTTTTGCCAGAACTTGTTTTGCCAGGACTTGTTTTGCCAGGACTTGTTTTGCCAGAGCTTGTTTTGCCAGAGCTTGCTTTGCCAGAGCTTGTTTTGCCAGAGCATTTTTGAGGAATTTTTTTGCCAGAGCTTTTTTGAGGAATTTTTTGCCAGAGCTTTTTTGAGGAATTTTTTGCCAGAGCTTTTTTGAGGAATTTTTTGCCAAATATTTTTTGGGGAATTTTTTTGCCAGATTTTTTGAGGATTTTTTTTGCCAGAGCTTGTTTTGCCAGAGCTTGTTTTGCCAGAGCTTGTTTTGCCAGGACTTGTTTTGCCAGGACTTGTTTTGCCAGGACTTGTTTTGCCAGAACTTGTTTTGCCAGGACTTGTTTTGCCAGGACTTGTTTTGCCAGAGCTTGTTTTGCCAGAGCTTGCTTTGCCAGAGCTTGTTTTGCCAGAGCATTTTTGAGGAATTTTTTTGCCAGAGCTTTTTTGAGGAATTTTTTGCCAGAGCTTTTTTTGAGCAATTTTTTGCCAAAGATTTTTTGGAGAATTTTTTTGCCAGAGCTTTTTTTGAGAAATTTTTTACCAAAGATTTTTTGGAGGAATTTTTTGCCAAAGATTTTTTGGGGAATTTTTTTGCCAGATTTTTTGAGGATTTTTTTTGCCAGAGCTTGTTTTGCCAGGACTTGTTTTGCCAGGACTTGTTTTGCCAGGACTTGTTTTGCCAGGACTTGTTTTGCCAGAGCTTGTTTTGCCAGAGCATTTTTGAGGAATTTTTTTGCCAGAGCTTTTTTGAGGAATTTTTTGCCAGAGCTTTTTTTGAGCAATTTTTTGCCAAAGATTTTTTGGAGAATTTTTTTGCCAGAGCTTTTTTTGAGGAATTTTTTGCCAAAGATTTTTTGGAGGAATTTTTTGCCAAAGATTTTTTGGGGAATTTTTTTGCCAGATTTTTTGAGGATTTTTTTTGCCAGAGCTTGTTTTGCCAGGACTTGTTTTGCCAGGACTTGTTTTGCCAGGACTTGTTTTGCCAGGACTTGTTTTGCCAGGACTTGTTTTGCCAGGACTTGTTTTGCCAGAGCTTGTTTTGCCAGAGCTTTTTTGAGGAATTTTTTTGCCAGATTTTTTGAGGAATTTTTTGCCAAAGATTTTTTGGGGAATTTTTTTGCCAGATTTTTTGAGGATTTTTTTTGCCAGAGCTTGTTTTGACAGAGCTTGTTTTGCCAGGACTTGTTTTGCCAGGACTTGTTTTGCCAGGACTTGTTTTGCCAGAACTTGTTTTGCCAGGACTTGTTTTGCCAGGACTTGTTTTGCCAGAGCTTGTTTTGCCAGAGCTTGCTTTGCCAGAGCTTGTTTTGCCAGAGCATTTTTGAGGAATTTTTTTGCCAGAGCTTTTTTGAGGAATTTTTTGCCAGAGCTTTTTTGAGGATTTTTTTGCCAGAGCTTTTTTTGAGGAATTTTTTGCCAAATATTTTTTGGGGAATTTTTTTGCCAGATTTTTTGAGGATTTTTTTTGCCAGAGCTTGTTTTGCCAGAGCTTGTTTTGCCAGAGCTTGTTTTGCCAGGACTTGTTTTGCCAGGACTTGTTTTGCCAGGACTTGTTTTGCCAGAACTTGTTTTGCCAGGACTTGTTTTGCCAGGACTTGTTTTGCCAGAGCTTGTTTTGCCAGAGCTTGCTTTGCCAGAGCTTGTTTTGCCAGAGCATTTTTGAGGAATTTTTTTGCCAGAGCTTTTTTGAGGAATTTTTTGCCAGAGCTTTTTTTGAGCAATTTTTTGCCAAAGATTTTTTGGAGAATTTTTTTGCCAGAGCTTTTTTTGAGAAATTTTTTACCAAAGATTTTTTGGAGGAATTTTTTGCCAAAGATTTTTTGGGGAATTTTTTTGCCAGATTTTTTGAGGATTTTTTTTGCCAGAGCTTGTTTTGCCAGGACTTGTTTTGCCAGGACTTGTTTTGCCAGGACTTGTTTTGCCAGGACTTGTTTTGCCAGAGCTTGTTTTGCCAGAGCATTTTTGAGGATTTTTTTTGCCAGAGCTTTTTTGAGGAATTTTTTGCCAGAGCTTTTTTTGAGCAATTTTTTGCCAAAGATTTTTTGGAGAATTTTTTTGCCAGAGCTTTTTTTGAGGAATTTTTTGCCAAAGATTTTTTGGAGGAATTTTTTGCCAAAGATTTTTTGGGGAATTTTTTTGCCAGATTTTTTGAGGATTTTTTTTGCCAGAGCTTGTTTTGCCAGGACTTGTTTTGCCAGGACTTGTTTTGCCAGGACTTGTTTTGCCAGGACTTGTTTTGCCAGAACTTGTTTTGCCAGGACTTGTTTTGCCAGAGCTTGTTTTGCCAGAGCTTTTTTGAGGAATTTTTTTGCCAGATTTTTTGAGGAATTTTTTGCCAAAGATTTTTTGGGGAATTTTTTTGCCAGATTTTTTGAGGATTTTTTTTGCCAGAGCTTGTTTTGACAGAGCTTGTTTTGCCAGGACTTGTTTTGCCAGGACTTGTTTTGCCAGGACTTGTTTTGCCAGAACTTGTTTTGCCAGGACTTGTTTTGCCAGGACTTGTTTTGCCAGAGCTTGTTTTGCCAGAGCTTGCTTTGCCAGAGCTTGTTTTGCCAGAGCATTTTTGAGGAATTTTTTTGCCAGAGCTTTTTTGAGGAATTTTTTGCCAGAGCTTTTTTGAGGATTTTTTTGCCAGAGCTTTTTTTGAGGAATTTTTTGCCAAATATTTTTTGGGGAATTTTTTTGCCAGATTTTTTGAGGATTTTTTTTGCCAGAGCTTGTTTTGCCAGAGCTTGTTTTGCCAGAGCTTGTTTTGCCAGGACTTGTTTTGCCAGGACTTGTTTTGCCAGGACTTGTTTTGCCAGAACTTGTTTTGCCAGGACTTGTTTTGCCAGGACTTGTTTTGCCAGAGCTTGTTTTGCCAGAGCTTGCTTTGCCAGAGCTTGTTTTGCCAGAGCATTTTTGAGGAATTTTTTTGCCAGAGCTTTTTTGAGGAATTTTTTGCCAGAGCTTTTTTTGAGCAATTTTTTGCCAAAGATTTTTTGGAGAATTTTTTTGCCAGAGCTTTTTTTGAGAAATTTTTTACCAAAGATTTTTTGGAGGAATTTTTTGCCAAAGATTTTTTGGGGAATTTTTTTGCCAGATTTTTTGAGGATTTTTTTTGCCAGAGCTTGTTTTGCCAGGACTTGTTTTGCCAGGACTTGTTTTGCCAGGACTTGTTTTGCCAGGACTTGTTTTGCCAGAGCTTGTTTTGCCAGAGCATTTTTGAGGATTTTTTTTGCCAGAGCTTTTTTGAGGAATTTTTTGCCAGAGCTTTTTTTGAGCAATTTTTTGCCAAAGATTTTTTGGAGAATTTTTTTGCCAGAGCTTTTTTTGAGGAATTTTTTGCCAAAGATTTTTTGGAGGAATTTTTTGCCAAAGATTTTTTGGGGAATTTTTTTGCCAGATTTTTTGAGGATTTTTTTTGCCAGAGCTTGTTTTGCCAGGACTTGTTTTGCCAGGACTTGTTTTGCCAGGACTTGTTTTGCCAGGACTTGTTTTGCCAGAACTTGTTTTGCCAGGACTTGTTTTGCCAGAACTTGTTTTGCCAGGACTTGTTTTGCCAGGACTTGTTTTGCCAGGACTTGTTTTGCCAGGACTTGTTTTGCCAGAACTTGTTTTGCCAGGACTTGTTTTGCCAGGACTTGTTTTGCCAGAGCTTGTTTTGCCAGAGCTTTTTTGAGGAATTTTTTGCCAAAGATATTTTGGGGAATTTTTTTGCCAGAGCTTTTTTGAGGATTTTTTTTGCCAGATCGTTTTGGGGGATTTTTTTTGCCAGAGCCTTTTGGGTTTTTTTTTTTGCCAGAGCTTTTTTGGGGAATTTCGTCATACGCTGCTGAGGGTGTGATGACTACTAGGCTTTTTGTCAAGTCAATGATGACGACAATGCCTATGTCTCATTTTCATTTACAAAAGTACATGGACAATGAATTTGATCCACATTAGCAAATAAGCTATTCTCAGCTCCATTGTCAGTGCGTTCCACTGCCACTGCTAGTTTGATTCCCAATTAGAGGGGAATATTTACCCAAACCGAAGTTCAATTTACCTCATCTTAGAATGTCAATAATCTAATTTAGTTTTTTTTTTTTACAGTTTAACAGAGATCTGAAGCAAACAGTGGTTCACATAGCCTCACCCAAGTCACATGACCAACGGAAAAAAAACATACTGGCTGCAGGAATCGAACTATGGCTAAAAGTAAGTCCAGGCCAGGCTCTCGATTGTTTGGCAGTCTGGGTTTTTCTGTGTGATCTTTTGGAATTTTGTATGACTTTCTATTGTTGACATTTTTTTTTAGAAATATGTTGACAACATGGAGCAGATGTGGCGTGTCCGTGTCATTGCCTTCAAAAGCACAAACATCTGCTGCGCATGTGAGAAAATGATGAAGAACATGATGAAATATTCATCTTGCAACACCACCAAATGTGATTTATTTTTAGTCAATTATTCAGTAGCATTTTGTGGCAAATGGATGCGTCTTGGTGGAGGATTTGACAACCGACGGAAATGCACAAAAGTGTTGCCAAACGGCTTTTCAGATGGTGTCCAAATACTTTTGTGGATAGTGTATGAGGTATTTTTGTTTTGATTTATTCACACATTTTTGATTATGGATCAATTTGCTCTGTATGCTTTTTTATTTGGGATATTTTAGCTTATGTATTACTCCTAACATTTTTTAATTCATTTTATCTAAAAGGAAACACTCAATATTTTATCGATTGTTTTTAATTTAAAAATATACATGGAAAATACTAAAAAAAAACTACATTTTCCTTTAAAAATGTCAAAAAATATATTTTAAGGGTTTTTTAGAATAGGTAATCATTAAATCTGTCTTTCCTTTTAAATGAAATAAATGAAAGATTTTTCTTTTAAATGACAGTACATTTTGTAGTTATTTTTCTAAATAACTAACTATTTTCTTTTCCTATATAGCCAGGGTGGGCCAGATTCGGCCCCCAGACCGACCCTTTCTCTCCAAACAACCCCCCCTGCCTCCGACCGCCCGGCAAGCAGAGTGACGAAACCGGAACCCCAAGCCGGCGGCCGCGAAAGACGTCTGGACTGGTTACGTAAGCCCGCGATGGGAACGCAGGCACACGCTGGCTGGCTGGCGCGGCCCCCGGGGGCCCCCTGTTTGCCTTTCCTGTAATCGGAGCATCCGTTCTCTGAAGGATGATGTAACGCCACGCCAGGCCGGGCGAGCCGCTCGCTCCGACGTGGCCAAATGCGGGCTACTGCCGTGCAAATGTGCGTGCTTTCTTATATCGCCTTACATCACCTGCGACACTATTTACGAGCGATTGCGAAAGTCGGCGTTCGGGAGGGGGCAGAGATTATAGTCGGCCCCTCTGGTTGGCGCTTTCCTTGCGTCACTCTCATT
The DNA here is from genome assembly GCF_051989575.1 of Stigmatopora nigra. Lineage (NCBI taxonomy): Eukaryota > Metazoa > Chordata > Actinopteri > Syngnathiformes > Syngnathidae > Stigmatopora > Stigmatopora nigra. Next base: position 2,214,550 of record NC_135509.1, on the reverse strand, counting down.
TGATTTTTTTATTATTATTTTTTTTTCCCAAGGTCGGCAGCGGCGGAAAGTTTCGTCTTGGCGGCTTGTAAATTCTCATGTTTGGGCATCATTTTTTGGGGGGTCATTTTTAACTAAAATATATGTATTTGATTTTTTTGGGGGGGGTTCTGCTACTACTAATTTATTTTTATTCCATTATTATTATTTTTTACATTTAAGTCATTTCACAAACATTTTTCATGATATTTGGCTTTAAAAATGTCAAATGTTCCTTCATTTTGATCAATTTTTTTCTGTATTTTTCTTGAATATTCTGTCATATTAATGCAATATTGTGTGTTTTGGCAGACTGAAGATTCTGAGATTGTGGGCTCAATTCCAAGTTTCCCCCCGGCTTGTGTGGGTTTTCTCCGGGTACTCTAGTTTCCTCCCACATCCCCAAAACATGCATGGTATGTTCTTTATATATTAAATTGCCCCTAGTTATGTGTGTATTAATATTGCTATTTTTACCTTTATTTTTAAAGATGAAATGGAAAAAATAATGTTCACATATTTTTTTACATGAGGCATAGATATCATCATCATCCTATGCAAAGTTTTGGATACATTTGGAGGTGTGTTTTGCAGAAGGTGGCCCGCAAGAAGCGCCCCCACTTGGCATCCCGCGACGTCCTTGATGCGGGTTCCGTCATTCGTCCTCCAAGGTGAGCTCCCTCCTCCCGCTCAGCCGCCCGCCGGCTGTTTCTCGCTCGCCGCCCCGCGTTGCGTCATGTTCCGATCGGCGCCACAACAAAAGACGCAACGCGGAGAGGCAGCGGGCCACTCGGCCTGAGGCAAACCATGGCAAACTTTGCGTCACAACTTTTCCTTTTTTTAGGGGCGGTGGCATGTCTGGTAACACTGAATGGCAAAGGGCATCCATCATTAAACGAGGTTCACACCCCAAAACTATCAGGTACGAAATCCAGATATTTTGCACCCGAGTATAAGACGCCAACAAATGCACAACGAAAAATAATCATACACAAGTCGCACTTTTGGGGACATTTTCTTGATATAATCCCAAACAAAAAACAGACATGTTATCTGAAAAGGCATTAAATAATTTACAAACATTAAGAATGGAGGGAAAAACGTATAATTTATTTACCCCAAAATTATGAAAATATGGCCTGCATTAGAGGCTTAAATTAAGTGACTTTTAAACACTAGTCATTTTAACAAATCTGAAAACAAATGTAAAATACTGTCAAATGAATTGCTATTATCATTATTATTTAGTTCGATAGGCTATTTAACACACAAGAATTATAAGGATTTCAAGTTAGCTACTCCATTCTTTGATTTTTAAATTATTTTTTAATGAAGTTTGACATCTTCAGCAAATGTCTACACCCCCAAAAAATAGAGGTCAAGTTTTACCAGTCCTTCCATGCACAAGTAGCTGCACTTATACTACATTAAGTACTGAATGCGAGTACTACAACGTCGTTATCCTGCGTCAATGCATGATTTATAAACGAAGAGGCATCGGATGCACGCGAGACGCCAGCACGCGCCGTTTCCTGTCTTCCAGTAAGGAGGTATCGCGTGACCCGCCCGCCATGTGACACGGCGAGCGGCGACCAATCGCAATTAACTGGCCTGCTCTGAATTCCTTCCTCAGCTTTCTTCCCAGTCTATAAAAGAGTCAAACGTTGTTATTTTCTTGACAACTGTAAACTTGTATTTTTAAACTTTACTAGAAGAATTGCAAACCTCAAATAAGGCAGTTTAAAGTCAATTTTCCACGCTTAGCAACATATTTGTGTAACAGAATTTGATATCAAAGCAAAAAGTCTACTATACACTTAGCACAATATACAAAAACTGCAAAAAAAACACCCCTATAACCCTCTAATGTAAAAGTACCACGAACCCGATATAAAAAAAAATATTTCCCTGAAATCAAAGCGCATAAAAGAACCTGTGGCCGACGGTTAGTGATCAGCAGAGGATCACATGTAGCGTCTTTGTCACATGCCTAGCCGTCACATGGGGGATGTTGTAGTGGGGTTGCCGGGCGGACACGCCAGCCGGTCCAAACTGGTTCTTGGCGGCGGCTTGCTTTTTCCAGGTATCACACTGGCGACAAACTGTCTTACTCTTGTTTAATGCCAACAAAAAAGGGAGGAAAATATGTGTTATATTGCTTCCCTGTGATGATGATAATGATGTCACCTGCATCCCTTTTCATCATTTAGCTCATTGGCTGCCATTAATAAACATCCTATCCATTCGAATTAATCTTTATTTAAATCAATTTGTCCACCAATGGATATTTTTAATATAAACTTTACTGTCAGTACTATATGCTGTAAAAGATCAAATTTGTCATGATAAGTAAATATTCCGAGTATATATTACTACATATCTTATTCCCAACTCATTTTATCAAGTTTATATTGTGTCATTTAACTGAGTTGAATACACAAAACTACACTATAACTAAATTTGACCCACATTAGCATACATGCTACCCTTAGCTCCATTGTCAGTGCGTTCGACTGCCGCCTCAAATTCAAACCACCTCATTTTATAATCTCAATGCTCAAACTTTGTTTGTTTTTTAACAGTACCTTGAAATTGGAAGCTGACTATGTTACTCCAAGCCTGATCCAGGGTCACATAACCAATGGAAAAACCCATGCTGGCTACTCAAACGGAACCACGGCTAAGTAAGTAAGTCCCTGTAATTGCCTTTCTTCTCTGTGTGTGTACGTGTTTGCCAGTGTGTACGTGCCCTTTTAATGGAGCATAAACAACAGCTTGCGCAACACCAGGTCAACTGGAAGAAAAATGGGGTTGCTCTTACCCCCGCTACCGCTACACAATCCCCCCCCCGCCCCTTTGCTTCACGCACACATCACACCTGCACGCACACCGGGACTAACCCACAATGGAAACTGTGAGTCACATGCGCTATTGTGATAGCAAATCATCGCCGCGTTGAGTCACCGCGGCGTTTCCTTTTGTGTCGGGTTTGCGCTGCCTAATTAAAAAAGCGTGCCGGTGTGTGTTTGTGTTGTTGCTTGTTTTATTTATTTATTTTTTTGTAGGTACACGTGGCTAGGCTTATTTGAAATGATAATGCATGCAATGCGTGCTTATGGGTGGTCATGGCATATTCATTACCCACAGCAGGCGTGTTGGTTATATGCATAATGAGAGCACGCAATATGGATTTAGATTACGAGTCTTTGCGTGGATATTTAGCAACTGGTTTTTAGAGGTAGTCTACAGACAATGTCATACTTAAAATGTTGATAATTGGCAATATAAGGAAATTAAAGTGAATTTGTCACAATTAGAAGTAGTGGATTGTATTCATGTTTAAATATATTTGTATAAATGATCCTTATGTGTTTGTCTGTTAATTTTTTTTTCAGAGTTTCAAATTCTGGACAATTTCCAGAACATTAAGAAGATGATTGAAATAATTGGAAAGAATTGAGGACATGCACAGGTAAGGTTTTTATATATATATTTTTTCCAGATCTGAACGTGAGTATCACACTGCCATTTGAACATGTTCCGCGTTTGGTGAGTTGAATAGTTTTGAGAACTGCACAGGTTTTTTTTTTCTTTTTGGCGGTTCAGTTCCCTTCGTAGTCCTTTCCCAGTCATTTGGAGCCGTCATAGGAAATCACGTCGACACCAAATCATCCCCTCGGAGACCACAGAAGAACATCTGCTGCTTTCACTGACTTGTTGATCAGGAATATTTGGTCCAAACAACTTAACGCTAAGAGAAAAAAACTAAAAAATTCCACCAAACTTAAAATGGCAATTTCAAAGACCCTTAAAAATGTCATCGTCCAATCACTCTCCGCCAGCCCACCCAATAACGGCTTGGACAAGTATCCCAGACAGACCGTTTGTCAAGCCGATCCCGTTCCGCTCCGGTCCTCTCGGTGGCAGTAATTCACCTTAATCACCACAACGGGACGCCGACAACAATTTGTTTCCCGTCCGTACTCGTCTTCGTCGTCTTGCCCCTCCCCTGCTAAGAGCTAATGAAGAATCGTGGGAGGGCAGGAAGGTGGGAGGCTTCGCAAGTGAAAGCGGCCCAAATGGAAATCGGATGCGAGGCCAGGCCAGTCTGAAAGCATCTGACCTTTGAGAATTAGGCGGATGTGGAAAATGGTTGCTTAGCAGCTTTCCTTGGCCCCCACACTCTCACTTTTGACTGGCCGAGCTTCTCCAGCTAACGCGGAAGACAGGGAACGTACCGTGAAGACGCCGCTCTGACCATGACTCATTCATTCACTCAGCCGTCCATTGATGAGTTTAGCAGACATCCACTCCACTCCGGGTGAGCTGGGCTCCCCGGCGGCTCTGACAAAGCCCCGCCGCCACATCCACTCTTCGGCAGACGGCCCACCGCTTAAATTAGAGTTCTGGCAGGAGGCCACGCGAGAGCGCAGCAGGCAGGCAGGCAGGCAGACAGTCATTCCCACCTCTGGAAGTCTGACTCATAGAAAAGCCATCCAGTCTTGATTGTGAAAGATTTGATATTTTATCATCATTTCACTTGGCTCTATATGGAACTCGATACGGGTTCTATTTAAGTGTACATTTGCAAACCAAAGTGAATGAGGTCAGCATTATAATGCCGCTTTCATATCACATTGGATATTGTTGCTTTGTTTTCCATTGCCGCCACCGCCAAAGTGCGAATGGCGCTCCAGTTGGAGGAGATTGTTTCTCCCTCATAACTCTGGCACTTATTACACCCCTCAACATATTGCACAGGTGCTGGAAAGCCATCTGTTGGATCTCATATCATGGCACGTCGCGGGAATAATAGAGCCGAGCCCAAAGTGGACTCTACACGGACTGAAAAGTCAACTGATTAGACAGATGCCATCAAAGGCCAAAATCAGAGAGCAAGAAGAACTCGCAACAATTTTAAGAGTCAATGTGCTTTCTTCCCAGGTTACAAAACTGGTCTAAAGGGGTCTAAAAAACCCTTATGGCCTTAAACCAGTGGTCTCAAACCGGTCCTCAAAGGGCCGCAGTGGGTGCAGGTTTTCATTCCAACTCAACAAGGATACCTTTTGCAAGTGCAATCAGTTAAATAGAGCCAAGTGCTACTTATTTTAAAGACACCCGATTGGTTAAAATTTTGGCACTGGATCGATTGGAACAAAAACCAGGACCCACTGCGGCCCTATGTGGAACCGGTTTGAGAACACTGCCTTAAACCAAAGTACATTCTTGCTTTGTTTGACCCCTAATGTCTTCAAAGACCCTTAAGGTCATCATCAAAGATCCCTAAGGTCATCATTAAAGATCCCTAAGGTCATCATCAAAGTTCCCTAAGGTCATCATCAAAGATCCCTAAGGTCATCATCAAAGATCCCTAAGTTCATCATCAAAGTTCCCTAAGGTCATCATCAAAGATCCCTAAGGTCATCATCAAAGATCCCTAAAGTCATCATCAAAGACCCCTAATGTCTTTAAAGACCCCTAAGGTCATCATCAAAGATCTTTAATGTCTTCAAAGACCCCTAAGGTCATCATCAAAGACCCCTAAGGTCATCATCAAAGACACCAAAGGTCATCAAAGACACCAAAGGTCAACAAAGACCCTCAAAGGTCATCAAAGACCCCACAGAGTCATCAAATTTCTAGTGATGTGACTTTTCCGTTTGTTTTTTTTCTTGTTTTTTGCTGTCTTGATGAATAAACATGACTCAATGGATCTTTTTTATTTGCGTTTTTGCATATTCACGTAATGTCGAGTTATTCTATGCTAACACTTTCTCAGCAGCATTCGAAAAAACATTTCTCAGAAGTCTGCCATCTTCCTTCGAGCTAGCATCCTCGGGCATTGTTTAAACGCTAGCGTCTGCTCAGCCAGCCTCCCGTAGCAAAATATGTTACAAACACATCATTACTGTCACCGCTAATGCCGCTAACGTTGACAGTAATCACAGGCCCGTCCAATGCTGTTTTCTTCTTGTCAGGCTTCAGGCCATTTGGCCCGCAGCGGGCGGAGGTCTTTAGAGACGACAGTCAAATTATTATCTTAAATATCCTTCATCCTCAAAAAATGGGCCGAGATCTCCCTCTTTTCCCGTCGGCTTGTTTTTAACGCTCTGTTTTTTCCCTTCCACTGAACGCCAGCTACTCTTATCTGCCTTTGTCCTCAATCCACACTGGCCTAGATTCTGCCGCGATCAACTTTTAAAGCACAAGCTGTCCGTTCTTGGAGAGTCGACGTGGGATTTGTCCGTTCGCACTTGCCTCCCCGAGTGTGCCTTGCCAGAGATAAAACAGGAAGACACGTCCAGGAAGTCAATCTCAGGTGTTGACGTGATAGTGCCTTTCATTGGTCGTACAGGACTCAACCTGTCGGCTTAGGAAAAACCAAAGGAATGGATCTGTAGATTTATCAAGTAAGGATCTAGGTCAAATTGGTATTAGCAGTATGGAACTTAGCCATTTTGGTAGCGTAAATTTAAGATGAAAAATGATAGTAATGTTGACAACCAGTCATTTTTTTGGGATAGTAAAGCTAAGACAGTACTTTAAAGAATTCCAATTTAAACATATCAATCAGAAAAGTCTAGTTGCTATGTTATGCTAACATTTTAATTGTAATCATTTTATTGTACACTAAACAACAGGATTCAAAAGTACTTCATGTACAAAGTCCCCAAATAAAATACAATACAGATTAAAGCCTAATCAAAGTTTATAACAGAAGCATCTAAAAACAAAAGTATAGTTATGACTTGTGCCTAACATTAATAGCACATTTGATAGAAAACGTCTAACATGTGACTTTTGTCTGCATTTTCAGCCTGGAGTGTTTTCCAATCAGAGGCTAAATCAGCAGGCATTTTTTTTCTCTCTTGGAAATCCATCTGTCTACAGACAAACTTCATGCTTGGGTTGTCCTTTGACATGTGATGTCCACTGTGAGACCTTCTGGAGACAGGTGCGTGTCTTTCTCAATCATATCCAGTCTACTGACTTTTGCAAACTGGAATGATCCTATCATACATTGATTTTTAAAGTCTAACATTGTCCTCAAGTTAAAAGTTATGTTATAAAAAAACAATACAGACGCTTATCTATTTCTAAAAACCAATCCCGCCCGCCATTTTCTTTTCGGAGCACCGTGACAGGTAGTTGTTGATAAAAGCCCTGTTTATGTTATGCTGCTGTATAATATTCCCGCGGGATGATGAAGTGTTGCCATGGTAGCAGTGCGAACCAACGTTGTTGTTTTTTTTTTATACGAGGCCGATCGAGGACAACACGTTTGTCGTTTGGCAGTCGCTTATCTCGCACGCCGTGGAACGCTGTGACATTTTTATTTTATTTTTTTTTAACCTGACCTTCCGCTTCGCGAAGAGACATAATAGCGACGTAATCGCACACTCGAAATCAAGTGTTATCGGGTCATGCCGTTTCCAGGAGAGAGTTCAAATTTAATGAGCTGAGTACGCCATTTTTAATATAGCCACTCAAGGGAACTCCATTTTTTTTGTAGTTTGTTTTTTGGGGGTGCTTGAGGTCGTTCTTTGTTGTGTCTTTGTTTTCTAGTGTTTGGAGTTCTTGTCTTGTCTTCTGATAAGGTTTGCATTTCCATTTTGTTTGGATTTAGTCTTTTTTTTGGCCTTTTTTGGTTTGGTGTTCTGAGCCGTCGTGTTTATTTAGTTCAAAACTTTATTAATGATTTATGATTCCACTTGGCTTGTTCCACTTTTCAAAGTAAATCGCGACGGTAACTCACTTCTCTTTTCTTCCCTGCTTTTGTGGGAACGTCTTTCATAAAATGTCATAAAAACACATTGGTTATAGCACATTGAAAGATAATTTTAGTGATCAATAATCTTTAAAAAATAGAAAAGCTGTAGCAGTAAAAGCCACGGAAAGAAGTGAGAGGAATCTTTTCAGGAAATTGAGTGCCCCGAGGAATGCTTTATACAATGTGTCATCTCCTTCTGGTTGTTCTAGTGCATCGTTTTCAGTCTCGCGCGCACACGCTGGCATTGGCGCTACTGCACAAAAGCAATTTGCGAGCTCCTGCATCTTGTTTTCACACGCCCGGATCTAAATTGCCAATCCGTGGGTCTGTAAATCATGTTTTTAGGCGTCAACATTTTTCTAGACGCCATATGTCGTGATCTCACGGCTCAATGGACAAAAACCGGGTAATGCAAAATACTGTCATGTTTTGGACTGATAGCAATCTGATTTATTGCCTATCAATTATCAAATAAAACTGTATTAACAGGATATATTTTCTGTACTCATTGGTGCTGGTCTTTAATGATTCAAGACATACTACAATGACTCAAATGAGTACTGCTTGACCTCTGCCTGTTTTCTAGGACACGTCAGTTGTAAGATGGCCGTCTCGCAGCTTGGCGGGCGGGGCAAGAAAGCAGATGATGATGATGATGATGTTGATGATTCCCAGCGGGCTTATCTTAACTGCAAAGAAGGGATTCTTTATGGCGATTGGTGAGTACATCTACTTTACATTTAAGAGCAAATCCTTATTTTGAATGTGCCCTGATTGAGTCACAAGTTCCTCATTGGATGCCAATGACGGGAATAGGCGTCCAATCCATTTAAACTGGGAGGGATTTAGGATAACTAGTTTTGAGTGATTGTTTTCCTGCCATTGCAAAAACATTCAACCCATCACCATTGACTGCAATAGACGTCTGTGCCCACCAAAGATGTGCAAAAATCTTCATCGAAAGGGAATCACCATCATTCCCAACCCCCATTCTGATCTCTCCACGAGGAAACCCATTTTGGAATGTCTTCCCTTCCCTCCTCTCCACAATTTATTATGCCAAGACTGAATTCCACGTGTCACGTGACTCAACATTTGCATATAGAGGGAAAAAAAGGGGAGGGTTGCACGAGCCAATGGAAATCCTCATAGCAGTGACGTAAGGTGGGCGGGGCAGGAGGCTTCTGAGTTGCAGTATGTGACGTTGGACTCGATGTGCACTGTGCGTCTCCACTCTGCACTGAAGGAACCAGGCAGGATCCCCTTTCTCTCCTCCCCAGCCCAAGTTCGAGGCACATCGGCGCAACGGGTGAGGATGTCCTGCTGAATCGAGGGATAGGCCCGGGAGAGTCAGCCGGCCCCATCCCTTCCTTCCTTTTTTTTCCCTTCCACCTATCACTGCACGATAAACGACACCCTCCTTCCACCTGGAAGCGAGAGATCGAAGACGACGTCTGGCCCCCCACCACTACCACCTCCTGCAAAAGACCACCACGTCCCTTTTTTTTCTAGAGGGGCTTTCTCCACGATTACACTCGCGTGGATCTTTATGGAACAAGGGCCGATCTGGTAGTAGTTAGCACTGAGGCTAACGAGTTAGCTCCACCTACTAATCAGCGTTTTTTTCCGATCGCAACTGGGAACAAGTTGTCTTTCTACTGTATTTTCATCCCTTTTTACGGCTTTAACGAGCATTTATTACTATTCTTGTTTCTATTTTACGAAACGTGGCATTGTCATTTTTTATGATAGTCAGATAAGCTAACAGAAGAGCAGCTGGTTCTTTTTGAGTTAGCTCGATCTCCATTCATTGACTTTTTAGCGATTTTAAAACGCTTTTATTTGACTCATAGGAAGAAATCAAGGCTTTAAACTGGGACTTTTAGCACTGAATGTGAAGGGGAAAAACAACTGCTTTGTATTGCATTGGAGATCGCTGATTGAAGCGACATTTGAACCGAAATCTGGACTTATTACACCAACATTCCCCCATGAACATACAGAGGTCACGTCCTATTAACATTTCCCGTCATGGCAGATCGCGGCACAAATCGCACGACTTCGAAGAATTGTCTTGTCTGAGGAGCGCCGAGTCGCACCAGAGCTTCAGCCCCAACCTCGGCTCCCCCAGCCCACCGGAGACCCCCGACGCGTCGCACTGTATCTCCCGCATCGGGGACTACCTGCTCCTGGAGCCCCTGGAGGGGGACCACGTCTTCAGGGCCGCCCACCTGCACAGTGGCGAGGAGCTAGTCTGCAAGGTGAGTGTACAAATCTCATTTCTTTGCACTTATATTCATATTGCATGCAAGGTTCAACTTTGGCTTACATTGCAAAAGCAGGGAGAAGCCTAATGGAAAAAGTGAATGGGACAGGATGACGTAACATTCACAAAATAGGGCAGGAAACACGCCTGCAAATTCAAACCAGAGTCCCGTTTTTTTCTTTAAAAAGTACTATTTTGAAAGGGAAATCCTTCAGTTGTGATGCACTTACAATTTGCGGTGGTGCATTGCATCATACAAGGGTGGCTGTTCCTAATATTTCGCCTCGTGATTCATTCCACGAAAGGGGGAACCTAATACTAATCTCATAATTTGACAGTGAGATCATTTTTTTGCAAATAGCGTCTAAGGGAACATGATCTCAGACCTAGATAAAAAAGAATTAATTAAAACTAAAGCTCAGTATTTCATGTGTATGGTGTGTAGTGCCCTCAGATGGTCATGAAGAGCATTATTTTTTTCCTTCCAAGATATTGTTTTTGTTTAATTTGCTTTCGTATTTTAACATTGTTTTCCTGCCTATCTCCCCACTCTAGGTGTTTGACATTGGGCGCTACCAGGAGTCTCTGGCAGCCTATTTTGCCCTGGGCCGCCACCAGCACATTAACCAACTCCTGGAAGTGCTGCTGGGCGAGACGCGAGCTTACGCCTTCTTTGAGCGTAGCCATGGCGACATGCACTCCTTCGTGCGCACCTGCAAAAAGCTTCGGGAAGACGAAGCCGCCCGCCTCTTTTACCAGATCGCCTCGGCTGTGGCGCACTGCCACGATGGCGGTTTGGTGCTGCGAGACCTCAAGCTCAGGAAGTTCGTCTTCAAGAATGAGGCCAGGTGAGTGCTTGGTTTTAGTCACCAGAGTAAATCATGTGTAGTAAAATTTAGAAAAAAACAAAAATAGCAGTTTTAAAGATATATGAGACAAAGAAAATATTTTCCACATTTTTTAAAACAGAAATTAGTAATTTATTTCTTAAATTATCTTAACTGGCCCTCATTAAAAATAATAGTTACAAGATTTATTTAAAAAAGAGGGAATATTTAATGACCATTTATTTTCTAAATTTTTAAAATATTAAAATATATAAAAAGCAGTTTTAATAATAAATGAGACAAACAGAATATTTTCCACTTTTTTTTAAACAAAAATTTGAAATCTATTTCTTAAATTACATTAACTGGCCCTTATTAAAAAAATAGTTACAAGATTTATTTAAAAAAAGGGGATATCTAATGATCTAAGATTTCTAAAATGGTATTAAAATATATTCCTAGTGTTCATATCCCATCATAAAAAATGCTTGGCTAGTTTAAATTTCTAAAACGTCGACACTTTAATTTATGAGAGGATTTCCTCCCTTTTTATTAGCATAATCTCATTAGGCCAGCGGCAAACAATGCAAGCAGATATGGATATTATCCAAATGAAAATTCTCCCTTGTTTTTGGGTCCACGCTGTTTGAAAGGAACCTCACGCATCCTCATCTGGCTTAAAAGCGCTTGTTACTTAACAGCACTCCAGGGTATCCTAGCGGCTCCTTCCCGCCAGCTTTACAGAGCAAACACAAGCTGTTCCGGCTTTCCTCCCCACCCGAAGTTGGGCGGTAGACAATCGCCTCCTCTTATCTCGGCCCACTTTTAACAAAATAAAATCCCCCGGTCGCACCGGCACGTTTGCCTTCTTGGCGGAGAGAGAGCAAATGTCAGCGTTAATCCGGGGGAATTACTCGCCCCGCTTCCTCCCGTCTTCAAAAGAACTTCCCGTCGAGGCTAATTACCTCGCTTTCGCCTCTTTAATTATTGGCCCCTTTCACACAGAGATCACGTGAATGATGCAAATTCCATTCTTCCACTAGCCTGTTTAGCAATATTGGACCCGGCAGCCATGACAGGCCTTCTTCTGTACGCCGAATGATTCAGTCCATGAGGTGGGAAACTCTACCTGTAAATTTAAATGTCACATTTAAAACACATTTACAGGTAACGCAATATACAGTACTACTTCATTCCTAATAGGCCGCAATAGGGTAACAACTGCAAGTCCTCTTATTATTATTTCTGCTTTTAAAACTACTGTACATACTATTATTTAACAGACACTGCCACCTAGTGAGAAGTTAAATGCTTTCCAAGTTGTGATGGAAAGGGAAAGGTAGTATTACTGAATAATACTTCAAAATCAGAAAAGGACGAGAATTTTTTTAAAATAATTGCTTTGCTGCCCCTGCTGGTGTTATGGCACATGTGCATCTTAACCCTTGGGATTCACAGTAAAGCTGGGTTCGTCCAAAAAGGAGGCGTGGCTAAGAATATATCTTGCTCAATGGAATATTTAAAGCCTAAAAATAACCCTTTTTGGCCCTAAATAAAATCATAGTCATCATGTATACAAACAAGTATGATGACAGTGCATTTTTGTTGTTGTCCTGACATATTGTTGTGTTTTCTTCTATGTTTTATAGAAGTGCGCTAAAGCTAGAGAGCCTGGAAGATACTCACATCCTGGCCGACGGCGCCGACGACTCACTTTCTGACAAACATGGCTGCCCGGCTTATGTCAGCCCGGAGATCCTCAACGCCGGGGGCAGCTACTCTGGCAAAGCTGCCGACGTCTGGAGCCTGGGAGTCATGCTCTACACCATCCTGGTGGGGCGCTATCCCTTCCACGACGTGGAGCCCGGCTCGCTGTTCAGTAAGATCCGCCGTGGGCACTTTAGCGTCCCCGACACGCTCACGCCCAAGGCCAAGTGCCTGATCCGCGCCATCTTGCGCCGCGAGCCCGCCGAGCGCCTCACTTCGCGTGAGATACTCCAGCACCCCTGGTTCCAGGCCGCCGCCAATACCATGGCGGCAGGTGGGCGCCCAGACCCGGAGCAGATGGTACCCGAGGTGAACATGGAGGAGGAGCATTTGTTCAGCTGAGCACACGCCCAAAGTAGCTGTACTGTATAGTTCAGCCATCTTGTATTTTGTCCCCTATTGTTTTTATTTTTAATTGTTTCTTCCCTCAAGAACCTTCAAACCCGGCATGATGAACATCAAGAGCTCACCCGCAAAAAAAAATGTAGCAACACATGCTTTAAAAAAAACGACAAAAAACAACAAAAAAACAACGACAACAACTTCCTTCGTTCCGGTTCGATGTGGTGCTCGTAACAGGTAGACATTTTCTTTTTGGGACATTACAGCATGAAGGGACACGAAGACGACATTACTTGGATAAAAAAAGAAGAAAAAATTATTTAATGGCTTCACCTCAAGCTTCCAATATCCTTGACGTCAATGAACCGGCGCCATTTTGTCGTGTCGTCCACTTGTTACTGTATGTATCCCGCCATCATTTTGAATTTGGAACTTTTTAGGTTGTACAATTGTGTGAATGTTTAAAAACTGGAAACGTTCCGTGGGAACTATGGTGAGTTTACTGTAAATGTACCAAACTTATGGTTGACTCTCATTGGATATAATAAGTTGTGGGAAATGGATTTTAATGTAATCATGATTGACAACCACCTGATTTTTTATGCAAGTACCTTGTGGTACCTTGACTTGAGATGACTTCAAGTCGCAAGCCTTCAACTCACTTGTCATTTTTGTCTTTATTCCCCTATTTAAGGTACTACGAGCCATTTGGATTGGAGTAAGCATCAGTGGACAAAATGACTCCATTAACTGAATCCTATGTGAATTTGCAAAGTCAACAATCCCGCAACCGTAAGTGTTGAAAAAAAAAAAACAATCTTTAAAAATTCCAGCCCCAATTTGAGGAATCGCCTCTTGTTACAACAAAATTGTGCACTTAACGTGTGGCCACGTTTTAAATTTTCTATTTAATGTCTTTAGAAGAAAAAAAACTGCGTTTATTTATATCAAACAGCTATATATATCTTTATGTATGAATACTAAATAGACAAAGTATAAATCTATATATTTAAAAAGTACTTGCATCGCAGGTTTTTTGTTTTTTTTGACACGGGACGTTTTGTCTGATGCTCGGAAGCCATTTTTGCGTGCCAGTATTCCCACCGCTTCCCTCGGCGACAGTATTCTCCATGTTACTTGAAATTTTAGTTTGTTTTTAAAGTACTTTTTTTGGCATGCGCCCCTCCAATGCTCGTTCACGGGCGGTCCGGGTCGGTTCTAATTGGAACGGCTTAAGAAAAGTTTTACTAAAGTGCTCCCGTCAACTCCAAGTTAGGAAGACAAATGCATTGTTTATGGCTTTTTTTTGACAGAATTTCATTTTTTTTAGTTAAGTTGGTGCTGATTTGGTGCTACTGTTTAGTCCTGGAGAAAAAGGGGGAAGGGGGGTTCTTGGTTGATGCATGGTGGGATATCTGCCTCGGATGTTCTGATTGTATCGTTTGAAAAAGAGAAAAAAATGCGAAAAAAATTCTAGTGTTTTGTCCAAATTTATTATTCCATAAATAAAATTGTGAATTGCGATTGTTTGGATTTTTTCCTCCCACAGAGCAAAGAAAATGTTGTTATTGCGCTATAGAATGCAATTAAGATAGTTATATGTGAAGAAAATATCGAATATTATGATTTAATAACAAATTTAGAGTCACTTTATATACAAGTAAATCAACATTGGCATTATTTTGTGATTTGGAGCCGTCTTGCGGACACCTGAGGTATTGCCAGACATTTGAGCTATTTTCTATAGCAAATTTCAAATCATTAAGATTTTTAAATACATTCGCTCTTATGAATTTTGTACTTTATTGTTTATAAATGTATATTTCTTATACTTATTGTCAACAGCTTTTTAGTCCATTTTTCTTAATCCACTATTCTAGCAGATGGACAACCTCTTCAAAACAATAGAAAATAATTCCAAACCCATCCACTTTCAATATGCTTTTAACAAAAATAATCTTTTCTCACCGTTTCTGATGATTTCAAAGTAGGACAGATTACGGATTTAATATTGAAGATCATGATTCCAGCCCTCTTTTTTAATTCCTTTTATTTGCTTATATAATACATGTCAATATGGCAACACAAACACACACATGGCACAAAAAAAGGCACAAAGCAGATGGCCACTGCCAAGTGTGATGCTCAACAAACACTAGGCAATCCCTTTTATGTTTACACGCCACATATTGTCCAATGAGAACGCCAGATGGAATGTAAAGCCTATGTATATATACAATACAGTCATGTACTACCCTCTTTCACTACCAGACGGTGCTCATGTACAAGTATGAAATGTTTACAGCTTTTCTTCTTAAATTAGCCTTGTTTTTTGGGCCAAAAACATCTGAAACTTACCAAATTATTTTTTAAAAATTGTCCCCAAAGTTTGAAACCCTCAAAAACGAGCTTAAAAAACATGAATTGTGCTTTTAAATATCAAGAAAAGATAATTTCATACTGTGCAAAATTGGTCTATTTTGTGTCCATGTGTGTGAGCATTATAGCAAGCAATTAACCTTCAAAAAAAAAAGAAAAAAAATAGAAAAGAAAAGCTCAGTGGCGGCGGCTTCAGAGTGAATCAATGCCGTTTCATTTCCAGACAGAGATAATGGATCAACGCAGACATGCTGTCTGACAGCATAAATGTTTTTTTCTTTTTTTTTTTCGTGTAATTCTGCTCCATAAGACCCCTAATTACTCACACCGTCACTCCTCGCTATTGTCGACGTGAACTCACAAACAGGATGTACTTAGTGTGCTAGACCTTGGATAGCAGTTTACCTTAAATGTCTTTAAATATATACTGAAATTGTCCTTAAAGTAAACTATTCCGTCAGAAAGTGCTCACTCAAAATTCTGGGTCCAAAAACTCCTGATGACAAAGTGAATATTGGATTGAGTTTATGTTTTTCTTGCAGTTTTTTGGTGCTATTCTGCCGTCATTTGCATGCAACTGAGCATAATATTTGTCGTCTCTCGCAGATAGGAAGACACCTTTTTTAAACATTGTCAGTCCCAACATCGCTGTCTGAATTCTAAATGGCAGAATACATCAGAAAACGAGTCGGCGTCTTCTCAAATCAATAATCTGGCTTTTTGAAATGGGTTATTTCATCATATAGCCTCCTCTTATCCAACATAAGCTGTTTCCAAACTGATATGTTTTTTTAAATTGAAAAATAGACCAAAATGTGGACGAAAAGTCACTTCAAAATGTGACCACAAAAAAAATCTAGAACCACCAATGGGAGATAAAGACAAACCACAATATTAAATAGTATTTTAGACTTTAAAAATGTTTTTCATTTTTCAAACGTGCAAAAACATAAAAAAATCAAAAATGTAATTCCCAATTAAATCATGAAAAATGACCAAAATAACACCCCCCCCCCCCAAAAAGTCACATGCACTTTCTAATATGTCCCACAGGAGGCGCTGTCAAGCCAGCTTTCAGACCGAAACACACATGCCCTTAAAGGGGAGGCGCTTGATCCAGAGTAAAGTGTCTTCCACCGCTCTTCTTCCCCAGTCTTCATCAACCCATCCCCGCTGTCAGTGACCGGCAGCCGGACGATCCAGCGCACCTTTTCTCTACCTTTTCCCAGCTCTTACTTTTGCTTAACAATGCCCAAACAGCGCATCTTCTTTGCCGGATGAGCATTGCCTAGAGAAGGGAGGAACCAACTCTCGCATCCTATACGCCGGTCGGTGGTGGTTGATGCGAGGAAGGGAGGAAGAGAGGACCGGAGCTGCCACGGGAGGTAAGCCACCCATCGTCCGCCTATCGGTGCCCATCCGTCGGCCACCAGCTCGCTCGCCATCCCCTCACTTGGCATGACATCAATCAATACATTCAAACGTTGTGCGCATGCGCTAAGCTTTACAACTTGTCAAAGATTATTGTTATTGTCATTATCATTACAATGCCATGTCTGCACGTAGGCAGTCATTAAAGTTGGATTGAATCCATATTTGATTGGAATGGCTTAGTTTAAATTATGAAGTGGTTGGGATTTATTCTTATTTCATCATGTACTTTAGAGTTTAGTTTGCATTGTTTTTTTTTTTTACTCTAATTTTGTAAAACAAGGGTCATCAAGTCCGGTCCTGAGTGCATACCTGTCAACCTCGAACCATTTGTGATCTTACCAAATTTTGTTTTCGCCCTTACATATATGTATAAATACATGGAAAATCTTACCACTTTACTTTTTTGTAAAAAATCACGAACAACAAAATGAAAGTAAACATAAACAAGGGAACAGGAAACGGAAATCACATGGTGAAAGTGTTACAAAACGAAATGTTTATCATGATCTTTTTTTTTTAGCCAATCAGAGGCGCCGGTACATATATCACTTGGCAGACATGCGTTTCCGGGAACGATTCTCAAAATCACCGTTTAGCGTACCATTTTCATGTGTACAGCGTACCAATATAAAAATGGGCTTTCAGTTGTACCAATTACGGCGAGAACGTACCAGTTGACAGGTATGTGAGTGGTCAAGTTGGATTTTCCGTGTTTTTTCTAACTCACCTGAATGCAATGTTTACGTCATCATTAAGCGATGACGTCTTTGTTAATTGGACTCAAGTGTTAACAACCATTTTATCGATGACCTCCATGACCGAACTTGATCCACATAAACCATGACCAAACAAAAAACCGTGAGTTTGAGCCCTTAAATGTTTGTTATCATTATCAATAACATAGATGTAATAGATGATCGCTTCCAATTCCCATTGATATATCGTATATGTGCTTAGCTTAATAGTTTGGTTCGCATTACCCATTGATATGGATGCGCTTTTTTTTGGTAATCCACGTCGATACATCATGGATGTGCTTTTGTTTGTTTGATAATCGACATTGATGCTTTTGTTTTGTTTGTTTGAGCAAGTTACTGACCGTATCTATATTTAGTATTCGCTCATCTCAGCGGCAGGCGTCACGTTGATTCCAGTGACGGCATTATCATAATCTGGCCTCCATATTTAGCATGATTTATAAAGCCCCCCTTCTTCTTCTCCCTTTTATGTTTTTGATGAAGAATTGCCATCAACATTCACGGTCTGTCACTCAATACTCAAGTCTATTCCTTAAATATCTGTCCTACACTTGTGTATTAAACAAAATATATACTTTTTAGCATCTCTCTCCCCATTTAACCAAAAAAATATAGCTGATTTCCCCCCTATTTTTAGACCACTATACTACACAAAGTGTAGTAGTAGTCTAATGTTATGTTAAGTTTACATGACTTCTGGGCCAGTTTGAGTATCCAGTAGTATGACCCCATTCATTCATTCTTCTACTTTTATTTTGAAATAGATCCCAATCGAACAATACCCACTTTCCACGTGACCGCGAAGTACAGTAGAGTGGAGTACACGAGCGTATAGTACATTACATTTCTTCTCTCTGGCTCTCTTGGGGTAATCCGTCCTTGTCGGACGTGAATTACGCCAGCGCTGGGATTCGCTTGGGCCGGAGGAATTCATTTCCAGGTCCAACCGGAGACATTTATCCTATTAGCCGAGAGCTCTCTTTGTCGCTTTGCTCAGCAAATTACAATTTAACCGCCTCGGGGCATTTGTGTTGTCGTTATTACCTACGCCGAGCAAGACAAAAAAATGGATTTGTGTGAAATTTAGTGGAAGACTAAGGCTAAAATTGAGAGTATGGTGAAGAAATCGGATCGTCTTATTTTTGCAGAATTTAACAGAAATGTTCTCCACTCCACTATCCGCATTGTAAAATGCTAGCTGCTAGCTAACATAGCAAAAAAAATAACTATTTATCGCCATCAATGGCAGACTATAATTCAATGCAATAAAATTAAATATGTTCAAGGTTAACATTTTCTTTAAAAAAAAATTTGGTGACAAAAATCGGGACATTTTGGTTAAAATTTGGCATTTTTTTACATACACGTGCATATGAATGCAAAAGTGTAATACAAAAAGTGGCAAAGTAAAATAGTCTTCATAGTATTGGAAAAATTAAATGATTAAAATATCCAATAATTGCTGCAAAATGAATCCAAATCATGCATTGTTTTTTTTTCCTTTTCATCGAACGCCTCTTGAATCGTGAAGGGCGTCGTCATATCTTCGTGGGAAAAAAAATCAAGTAGCCTACTTCAATATTCGTCCTTTTTCTGATTGCCTCTATTGATGAAATGATTGCAACCATTGATTTTGCACAAACAACAGTCCAACAATGTCAAAGAAAAAAATACAAGTAGTACTTCATTAGCGTTAGCCCTCTTTGTTATTTAAGGCCGCTTTTACGCATTGTGCCGCCCAAACGAGCGGACGCCGCTTTGAATGAAACGTCGGGGGTAAATAATCTACGTGCCGATCTTTTTAGCCGGCGACTTATCGCTGCTCTGCACTTAGCTTAATTGCACCTCGCGGTGATCGCTTTAGTGGCCGTCATTGATCACCAGGCGTTGTCCGTCGCTGGACCGCCTTGATTAGCACCTCCTTGGAAGTGGCTCGGATTAACCGGGACGTGCTTTGACTGTTAATCATTTCAGGAAAAAAAACCTTTAAAAAAAAGTATCAGATAGCTTTTATTTGGATCGTGGTGGCTAATTTTAGCTTGAGTTTCCTAATAGTGTATTTTTATAACATGATTTTCTGAATACGCAGTTCAAAAGTATACTAATGATAGAAAAATATCCCATAGAAATGTCTTTATATCAATTTTTAACATTAAAATTTGACCAAATAGGGCAAGTATTGTGTCTACCATTTAGTACATTTACAAAAGTGTCTTTCAAATTCTTTTTTTTGTATTCCGATAAGACTACTTTTTGATTTTTTTGCTGAAAAATGTGGCATATGGCAAATATTGACCTCCCACTCAAAAATGGTGCTGATTTTATATCAAAACATGCCATTTTAGTCATTATATTTGTTTAAAAAAAACCTGGACAAGACCCACTGCTACTTTTGTCATAGCAAAATTTACCTGACAGATTTGACATAAACACTTAAGTCATAGTACTTTAGCGGACGAAGAAATAGTCAAATAATCTCCTGAAACGAATTTGACGACGTGATTGGTTTTGCCTAGCATCTGGAGACCCACAAAAAAATTCTCATGAAGACTAAAAAATGCACGCCGGGCAATTTGGCGGAGAAATGGGTCAGTTAAATTTGAAATACCTTGAATATAGAGCACGTCTAAATACTGTAAAGCATCCCTAAAGGCCTTTGACAGACACTGTAGCAAATAATTAGCACCATTTGTCTTCCTCCATATTTTCATAAGCGCCATTTTTAAAGCCATTATCATCTCTTCAATGCCCACTCCAGTTTCACGTGTTTTTTTTTCGGGAATACTCGGAGCCTTGTCAGCCTCGTATCATCACGTAGTGAGGCGGGTTGGGAAAACTTGCGGCCATGTTGGGACGCCATCTTCTCATTTTTGCTACCGTTTCAAACTTTTTCGCTACTATGTCATCCACTATTTAAGCATTTTAAAAAATGGAGCATGCCTGCTGAGTGACACGAATGTCTCATTCAAATAATTCAGTATAATTTTCAATAATTGAAGGAAAAGCTTAGCCAGAGGTCCACTGTGACGGGTTGCTAAGGCCCAGCTCCGATATGTCCAAGTTCAGATTTAGCTTGAAAACTAGACGTCAATTAAACTTAATGGTTTTATTATTATTATTTTTTTACAGTAATACCAAATTTTTCACAGTTAATCGGTTCCAAGATCTAACAATGTTATTATGATGTGTGTTTAAAAATATTTAGACTACTTATATTTAATCCCCGATATTAGACACGCCCTCTTGTGGCCAGCAAAAAAATCTCATTCAGTTTTTCCCCCATTTCATATAGCATTATTTAACTCCCCAAAAACAAACCTGCCCACTCATAACCATCAAAATAATCTCCACATCTCCCTTTTTCCCCCTTTTTTACATTTATATTATTCTTCGTCCCTTATATACTTTTCCTATTTATTTGTCAACATGTTGAGATATCACTGTAATCAACCATATTGAGTTTAACTTACAAAAATACTTGACAAAACAGTTCTAACCCCTCATACGTTTCCCTTTGTATTTTCCTATAGATACATTTTTCCAAGTGACGAACAACAACAACAACACAATGACCGCCTGGAAGCGCCCACATGCTCCTCCCTTGTGATGAAAAAAGGTCTCTTTCAGGTAACGCCGCCATGTTTTTAAGGAAGCGCATGTTTGCATTTGTCATTAGCAGCCAGACACCACTTGAAATCATCACTAAGGACAATTAATGACCCCCAATGCTTTTATGCCGGCGAAAATCCGCCGCCATCGCCGCCGGCGTTAATTCATCAAGAGCCCCGGCGCGTTGGGCCCACGCCAATATTTCACTACGGAAAGCAAACGGGTTGTAAATAAGAGGCGATTAGAAATGCGCACGCACACCTTGGCGCAAATATGATTTATGTATCCTCTTAAGTCAAGAGCCACAAATGCAAATGAGACGCGTTGCCCACACAAGCTTTTACTTTATGTATTTATTCCTGGGACGCCGACGAGCTGATTTAAGGCCGCTCCAATGAGACGCTAACCCGGAATGAAAAGCAAGCTCGTAACTTGTTTATAATGGTGATATAATCTTATTTTTACCTTATGGGATTAATAACGTTTATACATGCAAATGCAGGGGCAAGAAGGGTTTGTGTTTTATAGCCTTTTAGACTTAAAGTAGGCGGAGCTTTTTGAGGATAGAAATAAAAACTAGTGAAATACTGAAAGTATAAATATTCTGTAGCAGTTTTCACATCAATTTGTATCACTATTTTACTTTATGAAACATTAAATTAAAAATATAAAATAATGTATGTAGCCCCCATTACAATGTAGTGCTCAACCTTAATCTAATTACATTATTTATTCAATTCATTTGCTTGTAGTAATATTTTTTAGCAATGTAATAATTGACATATTTAACAATAGATATTTCAATCATTACATGAGCTAAAAGTTATTTTTTTTAATCAAATGATATCAATCCAAAATGGTAATAATAAAAAAGTAATTTGTTCTTTGAAATGCATTTGTTTACGTTATACATTAATTTCAATTCATAGCATACAGTCTTCATAATGCTAACCCCAATTAATTACTTCACTAATATATAATATGTAGTACATACCTAAAGTTTAAAAGAAAGTCAAAATATACTCCCATACTTCAAGTTGCTGAAAAAACTATGAAAACCGATCTTGAAATCTCTGGTGCTTTGGATCCTGTATCCTTCTATTTAATAATTCATCACATGTCAGGTACTTTTTTCCCCCTATTTTTTTGCAACAAGTTCCTTCTTCTCTTTCTGGAATGAAGCCGTATTCTCAGCGCCAACTTCTTCCTTCAGGGAGGATTTTGCCAGAAGCCACTTTTGTCCTTTTCGTTCTTGCACCATCATCAGTGCTGAAAAATACGACTTCATCCCAAAAATCCACTGTCCCACCGTCCCACACACTCTCCTTATTAACTCCTACACTTTTTACACCCGGGAAAATTTTGCTAGGGAAACTGTCATGGCCGATATTCAGGTTAAAAACATATTTTTTTAAAAATCCACCCTCAGTTTTTAGTCAACTCGAATCTACTGAAGCTCATTTTCATTGTCATTTTCCATCAAAACCCCAACTTGTCACTTTTTATTCACATTTATGTGGATAAAGTGTGGGTTGTCAGTCTTGTGAGGACTAAAACGTACGCAGTTAGTCCCGATTTTCTTGAGGCTGAATGTAGAATTTGTTCTTGATCCTGAAAAGTCTCCATTTAAGATGAGCTCGGGAGACTCACAAGTGGCGCCCGTCTGGGCTTTTTACACCAAAATGGCGTTTTTACACCAAAATGGCATTTTTACACCGCGTTGACGTGTTTTTACAGCACGCTGTTGAATTTTGACACCATATTTTTACACTGCAATGTAACACCGGCGTGGTGTTTCCATACCGCAATGTCATGTTACGCCACAAAACGGATATTTTTTCAGGCGTAAAGATGTTCCTGATCGGATGTAGATTCTGCAAAAAAAGTGTTCCATCGTTTTCATCATTTTGAGGATGTTTGGATTTTAAATTGTTAACATCATCAAGTACTAAAGTTTTTTTTAATGTTTTTATTCTGCAGATACAACACGGAAATATGCACCAAATGTGATTTGTATGAGATGAGCATCCTCGTCATCCACCAAAGTTCAAAGGTAGGATACTTTAAAAAATGTATCGTACAGAGTGTTTTAGGGAATTTGTTTAAAAAGAGATATTTCCCAAAGTCTAGGAATTTAAAAACTAAATCGTACTCCATTTTTCTGACCTCTAAGGTCAATTTGCCTCCTGCAATTCCCTGTTTTTTTTATTTCGAAAGGTTGTAAATCCGTTTTTCGAGGGTAGTAAATCCATCCCGTTTCTTCTACAACATATTGTGCTGCTCTGTGATCATTTATTCATATCCGTGTTCTGCTTCAGTGGGGAAAAAAAGGGCTCCGTTGATGGGAATTACATAGATAGATGGCGCCATTTATTCCGCTTGACGTGCTGTGAAATGAGTGTCTTTTGTTTTCCGACAAACGTCGCGGCGACAAATGGGTTGGGGGTCTTTTGCGCCGAGCTGGAGGGGTGATGTTGGGTCATTAGGAAGTCTGTGTTGCTGCATTTTGTCCTAGTGATTTTTTTTTTTAGTAGTTGAATTCCCTCCTGAAAGCCAAATGACCAAAATAACATATTAAGGAACATGTATATTTAAAATCCAAACCGTTTACGTCCCGCACAATTGTTGCTTCTGTGTTGACGGTCCTCCAATTTCCCCCTTGCTTGGATATATAATTTTTTCGTCCAATACTAGACACAGGTATCAGTAATATTTCCCTCTCCCTGATAATTCAAGCATAAAAACATGGTATTTTTGTCTCAACCTGGTCTTTTGTCTATCTTATCTTTATATGTATACACATGTATTTGTACACACATACTTGTGTATACTTGTCTATGCTTGTGTATACTTGTGTATGCTTGTGGATGCTTGTGGATACTTGTGGATACTTGTGGATACTTGTGGATACTTGTGGATACTTGTGGAAACTTGTGGAAACTTGTGGAAACTTGTGGATACTTGTGGATACTTGTGGACACTTGTGGACACTTGTGGACACTTGTGGACACTTGTGGACACTTGTGGACACTTGTGGAAACTTGTGGATACTTGTGGACACTTGTGGACACTTGTGGACACTTGTGGACACTTGTGGACACTTGTGGACACTTGTGGACACTTGTGGATACGTGTGTATGTTTGTGTATGCTTGTGGATACTTGTGGATACTTGTGTATACTTGTGTAAACTTGTGTATACTTGTGTATACTTGTGTATACTTGTGTATGCTTGTGTATGCTTGTGGATACATGTGGATACATGTGGATACATGTGGATACTTGTGGATACATGTGGATACATGTGGATACATGTGGATGCATGTGGATACTTGTGGATACTTGTGGATACTTGTGGATACTTGTGTATACTTGTGTATACTTGTGAGAATTCCCCTCCGTTTACGATCCAAGACGTTAGAGTTCACCATCAAGCGAGTACACAGTTCAATCGTTCCTTCAAATTGAGATAAAACAACAGGCGCCCAGACCTAAACGTTAAAAGCCAGTCAGAGGCGGCGGCGACGACGATGACAGAGGCGATTCCTTTTCTTTTACGGCACGCCTCGGACGGTAACGCTCGTGATCACCCCGCCGCGCGCTGTTTATTCGAGGACCCCAGACGGCGAGGCGCAGCTGTCAGGTCGCATCATTCGCCGCGCTTACCTGGCATAATGACGGATGGCGAGTCTCGGCGGCGAAGCGACACGGGCACCCGGCGAGGATGAAAGAGTGCCGGGCACTTCTTTGTTGGTCTTGCTGTAAATTACGCTTAGTCAAGGGACAAGGTTTTGTCCTTGTTTTTGGCCTGACAAAACCTTCATTTTGTACTATTTTATTAGATTTTTTTCTAGAAATTTATTTCCACGTGAATTTAAAATCAACAAAAACAATTTTTCATGACCATTTTAAGTAGGACCTTTCAAACTTTGAGTGAATGCTAATGAATACCTCCTAAAAATTCATTTACATCATTAATAATCTCATTTCTCAATTTGCCGAGATACCCAAATCAAAGATGAGTTCCTTTTTTTAACCAACGTAATTAACTCGATTTGCAATACGCTCTAAATTAATACCCACACAATACCGACGATTTAGGCCGAATTTACCACACGCTAATCCTTGATTAATGTTATAATCGATGAGAATAATATACGATTAATGTAATGATGTCTTAATCACTCGCTAATGTATCAAAATCTTCTCATTGCGTTAAAAATAAAACTATTTCTAAATGGATTTCGCCGCTCTGGGTAAGCAATACATTAAAAGCAGCCTTATTTTCAGCTTACATTATGGTGAGATGAAAAAAAACTTGCTAAAGCTAACCTGCTGACAAAGCAAAAATTGTAGAAGCGGCCTACGTAGGGGGTTTGGGGTGCTGGTAATGAGCTGACCCTTGAACTTACTGCAAGGTGTGCTATCATGATGAGGTTTGTGGAAGGTCACATTTTCTTCAGTGGAGCTTCCCTCATCCATTATCGTCCCCCCCCGGTGGAAATGAGGGTGTGCGGTGGGAGGGAGTCGCAAAGGGGGGCCCGTGGTTTGGGGTGGAATCGTATCGGGCCGAGGCACAATAGGGGTTCTGATGTATCCGAGGCCGCCCGGGCTAATAATGCGCGCAAATGGGGACTTTTTACAGTGGGCGAGGCATGGTGGGTGATTTACGGTAGTGCTTTTAAGGGGTCCCGCCTGTGGTTTGTGGACAGTTGTTTTGTAAGAGTAGTGGTAAGTGACGGCATGTATTGTAAAAGGGGGTCTTCATTTGTTGGTGGTTGATTTTTTTTGTACTAAAAATTGCACCCGAGATGAAGAATACTGTAATTGAAGTAGTCTCACTGGAGTATAAGTCGCACTATTGGGAGGACATTTGTTTTATTTGATCAGAGACCAACAATAAATATAATTGCACCTGAGATGAAGAGTACTGTAATTGGAGTAGTCACACTGGAGTATAAGTCACACTTTTGGGAGGACATTTTTAATTTGATCAAAAACTAAGAATAAATATATGTTAAGGTAGCAATAGGAAAATAGGAGAATGTTCATAAAATTGTTTTTCAGGTAACAAGAGTCTAAAAAAATAACTCAGTGGTCAGAAAGAATAAGACAAAACAGACAAAGACAAAACACCATGTCAAACTATGGAAAAAGTACAAGTTGTAGTCTGGAAAATCAAGTATGTCTGAACCGGGTCTTTTGTAGTCTGCTACCGTGGATCACGACTGTTGAATCCATTTGGGAGGAAAAATAGTGGAAGGGTTTGGAAAAAGTGACGTTAGCTCCTGCCTCCGTGTCCCGTCCTGACCTCTGCGCTTCACTAGTTGTGGCTTTTACGATGGTTTACTACTTTAAGCGCCGCTACAGCAGTTATATCTATTGGGACAAATTTGGTCTTTAACTCAGCTGGCTGCTTTTTTTGGTTCCGGTGAGACGTTGCCTGGGTTATGTGAAAACTTGTCTATAATACCAAGAACATTTTTTAACGTAGTCTCTTCTCTTTCCCTTTTTTAAAAGAACATTTTCCGAAGACTATTTTACTATTTTCTTGTCAGTATATTACAATACTACTCTGGTAATAATTCGTAAACCAAAAACTGGATCCTGTCTTTGTTCAAAACTTGATCTTTGCGAGTTGTACATACTTTAGAAACAATCCTAAGTTTATTTAGAAAAAATATTTGTAGTACTTTAGTTGAAGGTCTATTAGGAAATGTACATAATGTATGCTAGGACTGTATGTTGTCTTCTTTGAAGGTGGTAGCTGGTTCCCAGCATGCACTATAAAGCCCTGAGGCCTCAATGGCGTTTTGGTAAAATCCAAGAGATCAACTATTCCAGCTCATTAAGTGTTTTTCTGAGCATTTTCTTCACAACTGTAAGCAGAGCGAGAGATGTTTGCGTAGGGTTCGTTGTTGTTATTACCGTGTCTTCGTTCTTCAACTCTTTAGCCCTCGTCTAAGAGGCTTGGGGAAAAATTGAGATATTAACAGATCAGGGTAACCTGACAGATCAACAAATGCTGTACATATTTTTAGAACAGTATGTTTTGTCATTTATGCACGGCGGGCTAAATTCTAAACGCTAAGTGGCTTATTGACAAAGCCCATGTTTTTCCGTGTAATGTCAGAACATCGTAAAAGGGTGTTTTTTCCACACTAAAAGACCAGCTTTATCCTTTTTTTTCAGTGGCTGGCGGCCCAATTTCAGCCACCAGGCTCAAATCAAGAAGGCGACGCAACGCCTCTCGCATTCATAACGACTTCATTAGAGGAGAAGCGCCAGCTGGTTCTTTACTGAACACCATCCAGTCTTTTGAAAAGCTTTTTTTTTTCATCTTTTGGCGCCGTTTGTTTGCGCTTTGAAAGACGCCGCCGTGAATATGAAACGCCTGACATTTCTTTTGACGTTGTTTTTTTTTGGACTTCAAATTTAGAGAACGAGTCAGACGCTAAGTCCGTGTCATGTCCGACACGCCGAATCCCCCCCAAAAAATCATTTTCCCATCTCCCGTGTCCGTCACGTCAGCGGCAGTCTTATTTAAGGATTTCGACCTACTATTGATTTTCATACCGGGTGTCTTCATCCCGAGAGCTTGTCCAGGGTCTTTAGCCGGTATTTGTTTCAGAAGCTTATTCTTCAGCTGTCGGAGGTGATGTCATCTTAGCAGGTAATTATGCTCCTGACCTTGTTCTTTCCTTGTCTCGTTTCATAGAACAGTTTTTGAAGTATTACTACTATGGCAAGTTGTTTTGTGTCCTGATGGTGAGTTCGATTTATCTGATAAGGGATGGCAATGTATTTAAGATTGTAGCCGAAGGCTAAGTTCTGTCTTAGATAAATGATGACTTACACAAAGTTTTAGACAGTTTTATTATCACAATTTTGTTAGTTTAATAATTATGATTGGCCAAGAGGTTCAGAGACAAGAGTTTATAGATGTTAATTGGTTTTCAGGTCCAGACAGAAAAGGTGCTTTGGATAATTTAGGACTTTTTGAAGGGAACTGCACAGTCACCTCTAGAGCCAGCTATTGTTGATGTCTTGGGATTTTTTTGGGTACAAAATCTTGCAGTAGAGGAGGAGCTTTAGGTTGGAAGATTTTGTAAACTAATATGACATCTGTATATTTAACAGTATTGTTCCAGTTCAGTTTGTGTTTAATATCTGACAGGTTGATGACCAACCAGGACTCATTGGTGATAGGATCATAGTGTAAAATATAATTTTGTGTAAGTTGGAGAGTGGCTCGGGATGTCTCAATTGGGATCAATTCCCGCTTGCTGGCAGTTTGATCATGACCACAAGTCTAGGGTCTTTCGCCCTAAAGTCATCTGGGTTAGTCTCCAGCACCCTGCAAACCCGACAAAGATTTGCAAAATAATGACTTTTCATTTTTCTACAGCAAAAAGTACTCCGTTTTTCCCCTCTCTTTCCAAAGTGTCTTTTGATTTTTCTAGTTAGTCTTGTCATCTCCCATACGAAACGGGAACGCCACGGCACGGCGCCGTGGGGGACGCCTCCGCTTGCAGCTCACCTACGTGCTCCCTTTCTTTCGCTCTCCTTTCTGTCTCCGGGCTGTGTTGTTTTGCTCGTGCCAAAAATCAATAGCTATTACACCACAGAGAAGACGGCGTGGCGTCGTCCCCCGCCCGCCTTCGAGGCTGTCATCTCCTTTAATTGCCGCGCTAATATCGTCCCCGCTCAGCCTGGATGTAGGTCGGCGGGCCCGCGAGCCCGCGGGCGGCGGCGCCGAAGCCCGCGGGCTCTACCGACTGCAAATGGATGGAAAAGTTTGCTTTATTTCACTTGCGTTTGGAGCCAAAATGTCTACTTTTCAGTTGTTAGTAGCAGTAAAACTTGGAGTTTTGTAGAAGTTGAGATTCTGTCATTGTCAATTCTAGGTAATATTGAATGTAGCCAATCAGGAGAGGACACTGTACAGTTGTTTTGATTCGCTAAAGTCTGAAATTGCGTCTCCGAGTTTAGAAGCGCTGACTTTGCGCGCCGCAACTTTGATGGATTGCCTTGAAATTGGGGGTCCAAATAACATGGCCGACGCCGTCAATTAGGTAGACCTTTACATCCGTTATTTCCCAAAGGAAATAATGGAAAGTGAATTTGTTCCCAGCGCCACTGCTGTCATTAAAACTTTATGAACTGGAAGGGCGCTTTGAAATTCAAACCTCTAGTTTTGGATAGAAAAAAATATATATATTTGTTTAAATAGTATGACAAGTTTAGCAATCATTTATTATTTCTGTTATATAAAATGTTTTTGCGTCACGTATCGTGTGCAAATGTACAGGAAAGTTTTTTTTTTAATAAAGTATATAATAAAATGTATAAAAATGACCTAGAATACATTTTGAATAAAGCCATACATCAGTAAAGAAAATAATACTAAAAAAATATCTAGAATTTGCTGCACAAAGTAACCAAAATAACATGTTAAATACAAACCAACTTAATAAAATGTATTAAAATGACTTAAAATACATTTTGAAAAAAGCCACGCATCAGTAAACTAAATTGTATTAAAAATATCTCAAATTTGCTGCACAAAATAACATGTTAAATCCAAACCAACTTAATAAAATGTATTAAAATGACCTAAAATACATTCTGAAAAATAGCCCTACATCAGTAAACAAAACAGTAATATCTCTAATTTCCTCCCTGTAGTAACTAAAATAACATGTTAAATCCAAACCAAGTCAAATGGCCTTAAATAAAATCTAATCTAATCACCATTTAAAATATAGCGCAATGAAATAGTATCCAAGTGTGCACAGATGTGTCTGGTTGCTTTTTATCCAAGCACATGTCAAAAAGAATAATCCAGGGGTATATGCCCTTGCCTTGATTTTCCCTGAAAGCCTCCAGTTTGGCCTCAACGCTGCCGCCGTTGCCCTCAGATGTCGTCGTGTTCACACTTGGAAACGTTTTCTTCCAGCCGCTCGGCTTCAGACGGCCAAAAAAGGGACCGGAATCATTTTTAAAAAAGGGACGCAGGTGCCCGAAACACATTGTTCTCGGGCCGCCACACGCGTATGCGCGCTTGATGGCGTACTCTCGGCCGGCCAAACACACTGGCCCGCCCAGCTGGGACGCACGGACGAACGGACGGACGGGGCCGGCCGGTGGCCGTTTTTCTCGGACCATCTGCCGCCCCGCCGTTCGCCTCGCCAAGCTGGCTCACGTGCCGTTGCCAAAACCACAAGGACGCTCCTTCTGTCGCCTTTTGGACGGCTTTATTAGTCCGGACTCTTACAACCGTATTTCTTTTTAGACTAGAAGTCACATGGTTATTCATAATATTTAGTTTTAATAGTTTGCCTAATATTCAAAATTTTAAATTCCTCTGAGCACCAACAGCCTTTTTTGTTGTAGTTTTTGACTATAGTTATCTAAAAAACTTATATTAACAAATTCCTATTTACTCCATTTTACCATTTCTACTTTAATATTTTTATTCTTGGTTTCTAATAAAATAAAATAAAATCTTTACCAAAATGTAACTTATACTCTGCTATATACTTTTTTTTAGCTGTTAGATTTCTGTATTTATTTATATATGCGACTTATAATCCGAAAAGAATCGTCTTTTGGCCAAAAAATTGGATTTAATTGAACAAAAACTTCTTAAAATTAGTGTTTAAAAAAGCATCATCCAAAAACTTCACGTCATAAAAGTTTCTGAAGTAGGACTTTATCCCAAATCAATTCAAAAACATCCCCTAAATGACTTTAGCTAATAGCTCCCATTTTCTAATCGAAATAAGCATTACCATACACACATTGCTCAAAAGATACATCTCCCCTTCCCATATACTATAGCAACCATATTGCAAATATTTGTCAATTTAAATATCCACCTAAGGCTAATATCCATCTGTGCATACATTAGTGTATAAGCACATCATGTAAATATCTGTCAATTGAATTACAGCCAAAGCCTTTCTCATTTTTTCCCTTATCAAGGCACCACAATTTCCATTTGTTTGTCCGTTTTTCCCCCCAAAAAACAGATTTTGCCTAAAACCACCTCGACAAGTCATCGTGTCAGAGCATTTATTTTTAAATGTTGAATTCCTGCCATTAGTCTTGACATTTGTACTCTTGAAAAAGACCATTTTTTTCCCCCTTTGGCGGAATTTTCCGTGACCCACGAGTCATCTTTCCTGTTGAGCGTTGGCACGTTCTTTTTGAGGAGACTCTAATTAGTCTGCTGTTTTATTTATTTGATTTTTTAACCTTTTTGAAGATCCCCTTTTCTTTTTTTTAATTGTTCTACTTGGCGTTTAATCGTATCATATTTGTGGAGTTTGCCAGCCAAGCACGGCTTGGTTTTTTTTTTCGCACAAATGAGTCACTGAATAAATGAATCTAATATATTTTCTCATTTATTCAATTGAGACTGGGATTAGATTCTCTCCGCCTGTTTAATATTTCATGGCTGCACTGGCTTCCATTAGTGACATTTGGATGTTCTTAAACTGTACAGCGATGCAATATCTTCACTTATTAGCGCTTCTTCAAATTGCTATCTTTCATTTTGAGGAATACGCCGTTCTCGCCCATTTTTAGCTGGAACGTTTGTTTACGTCGAGGAAGGCGCAATTATCTCCATAGTTGACATTTTTTGGTATAAGTTGACCACCCAAAGTTGTTTTAAATCAGCTTGGAATTTGTGATTAGTTGTTTCAGGTTTGAATGGAGAATATGTATGCTTTTTATTCATTAATTTTTGTAGCTACTTTTCCCTCACAAGAGCACAAAGGGTGCTGGAGCCTAGCCCAACTGGTGCTCGGACATTTGGTCGTCCAGACGTTTGGTCCCCGGTCTTTTGACAAATAGTAAATTCCTTAAACCTGATAATGGAGAAAATATTGATTCCATAAACTCCAAAAATGACTGCAGACTATTTTAATGTGGGTTATATCTCCACACAGGTGTAGTTAAAGTTTGGGTATTAATGACATCACAAGGTAGGATAGCAAATCTGGGATGGTGAAATCTAATAGTACTGTTATTGATAAAATGTCTGGTGGACTTGTTTTTGTAGTAGTGGCTTTTGCTTACCTTTTCCTGCACTTTTACGCACTGAAAAAATGTTTTTTATTTATTTAATAAATTGAAAAAGCACACGAGCAGAAAGAATCTTGTTCAATGAATTGAACAAGATGTTGGCCGTCCTTTTTCCAGGCACTTTTCTATTAACTCATAATCCGGAGGGCTGTTATTGATCGCTTGCTGGAGCCAATCAGTGAATTTTGTCCACATTTTTTTTTGTCCATCTAACAGAGTCCCAATTGTAAGTTTTTTTGTGTCTTGTCGGATCTCGTTGTAAATCGTAAACTACATTTTGGCTCTCATTTCAACAAGGGAGAATATTTTGAGTTTTATGTTTCTTGGCTGCTGTTGCAGGTTTCCCTCTCAGCGTGGGCGTGTTTTTCGACGGCCTATCAGGGGACAAAGAAGCCCGGGAACAGGAAGTCTTGCTTGTTTATTACTTATTAGGCATTCCGCTCAAACGAGTTTGTTTAGCACGTACTTAATTACCTCCATCGCATTAAAGCTGAGAATAGAGTTGGCCGATCTCACAGGCGGCGTCAACGGCGGCCCGGCTCGCCCGGCTCGCCCATGGCGCTGATTTGATGGGAGCTCCGCTAGACAATTTGCAGTTTATTACTGCTGTGTCCAGCTCAGTCCCCGATGAGATTAATCAATGTCTGCGAATCACCCACGACGCGCCGTTTGCACTCGCTCATAACCCAAAGCATCCGCGGATCCGCGATCGAGTCCGAGGCGGCTACGGGGACCTGGGCCTGCCCCCTTTTCCCCGACCCAATTTCAACTTTTGAACTCCCGCTTTTCTTTTAATGGACTTAGACGGTCATCGACCAATGAGGTTAATTTGTCTTTTAAGTCTACTTCAGACACTCCAGCGATTTCAGTTTTTTTCTATTGAACAAAAACAATCTGGAGCATGTCACTCAAATTCGATCACGCAACTGGTTCTTCCCAACCGGTATGTGAAGGTACAACCGCTATATATCTAATAATCCTCCATAGGCAGGGCCTAAAGAAGCCCCAGTCTTTTACTGCAACACTTCTGGTAATTGTGTGAAGGGGAGGCGTTGACTTTGATTGATTGTTTACCCCTTACGCTATTTGTACACACATATATACACTGGTAAATACACACACTCAGATGATGAATTATGTATCGCTGCACTGGAAACAAAGCAATCAATATAAGATGTCTGACTTTGCTAGCACAAACAGTGGCAGTGAAAAAGAGAGAAATCCGGTGTTTGTGGTTGATATGCTGGCGCGGGGACTGGCGACCTAGCTCTTAATCAAGTCATCAATCAATCGCAAGGTAGGCTCCAATACTTACTAAAGCAATTTAGAGACTGTGTACCCTACCTTTTTCTGATAGATGCTATTAAAAAAAATCTAACTTGACCAAATATTTCAATTGAATGAAGCCTACGTTTTTATATAGGTGACCTTTTTGGTTAGGTTAAACTTTATTTCATCCTGTATTCAGGAAATTTCTTAGTTACAGTAGCAAGACAGCCTCAAGACATTGTAGACCTAGTTAAACAAACAGGAGCCACACAGTTTAAATTAAATGACCTTTTTTGTTTAACTGGTTTTGGTGATTTAAGTACTGAAAAAGCTGTTACATGACAATCAATTTGTTAAATTCCTTTTTCCTCAAATGAGATTAGGTTCCAAAAACAAAGTGTACAATTGTTCACACTACTCCCAAGCAGCGAAACAAACAGATTGGTCGTTAGAGACGGTTCCTGAACAACAAAGAAGATCAAAAACCAAACAAGGCTTTCAAATCCTATAGAACCGGGCAGCAACGCATATATTTTCCCCCAGCGTAAACTTGCGGGCTTTCGTTAGCGTCCTCCGCTAGCTCACTCGAGGCCCTCGAGAGAGAAAGAGAGAGAGAGATGCGGCTGATTAAGAGCTACAGATCGCTGGAGGAGAACGACCTTGGCGTTAGAATCGGAGAATGTGGGAAACGTTGGCGAGCAGCACAGCTCCCCAGACGAGTGACGTGGCTTCAACAATGAGCTGCGGATTCGCTTTTTTCCCCACGTTTCTTTCCCTCGCTCTGTCGCTTTTTCATGCAACAATAGCGAGGTGAGGAAGTGGCTGTAACCATGTGATCGTAGGAATGAATTTTAAGTGTATAGGCACAATTGGTAGCTGATGGTGGAGATGCAATAGTCCCTTGATTTGTTATTTTTACTTCCCTAGAAGTTGATATTGTCAGTTTAATTGAAATTTTGCGGATTATAGTACTATTATCTTGGTAGAATTTAGCGTGTGCCTTCAAAAGTGTGAGCTGGGATAAGACCATCCATCTACTGCGCTTAACTCTATACTTTTTTTGTGAAATTTGATATTCTTAGTAATAATAAGCCTTGATTTTCCTGTACGTCTTGAAAAATCTTTTCAAAATGAAACATCACCACCCGCCATTGCAAAGTCTAAAATCTTACCATTTTTCAAAACAGCCAAATGAGTAGTGTTATTATATTCATTCATAGTGTTAATAGTTCATATTGCACGCACAAAGCCTTCTATAATGTGTTTACAGCAGCCAATCCAATGCGTGACTGGCATTTGAGTAAAAATACATTTGCCCTGCTCGACTCCAGACAGCTGCAAAAAAATAAATAAATAAATACGGCGGCGGCGGCGTCTTCTCCTCCTCGCAACTTGATGTTATCTCCCCCCGAGGCCCAGGCGAAAAAAAAAATGTACACCTGTATATCATTATTTACACGCGTGAGCAGTGTGCTTTCACGCCATTTTTTTCCACTTTTGCGTTGACCCGTGTTACCCCACGCCGCCGAGCTATTACTCGGTGACACCGAGGTGACATTTCATTCCAAAGACGGACAGCTTGACGTGGAGGATTTGCAATGATATTAAATGGATGTCGCGGGTGGCACTGGGTATAGCTACAACGGTGATGGCGACACCCCCGTTTCGGACTTGGTCTCTCAAGCTTGTCGAATGTTGTCTGCGACCTCGAGATGAAATTGTGTTTACGGGGTGAGTGTGTATTAACATAGGTGCTTTCTGGGTTTTTTGCAATAACATTGGTCTTTTTTTTAGCACGTGTAGAGGAATGATTTTCTTGAATGTAGTCGGCTCACCTTCGTGTGGAGATTGGTTCTCTCAGCTTGAGGTTTATTGACCTCAAACCTTCGTTTCTTGTGCAAGGAACCGTTGCTCCACTGGGCCTCGGATGGAAACAATGTCACGCTTAGACGATGGTGAAATTGAGTGTGTTTGTTGGTCATGATGATGCGTAGAAATCAATGAAGATATGCTCTGGAAGGCTAAGTTTGTTGGATGTTTTTTTGCTTTGAAGGTGGTTTTATTCGGGCAATTTTTTTAGGGTTCTACTTGAAAAGATTTTAATTGAATAGAAAATCTTTCAATTGCAAATAGGCCAATTCTGAATTGCATATGTATGGTGATTTATAGGAGTTTACTATTTGACAATATGGAAAGTTTTGGAGACTATGTTGGCATTTTGTTAAGTAAATACAATGAGTGGCCATGTCATGCTTAAGAAAATCTATAATTGCCTTTGGATATAAACATATAGACATTTTTAAAATGCTTAATTTATATGCTCAACTTGGACTTGTTTTCTGTCTAATCTAAAGTTTATGAAGTATTTTGCATTTCAGCAATAACTAAGAGGAATTGGACTGGTCAAAGATCAACTTCGGCATAACTTTGCATTTCTTCTTAAAGACTAAATGTATGCATGCTATGTCAACAAATGTACTTGAACTTAAACAAAGTAAACATTACCAGTACCATAATTTGAATTTGCCTGCAAAAATCCAACAATTGTACTTAGATATTCCAATAGTCCAGACCCAAGTGTACCTAATATTTTAGTCCGTAAGTGCCCGTTGTATTATTATACCGCATTCGTAAAACCCTTGCCACATATGAAACAAATTGTCTTATTTTCTGTCTTCTTGGAATGAAGCTATTTCTTTACTGTCAGCAGTCAGTGTTTCAAGTGTCCTCTGAATGTCTGTTGATATCTCCCAAGGTACACATACACACACACCCATCCACACATACCCACACACCCATCCACACACATCCACATACACAGCAGGTGTCTGGCTATCCCCCCGTTGCCGTATTGTGTGACCGTGTCTGCCTGAGTGACAGCTCTTAGTTTGTCTGGGTGTCCGTGGTTACGGCCCAAGGGCTCTCGCCCAGGAGACCGTGACCTTGTCAACTCTCTTGAAAGCAGAGATGGATGGCCCCGGGCCCTGAACCTGCCTACCCCGCGAGCCCTCAGCTTTTTTTTTTTTTTTTATTCCTGCCCCTTTGCGCCGCTTGTTAGAAACCATCCACCAAAAAGAGCCTCTGTGTTAGCATCTCAATTCACTCAGACTTTGGAGAAGTGACATATCTAAAGTAAAGCCATTCCTATTAAGCGGTAGGCTGGTTTTCCTCATTCCAAACTGTGGTTTTGGATCCGGTACTGCTTTTGTTCAGATGAGGAAAAGTGTACAACGGCTCAGATGTCAGGCCTGGCATTTTCAAGGATTTTCCCCTATGTCTTTGTCTTGAACATGCGCTAATATAGCCAAGGGAGTTCTGACCAGAAACTTGTACTCCTACCAAAATTAGTCTGACCAAATCATTAGGACTTTGACTAAAAATCTTGACTTAACAATCAGAACTAGAACAGATTTGGACTATAATTTAAATGAACCAGAACACTGACCATGACTCTAAATAGAAACCTAACCAAATTATCAAGACTTTCCAAGTACCACCTGAAACTAAACCAAGACTGCTATAATCCAGTAAGAAAACAAACCCTTAGGTCCACAACTCAACCCATAAATCGAACTCCACCTTAAATCTGACACAACCAGAACCTTACCTTTGATTAAAAGTCTCAGAACTCAAAACATATCCATTATAAAAATATATTTTCCTGTAACTCCAACACTCCCGATAACTAGAAACCTACAGAGAGCTAGATATAGACTAAAGCTTGCACTAGAATCAGAAGCCAAGAAAAGAAAGTGTTTGGATGGGTCTTAGGTGCTAAAGCAATGTGTGTGTCTGTGTGCTCATTCTTGTACGACTGACCTCTCAAGCAGCTAATGAGAACATTTAACATTTTCTGAATCGTTAGTGCATTTTAAAGTCATTCGTCACACCACTGATATGGCTGGCGGACCTCACATTTTTAGGGGAACCATCTCAATACTTTAGTCTGTGTAGCGTCTTGGCCAATGTTCACCTCATGATATTTTTTTTTTTGTTAGGGGAAAGGTCTTTTCCCACCCACGCGCCGCATAAAAATAAACCTTGTCAGCCTGCCTTCCAAGGAAAACGTGGATGGAGAACAAAGGCAGCACGGCAATCAGATGGAGTAACATAATAAGATACAGGACAGATACAGGAAGCGGGTATAAAACTAGAAGACACAGAGGTATAAATACAAGTACTACCTAGTCCAAAATGATCACTAGAGATAAAAGTATACTGTAATTTTATAAATTGGTTAGAAAATTGAAATAGGAGCAGAACAAGTTGAACCAGAACAAAATTGGTAAATAGAATCAGATTTTTTTCAATAGCTACATCCGTATTAGTACTACAAGCAAACTGACTGACTGTATTGTAATGATCCTGACTATAACAATGACTAGAATTAGAACAAAAATTACACATTTTTCCAATAGTTCTGGCTGTATTAGAACTACAAAACTGACTGACTGTATCATACTGATCCTGACTATTACAACAACTACAATTCGAACCAAAACTACACCCTGAAACGTCATGCTTTTGCTTGAAAGCTAGTTTGTACCAGTATTCCGAAAAGGTCTCATGGTACCTTGCTGTCAAAGACTTTAGCTATAACACATTCTTTTACAGACTGGTAAAAATAAGCCCCTTTTAACTCTGTCTGGAGAAAGCTGTACCTTTTTTGGGGGTGTACAGAAATAGATACAAGAAATTAGACAATCTAACATTGACCTTCCAGACACAAGGACATTTATCTGGAATTAAGCTAATTAAGCCAGCCTGGAGGTATGTTAGAATGCCTTTTAGAAGGGAACACTGTTAAATTCTGAATTATGAGGACGACAGGTTAGTAGT
The DNA here is from genome assembly GCF_051989575.1 of Stigmatopora nigra. Taxonomy (NCBI): domain Eukaryota; kingdom Metazoa; phylum Chordata; class Actinopteri; order Syngnathiformes; family Syngnathidae; genus Stigmatopora; species Stigmatopora nigra. The sequence goes on along the minus strand of NC_135509.1, from coordinate 2,176,178 downwards.
ATCCAAATATTTTCTTACATATGACGAATATTATTGCATTTTTCGGACTATACGTAAATCCCATTGCAGTACAAGAAAAAACATGTGAAATAATATAAAAATGTGTGTATAATTTTACTTATGAATTACACTGGAGTACAAGTTTAAACCCTAACCAAAGTATTTTAAAAACTAGTAACTTCTAGTCCAGAAATATGTTATGAATAAACTTCTGCACTGGTGTTCTCTAGATAACCTTGATGGGTACTCGCTGTTTAGTGACCGTGAGGTGACCTCGCCGCGTGTAACTCTGCATCCGCACGCCCCCCCTCATGGCAACCTGACCGCAGCGCTGGGTCCATTATTATTTGATGAGCGGGAAGGGACTCGTACCGCCGCGCATTTCCACTGGGCTGCAGCGAGTCAGCACTTTAACGCAGCTCCGTTGGAGAGGTCGCCGGGCGGGCATGTCGCTCCTCTTACGCCACCTTGCTTGTAGTCATCAAGATGACTGGTGCGCAGACGGATTCCCGGTGACCTCGTGCCGAACTCCCTCGCAAATCTATTTTTTGACTTTTTATTATTTATGTGCTTCTTTTGAGGAGAAACAACGTACCGTGTCATCCTTTTTAGGAGATAATGAAACTAAAACATTAAGTGCAGAAGAACCTGGCAAGATTTTTGAGGTTTGAATTGGTTTATTTCTTCCTTAAATTTATTGCTTTGAATTAATTTGTAATTGTTTCTCAGTGACTTTAAACCATGGCAACTTTTTTGGACAAGGTCAAATTTCTGTGTTTCAGAAAGTAAGGATTTACCTGGAAAATCTTATAGTATTTTTTTTCAAACATTTGAACTGCAACTAGAACAAAATCTAGACCAGGAACTACTACAATATCAGAAAAACTACTCAATGTCAATTGAGTGGAGTTTTTTAAAGTCTACAGTCATTCAAAAAACTAAGTGTTACTTTAACATGTTCCTGACTTGAATTATTTTTACTAAAAAGTATCTTTATTCTTTGTTACAGATCAAATTTAAAATACCCTCTCTAAAATGCGACTTATACTCCAATTCAACTTATATATGTATACTTTTTTCCTCTTGGCTGTAGTGCGACTTATACTCAGGTGCCACTTGTATTCCGGTGCAACGAAAAGTTGAAATAGAAAAAGAACCTTGAGGACTGAAAGTAATTTGTTTTCCATCCATTTCACTTTTAATTCTTTATTCTACTATCCTGTATATTCATCTAAAATTGTCATTTTCCGAAGGGCTTCTGTTCTGACAGCACGAACAAGCTATCGCTAAGCGCCGCCACCGGTTGGAGTTGCGCAAACGGCCTACACCGCCGTTTGCTCTCCAAGTGTTCCGAGTCGGCGGCAACGAAAAGGCGCCCTCGGCTTTCTGGACAAAGCCGATCAGCGGCCAGCTTGACAAGTCATTGTCTTTTCCTAAGCCGCGGTAATTCATCAGCGCCGCAGCACCGCCTCTGGATGATTGCGTTTTGGACAGAGCAATCTCCGCCGTGTCATAGACGCTTTGCTTTTGGTGGCGCCGATGCAACTTGGACGGCAAATGCGTGGGGACGGCGGCGCAAAGGCGTTTGGGATCGCAAATTGAATCCGGTACTGTGCAGGGGTTGAGGTTCTCTTTGGGGCTTTTCCAGAGGGGGTCGAAACTTTTTATTGTTCTGTCATTTTGTCCAGTGCTTTAGAGAAGGATGAAAAATGGATGCGGTGAAGTTTTGGGCTTGAATTTATTGCATGAGTTAAAGTTTTGACTTGGGGTTTTCTAGTCATACTTAAAGCCAAGGAGTTTCAATTTTAGATAAATGGAGGTCTGTTTTTTTTTAAAAAAAGATATCTGATTCGATACTGATTTATTTTGAATTTTTCTCAACATTTATTAGTACTTTTGTTGTCATTAATTCCTAAAGAGATCATTACCCAAACTCAGTTGACCCAGTATTTCAATTTCCATCACCCAAAAACCACCAAGTACTTTAAAACTCTACTCAAATCCGACCTTTTGACCAAACTATCTCCAAAAATAGTCCCACCCCGCCAGCTACAGTTTAAGTACAGTATAAGATATCAACTTATCCTTTCACAAAAGGTTTCTCCAGCCAGTGCTACAGAATCTGAACTAAATGATAGTTTCAAATTACATTTCAAGACAGTTATGCTTTCACATTTAGACTTTGAAGCCAAGCACGGTGTACATTAGAATAGCCTCCAGCGTCCTCACACTCTTGCATCCTAATAGCATTTTTTTTTTCTTGCGCCTCAGAAGTTCTTTCATAATTCTCGGCTCCACTCCAACGTCATTGTTATCTTCGCTGTCAGCGTTTAACAGGCACCTCTGCACTACGCTTGATTAAGTCCAATAAACTATGCTAACCAATATTTTATGGGCAGATTTCCACAATATCATCTGCTATCCACTGTGGGACTGGTTGTAATGGGTAAAAAAGTGCTTGTGTTTTCATTTGGCGGTCCAAGATTCCATTCAGACTGTCTCACAAAGCACGAAGATACAAATATGTATTGTGTTTCTAGTTGGAGATTTAGAATGAATTGAAAAAAATGACCATTTTGGAACAGTGTTGGGTTTAAGTCAGGGTTTTAAATGGATTTGGCAAAGGCTTGGTTACAATGGCTAACTCGATAGTGGGTAATGAACAGCAGAAGGGCTTGTAAATGGCTGCTCTGTCTATTTGGATGAGTAGCAGTTATGTTGATTAGATTTCCTCAATATGCTCCCATCGCACTGACGATGTCATGGTGCATGATGTTAACCATAAATAGTGGAAAAGATAAGAAACACAGACTCGTGAAGAGACAGCCAAGGAAAGCCAGGCGCAAAAATGACAAGGAGCTTAAAGCTTAGAGTATCAGGGAGATAGGAAAAGTTTTTGTTTGGATTTTTTTTCCTACAGGAATGTTTCATTAATTCTATAAACGACAGAAAAATATATAAAGCACACTGAATTATAAGGTGCACTGTACATTTTATAGAAAATCTAAGACTTTTAAGTGTGCCTTATAGTCGTGAGCCAATACAGTATTTTTCTTATTTTAAAAATACAAAGATGTGTGTATGTTTGCATGTTTCAGGCGACACTTGCGCTTGGACAAAACACCAGGGAAACCCCCAGCCCTCCCCCTGCGAGTCAATTTTGTGACTACGCTCTGGCATGTGTGAAACGTTGCCATCAAAAGCTTGCGCGTGTGACTGCGTCCAACTGCGTGTGTGTGTGTGTGGTGGGAGTGTAGTATCGCTGTGTGTTTGCGTGGGTAGTGTGCAGTGTGTCCGTTATGGCCGTGATGCTGTTTCACTTGGCTGCAAACAACAGTCATGAGGGACCAGAAGAGTGATGACACACTTCTCGCTCTCTCTCTGCACTCCAACTAACCTCACACATGCAAACATGCACACACTAACATAGACACACACACACATCGTAAACTGTACAGTGAACACAACAGCGGCATAAATAAACAAGGCCATGTGCAAACACAAGTAAGCATAAAATGAAAGAGAGCATATTTGCACTTGGATAAGGAAGGCTTTATATATATATACATATACATGTAGTGTAGTTGGAGTGTGTATTGTTGTTTGTGTAGGGGTGTTGTCAATTGGATGTTGCAAAGTGCTTGAATTTTTGGATAAGAGAGACGTGAGATATTTTAATTTTTTATGATAATAAAGGTGGGTTTGAGGGAAAATTGTGTTTTAGGTAAATTAAAATATAATAATGGGAAATACATGGTGTTGCTAGGTAGAAGTCATAATTGAGGGTATTAAAAACAGTTTCTTTCAAATATGACGTTGAATTTTACAATAAGAGCTGTAAGAAATTTAAATTTTGTGTGTTAAGGTGAGTGTATTGAAAAAACTTTATTTAAAATATGAAGTTGAATTATTGTTAGAATAACCTGGAAAATAGGGTCATATTTTTGTCTTGATTTGTGCATACTTTTCCTCATGAAATAGTTTTTTTCTGCAAATAAAATCGTTTAGATATCTATAGAAAGTAAACATTGCCAAAAGTTCATTTTTTATCAAGCAATATATTTTAAAACTTCAGTTTGACTCCTCTACACCAGAAAAAAATCTTTCAATTTTCTACCTCTTCTTTCTGATTGGTCCACACCAAAAAATACCTTGGCCTTTATTTCTTCTTCTTCTTTTGAGCCGTCTTTTTCTTCCCCATTTGTGTTTTATCGATTATGCAGAAACAAAAGGCTGCAAACCTCAGCAGCTACTTACCACGTTGACTTTAAAAGTTGCAAGTGGAAAGCTCAGCAAAAGGCACAACCCAGTAAAAAAAGGTGCTCTTGAAAGACTTTTGCTTTTTATTTATTTTGCTCTCTGAGCTTGGCACCCTCCAGGTGTTTTTGCTTTTTATTTTTTCATTCCATGATCTCAAATGTTGACAGTTTTATAAGGGAGAGTTCACCCTATGGTGGTTCACTTTAGGAGGCTTGCAGGAATTGGAACAGAGTGCAAAGGGGGTGGCCACAGACTTTGAACTCCGCCAAGACTTTAAAGGCTGATCAGATGAGGGTCTGCTTCTTTTGATCCTCTTCATGCAAAATGCATCCAGCACAAAAGAAGAAGAAAAAAGAAACAACTGCTTGCTCGCTATTGAAAAGGAAAATCAAGTAGGCTAGAAGCCAGGCAGCTTTTAAAAAAGTCATATACTTTCTGGTGTGGAAAGTCAGATTTTTCATATTCAAATGGATTGCTTCTCTTCAAGAAGGAATTCAGAGTTTTTTTAATTTTTAATGAAAAAATGTTCACTCAAGGCGTAAAAAAAAAAACCTTTTCTGTAGGATTGCAGTTTTCGTGAAGTAGTTCGTCGGTAAGATTGCAGTTTTTGTGAAGTAGTTCGTCGACAAAAAAGTATATTTAAAATGAACATGAGTTTTTGACTTTGGTTGGAATGATAAATTAAATTTAAAGTGGAAATTAAGTGTTTAAAAAATGTTCTTAAGGTGTAAAAATAGTAAGTGTAAAATGACAGTTTTTGGGAAGTAGTTCATCAACAAAAAAGTACATTTAAAATGAACACAATATTTTCACTTTGACGAAATGATAAACACGGACATCAAATTTAAAGTAGTATTTTACAAAGGGTTACTTTTAAAAAAACATGGTTTTCAGTTCTTGCCTTGATTCGTTTATTTAAAAAATAAATGATGTACACTTCATATTTTTAGGATGTACCATATAATAAAAATCATGGTAGTAGTTTGTTGTCTAGTTGCATTTTGAGGATTCTAACTATGTGGGCTTGCTTAAATACGTAAAGTGGATTTGCGAGAGTGCACCAGCGGCAAGACCTCCTCCATTTCCCTAGTCGGTCTGGCCTGACTGAGAGTTCTGGGCCGTGGTACTGACAGTAGTAGACCCACCGAGAACAGCTTTTTAAAAGAACCTACCGCACTTAGTGTTTATCGTACTGTATGTGTGTGGTTACTAGCGCAAAAACACTGAAATTTTTATTGTGCCAATGCCCAGAGAGGAATAAAAATAGCTCGCCAAACTCTGAACCCAAATTGCAAACGGAACCCGTCGGATGGAATTTTTCAACTTTTTACAGGTCCCTTTTTGCAAGAGATTTAGTTGCGATATAATTAAATTGAATATTTCATTTTAATGTAGAAAATGAGTAACATCATGAGGGGAAAAATGAGTTTTATGAAGTAAATTGCTCAAATGTTGTTCATTTTATTTGTATTTATGTGCTAAAAACATTTTTTTCTGTTTGTGTGTGTTACAGCTGCGGCCATGTTTGCCTGTTATGATGGAGAGGTGATGGTATTAACTCCTGTTGTGGTCTTCCATTCCGTCTGGTATGAGAATATTTTTTGTCATTTCTTGCTGAACTGTAATTTGTAGGTATTGTTGGCACAAAATGGATGTTTGTCCGTTGTGTGTAATGGAGCATGCTGGACGTCCATGGAATAGAATACATAATACATTGGCTGTAATGGTGAGTCTTGAACAAGTGCTCCACGTCTTCTCGGCGCCTTTTAATGGGCCCCTCGCAAAGAAAGAATTGATTTTTGTTGTTGTGGGTCTTGGATGTCGCACCGAGAGCCGATCAGGAAGCAATCCTGCCTTCAGTTTTGGTCTCTAAAGTCCGCTGTCCTGAACGCTGAATGTTTTTTTTTTGTTAAATAGAAAACCGTCATTGAGACTTGTTGCTTTTATCATGTGACCAATCGCAATACGAAATTGAAAGTGGCTCCAAAGAGATGACAAGCAGAAGCAAAAAAATCCCCGTTTAAAAAGACTAGTAAAATCCAATCTATTGAATTCCGTAAAGAATTCCCCCTGAGGCCATAGCGGGACTTTAAAATATCTACTCACAGAAACGACCAATGAAAACAGATGAGTTTATATCCCCTTTCTCAAGGAAGACCCACAAACGTCTACTAAACCTCCATTTTAAGGGCTCGGGAAATCTTTGAAAACACCTTTTTTACCGCCTGGCGGTATTTACCGAGGACCTTGGCTGCCTGGCGCCAAAATCTCGTAAACATTTTCCCCATTGCGACACGGATGATAAACGGAGTTAATCGTGGGGACGCTACTTTAATAAAGCCACACTCCTACTGTTTACGCTAAACTGTAATTTGTACACCAGCCTTCGGCATCCACCGGAAAGCCCCTCCGCGTCGTGCCAATCTCGTCTTGCGAGAAACGAAGAGATTCGCCGATTAAACTCCACTGGAGGACAATAGTCGGCGTGTTTCTTTTCCCGAAATTTAACGAGCGACGTTGCTCATCTGATTACGAGCCGCCGACAATCTTTCTGCTCCATCCTGAGCTCCGCTATGACTAATGAACGGTGATCTCCTCCCTCCCTTTTCCCTCCCTTGACTTCACGCTCTATTGATTATTGAAACGCTCACCCCCTTCTTTCCTTTCATTGGCCATTCGCCGCCTCGTCTCGTCGAGTTCATTTCGCTAATTTGATATTTCGACTTGATAGGGCCCCAAACGCCACTGTGCCAGATCTTCTCTTCTTTTTTTCAGATGCTTCTTTCTACTCCTTCGGATTAAATGTGGCAATAATAAAGAAGCTTGATGCGTTTGAGAAAGTGGTGAGCGTTGCACGATAATACAACTTGAATTGTTCGACCGTCAAACAAACAAAGATGGAGCATCAGGACCCTAATTTTGCAAATTAATTGAATGATGCCATACAGTACTGCTGCATCATTTTTGATAAAAAAATAGAAGAAAACTGTGCAATCGTCAACAGATAGCTTCTTTCAGCTAGTTTCTAGTAAATCTCTCCATCTAATGTATGTATACAGTACTGTATGTATTCTCTCCATTTTAATTTGACTTATACAAGCCTAAAACATACAAATGCACTTATATAAAACTTCAATATACTTATATACTATAAAGACCCAAATAATAGTAGGCACTGGAATAATATTAGGGAGTGGAAAATTCCAAATGAATTAATAATAGTAGGCACCGGAATAATAGTACTACTACTATTACTACTAATATACTTTTTTTTTTTTTTTTTCAATATTCATTATTTTTGGAATTTTCCACTGCCTACTATTATTCCGCTGCCTACCATTATTAATTCATTTGTAATTTTCCACTCCCTACTATTATTCCAGTGCCTACTATTATTCGGGTCTTCATGGTAGGCCTTAAACATAAATTATAATACAAAATATAGCACTGAATTAACTTCAATTTGAACTTATGAACAAGCGCTCGGAACCTAACTCGTACGTAAGTAGGGGAGCATCTGTAGTTCACAAAAAACTATAGAATTCTCAGGGCGCTAACCCAAACATCTTCCCCCTAACATTTACCTGAATCTTACTGTCAAAGTCTTGGACTCCTTCTTCAAAAAATGGTGTTTATTCGAGTCCAAAATGATTGACTGCTTTCTTCTGAGACCTCCCAAAATGTTTCTTGGGTCACGATTCTATTTGCCGCCACGCAATTTTCATTTCTGATCTCCACAGACTTTCTCTCCTCGCTCTCATTTTATCTGCCGCCTCCCGTTTTTCCATCCCGATAATGAAATCAGGCGGCGGCAGCCCTTCATCTGCATTAGCGCCATTTGCGAGACTAAACAGCCCGCTAATTCGCCATCCTTCTCCTTGGTTAGCCTGACGCCCATTTGCATAATTTTCCAGCCGGGGCCGCGCTTTCAGTCAAGTCGGCGAGAGGAAGCAGGAAACCGCACCGGGTCGTTTGATCCCCCATCTCAATATTTGTCTATCGGGCAAAGGGCTTGATTAACGGAGCAAAAAAAAAAAAACGATCCGCCGACTCGACTCTGCTGGGCTCGGCGCTCTCCAACAGTCAATCGGAATTTTTTGACAAGAGCCCCTTTGATTGCGTTTCACCTCGCTCAAGAGACTTTTATCGTCTCCCGCCGACTCCGTCACTCTGTCGAGTGGCGTCTCAAGAAAAAACCTTTCCAGGTTATCTTTTTTCTTCCTGTTACTGGCAGGTGTTCCATTAACCTTGAAGGCGGACTCTGTCTCCAAGTAGCCTCATTACCTTGCGACTGACGAGCTCTTAACTCATACGTGGCTGTGATTTTTTCATTTTTTTTTTCGACTTGGGTTTGACCTTCCCCCTTCGCTTTTCGACTCCGTGCATTAATGAAGAGACGAGGCGTCCTCTGTCAGAGACGCATCACCAAGTCGGATTCGCTTTTCTCTTAATGAGACTTAAGTGTCATTTCAATTAGAATCGGCTTACGGGGCTTCCGAAACTTTTTCTTGCAGGATAGATATTTTTCAGGATAGCTCGTAAACTTTGGTCGCCTGGATGTTTGGTTGCCCAGACATTTGGTCGCCCAGACATTTGGTCGCCCAGACATTTGGTCGCCCAGACATTTGGTCGCCCAGACATTTGGTCGCCCAGACATTTGGTCGCCCAGACATTTGGTCGCCCAGACATTTGGTCGCCCAGACATTTGGTCGCCCAGACACTTGGTCGCCCAGACACTTGGTCGCCCAGACACTTGGTCGCCCAGACACTTGGTCGCCCAGACACTTGGTCGCCCAGACACTTGGTCGCCCAGACACTTGGTCGCCCAGACAATTGGTCGCCCAGACATTTGGTCGCCCAGACACTTGGTCGCCCAGACATTTGTTCGTCTTATAATCCAGTGCGCCTTATGTGGTGCGCCTTGTAGTACCATTTTTGTTATACGCAGTTTCTTTAATATGATGACAAGTAGGTTTTTGTCAAGTCAATGACAATGACAATGCCTATGTCTGATTTTATGTTTTTAAATATTTTTATTGTGAAAATACGGTAAGTTAAAAATAAATGCCATTTCTTATCTTGTAAAAATGTGCTACTCAAGGTCAAAATACTAATCAATACAAACTTTCCGCCAACAATATTTTCCTTTTTTGAGCTGTCCAAAACTAAACCACAAAAAACTCTGATTTGAACGTCTACAAACACCAAATGTCATCTTTTAAAAGTCTAAAGGTCACACAAACTCTTAACTGATTAACCGATTAACCTCCCGATCAATGATATACGGCTAATCCCCAACCTCTCTGCCATTCCCGACATGAATTCAGTTATTTCTCCTACTTTTCTATCTTTCTTTGACACTTGCAGGTCGTTTATTTCTTTCGCGCCGCTAAAGAAGTCACGTTGTGTCCAGACCGCGGCCGTTCATGATGAATCTCAGTTGTAGAGTGTTCATTCCTGACAGCATTCCCTCAGTCGCTATTCTTCCACTCCAATAGATTCTTATTAGGTCTCCAGCACCAGGTGGTTCAGAGCCCTCATCTCGCAAACCCTCTCGCTTGAAAACCCATCGATCTTTGCAATCCCTTTTTTTTTATCCTGATAAAAATGTCTACTGCTCTCAACACGGCGCCCCTAAACTCACTCGCTCATGCACAAAAATGTCTCAAGGACCCATGCGGGATAGGAAGTCAGATATTTAGCTTTAAAGCACTTTTCCCTCCCCCCAAGTGGATATGAGGTACTTTGAGTAAATTCAATTTAAGGGAATTTGTCCAAATGAGATGCTATTAGAAGCCCTTGGCAAATGGGCCACGGTAAATGGTGAAGCTAAACCAGTTTAAGGTGGTGGAGGATGGCGCTAAAAATGATGAGGATTAGCCAGTTGACAAAAAAATGGAGTAGAAAAAGCAATCAAACCAATTGAAGAGCTTTTAAAAACTCTGTTTTTTTAAGTTAAAACAAACAAACCAAAAATGTATGCTATCTTATTATGTTACACAATGCGCTGTTACTGTGTATGGATTCCAAAGAGAAGTATTCCCGCTCAGTGGACTTCTTTACCTAGCGGTTTTGAAGAATCCAATACTCCCAAAATAGGCGCCAATACCGATACCGAGTATCGAATCAATACAGTTCTTGGGCTCGTTCAGGATTTTATTTACTGCGCGCTATATGATTGCTACTGTGCAGAGAAGACAAGACTAGTGCGCAATTGCACATGCATGCAGCTTAAAGGGAACATTGCCGACCTCCAAGACTCCCAAAACATACCTACTCACCAAGCGACAACCCGATCAATCTCCAAATTGTTTCCTCCTGGTATTGAATAACAAAGAGTACATTTGGTCTGGGAATTTGAAAGCACCTTGAATGAGCTTCTCTTCATGCACGGACATGTTTTTCACCAAGCTCGGGTCAAAGTGCCACTGAGCGATGCCTATTTGCTCAGTGTGCGTGTGTGGCATTAGCATTGATTTGCCATTCTGTGGGGAAAAAAGCCCAGTAAATGCCAAGCGGCTGGACCGCCGCTTGTTTTATTTATGAACACGTGCCCCTCTGAGACATTCATTATCTTGCCTGGTTACAAAACTCTGGTGTAGCAACTGTGGGAGCCATTTTCTTTTTATAGCCAATCCCCAAGCTGCTTTCACAGTGGACTTGCTTGGATTTCTTTGCATCAAGATTGGTTGAACTGTTATGTTTCATAGGTACTGTTAACGGATGCACTTTTTTATGTGTATCGTATCTTGTGCTGACCAATTTGTCAAATTTTTAGTCAAAAGTTTGCCCACCTATGTTCTAACAGGTCGCCATTGCCGCTAGTTTCTTCCCTCGTAATCATTTCTTTGCGCTCGCCATGACAACAAGCTTTGATTTTTTTCCCTACATGTCATTTTTCACTCGTGTGCGGCGCGTGGTCGGCCAAGTGGCTAGCGCCGCACGCTATAAGTCACTTAGCCGTCGTCACAGGCCACTCGTCCGTTTATCTCCATCCCCGCTCCCATTAATCTCCCTTTACTGTAACCCATCCGGTTAGCGGCTAGCCAAAGCCGATGAGACGGGCCATTACTTATTTAGCGCCACTTTAAAATGGCTTGGCTAGGTGGGGGGCGGGGTCTATGGCGGAGAGAGACGCTCTCGGTAACAACATTTGCTGTCCGGTTTGAAGACGGCAAGACGGAATCAAGTCAATAAAAGACGATGGCCGCGTGGTTAAGTGAAGGTCAAACTGCCGGGTCGCTACGTAATCTGTTCGCTTGGATAACGGCGCCACAGTACTTCAATATCCTCTAAATCAGAAGTCAAAGTTGGGGTTTAGGGACATCCCCATTCAGTTCTGTCTGTTGGTTTTTGATAGTTTCAACCTATTTTGCAGGTGCTTATGTAGCTTTATTCTCAGGGATCGGGCAAGGGAATTGACTGGTTATTGGAAAGGGAGCCGGGTGTCAAACAAGGGTGTGAAAGAGAGAAGGTAGAGAAAGTTAATCCTTGTTAATTAATCCCATCAACCGTGGCTCTGCTTTGTTCACTTAAACAATCAGACCACACTCTTGCTTAACGGTCACAAGCGTGAACAAGCAAAGCTTTAATGTTGGAATGGCTTTTGAGCTAAGTAGCTGTTAGATGCAAAGGATGGAATTGTTTCCAGGAGGGTAATAAACTAATAACCAAATGTATGCACTTCAAGCGGCTGCACATTTATAGTAGCTACGAAGCTAAATAACTAATGCAAATGTTATAGTAACGATGGTAGTGGTTGCTAACCAGTGATTCTTGGGAGTGTTTTGGAGAGTTTTTGGTGTAGGTTTTTGGGGGGAGGATTTTTTGGGGGAGGATTTTTTGACGGAGGATTTTTTGGGGGAGGATTTTTTGGGGGAGGATTTTTTGGGGGAGGATTTTTGAGGGGAGGATTTTTGGGGGGAGGATTTTTTGGGGGAGGATTTTTTTGGGAAGGATTTTTTGGGGGAGGATTTTTTGGGGGAGGATTTTTGGGGGGAGGATTTTTTTGGGGGAGGCTTTTTTGACGGAGGCCCTTTTTTGGCTGAAGGCTTTTTTTGGGGGGAGGCTTTTTGAAAGAATATTTAGTTTTGTTCTTCCAGTGTTGTCCCCAGAATTTGACCAGGACTCGTTATATTGAACATCTGTTCTGCGGCCAGTTTAATCAATGATTTTATTACGAACCTGGTCTTAGTATTTTGTGTTTTGAACAGATTCGTTGTTGGATCGATATACGAGCGCAGGTGCTCTTTTGAAGTCAACCCCTCTTCGCTGTAGAGTTTGAGTGAGGCCAGTGTGAATTGGAATTGGAGAGGGAGCAAAGCAGCAGTTTTATTCAAAATCCTTTTCAAATTCACAAGCTCGTCTTTCAAGTATTTTTATACCTTTTGAGTGTGTGTCTCTTGAGCTGAAATCCTCGCCGCCAGCAGTCTTCCTCAATGTTTACCGGCCACCTACTGTAACTACTTGTATGCATTATTATGAAAGGATTTCAGTCTGTTTATTGCATTGATTTTATATGATGTCATCATTGGCGGTGATTTTAACATGCGTGTTCGATGTTGACGACTGTCAAGTCGGCTAATGTTAGGAAAAGAGGATTTTAGGAAGACCACTGCTAAATGTAAGGCTTTTGCGGGTCAGGTGAGGTGAAAATAGCTTTTTGGTAAGGTTTTTTGCCAGTGCTTTTTGGGGAGCGTTTTTGCCAGAGCTTTTTTGCCAGAGCTTTTTTGCCAGAGCTTTTTTGCCAGAGCTTTTTTGCCAGAGCTTTTTTTGCCAGAGCTTTTTTTGACAGTTTTTTTGCCAGAGCTTTTTTTGCCAGAGCTTTTTTGCCAGAGCTTTTTTGCCAGAGCTTTTTTGCCAGAGCTTTTTTGCCAGAGCTTTTTTGCCAGAGCTTTTTTGCCAGAGCTTTTTTGACAAAGCTTTTTTGACAGCTTTTTTGACAGAGCTTTTTTTGCCAGAGCTTTTTTGCCAGAGCTTTTTTTGCCAGAGCCTTTTTGACAAAGCTTTTTTGACAGAGCTTTTTTGACAGAGCTTTTTTGACAGAGCTTTTTTGACAGAGCTTTTTTGCCAGAGCCTTTTTGCCAGAGCTTTTTTGCCAGAGCCTTTTTGACAAAGCTTTTTTGACAAGCTTTTTTGACAGTGCTTTTTTTGCCAGAGCTTTTTTGCCAGAGCTTTTTTTGCCAGAGCTTTTTTGCCAGAGCTTTTTTGCCAGAGCTTTTTTGCCAGAGCCTTTTTGACAAAGCTTTTTTGACAGAGCTTTTTTGACAAAGCTTTTTTCCAGAGCTTTTTTTGCCAGAGCTTTTTTGCCAGAGCTTTTTTTGCCAGAGCTATTTTTGCCAGAGCTTTTTTGCCAGAGCTTTTTTGCCAGAGCCTTTTTGACAAAGCTTTTTTGACAGAGCTTTTTTGACAAAGCTTTTTTTCCAGAGCTTTTTTTGCCAGAGCTTTTTTGCCAGAGCTTTTTTTGCCAGAGCTATTTTTGCCAGAGCTTTTTTGCCAGAGCTTTTTTGCCAGAGTTTTTTTTGCCAGAGCTTTTTTTGCCAAAGCTTTTTTGCCAGAGTCTTTTTGACAAAGCTTTTTTGACAGAGCTTTTTTTGCCAGAGCTTTTTTGCCAGAGCTTTTTTTGACAGAGCTTTTTTTGCCAGAGCTTTTTTGACAAAGCTTTTTTGACAAAGCTTTTTTTCCAGAGCTTTTTTTGCCAGAGCTTTTTTGCCAGAGCTTTTTTTGCCAGAGCTTTTTTTTGCCAGAGCTTTTTTGCCAGAGCTTTTTTTGACAGAGCTTTTTTTGCCAGAGCCTTTTTGACAAAGCTTTTTTGACAAAGCTTTTTTGACAAAGCTTTTTTTGCCAGAGCTTTTTTGCCAGAGCTTTTTTTGCCAGAGCTTTTTTTGCCAGAGCTTTTTTGCCAGAGCTTTTTTTGCCAGAGCTTTTTTTGCCAGAGCTTTTTTGCCAGAGCTTTTTTTGACAGAGCTTTTTTTGCCAGAGCCTTTTTGACAAAGCTTTTTTGACAAAGCTTTTTTTCCAGAGCTTTTTTTGCCAGAGCTTTTTTGCCAGAGCTTTTTTTGCCAGAGCTTTTTTTGCCAGAGCTTTTTTGCCAGAGCTTTTTTTGCCAGAGCTTTTTTGCCAGAGCTTTTTTTGCCAGAGCTTTTTTGCCAGAGCCTTTTTGACAGAGCCTTTTTGACAGAGCCTTTTTGACAGAGCCTTTTTGACCAAGCTTTTTTGACAGAGCTTTTTTGCCAGAGCTTTTTTTGACAGAGCTTTTTTTGCCAGAGCTTTTTTGCCAGAGCTTTTTTTGACAGAGCTTTTTTTGCCAGAGCTTTTTTGACAAAGCTTTTTTGACAAAGCTTTTTTGACAAAGCTTTTTTTCCAGAGCTTTTTTTGCCAGAGCTTTTTTGCCAGAGCTTTTTTTGCCAGAGCTATTTTTGCCAGAGCTTTTTTGCCAGAGCTTTTTTTGCCAGAGCTTTTTTTGCCAAAGCTTTTTTGCCAGAGCCTTTTTGACAAAGCTTTTTTGACAGAGCTTTTTTTGCCAGAGCTTTTTTGCCAGAGCTTTTTTTGACAGAGCTTTTTTTGCCAGAGCTTTTTTGACAAAGCTTTTTTGACAAAGCTTTTTTGACAAAGCTTTTTTTCCAGAGCTTTTTTTGCCAGAGCTTTTTTGCCAGAGCTTTTTTTGGCAGAGCTTTTTTTTGCCAGAGCTTTTTTTGCCAGAGCTTTTTTGCCAGAGCCTTTTTGACAAAGCTTTTTTGACAGAGCTTTTTTTGCCAGAGCTTTTTTGACAAAGCTTTTTTGACAAAGCTTTTTTGACAAAGCTTTTTTTCCAGAGCTTTTTTTGCCAGAGCTTTTTTGCCAGAGCTTTTTTGACAGAGCTTTTTTTTGACAGAGCTTTTTTTTGACAGAGCTTTTTTTTGACAGAGCTTTTTTTGACAGAGCTTTTTTTGACAGAGCTTTTTTTGACAGAGCTTTTTTTGACAGCTTTTTTTTGCCAGAGCTTTTTTTGCCAGAGCTTTTTTGCCAGAGCTTTTTTTGCCAGAGCTTTTTTGCCAGAGCTTTTTTGCCAGAGCCTTTTTGACAAAGCTTTTTTGACAGAGCTTTTTTGACAGAGCTTTTTTGCCAGAGCTTTTTTGCCAGAGCTTTTTTTGACAGAGCTTTTTTTGCCAGAGCTTTTTTGCCAGAGCTTTTTTGCCAGAGCTTTTTTGCCAGAGCTTTTTCGCCAGAGCTTTTTTGCCAGAGCTTTTTGGGGAGCTTTTTGATGAGCTTTTTGCCAGAGCTATTTGGGGAGCTTTTTTGCCAGAGCTTTTTGCCAGAGCTTTTTTGGAGAATTTTTTGCCAGAGCTTTTTGGGGATTTTTTTGCCAGAGCTTTTTTGGAGAATTTTTTTGCCAGACCTTTTTTGGGGATTTTTTTTGCCAGAGCTTTTTTGAGGAATTTTTTGCCAGAGCTTTTTTGAGGGTTTTTTTGGGGAGCTTTTTTGAGGATTTTTTTGGGGAGCTTTTTGCTAGAGCTTGTTTTGCCAGAGCTTTTTTGGGGAATTTTTTGCCAGAGCTTTTTGGGGGATTTTTTTTGCCAGAGCTTTTTGGGGGATTTTTTTTGCCAGAGCTTTTTTGAGGAATTTTTTTGCCAGAGCTTTTTTGGGGAATTTTTTGCCAGAGCTTTTTTGGGGAATTTTTTTGCCAGAGCTTTTTTGAGGAATTTTTTTGCCAGATTTTTTGAGGATTTTTTTTGCCAGAACTTGTTTTGCCAGGACTTGTTTTGCCAGAACTTGTTTTGCCAGGACTTGTTTTGCCAGGACTTGTTTTGCCAGGACTTGTTTTGCCAGGACTTGTTTTGCCAGAGCTTGCTTTGCCAGAGCTTGTTTTGCCAGAGCTTTTTTGAGGAATTTTTTTGCCAGAGCTTTTTTGAGGAATCTCGTCATACGCTGCTGAAGGTATGATGACTACTAGGCTTTTTGCCAAGTCAATGATGACGACAATGCCTATGTCTGACTTTCATTTCGTTTTGCCAGAGCTTGTTTTGCCAGAGCTTGTTTTGCCAGGACTTGTTTTGCCAGGACTTGTTTTGCCAGGACTTGTTTTGCCAGAACTTGTTTTGCCAGGACTTGTTTTGCCAGAACTTGTTTTGCCAGAACTTGTTTTGCCAGAACTTGTTTTGCCAGAACTTGTTTTGCCAGAACTTGTTTTGCCAGAACTTGTTTTGCCAGAGCTTTTTTGAGGAATTTTTTTGCCAGAGCTTTTTTGGGGATTTTTTTGCCCGAGCTTTTTTTGGGGAATTTTTTTGCCAGAGATTTTTTGGGTATTTTTTTGCCAGAGCTTTTTGGGGGATTTTTTTTTTGCCAGAGATTTTTTGAGGATTTTTTTTGCCAGAGCTTTTTTGAGGATTTTTTTGCCAGAGCTTTTTTGAGGATTTTTTTTTGCCAGAGCTTTTTTGAGGAATTTTTTTGTCAGAGCTTTTTGGGGACTTTTTTTTAACAGAGCTTTTTGGGGAGCTTTTTTGCCAGAGCTTTTTGGGGATTTTTTTGACAGCTTTTTGGGGATTTTTTTTACCAGAGCTTTTTGGGGATTTTTTTTTCCAAAGCTTCTTGGGGAATTTTTTTGCCAGAGCTTTTTGGGGATTTTTTTTGCCAGAGCTTTTTGGGGATTTTTTTTGCCAGAGCTTTTTGGGGAATTTTTTTGCCAGAGCTTTTTGGGGAGCTTTTTTGCCAGAGCTTTTTGGGGATTTTTTTTGACAGCTTTTTGGGGATTTTTTTGGCAAGCATTTATGGTTTGAGTTAGGTTGTAGCGTTTAGGGTTGTGATTCAATTTTAGAACTGGATTTTATGTCCGTTTGCCATACTTCTGACTGCCATGTCATTAGTAACCAATGACAAATTGGTGTTGTAGCCCGCCGCTAATGAGAGATTTTAATTATCGGCTAATCCGCTGGTCATTTTGTGATGAAGGGATCAATCATTCCCTCATTTAGATGTCAGACAATTGTAGGAAATGAGCTCTCGTCCTCAGAGTAACGCAGCTGCTCTCCGCAAAATGACCATTATTTTCCAACAGGGGAAGTTCATTTTTCAGGCTTTAATTCCATTTGATTGAGTTGGACTCTTTACTTCAGCTCTCTCTACATTTCAATAATAAATACCATTTTTATTTTCCGTATTTTAACAATGTAAAACATACACAAGGAAAGGCTTCTTGGGGCAATAATGGACCCTGAAATGTTAGATAAATGGCGAAAGCTTGAGCCTCTCTCTTGGGATTTCCAGGGTTTTTTTAAAGCCCACCTTGAAAATATTCGTAGCGGTTGAAAGAAAGTCGGCAACATTCCAACAATTCCTTGTGTGCTCTTTTGAAAAGGTTGAGCTGGGGGATTTGTCTTTGGGGATACAGCACTTGGGGTCTAGAAACTGTTCTTGACTGCCATAGAAACATTTTAAGACATTTTTGTTTTCACTCATCCATCTTTCTCTTTTTAATCTAGGTCAAGTTGAGAATCCTGGACTTCCCTTGCCCTACCCACTTCATCCAGGTGGACCAATAGCTGTGAGTAGAAATGTAGCTTGAGTGTTCAATTTAGAACTTCACCCTTCAGTTCAGGTCTTCCACCATGACATACCATTTCGGACATACTGTATTTTTAACCTATCAAAAAACATATAAACCTTTCAATAGGTAAATGCTTTTAAATTAATAACCTTGTAACCAGATCTACATTGTCCATTCTTTAATCAAGGGTCAGTTTCTATGGTCTTAGTCTATACTAAATGCGTACATGTCTTTGTTAAAATACCCCTGCCTACACAGTCCAGTCAACATGGTACAATTCAATTTCTCTAACCGTTCTAAATCAGCACTACGTTACCTCCTATAAACTTGCACACGTGATCATCCATGCTTTAGCATAGCGTTGGCTATCCTACCCACTGATTAGCTGGCTCTTCGCTTGTATTTGCGAGTCAAACGCCTCCCTGTTGTCCCGTAAAACTGGAGCTGTTTAAGCCTAGCCATCCTCCGTGTCGCTATTAATCACGTAAGCAGATGCTATTTGGGCTGCAAAACAGCAGCTCGGCCTACAGGCTTTTTATCCCTTTTTTTTTTCGTTGAGATGTCCTATATTTATTCCAGGGCCTTACTACCGAATGCCTGCTTTTTTTCCGGAGTACTAATGAGGTGTAGCAATTGTAGTAGAAGTAGTAATTCTCCTCAAAGCATTGGGTTTAATTGCGGCGACTAATGTGAAGATTCAATCCCAGTGACGGGGTTGTCGCTAAGTGGGATTTTTTAACGGAAAAGATCAAATTGCGTAAATTTTATCGGATATTTTACATTCTTGGCAACACTGACTGTTCTGAATTGAAGGCAATACACTGTAAAAATTAGTTTTTTTCAATTATAAGCACATAACAAATGGTAAGTCCAATATCAGGATAAAATATAAATAGTATTATTTTCTTCTTTCAAAGTCGTGTCCTTCTCCAAGAACGATAATTAGCTTTTCGTTGAAAATAAAATAAATAACTACCGAAAGGAAGGTCTTGTCCATCATAACTGTTTAAAATATCACTGGAATTTCATAATTCTTGTTTCTACCTTTCAAAAATTACATCTTTTTGTAAAGAAATCAGGACGCTACCTTCCTTCCTCGTCAACAAAACCAATCAGAAAGAACATCCATAATGGCTCCTGTTGCAGGGCATGTTTGCCCTTTTATCGCTTGTGTATTTATTTGCACTGTGTGTGTATGCATGTGTGTATTTGTGTTACTTCTTTCATTTCTCCTCTTGCTCCACTGCTCTATTTAAATGTCAGCATGAACGTTGTGTTGTCATGGAAGAACTGTCAGCACATTTACTGCTGCAGTGTGTACATCCCCATGTGTGTGTGTGTGCATTAGTGATTAGTGTGTCTCTTGAGGTCTGCTCATTTACAGCAATATCTTGTTCTGCTAGGACTTTGAGCAGATCCACTTTCACACAGGCTCATTTGTAGCTGGCGCGCCATCCCGATGGATGAATTGATCGTTAGATCGGCCAGCGTGTCCGTTGCCGTTAGATCGATTGTCAAATACAAACACTTTAAATGAGTTAAAAGCTTCTCTTATATTGTTTCATGCTATGTAAGCACTGTCACATGACCACACAATACTTAAGTCTTAACCTGTGACATTTATTTGTCCATCCTTTAGTTTTATACACCTTATTTTTCTCCTAAAACCACAGACTTCCTCCTCTATGAACCCCCCTATACTTCCACAATACAATTAAATATTTCTCACAATTAAATAAAAAATCTCTTAGTCCAGTGCACAAAAGATACTCCCAAAAATACATACAAGGTGCAAAATCCTGCATGCAAATGTGCTGCTACAGCATTTCTGAAGAGATTATCTTTACATATGCCTATACATATATTTTTTCATATTTGTTCTCTACCTATTTGCAGAAGAATTAACCGTCTGCCCTCTTTTTTTTTCTCCCCTAGTTGAGGTGTGGAGCTGTGAAGATAAGGCAGAACATTAGCTGGGGCAAACCAGCGGCATTGTTCCGCCGGACGAGCGCCGTGTTCTTCTTTTCGCCTCACATATTTTTAGAGGTAATACAACTGTAGCCACTCGGAAAATTCAAGGTTATTAAAGGGGGCTGCGGTGGGCAGGGTTGGTCGGAGAGTGAAGGTGGGGGGTTTGGGATCCTTCAAGAGTGACATCCCGCTGATTTTTTTAGTAGCTCTGACCACCATTTTTTCAATATCGGGGAAAGAGCTTTGCCGTTATTATTCTCCGTCAATACAATATTTCTTAAAGGAATGTGGGAGTTTTGGGGGGAGGTGCTAATGGGAGGGAAAAATATGGATGAAAAGATGTTACAAAATCTAAATTAAAGTACTGGAAAATATTACTAAAATAACAGGAGCGGTATTGTCAGAAATTACAATAATAGTTGTATCTGAAATAAATATTTTTAAAGATTATTTTAAATATACAGGATAAATATGGATATTTGCATCCTTGAACCATACGCCTATATAAATTTTCAACATATACTTTCTTATATTTCTGTATATAAATTTTCTAAATTTAATTTTTGATGTATTTTCATGACTATAAGGCGCACTATAAGTCTTAAATTTTCTCCAAAATAGACAGAACGCCTTATAATCCAGTGCGCTTTATATATGGAAAAGAAATTAAAATGTCATTCATTGAGGGTGCGCCTTATAATCCACTGCGACTTATATATGGGAAAACACAGTATAGTAGTTACTGTAACTACTGCTTTAATGATTTTATTCTTAAATCTTAACCATACTTATGATTGTATTGCAGGCTTGCCCTCATTATTCCCCCTGAGCGGACCAAAAAGTAATGTCCCGCCACCACCACCGTTTCGAACGGGACTACCGGGCACCCTGGGAGCGCCGTGACATCCGCCTTACGGGCCTCCACAATGGAGGCGCCAATCATAGTTGTGCCTCTGCCGTACTCAACGGCAACAACCGGCCTGGACTCCTCCCATTGCCCGTCATCCCTTCGCTCCTCCCCACGCCAAACGGCGTGGCGGTGACAACATCGAGCGGGGAGGCGGCCGTCAAGCGGGCCATGGTGGTCCCGCCATCGTCCAAGGTAGGTCAAAATCTCTTCTGTCACCAGACGTTTGGTCTCCGGACCTTTTGGTCACCGGTCAAATGGTGATAGAATGTTTACTGTTGAAACCAGCACTTAAAATTATATTCATGAGAGAGTTTAATATCTGAGAGAGAGTTTAATATCTAAGTACTGTTTAATATATAAGTACTGTTTAATATATAAGTACATTTCGGCTATCTCCAGAGTGAAAAAACTCCTAGAATAGCAAAACTATGTCTTCGGATTTGAGACAACTCGCCCTGTAGAGTCATAAAAATGATTTTTGAGGCAGGTGCATTGACTTTATCCCCCTCCCGAACCATTTAAGTTCCCGTCATCTGTGTTCATAGCCGTCTAAAAGGTCAGCGAGGTTCATCGGCGGACTCTGCCGTTAATTGCCTGAGTCGTTGCTGAAGGAGCAAATCACAGACCATGAATCAGCTTTGTCACTCCGTGTTTCACGGCTTAATCCCCCCTCGTAAATGTTCCGCCAGCCTCCTTTTCTGGCGGTCACTTTCTGGGCGGCGTCAGCTACTTTTCTATTATAAGCCGTATGTCCATTGCTTTTCTCCAACTTGCCTCGTTTGGTTAAAACAAAGTTTATAGCATCGATCTACTCTCCGGGGAGGTAAACACGGGCCGTAGTAATTTAAGAGTTCCCGCGGAACGCCAGGGTTTGCACATCGTAAATCTGCGTTGGCGCCGTTCCAATCGTTGTTCGCTCTTACCGCGGCCATCTCATGATTCAAGTGCAATTAGGCGACATTCCTATAAAGCCACTTATTATATTCCGGTGTAGAGAAGGTGAGCATTTTAGCGTAGCACTCTTCCCAGGATACCACTTTGTTTGTTTTATCTTGGACTTTCTCTGGCCTTTTCTCGTGTGCAGCTTTTCGACAGCTCTTTGCTAAATGGCCAACGGATAGCCGCCATGTCTAAAAGGGATAGAGCTCGTCCCGGCTTTAATTACGGTGCCGGACCCCCCCGGGAACAAGCCGACACCTCCGGTGCGTGGCTTTCCATCTCCGCTAGCCACTCCCGTTCCGTCAAATCGGATAAAAGCTGCTCCGAAATTCCCATTGGGAGTTTTCCAACGTGTAAAAAGCCACGCTACGTAAATGCTTGGCGGCCAATCACGACACGGGACAAGATGCCTTTCACTTTTCTACAAGTACACCATCTGGCATTATTGTCCGTTACCGATGTAAAGGTACTCGCACGGAACAGCAGGTTGTAGTTAATTTGCGGACATGTTTTTTTTTTCCCGCGTTCCCAAGTCGCTCCGTTAATTATTTGTCAACGGTTTTCCGAGCCGTTGTCCGTTTATAAAAAAAAAATAATGCCCTCCTCTTAAAGACATTGACATAAAATCACTGCAGTCAAGCATTCACGGTAATATAACTTTCATGGAAACATCGTAAAAGGTTTAACAAGACTTTGTCCTTTTTTAAGGGCTGGGCTGTGATTGGATGTTGCTAGGATGGGATCAGTTTGACCAGCATGCCTAGATGGGAATGATAAGTTGATATTTTATTGAATGGTTAAGACTAAAACTGCTATTATGACTTTTGATTTCCAAAATCGGCTTTTTTTGTAGTTCCGAATTTTAAATATGTCAAAAATCAATAGTGGGCACCTGCAGTACTGCAATTTTCTTTGCTAAAGGACCTCACTAACATTAGCCCTTTATTTTGCCGACTTATTTTTCATGTAATAATTGAAGAGAGGAAAAAATTGCGACTATGCACCTTTGTCGGAGTGCATTAATATTCATAAGGCGATTAATCACTTGCATAAATGAGTCTCGCCGAGCATCCCCAACCCCCAAAAAAGCAGGCAAATATAAAACTAGCGTAGCGAAGCCGCTGCTTAAAAGCTGAGCTCTTTATTCATGCAGATTACTGGCGAATAAAAACGAAGCTATCGACTTGGCTAAGACTTGAGATGTGGAAATATACTCTGTAGTAGTACTCATCTAGAATATATGTCTAAAAATATATATAATGTATTTTTCGGACTGTGAGTGGCACAAGACAAAAAATATACTATGATAGGGATAAACATATTTATGAATCGCTCTGGAGTACAAATTGCAATACATAAGGAGAGGGAAAATATCATTTTAATTAACCAAAAATGAGCAAAATACATTAAAGTAATAGTAAAATAGAAAACAACAGACCTGTTAGATTAGATTAGTTAACTTTACTTATCCCAGATTCTGGAAATTTCAAGTTATTGTTATGTTAACATATGTTATGTTATCATATTATTGTTACAAAATTAACCAAAAATATTAACAGTACTTTGGATAAATAGAGCATCATTAGTCACTGTTAACATTAAGAGAAAAATATATATATGTCACTTAAAGTAAAGTTTGTAGGCCCAGGCAAACTTTTAACAAAGTGTGACTTATAGTCCAGAAATACGGTAGTTCGATTTTCCCAGATACTTTGTACACCAATAGCCCCAGAATATAAAGGCCTACCCACTATTCCCACTAGAAATAGTGTACTTTTTATGTCGCAAAATACCCCCACAACATAATAATTCCCACTGTTTTCCACAGTTGGGAGATTGTATTTTATTTTGTAACCACTGCAGGTTTAGCACAGAGGTACTAACTCTCACACAGGTGCATTAATCATAAAAAAAGTGAGGTAAGAATTTGCCAAACTGCATTATTACTATTCCGCAAAGCTTCGGGGAGAACGTCCTATACTTTGGCTTTAACTTGCGTGATAAAGAGCTTTCCGGGGACTTCTTGCAGACGTACTCGCGCATAAGCTTTTTTATTGTATCCGAACGAGGTAATGATGCCGCTGGAGGCCAGAAAGAAAGATGGACGGAGCGGTCGCCATCTCTTCTGAGTTGCAGGAGGCACACACCGGCAATCTCTGGTCCGCTTTTGTCGTCATGTGAAACAAGCCAGGCGCCCTGAGCCGCTAAGTCCCCAAAGGGAAAGCGAGATGTTCAAGGAGTTACGCTGGAATAAGACAGCACAGCCTTCCCTTCTATTTTTTTCCCTTTCCCAAAGCCTATTGAGCTGTCAGATTGCAGTCCACCCAGAGAATATTGATTTTCCCGTCACATGTCCGAATCCGCTCCAAATCTTTTAACTTTTCTTTTTTTTAATATATACTTGAGAAACTTCTACAATATCAATGTGATTGCTTATGTTTACTTTATTTAATTCTAACATTTAGATGCTTTTTTTGACAGATAACCACAAACATTGGCCGTATTTTTCAGACTACAAGTCGTTTTTGGGAGTAAGTGTTTGTTTATTTTAGTAAAAATCAATAAGAGTTTTACTTAACAATAATAATATGAATAACTGAATAGATAGGCATCTGTTTATATCAGATTTTTAGATTTACCCTTAAAAAACAACGTAATAAACTGCTCAGAGAAGAAAAAATCGTATATAAGTCGCAGGCCCAATCAAACAACGAAAAAAAAATTATTGAATTTAATAATATTGACTGTTTTTTTATTCTCATTATATAAATATAGTTAGATTTAAAGCTTTACCACAAAGTACAATAACAAACAAATACATCAGTAAATAAGTGATAAATAATTTTAACAAAGTACATTAATAAGTAGTTAACATGGAGTCACAACATAAATTAGGAAAAGGCACAGATAACAAACAAATAAACAGATATATAGTCAATAAATAATAATAATAATAAATAAAATAGTCAGTAGTTACTTGCTAAAGCCTAGCCTTTTTCCCTAATTTCAAAAACCCTTACAACGTTTGCCTTCCCAAAACTCTTTCAAAAACTGCGACCTGCTCTCTTAGACCATTAATCCAATGAGTGGAGACTATAAATAAATTCTGTTCTTACCACAAGGGGCGCCCAGTCCGGCCTCGTATTAAAAAAACCACGTGTAAACTCGTGACACTGTGCGGCCATTTCTGCGCTTGAATGCGATTCATTAAGCTCATTTAAATGAGGTCGTTATGCCAATGAAATGAGGCCCTATATATTTGCGAGCAGATTAAAAAAAACTAAACAACTTGGATCTTGCATGTATGAGTGTGTGTGGTGTGGTGTGTTTTCCTAGGGGAGGTCTACATCCCCATCAAAAGCTAGCATTAAGCGCAATAACCACTGTAGCATCCTGATAACGCTCTATGAACAACTTGACAATGGCGGCTATTAGGATGCTTTAATTAGCTCTCGGCCTGTTTTAAATAACAAGTAACGAGCGCCAAGCCCCGCACGACACGCGTACAAGTGATAGGCCGCTCATTAAGGTGTTCTGGATATAGTCCGAGGATGACGTGACGGGCTACAAACGAGCCCCTGTAGCTTTGCCTTTGCAAGTGTTTTCAAATAGCACTCGTAAAAAGTCTTTTATGGACCGTGTCGTGACCTACGATAGAAAATCTCTTTAGTTTTTTTCTCATTTCTAAACAATTCTTCCCATAGGAAATAATAGGAAATGATGTTCGGTGTCTTCGAGAAGTTTCAATGCGGTGAGGAAATTCTATGTGAAAAGTTTTTTGGTATTTTCAGGTGGCTTTGAGTTCTGAGTCAGTGACTTAATAGACAGGGACTCTGTCAGGAATAATTAGGATATATTTAATGGCTTTGGGCTGTTTATTTCCACTCTTAGATGAAGGTTACTGTCAAAATAAATTATAAAAATAGACAGGGAAACATTGGGAATTCAAAATAACTACGTTAAATGAGCTAATTCTGTGTTTTCCGATCTTTTTCAGCTGTGGTAAAGTTTTTGCGTTGGAAAAATCTCAAGGCTAACTTCTAATTTAAAGCGATATGGCCTATATTAACAATAGAACGTCGTTCTCATCAAAGTTTTAGCAACAGGAATCATATAAACTTCTGTTTCACGTAACGTAAAAACAAGAGGGCTTAAATTTCGTAACATTACGACTTTTTTCGTACTTTTGCAAATAGAAGTTTCGTCTTCACACAAACGTGAAGCCAATAAAACTAACATTTTACGTTACGTAAAAATCAGCAACAAAATACACTTAAATTTCTTTATTTTACGATTTAAATCTTTTAATAGTACAATCTATAAGGTAATATGTACGTCTTTCAATTTTAATTTCATAGTAGTTTGATTTTAATCGCCTCACATTAAGATTTTTCTCTCGGAATATAAATTCTTACGGTAGAATGTTAACATAACATCTTAAAAACTATTTTTAAAACATTTCTTTAGGTAACTCTGCCAACTATGAATACAAATCAAATAATTAATCCCACAAAGAGAGTTCTGTAGCAAATTAGCAATTACCAAATACGTAAATCGTATTACTTTACCTCCTCAGATTCCAGGAAGACTCAACGTAGCCAACGGTGGGGGTGCCAGAGTCGACTATACAATATTCTCGCACGACAATGTGATTGTAACCTCCCTCGGCTACACCTCGCGGTTATCCGATTACGTCCTAGTGGGAAATAACAGTCGGCGCGTTGGAGGAACGGAGGAACACGGCGCCTCGCAATTAGTGGCAAATTGGAGCTAATAGTTCGTCGAGTTGAGAAGCAACACATGGCAAAAGTAATTGCACAAGTAATTAGCATTTAAACCATCAGGATTCATAAATGCTTCTTCCACAGGTATCCAATGCTTGTAATAGAATAGATTTAATCTTATATATTGATCTCAGTTTCATGGAGAATATAATCTCATTTATTTTGGTTTTGATCCTGAGAGGTACTTTTAAATTTAGTTTGGGGTTTTTTTATTGTAGAAAATTGGGTTAACGTTCGTGGAAAAGAAATGTGGTTGACTTATTTTATGAAAAAAAGTATATAAAGTCAATTATCGTCAAAGAATTGATTGGTTAAAATCAATGCAGGCATAAAACGGTTAAAAAATGTTGAGAAAATATTTTAGAAATTGATACAATGGCATTTTATATTTAAAAAACATTGCAAAGTAAAAGAAAATTTATTTTCAATCTGTCAACAGACAAAACAACAAAGTATTCTTTTTAATATGACCCGCTTAAACGAGAAAACGAGACTTATTAAATTCCGCCCCAGAGAAAATGTTTTCCCTTTCTTGTACATCCCGATCATCAAACAAAGTGGAAACCCACACAGCCGTTTTTCCGTTTCTTCTTTCCCAAAAAAACAGCCAAAACCTAAAAGACAAACACGGCTCTTTTATATTCGCCAGCTCAGAAGTGTTCTGATAATTAATAATTCATGGCTCTCATCTGTCTGAGAACATTAAGCACGCTCTTCTTTGACTTTTCTTGTTTTTTTTTCTTCCCCAAAGCACTTTTGCACCCAAAACAACGAAAAAACAAGGCTAAGGTGGCGGAGGGGAACATGGCGGCCACTTTTTATCTAAAACAACAAAGTCGTTCATTCTACCGTGTCTTACGCTTAGCTGATTCATTAGCGCGCCATCGGGGAAAAACAACGTGGTTTTGTCGGAGATTAAACACGAGAACAGACGGCTTTAAATCGCCATAAATTATTGTTGTGTTTCAGCCGGACAGTTGTTTGCGTGTCAGTTGGGAATCGTCATCATTGTGAGTCTTTAAATATTGATGCCTGCTTATGTTTAGTAGTTTGAGCTATTCATTTTGCATAAAGAAAATCGAAGACACTAACAACGAAAAACTTGTACTCATAAAAATATGTTGATACTACAGTATGACTAAAAAACATTTTTTGGGGGAGACTGTTGTTCATTTAAAATAAACTAATACTTATAATCTTAGTCAAAATGGATTAGATGCTTTTCTATGTCAATGAAAGTGAGTACATTTGTTTTTTAATCTGATAAATGGCACTTAACATGATATCAAAACATATTAATATTATAGTGTTTGTTAAAAAATGTAACTGTTTTATGCTGCCAACTTCAAAACAAAACAGACCATAGCAGAAACTAACGTTTTTATTGTGCAAATCTAATCTTTACACATACATAATTATTGAACAAAGTAAAGTATTAAAGTATTCTATCTACCATTAAAAATATTTTTGTATAGCCATTCTACCAATTTAGTTTCAGTACCGAACATAAACAGGCATTTATGTATTCAAAATAGTTTAAAAAGCAAAAAGTAGCTTTGTTATGAAAATTAACAATAGTAAAATGTCCAAATAACATTAGTTTATTAAAATTCACCAACTTTCTACCTCAAAATTTCACATACTACCATCCTTAGCTCCACTTACATAGAGCTAAAAAGTTCTCATTAATAAATAATGTATCAGTCATAGGACCCCAATGAGAGTGAAATATCCTTGTGTCAGTAACTGAAAGATTCCCAACAGCTAACTTGAGAAGGCAACGAACACACAAGGTACACACCACGTACGCACACCCCCACTGTGCGGTTACGGCGGTGTGGCCAAGCACGAAAAGCTCCTAATGAAAAAAAAAGTGAGTTTGCAGTCATTTGTTCAGCCACAGTTAAGGTCAGACCACAAAAGACTGATGGAGTCTCTCCCTATTACAATCTGCATTTACCAGATAATCTATTATTTATATATACACGATATTAAAACACCTGGGTGGACGGACCACCACCACCACCCCCCAACCTCGCCATTGCGAAAATCCCCAAAGCGACGTCGGCACAATCCGCACAGCAGCCAATCAATGGAATAATAATCTTAATAATGAGAAATGGCTTGGCCGCTTGGGTGAATATTTTGTAACGCTCTGCTTAAAAATGATAATAATAAGTAAAAAAGCCGTTTCCTGGCTGTGTTTCAAACTGGAGAGAATATAAAATGAACAGAATAAAATTTGACTAATGTGTGCGCCCAGTTGGAAAAATTGGGGGGATTCATCGCCTGCTATTTTGACTGTCAGAAAGGATTTTATTGAGTTATGTAAGAGGTACTCCGAGTGTACTTTATGTAAAGATAATGATTAGAAAAGATTTAAAGTGACATTGAGCTAGTTGGAACTCTTAGTACTAGATTGCTTTTGCAGAGGATAAAGAAAACATGCCTTCTAGAGCTAATTTGTCCAAATGAGAGTTCCGTTTTTTTGACTTTACAGATTTTTTGTGCATTTTTGGATGGCAAAGTCAACCAAAACTTTTCCCCTGGATTTTCTCCGATTGGGAAAAAGTTTGGAATGTACGATAATTCACAAAAAATCCGAAAAACATCACGAAAAATGAAGTTACGAACTTTTCTAGTCAAGTCAATTGCTTCGCCATTCCATTTCCTCTGCGAATTTTGGAACAAACAACAGCTGTCTTAGCTAATTCTCTTCATTAGCACTTTGCAAACTCTTCGCCATCCTCCGGGAAAACGAGCCAATTATAAACGATGGAGTGAAAACGAAAAAAAAAAAAACGTATCATTTTCACCTTTGACAAGGAGTTCCGAAAGCACGTGTGAGCGGCGGGGCGAGAAGCCCGCGGCGACGGCGCCTCCGCCGCTGACGGATGACAGCGACAAATCTAAGGCGACAGCCACTTGAAGCTGTCGGCGGAGGAGGGACGGCGGCGATGGCGAGCCTCTCGACACGCTCGCCCTGTCTGACAAGCTCCCCGTTCTCGTCTCGATTGACGCGACTCCGGTGGAATGACCACGGGGAAGTCAACAATGGCGTTAACGTTCACTTCCTTCATTGCAGTCTTGTATTGAAAGGAATTAAACAAATAAAAACGACAAGTTGCCAAATGAATTAAATTAGATCCAGTAAAAAAATCTAAAACTCAGAATAAGATGGACATTTTGCATTCTGCTAGCATAGTATTTTTGTTGTCTGTATCATTCCGTTAAAAAGTAAGTTAGACTCACTTATTTATATATTTATTCTTGTATTTATATATTAACTTACTTATTAACTATCTATTTATGTCTATAATGTCTTTTTCTGTGTCTGTATTCTCGCCCTCTTACTACTCTTATCCAATTCTGGTTGTGATGTCACTACTAAAAAAGTGGGCGTTCCCCGTGCACTTTTTTGGAGAAACTAAAACACAACAATCCGATATGCTTGCCAGATTAGTTTTCTACATGTAAAATTAAATTTTTGCTGTCATTTTAATGTACTTATCTTACACGGTTGCTTCTTTACGACTATCTCAATTATTTCATATTCATAACCCGTTTTGGTTAGCTAACCCTGTCATTTTAATTCCCATCCTTGCCAACCAATAACAGAAGCCTCCGTTACACCGCCTCTTTTAGAAATTCGTCAGGTATGCTTTTATTCGAAAGGACAAAAGGACCAACGCCAAAGGTCAGTGGAGACATGGCGGCGATTGTACGAAAATCTTAGCGACATCCCGTGGTTTCTTATCCGAGATTGACACGAGCCGTGCAGATAACATTCGTCTTGGCGCCATTGTGTTAAACGCCTACCTTTTGTAAGCGTTTAGATTTGTATTTTTTTCTCCCCCATCTTCTTGCCTGTCAATATTTCTTGATGTGTGAGATGATGGCGAGTTCCAGATAAACGTGTCATTGGCTCCCATTCGCTATCGATCGCCGACTGGCCGGCTGTGCTGATAAATTGCTCAGGTGAAATTATCAACTGTTAAGCATAACAATGAAACTCGAATTTAAACGTTTATGAAAGATAAGTGATTCCAGGATATGAATTTCTCAATGTACAATCAAAGATTGCTCTTATAATGTAATATATATTCAAGGACGACAGTATAGTGTAGATGTTTTTGTTCCTAATCCGGTGTTTAAGACATGCTGGGATTGGTGGGCGAGCAGGAAATTGACTCAGCGTCTACTTGATTCCAAATCAGCGTTCTTTGTTAAAGTTTTGCGTCAAGGAAAATCACTTGTTAATCCCTTTCCCTCCTGGCTGGTGCAGCCGTCTGCTTCAAAACAGATTTGTTTGTCCACAAACATGGCGACGACGACGTACGCAATCTTGAATGGAAATCCGTGTCGGCGCTGCCTGTTGGGAGCTAAACAAAATCAGGTGCAGTCATCAGTGCAGATGAGCCAGTTTATCAACGTTGCCTTGAGGAACAACAGACGTGTTCAGAGGCTGCCAAAAAAATTGCCAGGCCTGTTTTTTCTTTTTCCAGGGAAGGAAAAATCAAACCCAGAAAGATAAACAGGAAGCGGCGCTTTTCATTAGCGGGCTAATAGTTTGTTGGCATAAAAGCTCCTTCTAGATGACCACATTGAAAATGTATCCCAATAGAACCGTGACTGGACGTTTTGTAACCGGTCTTTTGGTCAAATGTACTTTGATATTAAGTGGTACTTAGATATTAAACTCTCTCTCAGATATTCAACTCCCTCTTAGATATTAAACTCTCTCATGAATATAATTTTGAGAGCTGGTTTCAACTGTAGTTAGATACTAATCAGTACTTCGATATTAAACAGTTCTTAGATATTAAACAGTACTTAGATATTAAACTGTACTTAGATATTAAACAGTACTCAGATATTAAACAGTACTCAGATATTAAACAGTACTCAGATATTAAACAGTACTCAGATGTTAAACAGTACTCAAATGTTAAACAGTACTCAGATGTTAAACAGTACTCAGATGTCAAACAGTACTCAGATGTCAAACAGTACTTCGATATTAAACTTTCTCTCTTAGATAATAAACTCATGAATATAATTTTGAGAGCTGGTTTCAACTGTACTTAGATATTAATCAGTACTTAGATTTTAATCAGTACTTAGATATTAATCACTACAGTACTTAGATATTAAACAGTGATGTCACACAATGCAGCCTTTTTCCCGTACTGTTAAATTCATTAAATTTCATCAGCCTTTTAGTCAATCTTGTCCTAGAGGTCTTGACAAAGTAAACTAAAGCTATTTTGTAAGACTTGCTTCTCTGTTGATGAGGCCAGCTCGTTTCTGCGCCCCCGTTGCGAGGGTCCCGGCATGGGGTATGTGGACAAGATCAATGGCGTGACCAAACACAATGCCAGATGAGTTTTACTCGCGACGCGCTGCATTGATCTCTGTTGTCGATGCTTCACTGGTGACGCTTAAGTGCGCTGGAGGGAAAACTTTTGTTTATTCTCTACTTTTCAATCAGTTACAAATTGGCTTTTTCAGGCGGGAAGAATGACCGCACGTAGCGATCAACTGTTTGCCGAGTGATCCATCACTATAGCTCAATCTGGGTCGGTGTTGGAATCCGGGGAGAGGTGATAGCACTCCTTTTTATAATAAAAAAAAGGCTAGTGTCAACAACAAAAAACAAGAGAAGAAAGAGAAAGTGTTTGTGCTCAGTGGAACAGAAAGTTCAGAACAGCAAATGTATCTTAATGGAATGCCGGCAGCAGGTATTACACAGAATCTCCATCAGAGCCCATCAAAGCGTGGGATGTAACGCGGTGGAATATCAAGTGCGGCCATCTTGATTGTTTACTACGTCGCTACGCCATGCTGCCAACGTTGGATTTATGTTTTCGTACTGTCTACAAAGTCAATTGAACTTGGAGGGATGGGAACTTTATCCCAAAGTCACATTCAGGGAAAATTAGTCTATTATTTATATCGAGGGTAAGTCATCAATTTATCAGTTTTACCTAGAAATTGTGTTACTTAAATACTACTCAAACCAATAAAAGAAACATTTCAGCCTATTCTAGATTTACTGCCCTCAGTGCGAATAAGCAAGGATGGATTTGGACGATCAAATAAAAGGATTGAAGCATGTATGAAATCCATGTTTTAGCAGGCCCTCGGCATGAAGACACTTAGAGGAATGTTATGCTTGAGCGAATAAAAACCTTTCCTTTAGACCCATACTTAAACCCAATAAAATCCTTTCCGCTCACTCGGCTAGCGTTGTAGCATGCGATGTTCGCCCAGCGTGGATGCAAATGACTCCAAAGCTTGTTTCAAATTTCCGCTAGAGAAACTGATGATGGGTTTTGCTTGCTGCCAGTTTTCCATTGCCAAAAAAAATGCTTCTTAACCTGTATTTTTGTTGTGGTTCAAGGTATCGTAACTGTAATGGCTCGGTAGCGCCTTCCAGAAGGCCGCAGGTTGAATTGGTGGAAGTCAGGATGCGTATCGTCTTTTAGGATGAGTTTTTTCCGCTTCAGTTGGACAGGGTAGGTAGGGACAGTTGATGATCTTTTGGGCTGTGTTGATCACTCTCTGTAGTCTTTTTCTGTCGGCTTCTCTGCAGGCTAATATATCTTTTAGCATGTATGCCTGCTACCCTCATTACGCCCACTTATGAATGTGTTAAGTACAGAAATCACACTCGTAACTAAGACTTCTAATCCAAGGTGGTGTGTGGTTGAGAAATAACTGTAATTTAATTTGCTGTCTATGTTCTTTCAGCACTTGTTTGACGTTTACCTTGAAATATCTTGTGCCATTTGTATGGGCTGGCATTAGCATTTGAAAAGTTAGCATTGTTCGCCAGTTATAGACACACAAAACGGTGCTCCCTCGTTTTTTCAGAGCTCAGTTTGTTTTCTTTCCCCCACCTGCCGCACTCTAAAGACCCCCACTGCGTCTCTGCCAGGTCAGACCCGGATCCCCCCGGGCTTGCTGCGAACCCCTGGGGGTCTCGCTGACCGCTTCATCTTGTCCGATAAAAAGCCGCCTTTGAGCGGGGATGGCGGGGGGGCCGGGGTGGTTGTTGCCCTCCCCGGATGGAAAGCTTTAAGGTAGAATTGAAGCTGCTCTGAAATTATTTTGCTGCTTTCACTTTGAAAGAACGGCCAGGAACCGTTTAACCTTAAAATAGCCGATCTTTAAAGATGGACAAATGAGAATTCTCTTGTTCGCAGGAATGCTTTGTGTCATGGGGGTGCATGTCATTGCATTTAGAAGCCTTGGTTTTTATAGCATTATTTAAGTCGGAAACGATAAATAGGGTTTATCTTAATTAAAATGCAGAACAGTTTTGGTATGGATAAGAAAAGGCTGTAACAAAGTAAAAGTTGCCAAGGGTAGCCATCAAGACAACAACAAAATAGAATTAAAATACTTAGTTTTACAATTTAGTATGTACTTGGATGAAACTGACCAATTATTTTAAGTAACAGATGCAAAGTTTTTCATTATGTTGAGATGAATAAACGGAAAACTGTTTCAGGCATTAGATCGTTAGCCTTTTTGATTCCTCAGTATCTTTTTGAAGTAATTTCTGCAAGATAAAGGGTGCACTACGTTCGTGTTGTTTTTGTTTGGGTCCTGCAACTTGTCTTTTGAAGTCACTTTCACTTGCTTTTAGTCCTGCTGTGATTGAACCATTTTCGTCATAAACACTACTTGTTAGCAAACAACTGATTCTACTTACACCTGAATGGCATACTTGTTAAAACTTCGTAGTACACTATCCTTATATTCTTAGCGCTAGCCAGTTGTTTTGATTGACTCCCAACCTCCACAAGGACGAATGCAATCCTTACGTTTTGCCGCATTACGCTGCTAATTAGTCACATTTTATAGAAAGGCAATCGCCATAGGCGGAGCTTGCGGTTTTCCCTGCTCCATTGGATGCCTGTTTTTTTTTTTTGTTTGCTTCAATTGCTTGCGCTTAATCCCTCTCATGTCGGGAAACAAAAAGCCGTCGCGCTTGTCTCGATCTGCTTTGGAGACGTTTTGTAAGCTGCATTTTCGGGCTTTTTGTCAACACGGCGGGGGGTTTCGGTTGGCCCGATTCCTGCGAGTTGACTCCACGTTAGTAGGACGGAAGGGTCTGCAAGTCTTGACCAAGTT
Source organism: Stigmatopora nigra (assembly GCF_051989575.1). NCBI lineage: Eukaryota > Metazoa > Chordata > Actinopteri > Syngnathiformes > Syngnathidae > Stigmatopora > Stigmatopora nigra. The sequence goes on along the minus strand of NC_135509.1, from coordinate 2,141,650 downwards.
GCTCGATGGTTTTTGACCGTTTTTTTTGGTTTATTTTTAAAACCAGTCATTTTTAAATAGCCTTCAAACTGTGTAGTTATCACAATCTAACTTATGTTTGTTAATATTTTTTCCCAATTGATAATATGCTAAGAAAAACTACTCTGTATTTTCTCAAGTATTTCTCCCCCTCCAATATTTCTATATTTTGAAGTCATGCTAAACCTTGACATGAAACAAATATGGCTTAGCCACAGTTCATGTTTATTTCACTGTTAAAACCTTGTTTCGTTGAGGCTAATTCAATCTGGCCAATGTATACTTCCACTCCGATTCATGGATCTTCGTCTTCTTTGAGATGTTGTCAAGCCTCTCGGATATTTCCGGACCGCCAAAGTCCCCCCTGTAGGAACCCCCTCGATCAACTCCTACACGAAGAAACCCCCCCACGATTGAGTCCAGCCACAGTCGCCCTCAGGACGCCTGGCACATAAACAAAAACACAAAAGGAAGGTTTGCGATTGCCAAGAGGTCCGAGTACTCGGAGGACATTAGCTCCGCTTTCTTTCCCACTCGAGCATGTCGGCAATCTCGCAATTTTTTGACGGCCGCGCCCCGGGCTGGAAATCAGCCAGCGTATCTGCAGAGCATCCACGCTTTTAGCCAACCGGGTTCTTTTCACCGTGTCCGACCGTCAGTCCGGAAAACGTACAATGTGTTGTAAAGCTCTGGTGACGGAAAAGTTGGAATTTTGTAGTTTTTTGAAAATATCTTGAAGTTTTTGGAGTAGTATTCGGTACTATTTTTGACGGTCAAGAAAAGTTGTGTGTTGAGATAGGTGTTTCCCGAATTTGCAGTTTTATGAGCTGTTGCTAGTGTGCTTGTCATCACGGCCAATATCAATCCGCATATGAACATTTTGCCGCTAACATGCTCGCCAAAAACGATGCTTTAGATTTTCTCTCATTGTTTACTCACCTTTGTGTGATGCGCCGCGGCGTTCCGGTCCAACAGATTGGACACGCCGGCACGCGGGGGACGCCCGGAACTAATCGGCTTCGCATTCAGGTGACGGCACGTCACCATGGAGACGGAGCCTCTCCCGTAACTGGGATTGAACACCCTCGCCCGCTTTCTTTTGGGCGCTCTCTATCTTTTGGTGTCCATTTTTTTGCATCATCTTCCTCCTTTTTCCTCCTAGTCTTTACTTATTTATATATAAATCTATATATATGTATATATGTATATACATGTGTATGTATGTGTATATATGTATATGTATATACATGTATGTATATACATATACATGTGTAAATATATATACATTTATATATATGTACATGTGTATATATACATACATGTATATACATGTATAAATATATACATGCATGTATATATACACGTGTATATATATATACATGTGTATATATATACATGTGTATATATACATGTGTATATATACATGTGTATATATACATGCATGTATATATCCAATTTTATTTTTTAACTAGACTACTGTAAAAAAAATATTCAAAATACATCGAATTTAAGCTAACTGTGAGGCCGATATCAATATTTTCAACATGTACTGCGAACCATGAAATATTTTCCTGCTTTTCCCCTTCCGAAAAATATGCCATTTATTTTCTGTTGTTCAATCTTACTCTAATCTAAAAAAAAAAGTACAGTAAATGTATTTCCCCCCAGATTTCGGCCATTTGCTCACAGGACGAAATAGGGAAATAAGCGCTGGTAGCGAGCAGCCGGATTTCATGAATTTCATTTCCTTCCATATTCACCCTCCTCCTCCTCCTCCTCTTCGTCCTCTTCCTCACGTGCAATTACAAAACAGTGTTATTTCTACAGCGGGAGCAATATAGACTCTTGATTAAATTTGTTTACACGTCTCTCCCTTGAGATAGTGTGCCGAGTTGTGGACGTGATAGTGCATTTTAACGTAAATAACAACACGCAAATTATTAAATATAGTCATATTTCAAACTAAAGACCAGTAGCATATCTGTATCACCTTTTAAAAATATCGAAAAATGCATTGAAAACCATTAGTCGGAACATTGTCTTGTTCGGTGCTGCTTTGTGATTGGCTAAGCAATATTGGAGGTGTGGCCAATCTTATGGAATCACTTGCCAAGTTCCACTTGGGACAGATTTTATTCCTTATTGTTTAAACTTATCTAAATCTACATCCTAAAAGATTTACCCACGTTATTTAAATTTCACTATTTATTGAGCGAGTTTTATTTCCAAATGCAATATCTTTTTTAGTGCCTTAAGCATAAATATGATATTTTTTCTTCTAAATTTAATTGTTGCAATATGTTCATTTGGAGGAACCCTGCAGAGACCCCTTTGCAAGTATTTCTCAATCTTTTCAGCATATTATGGAATTAAATAGCCTTTTAAAATGGAAGGTTAAGCATTTTTAATGAGGTTGCTGGATAACCAAAACATAATTACAATAGCGAGTTGCCGTCATTCCATCCCAGAAGCTCTAGCTACATCGTATTTTTATTTTTTCCGCTTGTATTTGTTTTTAAAGGGAAAAAAAACTTGCTTCTGTCAGTGTGTATCTACAGTTTGTAGTCATGACTTAGACTTGCTTGTATTCTTTGCGGTAAAATTCAGTCATTCACGTTTATTTTTTAATCTATAAACCATTTTGCTAGTTTACTAGTCCATTATTTCATGCTATATTTAATTCTTAAGACTTTTTTTTTTTTAGATATGAATGGCTTAGGTAAGTCAGTTAATTGTTTGTTAGTTTATTTTTGTTTAGGTTTTACAGTATTTTTAAAAATAGCCAAAAATATCTTATGCTGTGTCTGTATTCTCACCCTAGTTGAAATTTCCCAAATAGAAGATAAATAAATGTACTTAATCTAACTAGATATTTATTTGGCAACTTTCCAATAGTACATGAGTTCATCATTGCTATAAAATAATAGAAAAGTTGCTAGTTTAAAGCCACATAAACAATTAAAACGACTAATTTCTACAAAGTAACCACCCATAGAAAAACTTTGTTGCATATTTTCTCCCCCTAGAATACTCTAAATTCCATTTTTTCTAAATTAAGATTTCCTATCCATCCAAATCCGAGTCTGCAACCAATCCTGTTTATTTCCAGGTATTTTGGGGTAAACTCTTAACGAGGCCACGTATATCTAGACTGGCTAAGAGGGTCAATTCCAAGCGTTAATGATGAGTTTTCCCTGGCCGCCAAGAGAAAAAGGAGGACGGCTCATTAAAGCCAATCGCAAGGATGGAAAGAACGTCTCCTCACCTTGGATATACTCGGAGAATCTCACCCCCACCCACCCCCTCGTAGCTCCCCCCTCGAGTCTCTGGAATGGAGCAGTTCTCAGAGCAAAGCGTTTGCGTTGACAGCTTGAAGTGGACAAAAGGAGCTGACAGCTCATCTTCTTGGGCTTCATTCCCTCGCTCCATCACTCCTTTGTCTTTGTGGGGGGTTTTTTTGGGGGGGGGGCAGGGGGGGTTACTTTGGCTTCCCATCGTAGGCACGCGAACATGCGAACACACAACTGTCAGAGTTGCTCCGGTAGGGATTTATCTTTTGACTGGACACACATTCAACTTGTCTGCCCGTGTGAAACTGAGTTTTCAGTCCAGAACATAACATTGTTGCAATGGGGTGAGGGAGGGGTGTCCCTCAGGGATCCCTTTTAGGGGTACTTTTATTGACCATTTATTTTACGGATTCTGTTGGGGAAATTGCTTGCTTAAAAGTTGTTGTTTTTTTTAATATGAAAACTAAACGGTTACTAAAATTGTCATGACTAGTTTTGATCCAACTCCAAAGATGTCTGTTTTTTTTTGGTAAGATATGAGGGCTAACTTTATTTTTTAATAGACGATTAGGATGAGATAACAAAAAAAAATTGCAGGTTTTTAAAGTAGTTTTAAGTATTAACCTAATGGCAAAATGGATGGTATTGTAAAATATGTCGGAAGTTAACTTTGGACTGTAAAAATAGTTCGTAAATTTATTATATGTATTTAATCGCAGTAAAGACATAAATAGTCAAAAACAAAGCTAAAATATCCAAAAGTCTTTTCAAGTATTGACCTAATGGCAAAATGGAAGGTATTGTAAAATATATAATGATTTTTGCATTGTAAAATATGTCGGAAGTTAACTTTGGACTGTAAAAATATTTGATGAATGTAGTATATGTATTTAATTGCAGTAACGAACTAAACAGTCCAAAACAAAGCAAAAAAAATGTTGGTCTACATCACATAGGATTATTTTTGATAATCAAATTCAATGGTTTCCTACATTGATTGGAGATAAGATGTTAACGCTAAGAAACGTTCCATGACATATTTAAGATTCTTTGTTAATGATATCTTTGTCTTTTCCAACAAAAAATAGGTAGCTTGCCATCTTTTGGACACCATTTTCCTCTTAGATGCTAACAGTCGAGATGTATGCGACTAAGCTGCTTGTGAATTCCGAAGCCAAAGCGCGTCACGGCGGGGTCAGTCAGGATAATGGAATGGCGAGCCTGAGCGCCGCTCACGGGGGGATCCGGGTCTTTTCTATTAACTCCGAGGCCAAGCGGAGGGGAATCCGGCCTCGGCGCTGAACCCTCCAAAACCCACGGCAATCGGTTGAGTCCAAATTCTCAAGCGCTAGGTAAAATGGGGCAGAAAAAAAATGTCCCACAGGGTCCGCCTTAGCCATTGAGCCAGCGTTACATCAGCCTGCTTCAGCCCGATAACATTTGGTCCTCGCAAAATCCATTTTTTATATTTTTTTTTGTGACATAGCAGGTGTGAAAGTAGAAGCACTTTATTTTCATAGACAAAGAAAATCCTCACTGTTTTCCAGAATTGTTTTTGGCAAAGCCAGCTGGACTTTGACACATTAACATGTATTATTCGGCAGGAGCTCTCAATCTTTTGGGACAGAATTTATAACTTGGTTGTGTTTGGACAAAAATAATGCTAAAAAATAGTGGAATATCTTTTTTTAAAGAAGAAATAGGAGTGTATTGCTTTGTTTTTAATACTTAAAAATGTCATCCTACAAGAGTAATGTTATATTATGTCATGTTTGGTGGATGTAAAGAATGCTACTTTGTATTATTCCATCTTTTATTCCGGAATATGTGCCGTTATGTAAGAAAAAAAACTCAATGGTTTTACTATATGTAACCTTGTAGTATTATTTGTATTATTCCATCTTTTATTCCTGAATATGTGCCGTTAAGTAAGTAAAAAAACGCAATGGTTTACTATATGCTACTTTGTATTATTATTTGTACGATTCCACCTTTTATTCCGGAATATATCCCGTTATGTAAGATCTGTTAAAAACGGATGGGATTTATATTCCAGTTAATGAAGCTAAAGCTAAACCAGGGAATTGTAATTGACTTAGTGTTGAAACGGCTAACTTTTCTTCAACAGGATGTCATTAAATGGCGATTATTTAACCGAAAGATAACCACGCGCAGACACAATTATGATAATGATATCGGTTTAATGATAATCGGCATTAATGAGTGGTTGTTGTTGTTGTGGTTGCAGGTGTCTCCCGGGGACAACCAAAGCCCAGGCCTGCTGCTCACTCCGGGCGTGAGGTGGGGACAGACGCCCATCAATCAGCTGACGCCATGGGACACGGACGAGCCGCCTAGCAAGCAGCATCGAGACGGCGAGGCTACGGGTAAGTCTTTGGCAAATTCTGCAGGCTTTTTCTAGCGGCGGCCTAATGGCGCATATGATTATGAAACTGTCAAAATCGTACATGCGGGAAAAGCACATTAGTGGTCTTCACAGGCCTTGTCAAAAGCGCCGTCAAGTGCTAAATGTACGCCGAGTCCTTGGGTTACCCTGTCCGACACACAACTTGCAACTTTATGGCACCCCTTTGGGTCGCCTGGGCCATAGTTTTTGCTTAGCTCGATCCTACTTCGAACCAATTGGACGTCAATCTGTGTATGTATATGTGTGAATATATATATATGTATGTATATATGTACGTATGTGTATATATATGCATGTTAATATATATGCATGTATACAAATATGCATATGCATGTGTATCATCTAGATATATATGCATGTACATATGTATATGCATGAGTATCATTTTATATATATATATATATATATATATATATATATATATATATATATATATATATATATATATATATATATATATATATATATATATATATAAATGTATTATATGTGTATAAATATGGGTATATATATTTATATATATATGCATGTATATTTATATATACATGTATATATACATGCATGTGTGTATATATATGGGTATATATATATTTATATATATATGCATGTATATTTATATATACATGCATGTGTGTATATATATGGGTATATATATTTATATATATATGCATGTATATTTATATATACATGTATATATACATGTATGTATATATATATCTCTATCTATAGATAGATGGATAGATATAGATATATATGGAAATCCAGGACAGTACCCATTACCTGACTGACTTGTGACATCTCCATCAGCACCTCCAGCGTCATGAATATTGCCAATGTCTCCTTTTCTATCCATCCTTTCTTTTTATTCTCCTTTTTAAGTGCCATTTAGACTTTAGCCCTTTTGACTCATGGCTCGCTTATTTTTAGCAGGTGGCAGGGAGGCCTACCATGGCAAGGAGGCATCATTTAGGTGCAATATAGTTGTCTTCCCAACGCCTCGAGCGCCTCAGGCTAGGAAATGATTGGCTCCGAGTGTGCGGATAAACACAAAGTCCACCGTGGCTTTAAAAGCACATTTCATGTGCTGACTCTCATCATCATGTTGATCTTACACTGGGGTTAATTAAACATAAGGGAGAGAAAAATATTCCTGTTTTCTAAACCCTTAACAGTTAGTAGAATAAAGTCAAATACTAGAAAATGATGTAAAAGCCCAAAAATGAAGTCATCGTAATACTAATTGCCAAAATACTTCACAAACATGGCAGTTTTATATGCAAAGTACTTTTATTTCATAACTAAATGTCCACAGAATCTTAATTTTATAGTCCAAAAATGAATGCATACTAAAGATGAGAAACAGCAGTATTTTTTTAATGTTTGTATGAATTATAATTTACCAAACGCATGTATTTATGCATGATAATTCACATTGAAGTTAGTTCAATGAACACCAAGTGCAGTTAGGGGGTCATGAATATGAATATAGACTGTGTAAACACTACATGTTAATATCCATTATAGTCATTGTACTTTTTAATTATGTATACATTATTTCATCTTGTGTTCAGGAGTATTTTTCTGCTGCCGACTCGAGAAACGTTATATAAGAGGATGCAAAACAGTGTTTATTTTCCGACAATGGCGCTAAATTAAGCTAAATACTAAAGAATTTACCATTGGACAGACTGCAAGTTATTTTATCCAAGCTAAAAAAATACTATAGCTGATATTTATAGAAGGTTTAAATACACGTTGAGTGCATGTATGAAACAAAATGTTTTATTCCCCCTCTAGATTCGCCACCCGCGTCCTCCGTACCGAAGCGTTTCAGTCAATTTGGAGTCTTCTCCAACACTCGCCTCTCATCCCATTTGATCGTTTAATAGCCGACTTCAAACCCTCGGCTGTCAGCTCGCGTTCCCAGCTTTGTCGACGACTTACTAAAAAATTGCCGCTAATCAGCCCTGCCTTTCTTATCGGAAGAAATCCACCTAACCGACGGGTGTAGAAAATAGAAAATAACTTTACCGATTTGTCTTGAATTTTTATATTCCTGTTCCCCTCTCTTGCAGGTCCTGCCTGGGTGGCATCGGTCCCTGCCGTTAGTCAACCGAGCCTCCTTCCCCATACATACGCACTTCCCCATCCACCATCTTACAACCACAGTATAACGGCACAGTCGCCCATCATTGGGGTGACGTCAGTGCCACCACCCCATCATCAGCACCCTCTAATGACCGCCCACTTCCAGCTGACACCTCAGTCCACCCCGCAACCACCCGCCATGATTATGAGCCTTCCAGGCCAACCACACTATGCCACAGCGCCATCCAACCACATGGTGCATGGTTTGATGGGTAACGGGCATCTAAGCGCCCAACACCCGGGGCTCATCCAACTTACCAATGGACAAGGCGCCGCCACGGCCGCCGCCGCCACTGCCGACAATCAGGAGGCTCTCAACGGCGTCCAAATGCTTCGCACGGTTGGGATGGGGAAGTACGAGTTCAGCGATCCGGGGCATCCTAAAGGTAAGAAATGCGAGATGCTAAATTTAGCAGGTAGCTTGAAGATGGTAGAAGAGCTTTTTTGATTGGGTTTTATTAGCAATGCAAGATTTTGTCTTTAATTACTGTATTTTTATCAGTTTTCTTAGTTCGGCCAAACCTAAAACTTAAAATTACATAGATGTATGTTAGGGCTATAGTTTTAAATTGTGATCGATAGTTAACTTGCAATTAAAATAGTTTATAAGGCCCACCACATTGTAAGGCGCACCCTCAATTTATGACACATTTTAATACTGTATATTTATGCATGTATGTTAGCACTATCAGTTTTTAATTGAGATCAATAGTTAACTCAATTTAAATAGTATACAAGGCACACTGGATTATAAGGCTCACCCTCAATGAATGACACATTTTAAATGTTTTTCCATATATAAAGCACACTGGATTATAAGGCGCCCTGACAAACTTTCCGTTGGGTGGGTGGGTGCTTACGGTGGGTTCAAATTTCGGTTAATCAGACATTGAATTGGCTTCAACTACTTCTAATTGAGTTCTCTTAAGAAGCAAGCTAACCTTAACCACCAATGCGAATCCACTTCAACTATTTACGACTATTTACCTCCCCCTCCCCCAATCCCAAAACCCGGCAAAGTTGATTCACGACCCGCTGGTTGAATCTCCCGTCTTGTTTCGACCTTGGAGTTTATGACGAAAGAGACATGTCAGAAACAGATGTTCGCAATTCCCGGTACAATTTTCACATTTAATGAAGCTTTTCATTTAGGTTTAGATTGTTTTCCCCCCTCCCAACGCACGCCGCCGTAGCCCCCCCTTGCCACATCCCCGACTCATTGCGATCAATAAAACAAAGGCAAATGAACTCGTAGATTGCAGAAAAGCAATTATTTTGCGGCCTGCCTGCGCTACATTGAAATGAGACTGTAGGTAGAATTGCAAACGGATAATTAGACAGGATTCTTGGCTCTATAAAATGAGAATTTTTTGCTGCCTCCGGCATGTTGAATAGGCTGTCACGATCCATTAAGCCTATACGCGTACGGCGGCAGAGTTGACCTCCTACTAAGAAGCCTAGAACGTTATAGTTTGATGGCGGTTACGGCGTGGCAAAACCCAAATTTGTCCGCCTGAAGGAACGGAACCATCTTTTGCAATTATTACATTTTCACTCAATTAACCTAAATGGCAGCGCCGTTTAACACCTGCTAGAATGGTAAAATATCAATAAACCTGCAAATCTGAGAGGTCAGAACAAGTCCATGGGTTCAGAGACTTAATTTTTTTTTTGTAATTATAAGAGTAGTGGCTAAAAAGTTAAAGACAGACTTGAAAGTTCACGTTAAGCAATTTCACTTAAATTTTAAAGAAAAAAATTTAGTTAAAGCAAGAGACTCAACGTAAAGTAGACTTCAGGTACCTTAAGTAGTTTAAACTCAACATTTTCCGTAAAATGTACTACAGTTAACTGATTGGCTGCCAAATTCTCTCAAAACTGAAACTCAAGATTATTTATTTTTTTAGGTTCGTTTGGTCGTCAGTCAAATGTACTTGGATATTAAACAGTACTTAGATATTAAACTCTCTCTTAGATATTAAACTTTCTTCCATGAATATAATTTTGAGAGCTGGTTTCAACAGTACTTAGATACTAAACAGTACTTAGATACTAAACAGTACTTAGATCTTAAACAGTACTTAGATATTAAACAGTACTTAGATATTAAACAGTATACTTAGATATTAAACAGTAAACTTAGATATTAAACAGTACTTAGATATTAAACAGTAAACTTAGATATTAAACAGTACTTAGATATTAAACTGTACTTAGATATTAAACAGTACTTAGATAATAAACTACTTAGATATTAAACTCTCTTTTAGATATTAAAGTCTCTTTCAGATATTAAAATCTCTCTCTCTTAGATATTAAACTCTTTCTCATGAATATAATTTTGAGAGCTGGTTTCAACTGTAAACCACCAAAAGACCGGGGGGACCAAAAGACCGGCGACAAAAACGTCCCAAAACGATCGATAAATTTGTATCCTATCTTGTAGAACAGTTTACAGGATAAGATGCCCAATGACTGCTCGCTGACGTTTTCAAGTGATTGCTTGGCAAAGAGCTGAGACGTCCTCTTGAGTGTTGTCGTCGTATCTTAACAAGTTACTCGCCCAAGGACATGTCGGCAAGGAAGGTTGTAGCGTTTTTGGCATTTGATGGCGAGGCGGACTGATGCCCACGGCATCCTAATCCAACGGGCCGCTAAGTGTGTTTGCTTCTGGGTGGGGATATTTTGTCAGATGACAAGGCGCAAACAACACAGTGGCAGAAATTGCGCCTGGTCTTTTGATCCCGCTTTGCTTCAAAGGCAGCAATTTGTCTTCGCTCTGCTTCAATGAGCACGTTTTATCCTCCGCGTGCACCACTGTCGATACGAGCCCGAGTCACGTTAGCCGCTCTGTTGTCCAATTGTAAGGCAAACATACCATGCCGTATGTTGTACGTATAAAGGGATCAAAGACTGTCAATGTACTTTAAAAAGAAACCAAAGAAACTAAGCTATGGAAACTGTAAAGTAAAAATATTATTTTGTATGTTTTCCCTCTGCATAGTTGAAACTGACAACCTCATTTAAAGTATAGTTTATAGCAGTACTAGTAGTTGAGACTTGTTAATTATTAAGTGTGTCATAGTGTGGTTTATTTTACAACAGTAAATTCAGTAAAATTACCATTCTAGTAAAAGTAGCACAAAATTCAAGTACTGTAATCCCTTGAAAATCATGATTAATATATAACTACCATTTTTTCAGGGCTAAGTCCTAGTACCAAGAGTAGCTTCCACTTATGAAATTCAACATGGATTTTCATATTTTCACGAACTTTAAACAAACAAAATGTTTAAAAAAAAATAAATTAATAGCAGAAAAAAATCCCAATACGTAAATTCATGGTAAGTAAAGTCTTGATAATCGAGGGAACACTAGTTTAAAAAAAAATAAATACAATGCTGTCTTTACTATGCAAAACTTATAGCTAATATATGCATAATGCAGTTATTTGAGGTAGGACCTTTGGTTATCATTATTATTTTTTTACAATGCTGTCTTTACTCTGCAAAATAAATGCTCATAGTTAAATTATGCATCAGTTATCTGAGGTAGGACTATAGTTTTTACCTTATTTTTTTAAAATCTGCATTATACATCCATAGCCTATCACTCTTGTTTGCTTATGTCACTGATCTGATGTCAATTTTACAGAACGCCATGGACATATTCTGAATGAATTGCATTGAAACGGGCAAAAGGGAAACGTCGGCGGCGTGCCTGCCGTCTGCTTTGTGTGCACTTTTAACTTCCTCTCCCGCTGTGATGTTTCAGTCGCCGCTCTATAATTTTGCCCACCTTGTTTCGCCGCCCACAGCAGGCACTCCTGGTAATACCCGTCTGTCGACAGCGTTCGCTTCCCCTCCTCTTTACGTTGTTTTTTTTTTTTTCTCTCTTCCTTCCATTGAACTCAAATAACGGGCGCAGCTGGCCCGGACGCACTCCGCGCTGAGAGTCAGTGACTGACATAGTTGATTAAAGGTCTCGTAAAGAACGCGGGCCATAGGCCGAGTCGGCCAGGCCGACCGGGGCTATTGAACGCCTCGTTCAAATCAATGCCGGCGTCCTGATGAATGTCAGTCGCGGGGAAGTAAGTGTTGAGCTCAGCAAGGACGTGTCCGGCAATTGGATTGATATAAATGCCTTTAAGTACTTAAAAAGAACATAAATCAGGGATTGTGGACTTGTTTTTTAGGGCTGAGGGATTGGGAAATATGTTTTTTTATTGATGTGATTTCAGTTGCCGGATAAAAGAATAAATAGGATCGTCCAAATATTAGATTCAAGTCACAATATTACCAGATGGTAGGCAATTATTGTAATATTACGAGGTAAAAGTCGTAATACTATGAAAATTTAATTGTACGTTGTAATACTACGAAAATTAAATCTTACATCATAAAATACTACGAAAATTAAATTGTACTTTGTAATACTATGAAAATTATATTGTACTTCGTAATACTATGAAAATTATATCGTACTTTCTAATACTACGAAAGTTAAATCGTACCTCGTAATACTATGAAAGTTAAATCGTACCTGATAATACTACGAAAGTTAAATCTTATGTTGTAATACCACGAACGTTAAATTGTACATCGTTATACTACAAAAATTAAATTGTACATTGTAATATCCCAGAATTAAATTCATTGTAGTACAAAATAAAACTCCTTATATTACTTGATTTAAAGTTATATGAAGCTAAGGTTGTTCTAAGGTAGGCGAACATCCATTTTAAATGACTTGGGTATAAATCGAATAAGTCCATTTTAAACACTAAAGCCCCATTTGCTCTTTCTCCAAACTTGTCCAACATGAATTTTTCATCTCTGGACAGAAATATTCTCCTCCATATTCTTTTCCTGGCTTGCCCCCCTCCCCCTAATTTTTCAACCCAGAGCACTCTTTCATTGTGTGGTTTGACATGTCCATTTTGAAAAACAAGATTCCGATCTGACACTGAACGTTTGCCCCTACCGGTCGGTCTTCTGCCCACAGAAATAAATGAAATCAACTCACCCGAGGAACCAATAGGCTCACTTTAGGCATCCACGGGCGGCGACGCGTGGCGACACTCGGGATCCCCGTCTGCCCCGGGAGTTCATCTTCCAGTCAGTTCACATCAGACCTTATCAGCCAAGCAACCGGCGCCCCCTGTGAACGCAATTAAGATGCCCCGCCGAGTTAAGATCAACGCAGTGCTTTCCCATCCAATTGTGTATCTTAAAATTCAGTCAGACTTACTCGTTTACTGCCGATTACTTTTCTTTGCGGTGAGCATAGCAAACAAACAAAAAGTCGTACATTTTCTACCAAATAAACAGAGCACCTTATAATCCAGTGAGCCTTTTTTTAAAATGTCATTCATTGAGAGTGCGCCTTAGAGTTTTGAAAATACAGTACTTAAAAAATCCCACCCACTGTTATTATATACAGTGTACACTTTGAAATGATCCAAAAACTCAAAATACTACATTTTCTCCAAAATAGACAGTGCCTTATAATCCAGTGTACTTTTATATATGATTTTTATTAAAATGTCCTTCATTGAGGGGTGTGCCTTATAAACCAGTGCGCCTTATATATGGGAAAATATGGTACTTAAAAATCCAAAAATTCAAAATACATACATCGTAAGTCAATGTGACCGTTAGCATTAGCTTTGTATCTTATCTGATGGTAAATTCCAAGCTAAACATGCCTCAGCAATATCAGTCCGACATTCTTCGTCATTTAAATTTCAGAAGAGTTCCAGTGAGTCATCGCGAGTCATTTAACGATGGACTCGCCAAGTCCATTAATCACGGCAGGCTTCATTAAAGCTCGTCCGATATTTTTTTTCTTCTCTTCTCCCTTGCCAGTTTTGTTTCCTGTGTTGAAGCCTGTGAAAAAAAATTGTACACCAGCTTGAGTGGAACTGAGACAGATGTGGTGTAAAATATGCACACGCGGGAGTTGCTGACAGGGTGGCAAATAGATTCGGTGCGGTGGTGCTTTCGTGCCGCCATTATCCGTGTAGTTGCTTTTATACATCACTCCACAGTGATAATGAGCAGAATGCTTAGCAATCCCTTGATAGTAATTATTTTAACCTCTTAAAAACAGAGTAATGTTTGCATGTCAATTTTAACCATCGATTATCACTGAATTTTCGGCACTTTTTTCGTTGTTTGGCATGCCTGCGACTTATACTCAGGTCTTTCATTTTGTTTTCACTCTAATTCCGAACAACTTATATTTTTTTTCTTAGGCTAGAGTTAAATAAAAATACATAAAATCCCCCTCAAAAATTGAACTTATACACCAGTTTTTTTGCTCATCATTATGATCTAGTGCGACTTATAGTCCGATTTATTTTTATTTTTATGCCTATTCCTATTCTTTAACATTATCTTTAGTTAAGATATGTGTGGCTTCTATCTAGAAGTTTCTAGTACATCTACACCCCAACAAAAATGTAACTTATAGACCAGTTTTTTGCTCGTCTTTGTGAATTATTTAACTACTGCGACTAATAGTCCGAAAAGTTTATCTATTTTTAATACTCTTCCTATTCGTTAGCATTCTATCTTTAGTTAAAATAAGCTTAACTCCCTTCCAAAACTTTCTAGTACATCTAGGCCCCAACAAAAATGTAACTTATAGACCAGTTTTTTGCTCTTCATTGTGAATTTGTTGACTACTTCGACTTATAGTCCGAAAAATATTTTTTCTTCATGCCTATTATTCCTATTTATTATCACTCTATCTTTAGTTAAGATAAGCGTGTCAAAGTAGCAAGAATAAAGTGCATTGGAGTTCGTCAAATACAAAAAGCCGTCACCCGCTTTCCCCTCGTCCGTCCTCGTTATCGCCTTTTAAAAGCGAGGCGCTCCCGCCAGGAGCCCCCGCGCTTTATATGGGTCCATACTTAACGCTAGGATGGCGTATAGCTCATTAAGATTGATCATCCTTCGCCCACCGCCTCGCGTGTACCGCGCGGCGGCTGCGGCGGCGGCTTCATTAATCACTGGGATCTCGGAGATAAAGCTCCTGAACATCAGCGGCCCAACCTGACAGATCAGGTTGTACATGCATAATCACATCCTGGGAGCCGTCCCCTTTCCACCTCCATACTGCACTTTCATCGACAAGTCACTTCCGTTGGAGGCATGGCACCCCCGTTGCTAATATTTCCCAGCAGTCTTATACTCACCATAGGAACAGTATCCTCATAATAATAATAAATTTAAAAAACTAAACAACCTGCTGCCCTCTAGTTGGACCATAACAGCCAAGACAAACAGACTCCAGATCAGTTTCTTTCCCCAATACTCAACTCAATCAACTTAATCAAGACTTATTTTTTACTACACTAAAATTCCATAGGCTGCTAACCACTTTAGTATTTTTTTCTACCTACTTAATTATGCTACTACTTACTCATGCCGACTACTTATCCATAACAGCCAAGACAAACAGACTCCAGATCAGTTTCTTCCCAATACCCGTCCCCCTACTCAACTCAAGCACTTAATCAAGACTTATTTTATACTACACTGAAATTCCATAGGCTGCTAACCACTTTACTCAATTTTTCTACCCACTTTTGTTACCACTTACTCATGCTACCACTTACTCATGCTGACTACTTCTCCATATTGACGACGACTTCTTTCTTAAGTTGACTGCTTATTTTTCAAAGATAATTTGCTAAGAAGAAAAAAATGCAATTTCCTCCAATGCAGTTTTAATAGCCCGTAATATATTTAGTTAGCAAAGTGAAGTGGGAGCTGTTAAAGAGGGGAGAAAGATGTAGAAACAGCTGGAGTCCAATGGCTTCGGGGTGCGTCTGTGCTTACTAACCTCCTAAAAAAAACTTCTCAGAGTTTTTCCATGAATTCAGCCATTAAATAATGTTGATTTTTACACCCCAAACAGGTACAAGGAGCCGTTTACAGACTCCAGTCACGGTAACTTAAACAAATGCTCGTTTCTTCATTTTGCTAGTCAATCTCAAACAAACATACCACAAAGAACTTAAACTCCATCTGGAGAGCTTATTTGCACATTCTTTTAAATATTGGCTTCAGTGATATTTTGAAATCGGATTCTCAATATGAATGCCGCTCTCAAGTGTTTATTTTTAATAGCTTGCCTCAATATGAATTTCAATGAGTTTATCGTAACCACAGAATTAAAACAAAATCATTCAGTCTCCATTTTCCAAATTATCACTTGGTGCAGAGGTTAATGCTACACTATATTACTTCATAACTTCACTTAATATTGTATTACATCAGCATTTGGAATGCTGACCTAGTTAATAGGTCAAGTATATTTATAAAAACTGCATTTTACGATAACAATATAGAGCGAACAAACAGACACTTAAGATGAAATATAAACCGTTCTATGTGGGAAATCTGCCTTAACAAATCTTTTTAATACCATTTTTAATGTCTGCAGTGCCCTCCACGATTTGCTACAAATCGAAAGACTCTATCATAGTTCGTTTTTAATATTGTGTGAGAGAGACGTTAAATAAAATGCGGTCAGGAAAGGAAAGTGACCTTACAGGACTATAAAATGACATCAGTTTCTTACAAGTATTGAAGTTTGACCATTGAGGGCTTTGTATGTAACTGGTTAAATCCGGTTTGAAAATGTTGTAGAGCTACAATGTAAATATTTAACATGTATCATAATTTTTCTATTAGGCAAAGAAATTTGCAGTTTTGGGCTTAACAAACTTTACTTCAATTGCGGACTGCTAACAACAACATTGAAGGTGAGAATACAGACACAGAAAAAGTAGAGTTTTTGTGCTAAAATTGTTGGCGTCCCCACGTTTTTCTGTTTGGAAAATCTGTAAAATTTCTCCAAAACATACACTATTTTTTTTGTTTCTTAAAAGAATTGCAGTACTGCGAGTAAGTTTAAATCATCATTTCTAATTTAAAAAGAAATATCGCACAACTATAGACATTTTTCGCTAATTCACTCGAATACTTATTAAATCCAACGTACATTCTACGCAAACTACGACTCTTGTTATCTAAATTTCCCGTAGAATGGATTTTTTTATGTGATTAAATTGAATTAAGAGCGTGATTACAAAATGAATTAAGACTACTTTACTTGCCTCTGGCCGCCATTGGTAAACATAGCAGATGTCACGCACACGTTTGGTCCCAAACGATGGTCTAATTGCCACACGATTGCCACACAATCGCCGCCTTAGAAAGCTGTTCTCCGGCGTCGGCCATGTTCCAGTCCAACTTCAGCTTGGGAAACTTTTAAATGGCTTTGATAATGCATGTGGGACATCTAATAAATACTAATGACCAGAGCAGACATTAGCAGGGATAGCACCCCCTTTCCATCTTATTATTCCTGGGAGTAAGCAACAAGGTCGGCGCGGGGAAGATGGATAGTTTGTCTGCGACGTAGACAGACGATAACGGATCCCGACTGCAATCGAGATATCTTTGCGCGCTGGCAAAATCGCCGCTTGCGTGACGCTAAGTATTGAACCAAGCGGACTCACAGAATTATTGACCTTTTTATCATAGGCCAGATGAGGACACGGCTGGGCTAACGGGCCGTCGATATGTTATGCTACTATTATGGATAGTAAATTGTAACACATGGGATCGGACGCACGACGTGTATTGATATGTAATTCGGACAATCGCGGAACTAAGTTGTCATCTGGAAAAATAGTTTTTTTTTATAGATTCTATGAATAATTGCGATGTAGTAACAGTATTTTTTATGGTGTCTCTTAAATAATATTTACTATTTTGGTTTGGATAACTTTATTCATGCCGTATTTGGGATATTTTATTGTCATAGTAAGGTGAGGGTGAGAATACAGACACAGCAAAAGACATTTTTAGACAGATTAATAAGTAATACATAAGTTAATCAATAAATATATATATACAAATAAATGAGTAAATACATCTGTAAATATATATCTAAATAAGTAAATAAATATATAGATGAATATAGCTAGATAAATAAATAAATGTATAATAAATAAATATCTAAATAAATATATCTAAATAAATAGCTAAATAAATACATAGTTAAACAAAAATTGCTACATAAATATCTAGATAAATTAAAAAATACAATTATAAATAAATGAATATATAAATAAATATAGATCTAAATATCTAAATGAATACTTTTTAAAATCCCTCTCAGTACTATAATTTATTTCCCCCAGGTAACGACTGCCATTAAGGGTAAGTTGAATACTCTCCAATTATAAAATACTTTCTCCATTTCATATTTGTATTATTAGGCTAAATATTCCAACCTTGATAAAACACGCTTCCTATAAATACTTGATTTTTATTAACATTTTTCTCCAGAAATTTCCACTTCAAAAAGTACTACGTTGATAAGATGATACTATCGACTGATATGCAAACATAACAGAAGTTGAACCTGGTATAGCAAAAACTCTAATACTACAATATGATATACATACATATAATATTACGCCAGATGAGAACTTTTGCAAGCAAGCCGTTTATTGTTGTATTTTTTTATATTAGCATCTCTCAACGCTCTAAATGTTTTGTTTGTCTTCAGGGCTCGCCAGCTAAAAAAAAAAAAAAAGAAAAATTAGAAGGTCACAGCTGCCATACATAAAAGATACACCCAAAATAATGAAATAAAAATGTTCGAATTGGACGAAAATGCACGAGTTGCGTTGCCCTCTTTGCTAACCTTCCCGCTTGGGCCGCTTTGACTTTTAGGTCGGTGTCCGCCCGCCCGCCTGTATTGGTGGCTGACATTTATCCTTAAAGGGCTCAGCTGACATGAAAATGTTGTTATTGTGTTTACCGAGAAAATGTGGCGAGTCGCCACGCTATTCGCGTTTGAAGGGCAACTAACGCTGAAAGTCATTGTAGACCTTTTTGGTGGTCCAAGATGGGGTCAGCAAATAGTCCAAGTACTTCGAAATAGGATTTTTCGCAATGGTTTGGAATCTAGGTAAATCTTAACGATTATTATCATTATTTTTTACTTGCTAATATCGTGTGACAGTTAATATAGTCGTAGCTCGTCAGGTTTTTCATTAAAACAGAGTACTGCACTTGTCTTCTACCCGCTTTTAATTCAATTACATTAAGTTAGTATTTCAACGAGTGACGTTTATAACGTTGGTTGTAAAAACAACACTGACGGCGACCAATCAATCTCTGGCGCCGTTTTTGTTCTTCACTTTGACTGCTGACAGGGCACAAAAAAATATCCCATTTGTAGTTAAAATGATCAAGTAAAATCAATAGTTTTTTTTAATTAAAGAGTTGCTTAGGCTATCTCAAAATATACTTGTATCACAAAACAAGAAAAATATTCACTTTGTGTTTATCGCTATTAGCAAAATGGGATTTTTTTTGTAATATTTTTAAGTATTTGGCAGTAGTTTCCATTCATATTTTCCTTTACCAATTACTGCAACACATATTTCTTAACCTAAACATGGGCTTATAGTGTAAATATTTCCACATAATGTAATATATAAGAGCAAATATTTTTGCCATCTACTGGTAAGTTGCTTTCATTGATAGTATGTACAAAAATGAAATTCACAGTATAGCTGGTTCCTCCAAAAAACTTAAAATATACAAATATTTGGAGTAACAGTCAAGAGTAAAGTACTCAATGTTTATGAATATTATTTATCTATTTTACTGATGTTTTTTAAAGCCCATAAAAACTAGTTTGAATTAATTATTTCCATTTTTTCAGCAATTCTGACTCTTTTTAATAGACTTGCAGTTTTTTGGTATCCAGGGTGTATTCCAGCACGTTAATTTTCTCTAATTTGTGATTGGCCCTCACTCCCTTGCCCTCTAATTGGCTCCCCCCCCATCAACCAATGGTAGACCTGTTTCCCCACCCACGCTTAAAACCGATCTGACAATTAATTAATTCGACGCGCTCCCCTCTGATTAGACCACATTTTTTTTGCCTGTCGAATTTACATTTTGTGGTTTCGCAAATAATTAACCCCAGGATAATTTGCAAGTATGAAAACGCGGATGTTTTTTAATTTAGGGTCATATATGATTTAATAAATATATATAGGTCCATTTTCCGTTTTTAAAACTGTACTAGTCAGCAGTATTCCGTTTTTTTTTTTGTTCATAAGGGAACGGTGTAAAATAATGAGGGAAGCGAAATGTAAAATAGATGGAATAAAGCTATTAAATCGTTCCATCGTATGTAGAATATTGATTTATTTCTTTATTTTGCTCAAATGTGAAGGTCCAGACATTCACTCAAAACTATCGGAAAGTAAATTTTGACACATTTGCCGTTAGCTGAAAACCACACGCCAAGTAGATGTCATTATTCCGCAAATTCCCTAGTTGAAGTCCTTCTTCCAGTCCTGGAAAAAACTCGAGTGTGGGCTGAAAAGGTGTGACAGCCTTTTCCAAATAGCCGATGATGCCAAAAAAATGTCGAAAACGCCATTTTTTTCCCGTCCCTCTTGGCCAAAACGACAACGTATTGAAGGCGATAATTATACTTTTTATGTTTGTGAGGTCATCAAACTCTCACAGTTGTCAGTAGGAGAACGTGGGCGGGGCTATAATTACAATTGAAGATGTCTCTGATCCAGGTTCAGGTTTTTAAAATGCTTTTAGTTCTGTTCCTGAATCGTTAGTCATCATTTCTAGACTATACGTATTAATTTAGTCTTCGTTTTTCCCATTGAGTTTTTTTTTGTATGATAACAGGGCCCCTAAGCTAGCATTTAAGCCACGCCCCCTACGCCCCACTCCTTCGGGGGTCCCTGCCAGACTTAGTCCCCACTTGAGATAGTACTTGGAGTGCGGTCTTGACCTCTGGACCTTTAAGACCCAGGATTCTGACCCCTATGTAGTTTTTTTGTGACCCCGAAGCCACCTCATGTTGGGCCCTTGACAAATGGCTTCTTAACTTTTTATAGCAAGAAGAGGATTTCAAAATAAGACATCACGGACGACGAAAGTGAAGAGTTTTCCTGCGGGATAAATGCGGATGATTGGGGAATGGTTGGAACGCTATTGGACGATGAAATAAGGACGCCGACGGCTTTGATCCGCGCTTGTTTTTTATGCCAAAAAAACATTTGCAAGCCTTTGATTTGGGGATTTTAATGTTTTAAAATGGAGGGGAATATTTCTTGCTTTTGTTTTAGGCGATTGGAGCTAAAAAGGTGGATTAAAATGCGGATAATGTGGATTTAAATTAGGTAAAGTAACCAGATAGGGTGTAAAATAAAGTATAGTTTTTGTTTTAATTCGGTATAAAATATGTGCATTGTAGTAAATTAGTTTTGTATAAAGTAAATCTAGTTTTTATGCAGTAAATGAAAATTATTTAATTAATTTTATCTGCCAGATTGTTTTTTATGAATTAAATTAAATCATTAATCTGAAATAGTTTGTAAATAATAGAATTCTAATTTAGATGTTGAAATCCATTGAAAATACAACAAACGTAACATTTTGAAGTACTTTTAAAATGATTTTTAGAATGTACTGCTTTAAATTCCCATTGTTTTTAATTCCTTCTTCATCTTTTTTAGATATATTCACTTAAATCTAATATTAATTTGCAGTATAGGCATATTTAATAATAATGAAACCTACTAATTGGCTTTTTTGAAGTAAAAAAATGCCAACAAAAGAATTTAATTTAGCTTTAGCAGCAATTACATTTAAAACGAAATACTTCTTAACCTAAGAATTAAGAAGACATTGACTTTATAATTATAACTGAAATATGCACTAAAAATAATGTACAGGAATAAAATAATTTATTTTACAGAATAAAATCCTTATTTGTTTTAAAATTTAGGCTAAAACTCAACTGGAAAAGCAGTATAAATACTGTAATACCTTGATTTAATGTAATATTTAATGTACATCGTAAAATATGTGCCGTCTCCACACATGGAACAAAAACATAAAAGTCAAGTTGTATATTGAATTATTGATCAACTCGCGGTGGTTTGTTTTCCAGCCAATTAAGCAAGCGCCAATTTACCGTTAAATCTTTTAAAACTGCAGCATGAGAACATTGTTATTCCTTTTTTTAACTTTAACTTTCAATACACTGATAATAATCAAAATGATCAAATAAATACATGTTTTTGGGGTACTATACAGGATATTAACACCATTGAAAATATAATAGAATAAAAACAAATGTAGAAAAATGTTACAAAATATATTGATGTTCAAAATTAACTTTAAAAAACATATCTATAGTAGCTAATGGCTTTAAAATATATTATTTTGGTGTATAAGACAATAATGCAATACATAATTTAACAATAGATAGTATATTAGTTTTGCTAATACTATGACCAAAAAATATATTTATTCAACATTTCTAAAGAATACAAATGCTAAAATGTATTTCAAAATCAAGAAAATATTTCAGGTTCACAACAATTTCTCAAAACATGCTTTAAACTCTTGTTCAATTTTGTTCTACATTCGTGTCCCTTTTAATTAATTCCAAATGGAACAAAAATGTCCAACCCAAATTTTTCCCACAATATTTTCCCTTCCAACCATCGCATTTAGAAAATCCCGGCGATCTCAGAAAATGGCGTCAAGCCTCGGCCTCATCAAAACGAACCCCAAAATGGCTCCTAGTTCGGCAACCAACTTCACGTCATTTCATCCCCACCAATCCCATCTCGCCTCTCAACTTTTCTTGGCACCACCAAAGCGTTGTCATCCTCCCATTGGTCGACTTTCCCAAGAACCCCGATTGGTCGAAAACTCCTCGTTTCTAGGCCGCCCAGCAACCAATCAAAATCAAGCTACACCCATCCTGAACTCGCCCTCCCGGCGACCCAAGATCCAGAGCTATCTAAAGTCTTTGTTACACCCCTTGACATCCCTCGCCACGTATTGAGACGTAGCTATGGCGTCCCCTCGGTGCCGAAGAATGGCCTACGCCATTTTAGTTTCACGGGTCTTCCCGGGGCGAATCCTCTAGCCCTTCCAACTCGTCTTGGAAGCAACTGCCGATTAGCTCCCCAATCAGGCATTCAGGTGTGTCCGCCTGTCTCTGAGGGAGGTTGGCCTTTGTCTACTTCGTGGACCCCCGCCCCCCACCACCTCTAGGGGCTCTATTCACGGTGTAAAGGGGTGTTAGACGCCGCGGATGATTGGAGGCGAGAACCATATCATTTTTTCGCCAGAGTCCAAACTAATTCGCTCTCGTCCGAGTTGGCGGCTTGCTGTCAAGAGATGGAGAGGAATGCTTTTGTGTTTTAGGGTGGGGGATGTTGGGGAAAAATTCTTAAGAGAGATGCAGCTGTGGTATATCGGAGGAAATTTACAGAAGTTTTTGTACGTAAAAGCTTAGTCGTTTATTTCCAGACTCGAATTGCCACTCCCGATGTTTTCATTAAGGTTATTGTGTTTTTCTAGTGTGATAATTCATCCTTTAGTTATTTAATTTTACTTGTCTGTGTGGGTTAGTTGTACGTAAAACTATTACGTTGTTTTGCCTGTCGATGTAGATTTAAAATTGAGATAATATCCTAAATTAGAGACTTTTAAAAGACTTTACTGTACCTTACATTGTATAATTCCATCCTTTGGCGAGGACTAACAGGTCATACTATGTTGGACATACAGGCTGTTTACTGTATTTTCTCACATATAAGCCGTATTTGTAACTTGAAAAAATGACTGAATCAAGGGTAAGGCTTATACGCGCACAAGACTTTCTATAACTATTTCTATGACTTTTAAAATACTTTACTGTATTTAAAATGGTATAATTCCATCCGTTGGCCAGGACTAACAGATTGTACTATGTTGGACATTCACCAGTCGATGGAGATGAAAATTGTGAATCAGGGGGCGACTTATATACGAGAAATTGTCAAATTTAGCCATTTTAAAGCAATTTTAGGGTGTCTGTAAATACAGTACTTACTATACAGTCTAAAATGTCAACTTTTATGCAGAAATAAGTTCTTCTGACTGAGGAAAAACGTGGTTAAAGTTATCCAAAAAGACTCCGAACTTGTACTACGAAAGCAGTGAGTAGCGAGTACATGGCGGGGTGTCCATTTCCGCCTCACAAACTGTTTACCAAATGTTCCAAGTGTCGTATCAAGCATCGGCGCTCGCAATCGAAAGCGATAACGGCACGGGCAAAATTGTCCATAATGGTAATACGCCACTTGATGGCTGGCGTGCGTTGGCAAAGCAAAGCGGCCTTGTGGATTACAAAGCGTGGCGTAAAGTCCCTCCCCCCTCCTTCAAGCCGCCTCCCGCTGATATTTCCTCTCAGCATCCCCTCACGGCGCCTCATTAAAACGCCGGGAAAACAAGCGCCTCCGACCCGTCGCCGCAGTCGGCCCAACGAGGCGAGACGGCAGAAAATTTGCATGGTTTTGGCGACGGTTTCTCGTCCGGACATAAAGGCGGAGAGATGATTGCGTTGGGGAATAAGCGGGAAGTCAATTTTACCCTAAAGTAGGACAATCCGTTTACTGGGTGTTGAGTTTTTGTTCGTTTTATTTTATTTTTTAGAGTCTTGTTAATAGGTCACTGGACTATTTTTACGGTATTTTTCGGTTAAGTCGCACGATACACATTGAATAGGTAAATAGATACTGTATTTTCATTATTAGGGCGCACTTAAAAGTCTTAAATTTTCTACAAAATAGACAGGGTGCCTTATAATATACTGCTTTATATTAGGAAACAAAATTAAAATGTGTCATTCGTTGAGGGTGCAACTTGTGTCATGAAAATACGGTAAGTTGTATTTTTGGTAAGGTACATTTTTATTTTTTCAAAAACCAAGAAAAAGCTTAACACTTTTTTACATAACTATAGTCTAAGAAAAACATAAAGTTTGCGAAAATATAAATAAAAACAAGTCTCACTTCAGTGTTCGTTGAAAACAACGAAAACAAAGTGCGACCTATATACCGAAAACTACTATAATATAAAACTGACTATTTCCTGAAAAGTTTTTGTGATGATTAAATATTGTTGGTCATATTTTAAGTTATATAACAAGTATATTTTATGCATAAATGTGAATTATGAGGAATCTGAAGTATTTATCAGAACTGTAGTAAAATTCATGACCAAAAAATTCACTCCAATATTTCTTGATCTGTATTATGTTGATTCTGTTCAATGTAAATTTCTCAGCCAATCGTAGCAAGCTAATTCCTCCCACCCCAACATTTTTTTATCCAATTTCCCTCCTCCCAAATTTCCATTTTTTTTCACATAGGTGAAACATCTTGGCCGATGTGATCCCGAAAACCCAAAAACCACTTCTTAACCAAAAAAATGTCTACTTTCTGTTTTTTTCTTCCTTCTTCTTCTTCTCTTTCTTCCTCCCCAGAAATGTTGAAGGATCTCAACCAACAGCGTCGAGCGAAAGAATTTACAGACCTGAAAATAATAGTTGAAGGCAAAGAGTTTGAAGTCCACCAAAATGTTCTAGCTTCCTGCAGCTTGTATTTCAAGGACCTGGTCAAAAGGTTTGCCTTTTTTCCTGACAGCGTTTCATCCTCCCGTTCTCTTTTTGTAGGGCACATTTGTGTCGCTTTCCTAACTCCAATCTGAACCCCCCACCATCCCAAAAAAAAGCCAAACCCTTCCTCTTTCGTTCCGTCTTTCCATCTTTCTTGCAGGTACGTGAAGACTATTTATTTTTTCGCTTCTAGCGCAGAGCCAGCAGCCATTCCTTCCCTTCTCTTCCCCCCTTCACTCCAATGAATGTATTTGAATCTGAAGCTAAAAGGTCAACAACTGGTCATCACCTGATATCAAGCCCCTCCCATTCCACTCCACGCCATTTTTAACATTTTAATGAGCAAATGGGACAATTTTAAGGACATATTTTCCTCCATAGTTTCATAGCGGATGCTTTTTTAAACATTTTTACCAAAACAGTGTGAAGGAAATCGGCTTGTCAGGAACTGAGGATAGGAGTTTTTTCTTTAAAAAAAAAATCTGGTTTATTTGAATCAAAATCTAACCAAAATAGCCTTTGTAAAAAAGTTTTTGATTGATTTTTTGATTTTTTTTTCTTTTAGGATGAGGTACGGCTTCTAGATTTTAATTTTTGTGTCATAAACTGTGTCAGACATCAAAAAATAACTAACTAAAAATTTAGTGTGTCAAACAGGTGGGCTGGGGCCGAATCTGGTCCGCCATGTTGCATCGGGCGGTCCCCGAAAGTTATTCGTTTTAGGTTTTTAAAGTTTTAAGCTAAAATTTTAACAGGGAACTTTAGTTGACCTTAACACTTCAAATAGTTTGGACGTCTACTACTGATAGTCTTATTTAAATGATTGTACTTCATTTTCATTGGATTAATTATAAAATATAGCACTAGTATCGCTATTAAATTAACCAAAATGTCATTTCAAATGTCAAATCCAAAATCTTTACCACAAACAGAATTAGGAATTTAACATTTAACCTAACCTGCTCAATTTATTTGCAATTCCCATCCAAATGATATCAATAATACGACCTTATAAACATCCTCCAGATACAAATCACAATTTAGCTTATCTATTATAACTTTTTACCACCTATATATGCAATCATTCTATTTTCCCACATTTTTTAGCCATCCCATTTTCGTCTAATTTCTTGGAAGACGTTACCCATAAAGATCCCACGCAAACGTAAACCCCCCCAAAAAACCCATTAGCTTCTTCTTAAAGGGCCAGTGCACTAGATCATGGCCCGTAATTCCATTTCACCCATCAGCATTTCCCAATAAGCACGATCGCTCGCCATTTAATTCGTGGCATCCATCCACCCGCGTTTTCTCACCGCCACAAAAAAAAAAAAAATGGGAGCCGTTCGACTCACCCCGGGGGGAGGACGGGACTTTGCCCAATTCCCTTTTAGATTTATGCGTAACGTTCTTTGTTCTAGCCGCTAGCAGGACGAACCTTCGCACTTTTATTCAGCCAGGGGGGGTCTTTGTCACCTCTTGGATGACTTTGATATCAAAGGCAATTTTGTGCAGGCTGGCTTTTCACAAAGTGACTTTTTCATGGAGGTTATTTAAATGGAAAAACTGGATCAGGTGAAATGCTTCCAATAAGTTGAGTTTGGAAATTGAGGTTCTAAATCATTTTCCGTTAACATGGCGGATGATTGGCATATTCATCATGGAGAGACCTGCAAAAAAACATGAAGGTATACCCGAAAAAATATAGTCAGTGAGTTGGTTTGAATAGTTTTATGGTATTTTTTTTGTGAAATCTGACAAGAGATTGAGTTAGAAAAGTAATTATCGTTATTTGGGATTAAAATATCATATTTTTTAGACAATAAATTGCACTTCATTAGACTTCTTTGCATTTAAAACTTTTTTAAAGATCTCTAAAAGCCATTTTAAATAATAAATATATTCGTATAAAATGTAATTCAGTTTAAAAAGTTGCCAAATACGGTATTTTACGCTCAAGTATAAGCCTCACCTGACTATAAGTCGCACCCGAGTAAAAGCCTTACCTGAGTATAAGTCGCACTAGCCCACAATGCCATTTTTCAAACCACTTCTCCTCACAAGCCTCACAGCGAGGGGTGCTGGAGCCTATCCCAGCTAACTATGGGCACCAGTTCCATAAATAACAGTAGTATATTTTCCTAATTCCTCTAATTCAAATACTTATGATTCCTGAACCTACCCACAAACACTAATATCCTTATTCAGTTTTATCAGTCCCATTATGCCACACCCCCCACCACCACCACCATCACCCTCCATCTCTCACCCCCCCATTTTACCTTCCCTACTGCCTCCCTTTCTTTACCCCTCACCAACCCCCCCCCCAACCCCCACAGGCAGGCCTTTGTGCGGAATAAAGGTCAATAACGCTATGTGGCTTTTTGCTTTGCAGGAGGACAAAACATTTAAAAATGAAAAATACAAAGCCATGCGGAGACAATTAAATGTCTTATTTTTTATTTTATTTTTTTGGATGTCCTTCTCAACGAACTCCCCCCTCCCCTCCCCCGTCAAATGACGACTAATGTCTTTGAGTTCATACAATACAGGATATTATTGCAGGTGTGAAGGTGGTGGGCTTTTTTTTTTAATATGGGGGTTTCTGGGGTTATCTTTTATTGAAAACACAATCCCTCCCCGCTAAGGATGGCTGCTGGCTCCCCGCGGAAGGATGCTCTCACCCTTTTTTCTCCCCCTTTTTCCTCTCTTTTCTTTTCTTATTTTAATCGCACCCATCGTCTTACCATCTTGTCCTGTTGTCTGGTTTTAGTAGTGAATGTACACTGTTTTAACATGGTTTATTTTGATTATTATTCTTTTTTTGTAGATGTAGAAACGCGTTAAAGTGAAAAATCGGTGGTAGACGTCCAAGTTGTTTTGATATGAGACATTTGGGAACTGTGTTTTTGTTTTTTTTACTTGTTTTTTATGTATTCATTAATTTAATATTATTAGTGTGTTAATTTATTGATATTTTACTTATTTTTCATCCCATTTAAATGGCTTGGATGTCAATGGCACTGTAAAATAAGCAATTTTAAATCTATATTATGGTGGTATTGGAGCCATAAACAGTTATTTTATTTTTAGTAACATGTTCCTGATTTATCTTAATATTAGACATATTACAAAAATCTAATTTAAATCATTCATTCTTTTTAAATTACTAAAATTACTTAACTTCCTATTTTAACTGACTATTCAGCTAATTTATTTCAAGGTTTCCTTTGACAAGAATATAAATAAATCTAATATTTGTGAGCCTTGTGTTCAAAACAGTCAAAAAATTGGATTTTTAGCAACCAAGTCTTTAAGAATCTGCCAAAATCTTCTAAATCTTAATCCAAAATCTCATAAATTACATTTAATCCCCTTCTCATATCAGTAACATCCCAAAATATAAACTAACTTAAAGAAAAACAAACATTTATTGACTTAAACTAGCTTAAAACCCTCATTTAAACCAAATGGTCAAATTTCCCAGCTTCCTTCAACATAGCATTCCATTCATTGATTGCCAATTGGCTTTACCAGGTGCATGTACAAGGAAACAAACAATTGCACAATCTTGATGGACACAGAGAAAGGAGCACCATCCATCTTAATACGCAGCACTTTTCATATTTCCTTGGCCGCAGGGAGGGGATTCAAAGTGGTTGCGGGCGGCGTGGAGAGGTGAGGTGGGCCGGGGCGGGATGGGGGGGCTTCCATTTGTCTCGCCCTTGAGTAGATTATTGTTTCACATGGGACATTAAACATGGCTGAGGTGTTACTTAACGCCCTAATATCTCCCCCGTGGACAAATTGCCGTCATCCGAGCCGTGGCGTCTCATTCCTGCATGTAATCTTTAATTCACGGTGGTGTGTCAGAATTTGCTGGATGGGGGGCTTTTTTTCTACCGAAATATTCTGTTGTTGCCCTCTTATAACCTATTGTTTTGGTTTTTTTTTGGGTCGGTGCAGGTCGTCAGGGGAGACGCGTAATGGTGATGCGCTGAAGCTGAGCATGAGCAACATCAGCGCTGAGGTTCTGGAGCAGCTGTTGGAGTTTGTTTACACCGGCTCGCTGGTCATCGATTCGGCCAACGCCAAAACGCTTTTGGAGGCCGCCAACAAGTTTCAGTTCAACACTTTCTGCAAAGTCTGCGTCTCCTTCCTAGGTGAGTGTGTTCAAGTTAACATTGTCATCGTGCCAGTGGAATATCACTTTGTATATATGTATATGTACTATATGTACTATATGTGCATGTGTATATGTATATGTATACATGTGTGTATATGTATACATGTGTGTATATTTATACATGTGTGTATATGTATACATGTGTGTATATTTATACATGTGTGTATATGTATACATGTGTATGTGTATATAGATATGTATACATGTGTATGTGTATATAGATATGTATACATGTGTATGTGTATATAGATATGTATACATGTGTGTGTATACATGTGTGTGTATATATACATATGTATATACATGTGTATACATTTGTATACATGTGTATACATGTGTATACATTTGTATACATGTGTATACATGTGTATACATTTGTATACATGTGTATACATATGTGTATACATATGTGTATACACATGTGTATACATGTGTATACAAATGTGTATACATATGTGTATACATATGTGTATACATATGTGTATACATGTGTATACATATGTGTATACATGTGTATACATGTGTATACATATGTGTATACATATGTGTATACATATGTGTATACATGTGTATACATGTGTATACATGTGTATACATGTGTATACATGTGTATACATGTGTATACATGTGTATACATGTGTATACATGTGTATACATGTGTATACATGTGTATACATGTGTATACATGTGTATACATGTGTATACATGTGTATACATATGTGTATACACATGTGTATACACATGTGTATACACATGTGTATACACATGTGTATACACATGTGTATACATGTGTATACATGTGTATACATGTGTATACATATGTGTATACATATGTGTATGGTATACACATATGTATGGTATACACATATACATGTATATATAAAAACTCCAATCCCAATAAAATAGCAGGTCAAACTTTGTTTTCTGTAGCTGTTTATGTAAATACATAGTTTAGACGTTATTATATTGCAACTTTATTTTAATACTGCACTACGGATTTGTAAAAAAAAAAGGGATTCACCAGTTCATTTTCTTGTAATTCCTTTATTGAAATCACTAGTTCTAATATTGCGATTGCTCTAATTAAATTTGGTGAAAGACTCGCATGCAAAAGCACTTATTTCTGCGGCGTGAAGTTTTTTTGTTGTGCCTAAAAAGTAACTTTTCAAAATTTATCATCCCAAGCCAGTGTCACCTTGCGACATAAAATTCGATAGCAACGTCTATCACAAGGTTGTGCATCTCTTAAAAGTTTGTAAAAAGGGAGACCTTAACAATAAAAAAAAGAGGCCTGAAATGTCAGCATTTGCATTTTATCTCATAAGTTGTTTGGGCTACGGCGAACACCAGGGAAGCGTTTTGTCGACAAAAAGGTCAGAGGCGAGAGAGCCAAGAAAAGACAACTGCAAAAAAATGGCGCCTATTGATTTGTTTTTCTCTATTTGGGCCACACAACACACACAAAAAAAAAGAGAAAGCAAACACGGAAGCCATTTGTAGACTTCATTTTCCACGGAGACGTCAATTCATTCCGCCTCGACAAGATTCATGACATTTTAGCACATTAGAGCAAGAGGGGGCGGCGTTCAGGTGCTAGCGTTTGTCCTTGGGAGAACGGAAAGTGATAGCGTGTCAGATGTTACCGTCTTCTCGACCTACTTTTGCTTTACTCTGACGTTAATTCACAGAATATTCAGGGAAACCATCAGTACCGGATTGTCACGACTATAAGGAGCACCTAAAATCCAGTGTGCCTTATATATAGACAAAAATTAAAATGTATCATTCGTTGAGGGTGAGTCTTATAATCCAGTGCGCTTTATAGTCGGGAACAGAAACTCCAAATTCAGTTCTAAAAGTCAAACTAGTCTTAAAATAAAGTCCGAACTTTTGCTTAAAACGAACTAACTGATAATTTTCTCGATTTATTTTGATGATTTACCATTTTTTATTTTAAAAGCACAATTAGGTTTATTGATTAGGTTTTCATAAGACTTAGTTTAACAATAAAATATATGTTGACTTTCAAAACAAACCATCACAACACAACTTAAATTATTAAAAGCCGAAAGTGGAAATATTTAATTCAGTTTAAATGTTACATCACTACTTTAAAATGTTAGTAAACTGTAACCAAAATAATCTTTGTTTTGTCTTCCCCTCTCCTGACCGCCATTTAATTTCAGGCCCACCACATTTTCCGACTAGAATTCAAAATAAATAAATAAATCTCCAAGGCAATTATTTAATCAGGTCTCTTTCACGAGACCAGTTTTTTCCAGTCCGTCTTTTTGATTGCGTGTTGATTGCAAACATTAATCTTTTAAGGGTCTTTAGACGAAATCAAGCTTCCTTCGTAAAGGATCACAGGCTACTCGTAAGCTCTCCCCCTGCTGGTCATTTGAAGATGTACCTCTTTAATGTGCCCCGGCTAATCCCTAATCCAACTCCCCGCGATCGATTCCCGCTCTGTTTGTTTGTCCCGCGAGGCGTTTGGAGTTATTAGACGTGTCGAGGTAGCTCGAAAGCTGATAAGCTGCGACACAATCCCTCGACATCATCTTCGACGTCCGCCATCTTGCTATCGACCTAATCAATCTGTCTGTGTTCTGCCCCGGCGGGTCGTCAGATCTGACCTCCCCCTTCCTCGGTCAATGATTCGTCTTTCCCTCGTTTGACGTGGTGTTGTTTGTGGAACGGATTCCCTTTTTGAAAATACTAATCTTGATTTTATTTCTTCTTCTTTCTTGCAGAGAAACAACTGACGGCCGCAAACTGTCTGGGCGTCTTGGCCATGGCCGAAGCCATGACTTGCACAGAGCTACACAACATGGCCAAAGCTTTTGCACTGCAGAATTTTCCGGAGGTAAATACAAACTTGCTTGGAACACTTTGTATTATAACACTGATTTGAAACAGATTGGATTGGATTGAATAACTTTATTCATCCCGTATTCGGGAATTTTTGTTGTCACAGTAGCAAGAGGGTAAGAATACAGACACACTAAAAGACATTTTAGACATAAATAGATAGTTAATAAGTAAGTTAATAAATAAATACATGAATAAATATATAAATGTGTTGCTGAAATATACACATACATATACACATACATATACACATACATATACACATACATATACACATACATATACACATACATAAACACGCATGTACTTGCATGTACTTGCATGTACTTGCATGTACTTGCATGTACTTGCATGTACTTGCATGTACTTGCATCTACTTGCATCTACTTGCATCTACTTGCATGTACTTGCATGTACTTGTATGTACTTGTATGTACTTGCATGTACGTGCATCTACTTGCCTGTACTTGCATGTACTTGCATGTACTTGCATCTACTTGCATCTACTTGCATCTACTTGCATCTACTTGCATCTACTTGCAGGTACTTGCAGGTACTTGCATCTACTTGCATCTACTTGCATCTACTTGTATCTACTTGCATGTACTTGCATGTACTTGCATCTACTTGCATCTACTTGCATCTACTTGCATGTACTTACATATACATACACATAAAAATATATACATATATACAACATGGTCATTTATTTCAAATTAAAGAGAAGATAAACAGAACAATTCATGATTAAAGTTTTTCTTCTCAGCCTACTTGTTAATCAACCAGTCCGCCAAACAAAAATATACACAGCAACCAATAAAGTAAATAAAAACTTGGTCTTTTGCCATTCGTAATTAAACTTGATTGCAAATTGCTACTTGTGAAAAGCTAATTTTATATTCCAAGTGGAGACATTTTCAGTCAAATCTTAAATGACCTCAAGTCTGGGCTACTTGAGGTCAATTAAGTCAGCCATTTAAAGGGTACATGTTCCATTTAACCAATAAATCTGTCGATATTTTTCCCTTTTTTTCCCTCCCTCCCCGACTTGTAGTCCTCTAGCTGCTTTGTCATGCAAAATGAAAGCTCTATATACCCTTTTTTGCCGGACCAGCAGCTTTTCCGTGCAACACCGGGGTTTCATTTACTCCCTTTATGTTGTGATGGATATTTATTGGAAAATGCAGTCGGACAGAACGAGGTTTGACGGGGCCTGGAAAAAGGGAAGCGGTGGAAAAAAAATGGGTCGACGAACAATAGCACTTGCGAACAATACCAACCTGTCTTTGCAACAATAGAACCAGGACACAAATGGTCCTAAAATATGTCCACTTACGATATTTTTGACGATTAGGTGGCAACCCAGGAGGAGATTTTGAGCGTTTCCAAGGACGACCTGGTGGCTTACCTGTCCAATGACAGCCTCAACACCAAAGCCGAAGAATTGGTTTACGAAACGGTCATCAAGTGGATCAAGCAGGACTCCGGCGCCAGAGTTGAGGTAAGATAAACAAACAAACAGTCCATTTTGGTAGTGTTTTTCCCCTCTAGCCTAAAGTTTACTCAAAGCCCAAAAGCAAATAGACAGTCACCCTCCATCCATTCGTTTGTTTGTTTGTCCTCAAACCTTCGAAAGATTGCCCGAGTCAGTCCATCACAATCAAAGGTTATATCCTCAAGATGGATATCGACAACAGGAAAGAGCAGGTCAAAATCAGCATGTAGCGCCCAATCGATAAAAGCCTACAGGACAGAGAGTCCACTCGGGGAGCCCGGGGCGGAGAAGCAAAAAAGTAAATGGCGAATCCCGACTGCGTTCGCCGTTAAAACCTCAGGTCATGAGATTTTTATTGATTCTGGGGGTGATTGCAGAGCTGCTGATTTTATGCCATGTTCAAGGACGGAGGAGGCCAATATCGTGGATGAATTGCTAGACGTCCGTCATTGGAAAAGTCATCCATCCTAAGCCGTGTCTACTCGTTTAGGGGCGTTGGCTAGAGTAAGCCACACCCCCTCTTGTCGATCAGGCGTCTAAAATCAATGTTACTCTGTCGACGCTACTTATTCCTGACCTTGCTTTCACTTTATGCCTTTAATCTTGCAGTCCCTTTGCGTTTCCATCATGTGTACTTAGCGTCTTAGTAAGCTAGTAGTTTTTATCTGATCTGACGGTGTTGACGTTTTATGGAATCTATTGTCTACTGATTAGGATCATAGGATGTCATTTTAGATCTGGACTGTCAATCAAGTTGTAGTTTTTATGCTGGATGTTGTATGGTAATAGTTTTGGAAAAATTTTGTTACTTTTTGGCAGAAAGTTTGTTCTTGGTTGTATTTTTCATGTAGTTTTCTTTACAGTTCGTTTTTTTAAAGTGAATTCTAGTTGAATTGTTGGCAGTTTGTCATGAAATTGAATCGGAATATATATATTTATATACATACTATCCAGAGCCGAGTACAATACTCTTATCATTGTTGTTGGGGCTCAAACACTATTGACCAAGTGACCCCCGTTGCATGTCATGTCCATCCAAAAACCTCCAAGCCACTCAGTCCAGCAATCTCCCCCTCTAATGGACAACCAAGTTATTCCAAAGAAGTCGACTTTAGGGGGGCAAAAAAATGGGACATTTTTCCGCCTGTCTGAACAAGCCATTCCTATATTCCGGAGACGGTAGACCCGGGGTCACCTTGTGTTTGAGCCGAAGAGAAGAGGTACAGAAGATTGGAAAAAAAGAAGAAAAGAAAAAAACAACGGGAAGAAACAATCCAAGCGTATCGAGAGGCGACTTGGAATCTTGTCCTCTGACCTCCCCGGGCGGGAACGGAAAAAAAAAATGGCTCACTTTCGGATGCTTCTGTGGCACCACGTCTGGCCGGTTCCTTCATCCCGAGGCGGAAAATCACTCCTGCGGAACCTGGGACGACTTTTAATGACATGTCATTGCACTATGTCGCCCAGTGACTTTTCGGCCGTCAGCTAGTCTGTATGCGCCTGTACGCCGCAATGCCTTAGTGGGCACGCCTCCATTTTTGTTCGTATGTTTTGAGCTGCAGGCCGTATAGCAGAAAAGTGGCATATCTGAACATGGCGGGTAAATATTATGTCCTTTTCTTCCGCCACTCTGTCGTCTTACGTTTGATAGCACTGCCAAAAGAGGCGTGGACATAACTTGGTGATGGAAGAAAACATTAGTGTGTTTTCAAGTGAAATTATATGTATTTTTGGACAGGTCTTGAGACAAGAGCTTCTCTGATGTCAGTTTCTGAACATGCCTATTCTGACAAGAACATAAAAATATGCTTTAGATTTAGAAGGAAGTCACTTTTGAGAGTTGAGGATGCTTTCTACTTGTCAGAATGCTACTTGGTAAGTCAATCAAGTGAGTACTGTATTTTATGATGGCATTCATAGATGCTGGATGGGGAAGTTGATGGTCTTTTGGGCTGTGTTGATTAGCCTTTGCAGTCTTTTTGGTCGGCTTTTGTGCAACTTGAGGGACATTGACACTAAATTAGCTCTGTATATTTGTTTTTTGGGTAGAATGATAGGAAATGAGGATGTGGTTGACTTACTAATGCGATGTAATGGAATGGAAAACAATTTAAATCATGGCCTCCAAACTTTCCAAGACTAAAATCTTGTTAGTTGTGTAAGAGATGAATTAATTTATTTATTTATTGTCCAGGGTTATTGTGGATTTGCTGGTGTTCTGTTGATTAACGTGAGAGAGTAACAACATCCGTTTTCAGAAGGCGCCCAAGTGGAGTCAGAACAAAACAACTCGAGCATTTCAATCTCCTCTGAAGGACGATTGCGGGCAAGTTTTTCTTCTGCCATAAAATACAATTAACCTGGCTTAATGGCTCGTGGCAATGAAGTCTTTAGCGCCTTTGAACTCACAAGACAACGGCTAAATTAAAAGCGACTCTGCAGGTAAAATGGGGTCATTTTTGTCATCTTGGACGACGGGGAATCGGTTTTAAATACGGACTCGGGTGCCTTAAAGCACTTTTGTCCTCTGATATCATTTGTTCTGACTTTAGAAAAAAGGCTGTGGAAAATGACACAAGTTTATTAATATGAGTCATACATAAGCATAAGAAGTAATACCTTAAACTACGTTCATTTTGGTCCACGGCCCGTAAATGTCACGTTGGGCCATTGTTATTCCCGCTAATGGCTAGGCTGGCTTTTTTTCTATTTTTTTATCAGGCAAAACATGCCATTAAGTGTCCTTTTTAGCTAGGCTACAGTGGCTGGCCACTTTCCAAAGACACAATTAATCAAGCTCTTTTGTCACCTGGCCAGATAGGATCCGCTATGAAATGAAATGTCGGCGTCAGGCCTAATGGAGGTCCCATTCAGGGCTTTTGGCAAAGACTGGACTCCAGTAATTGAACTAGTATGGTAAAGATACAAAGCGGCGCCGAATGAAAGCGAGGATGAGTCTCCCGTGGTCACCAATGTTGGAAAAACGTGGCAGGAAATTTGCAGAATTAGATATTACCAAGTTTTGATCGGTGAGCTTTTAACACACTTGAATCTATTCAAAAATAAATAACCAAGAGTACCTTAGAACCATAACAAATACAAATTAAGTGAGAAAAATATATTTTTTAACAGCTTGTGTTGTTGAATGGACGGTAAGGATTTTTAGCAGAGAGTTATGACTTAACGGAAAATTGTAGTAAATACTCGTTGACTTTATGCTGTGATGAGTCGCGATATGAAATTAAAAATTGGTCAAAATATAAAGTAAAGCCACATAGAACTTGAACACAAGGACTTTTTATCCAAAAACGTTGAATTCGGAGCATAGAAATGGATTTTAAACTGTGTTTTTGCTCTTTTTTTGTCTGTTTTTTGCAAGGAAAAGGACTCTGGCTCAGTGACGTTTAGTCTATTGAATGGAGTAAAGCACCCCCTGAGGTGACAGGAGGACTTTAACAGGCAGTGAGAAGAAAAAGGCTTCTCTTGGATATTTGGTTGAAATTTGTTAGCAAAGAAACAAAGAGGGCAGTTGTTGTTTCTCAACCTGAAAGTAGGGGATTTAATCCTTAGCTAGTGACCTTTATGTGTCCCTGTGAGTGATCAGGATTGTTAAAGCACTTTGAGTCGATTTGAAGGTAGAAAAAAACATCACAGAAGTGAAATTCCATCTAGAAAATCTTTACAGATGAAATCTGTCTTTGAAAGGACCTTTTGGAAATGGCCCAAGTGGCCACTTTGGACCAAAAAAAATGCTACAATGTCTATGCGCCTTTCAGCATTGGATGAAAAAGTATGCCTATCAAATTTCTGTCATCTGAATGAAACTGGCTTTTTTTTGGGTAAAATGTTTAAATTCCGTATCTAGAGATGGCAGTGCGTCTTATAGTGTGATGCGCTTTGTATACATTGTGTGAAATTCCCTTAAGGTGCGTCTTATATATGGAATAGATTTCAAGATGGGGTATTTATTGTAGTCTGGGTATGTTTTTTAGTGCGGAAAATCTGGTATCTTCATGTTTTTTGACCAATGAGAGGTTGTTGCAGTTTATATTTAATTAGATTAGATAATTTTATTTATCCTGTACTTAAGAGAATTGACTGTCACAGTAGTGGGTGAGAATACAGACACAGAAAAGTACATTTTGGATGTAAATAAGTAGTTGTCTCTTCTAGTACGTATGTGTCGCCTGCTGTTTGGGTGCCGTCTGCTGTAGGCCAGTGAACTGTAGACCTCCACGGACATCTGTGTGGTCCCAGTGCGTGCTCAGTCCTGATGTGTTCAGCCAGATGGATGTAGGCGCTGGACCGTGGCGACTTTGTATCCGGAGCAGGTCAAATTTATGCTTGCTTACCCTGTACGGAATCTCTTGTAATGTTACCTAGTAGATGAATAGTACTCCACAACTACTGCATTCAGAATGTTCATAACTTTGCATACTTAGTTTGATTCATTTAGTAAGGGACAGTGTATTTTGGGGAAGATTTATATGTAAATATGTAAGATTGTGGCTGAGGGTTAGTTACCATCTTTAGTCCTTAGTATAGGTTGAAAATAGTTTTTTAGTTTAGTTTTATTAGATTTTTTTGTTTTCTTGTCTAGGTCTACAGTGTCTTGTGTCAGTCTTACTACTGCAACCAAGAAATTTTATCAATACAAGATGAAATCTAATCTAAGATGTCTAAACAATGACATATACTTTGTTAAAGGTATTGTTGCAATTGCAATTTTTTTGGTCTAAAAACCAGGCTTTAAAATGATTTGCTAAGATATTCAGAAACAGGAATTAATTGTTATTAACTTCCAGGTATGAAGAGAGAAGGTGCTTTGGCTAATTTAGAATTCTTTGAAGGGAACTACACAGTCACCTCTAGAGCCAGCCCTTGTTGATATAGTGGCATTTTTTGGTAGAATTTCTTGCTTGTAAGGAGCTTTTTGTTGAAAGATTTTCATCCCTGAACTTATTCATTCATATTTTCCCCTTACCCCTACATGTCCTCGTTTTGGGGCGACAACTTAGGAGACGCAAGAAGAAGTCTTCCAGCTCAACGTGTTCCTTTTCTCCCAATGAAGTCATGCTGAAATGCGCCGCACTTGTCGGCGGCGGCTCAGGGCGACACGGCACCCCCTTCCCCCGTCTGCTCTCTCGTTCCCCCTCACCCGAAAGCATCGTTCTTGGCCAAACGCTCAGTGTATTTTGCTCACGCCTGATGTGCGCACGGCGTTCTCATTGCAGTCGAACGGGTTTTGTTCGGGGGGCCTGGCTCTTCTACACGGGTTGTTTTTCATTTGTACGGAGGAGAGTCGTCTATTTTTCAATGCCAGGTAGACATCATGACCCTTTGTGGGCTATTTGTTTCAGCAATTTCAAATCGTAGGCCTTTAATGGAAATTCTTACTGGGGCAGGCCACTGTAATGTATTTGCGTTTCGAATTTCTGAAGCAATATGTGGCTGTCTCTTTCCCAGTGTAAATAAGGTTGATGTAATATGTTGCTGTGGCGACTATGGAGAGGGTAACAGAAAATATTTTTATTTAGAATTCTGTAGTTCATAGCTAGCTAATGCTATATATAGCATCAGAATGGAGTTTCTGGGTTTTTTTCTGATTGGAATTTAGGATTTTGGACTATGGAGTGGTTCGGTGGGAAGTGGTTAGCAATTGTGCTTTGCAGTTTTGAGATTGAGGTTCAAATCTGGAGATCTGTTGTGGAGTTGGTATGTTTTTTTTCCAGGTGTTATGCTTTCCTAACATTTTAAAAACATGGTAGAACAACTCTAAGTTGTGTATAGGTGTGTTGACATTTTTTGTAGTGTTTTTATTGTGTTAGGGCAGAGATTTTGGCGCATCTTTTTGATTTTTTTGTGTGGCCAGAGTGCTTATCGGAACCCATTAGCGAGGGATAGTTGCATGTTGGGAGTCACGTTGTTTGGGCATATGGTCTCCTCATCCTGAGAGAATAGAAGAAGCGGGGAAAAAAGGCTAAAAGTAGCTGCTGCACATGAGCTCGGACCTCCCGTGGAGAGCTTCCATATGTTGGGTAAAGCTAGCGCTTGCACGCTATTCGTCATTAAAAATGAGCGCAATGCAGAAAAACGGTTCGGATCTGAACACCAAAGCTTTTAAGAAGTTATTAAAATTCTATTGGAAAACGATGACTATTTTGTCTAGACAAGATGGCCTTAAAAATAGCGTCCATTGACGAACTATCCGTCCACGAAATGTCCGAGTAAGGGTTTCTTCATCTAGAAAACATGCAATTTTTCTAAGCATAGCGTCTTTCACTAACCCAATTCCCCATTTTTTTTAATTTACCGTAAACAAAGATCATCCCAACGATTTTACACCCCAGTTTTCTCATCCCGTGGCCAAAACCGTCCTCGCCGCCGAACGTAAACACACCTGCGGCAGAGCCAGATAATCATGTTATTATCGTGGCTATGCATCACACACTCGTCGCTATTCTTTGAATTTTTTTTCCAGCTGTCGTAGCACTGCACTGCCCCCTGCTGTTTGGCGTCTTGATAATTCAGAAAACTCAAAACAAGGGCAATCTCGAGAACTTTCTCTACTTCTGGCCTCCTTTTATTTTTTTTCCTAACTGTAGACTGACAGCTTGAGTATTCGTAGCGAGCGTGCATCTCATTTCCATGGCGAGCGTAGGAGGACGAGCGAAGAGCGGCGGCGTAGACGGAGAGCGAGAGGCGGAGGAACCAGTTTGATAGTAAGCTAGGAAAGAGAAGCGTGTACATGTCCCACAATGCATTGAGGAGCTGGCTTTGTTTCATTAATCATTCAAAAGCCAAAACAAACGTGCAAAAAGAAGCCCCGCTGATTCGCTATTTGCCAGTTGGCCACGTCTTTTACATTTTTTCTGGTGAAAAACACCAATAGTTAACGCTTTGTTCTGCTAAAATTCAAACTTTAAGTGTCACAATTCAGCTGTGCTAACTTTTAAATGAACGGGAAGATATTTAAAAAGGCAAAAAAAGATTATTTTATCAATTTTTTTAATAATATTTGTCCAACTTTGTCAAGATAATGATACAAATGTGGATTGATTAAATACAATTATCTATAAAACCCTCCATAGGATTCGATCAAAAACTTCAAATTGCTAATTTTTTTGCGACCAAATCTGATTATCTATAAAACCCTCACAGGATTCAATCAAAAACTACAAATAGCTATTTTTTGTGACCAAAACTTACCAGAAAAATTCCATTATTAACCGCATAACATTAAATTACCAACACATTAATATGTACCACCTCCATTTTTTTATAGACCACTATTGGTTGCAAAAATCTTTTTGGATTTTTACAGATGGTGCACTCATGTTAGTTTTATTTGACCAAAAAAATCCTCTCCCTTTTACTCCATCCCCAGAAAGTTTAGTTTAGGGAACAAGAAAAAAGCAAGTTAAATTGAGGACTGTATCGAGACAGTCACTGTCACTTTTGGAAATCCCTAGTGCTGATTGCCATGGCAACCGCCTCCTCTTCACATCATTTGATAGATTCATCTTTTTTTTTTTGCGGGGTGCTTTGTGACAGTTTAAACTTTATTTGGAGATTAGAGTAATCCCTCGCTATAGTCTG
Source organism: Stigmatopora nigra (assembly GCF_051989575.1). Lineage (NCBI taxonomy): Eukaryota > Metazoa > Chordata > Actinopteri > Syngnathiformes > Syngnathidae > Stigmatopora > Stigmatopora nigra. Next base: position 2,100,083 of record NC_135509.1, on the reverse strand, counting down.
GTGTACCTTTTGTGGTCGTTGCCGAGGGTGCTGTGTCCTCAACTTACAGTTTTTGGACTTCAAGACGCCTAGAAACGGAATTACATTGTAAAAAGGACTTTATGTATTTAAAGTTAATTTAGTTCCTTATCTAAATAACCTGTTTTGATTAAAATAACTCATAAAAATGTAGAAAATAGCACTTTATGCTAGCACGTTTCAATTGAAAAGTCCCATTTTCTTCAGTTGCTAAAGAAAAGACACTTAAGAAAAACTCCCACAGGACTTACAGCCCAACCCAAGACTAAAAAAAAATAAAAATGATATATTCCACTCGCTCCATGGCGAGAATCGTATTGATTTTTCTGCTACGTGAGGTAAGCGTTGCTCGTTAATTGGTGTCCTCTTGCTAGAGTCCAAGTCTCAATACAAAGTCAGTGAGGACATCCCATCTCTGTCTTTTCATCCCCACCAGAGTAGCTTTTGTCTGGAAAAAAAGCTTTTATTCAACACTCGAGCTGCATTATTTCATACTTTATTGTTTGTCAAGGTCTGAGTTAGCATAACATACAAATAGAAGAGGTAACGCTATGGTTTTACAGCTTGCTAATGTTTCCTTTTCACAAAGACGGAACAAATTCAAGTGTTGTCGCCAATAGTTCCGCCACAGTTTGTGTTCTGTTTTAAACTGAAAGGGTTTTAGTACGTTATTTTTTTTAAGCAGGATTGCAAAAAAAAAAGCTTTAATTGAGCTCTGAAGGTCAGCCGGCGAGCAGGGGAAGTGGCACTTCTTAAATCTGGCAGGTCCCGCCCGTGTTTACCCGCACGGCTTGTTTGATAAACTGTTTTGGCAGACGGCGAGCTCCCCCGTGGGCGCCGGTAGCCGACAGTCCCATCTGCGGGGCTCGCGGAGAGGAAATGTCATCAGCAGATGTCCGCCGTGACGGGCGCCCTCGCCTACGCTTCCCCCAACCTCACACCCTGCCTTTTTTTTTTTTATACCAGCCATAGATTCTGAGATTTAATTCTGATTTTATGAAACCGGCTACTATCAAACTCATATTTTTAACCATCAGAAATGATGGACTCACATCTGCTATGTTAGGATTTCCAATGAAATCATTTCAGGCATATTCAATTTAGTTTTTGCACAATTAAATTATTATTACTTGACAGTAGAACCATGTAGTTTAGTTTAGTTGGACTTTTGCTGTTGTAACCAACTGTGTATACTTTGTAATCAACTTGAGTCAATCTATCTAAACCCCGTATGTTTGTTAGTCTTTGTTCGTCTGTATTGTTTGCTACTTGCCACTTTTGCCATGTTATGCTACAAGTTCCTCATTTTTCCATGTTGGAATTAATTTTGTTATTTATTGCTAAGATTAAATTAGTTAAACTGGGAAGACTGGCCTAAATAGATCACATTTCTGGACTGGATCGGTCACTGTTAGCCCTTCTCAGGCCTAATCTTTATTTGTCATTGTCAGGATCAACCTATACTCCACTTAAAAAAATATTCTGTCCTGAAATTGATAGAATTAGCTGACCAATTAATTGACTATCGCCAATTATGACCAAAAAACTATGCTAGAATTCCATTTTTTCCTCCAAATTTACTTGACAGATTTCATCATCCAATCTGGAGACCAAATTTCCCATGGCTAAGTTAAAGTATCGGGCTAGAATTTTTAAACCCAACTTTTTCTCCGAGCAAACTAGAGCTCAGGTGCATGAGGTTAGATGTTTGGCTTATTACTGGCTTTTTCCCCCCCTGTCTGGGAGTCTCTTTTTTCACCCCTGTCCAGCTGGGCCACGTGGCGTGGAGCCAGCCGAGGTCATCCCGGTCGGAGTCGACCCGCTGCCGTGACACTCGGAGCGGGCTTGTTTACAGCTTTTTGCTGTGGCACTAGACGAGTCTCCCGCGGGGGTTTCAGGCCACAGCACTTAAAAACAAGCATACACAATCTGCGGCTTTATATCACGTTGCCTTGGCAACTGTACCTCCGCTTAGATGCTAAATCTAGGACGGACAATCTTTTTGGTCGATCAATATATCAACGCACTCTACTAATATTACGACCTAAATTTTTTAGTTGGACTTTTCTCTTATCATAATCCAATACATGTAATATTGCCAATTTAATATCTTAATTTTTTTGACCAATCCCTAGTCCTATTTCTGGGTATGCAAATGTTTCCACATGCCAAAAAACATGGTAAGCTAAATAAATAAAGCTAAGAAAATTTTTAACTAGGTCTACAATGTCTTCTGTGTCTTATGCCTGCCTTGCTACAGTAACCAAAAAAATTCCTGAATTTGTGAATGGCTTTTTGTCTCATTTTGTGCTCTGATTGGCTAAAAACCAACCTTAGGTTGTACCTTGACCTGTCTGGATAAGCAGCAGACATTAGAAAGGAATATATTGTTTTATTTTTGTTTTTCTTTACTCTGTTCTCCCTTAAAAAAATATATCATTCAATGCGATCATGTTGAGTGTTTTTATGGATTATCATGCTATCAAAATTGACTGATTATGATGTAAATTAAATGAAATATTTTCTGTTTTTCTAGCACCTGTCTGATCTGCTGGCATCAGTTCGCCTGCCCTTCATCCACCCGTCCTACCTGCTCAACGTGGTAGATAACGAAGAGTTGATCAAGTCGTCGGAGGCTTGCCGCGACCTGGTCAACGAAGCCAAACGCTACCACATGTTGCCACACGCTCGCCAGGAGATGCAGACGCCACGCGCCAGGCCAAGACTCACAGCAGGTAGGCAAAACAACCTAGTGTTAGGATACTTCACCTTGTGTTGATTAAATAGTACAAAAACCTATTATGGACAAAATATGCTAATAATAATACATTTACAAGTCTAGGCAAAGTCTACCACTCATTTAGTTTTATAGGTCAAGGTTATTTGTGTCATTTTTTGATGGATATTTCATACTTTGATAATAACGGACAAAAATAGTAGGACGCAAAGTTAGTTTTTAAAAGGTGGGAAGTTATTAAAACAGTTTTGGAATAGAATAGTGTGATATTTTGATTACCCCAGCCATGGAAAGTTGCTAAAAAGCCTGATGATTTAGTCCTTGAATGTGTGTCCGTGTGTTGTTTTTTGGTGTGTGTGTGTAGTGTGCGGGTAAAAAGGCGCGTAAGCAGATGGGGCGCCACCTGAGCTCTGTTGATAAGACTGTCGAGCGTAGAAAGAAAAAGAACTGCCATCCGTGAAGCTTTTCTTGCTGAGCAAAGTCAATCTGTGGACTTTGAGTGCATTGTGAGTGTGGGTGGGTGAGTGTGTATGTTTGTGTGTTTGAGTGTGTGAGCCATTACTCATGAGGGAGGAACAAGTACCAAATAGTATTTCTCGTCTTTTTTAGAAGTACATTTTTACTCATTCAATGTCGTCAATGAAAGTGAAGAAGTTTGAAGTGGAAAGAAAAAACTGACAAGGAAAGTTAGAGAATTTTTTAGAGTAAAATGGAAACTGAATAAGTGTTTTTCATAAGGTTGGTGAAGTTGATTGAGTTTTGTTATAACATGATGGAAACTTTTGGTGGGTATTTTTTATTTTAGTTGAGTATTTAAATTGGATTGGATTTGAAGTTAGGAAAGTTTTGGTGCAGTTTTGGTGGTTCATGGAAAACTTTTTGTGTGATTTAGAGACAGGGATAGTGTTTTAGATGTCACCAAAAAATAGATGAATAGTGTTTTGGTTGAAGCTACGATTAGGAATCAGTTTTTTGCACCAATTTTTTTTTTGTGAAGGCTTAATGCTATTTTTCGTGTAATAATTTTTGGTGTTGCAGGTGCTCTCAAAACGCAGTATAAAAAATAAAGGCTCATTACATACATTTCAATTAAAAACTAATCGAATGGCAAATAAAATATAACAAAATTAACAAAAATTGACGATAAAAACATACTTTCGTACACACATTTTTGCAGATCTGTTTTCTTCACTTATTTAATTAGTTTAATGTAACGCAAGAATGTTTTCTAGATTTTTCCAGCTGCCCAGCCGGCGACCGATCACATCTCCGGTAACTCGCATTAAAGCCTTCCAACAGCCGGCACCCCCCGCTGCTTTTTGGCGGCGTTCCAATTAACACGAGTTGATCCCGACTATGCGGTCCCTCCTAGCCAATAGCGGCGGTTCTCTTTCAAGCTTTAATTGAAAGTGTCGCACCCGCGTTTAAGCAGGCGGGCAAGGTGAAGCCGTCAGAGGCTCGCCAAGACAATTAAAAACGTTTTAACCTCGACTTTGTTGATTTTTGTCCGGCTACGAGTAATTATTAAGCCCGGACGTTTGTCTCAGGGAAGGAAATGCGGCGTGAGATTACTTGCAGCTCTGTGGATTTTCTACGGGTTTCTTTACTTAAACGCGATTAAGACGTTTACTCCGGCCGTTAAGTTGTCTCCGGTGTTTGCCAAAATTTATTTGATGACTAAATCGGTCATTGATGTTTACGAAAACAAAGCCCAGGTTAATTGAGGACCGATTTCCTTTAATGTTTACGAAAAAACGTCTTTTTGGCTGAATTGGAAACGTTTTAACATCTTGAAGACGTTTTTTTTTATTTTCCAAAATGAAATGAGCTTTACGCTTTTTGAAGATTGCCTTGTCTTTTGGTTAATTTAATTCTTAAAACATGAAAGCAAGACGGAGTTGGTTTAAAAAAAGAACACGTCGCTCACATGGCTTTGAACTGTCTTTCATGCTTAGGAAAGTTAGCATATGTCTGTCATTCCCGTAGGATTGACAGGTGAACCTGAAAATGAAAAACCAGAGGGATTGTCTTCACATTCTGTTTGACCCAGAACGGGCTAAGAGACGAAAGACGAAGGTTTTTCAGTCAGCCGTTTGCGAGTTACGAGGCGGCGACGTTCTGGCGGCTTATCGGGAAAAATCTCATCCTGTGCGGACATAGAGAAAATAAATCCAGCTTAGGTGAAGCCAATCCACCACGCCGACCCGCTGGACTCACTCAAAATCTGCCGTGGCCTTTTCCAGAATTCATTACAGGCGCTGGAACATGTGCTGACCAAATTGTAAGGATTTTTAGGGGACTTTTGCAGCGACCTGTCGCTGGGTAGGTTGTAACTTTGACAGTCCTGCTAGCCGGCGGCATTTGCTTGACAAGTTAGACATTGAAAGTGCAGGGAAAAGGCAGTCGGTCAGAAATAATCACATGTTGCTAGGGGAGTTGATGGGGCTGTGTCAGAAAAATAAATTCTGATGTTTACTCAATTATATTGGATGGCCAATTGTCTATAATCCTTATAAAAGTTGATTTATGGGTGTATGTTAAGATTCTCTCGCTATGTTTGTCCAAACCGTGCAGTGTAGAGAGTTGAAATTTTTTTATGGTGGTCAGAAACGGCTGTCTGGTCCTAATAGACTCGATTTTGATTGAATTTCTTAGCCTTCTGTGTGTAAACTCAATCTTTTATTTGTTAAAGACTGATTTTTCAAAAGAGAATTTTTTTAATAGTGCAAAAATTTGTTCTAAACAGGTAAGACCACTATACTACTATAAAAATAATGTTTTAAAATCCTAATTAAGTCAAATTACAAAAACAAAATAGAACATAGCAATACCTGCTGGATATGAAGGAGTACTATACTCATACTTGGAGGGCGTTTTGCAGTCTTCAACAGCTAAGTAGAAAAGCAAATATTCTATTACGCACGCACACTCGCTTGCACTATCTCGGGGGCGCCGTGGGCTCCTCCCTCAACATCGTCATAGCAAATTAGCACCCCGGGAGACAAATCACAGGGTTAGCAAATGAGAGCAAATGGAGTAAAAAGAGAGCTTGATAAGACATAATGGTTATAGACCTGCAGCCAGATAAAAATGTCCCACACAGCTATTCTAGGGTATCTGTGGGTATAATTTTTTTTACATGTGTATGTTATAATTTTGCGCAATATTTATGTATACTTATGATAAAACAGATCACATTAATGTTACTATTTCAAGGTGAGTGACAGAAAAAATTGAGGCGTAACAACCCTGTATACCCCAAAATAAAATAATTTTAAAAATCCTACACGTATACAGTATTTTTTTTTTTTAAAATATGGTTTCTATAAGGTAAAAAAATCAGCAGGGGGAAAGAATATACCGAGCAGAAAAATCGATAGGGGCAACAACAACAACAACAACAAATAGATAAAGTGCATTTTAGCCTTGATATCTCCAGTCTATGAAGATTAACCCCCTCCCATTCCTTTAGCTTTTTCCTCATTCCCGGTTGACCGACCCTCCCGCTGACCACCCGTATCAGAGGGTCCTTGTCCCCCCTCTGTTGTGGATGTCTGTTGCTCGCAAATACACTGCTCACTCAGGTCTGGCGGCCGTCTTGTCGCCCGACTGGGAGTCGCTTAGTGGCAGCCTGCCAGCCTGTTTGTGTGTTCTGGATCACTGCTGTCTTTATCCCGCCCACTGTGTGTGCTTGTGTGTACTTAAAGTGTACTACTGAAACACTATTGCAGTTTTCTGTTCCCTGGAGATACAAGTGTCCAAACTGACTTAACATTGGAATTCGTATAGGAGTTGCAGCACCAAAAATTGCATTTTTTTGAGGGATATTTTGGTGTATTTCAATCAGGATTATAATGAAATACTCAATTTAAAAATTGTTAATCTGTTTCTGTAATGTGGCAAAATTATTAAGAGATGTTTATTGATTTATTTTTTATTTTTCGTTAAAATCTGTGTTTTTTGACCTAACATTTGACCCCAAATTGGATAATTTTATGGAAAACTAGTGCCGCCAACCCACTTAACAGTGAACATTACTGTCATTTTCAAGCTTTATTTTAATCAATTCCTCTTGCAAACAAACTTTCAGGAGTGAATGTTTCTGAGGTAGAACTTTATTCAAAACTCATTTTCAAAATGCATTAATAAATAATACAATCAACCCTTAATAAACTATAAACTACTTTAGAAAAATGAATGACTATAATCAAAAGCATTCTTTCATTTACCTTATCCTCACAGGGGTGCTGAAGCCTATCCCAACCAACTGAGCAATCCTAGTCATTCAAAAGTATACCTTTATTAAATAATACATTGCTTCATATCACATTTTGACACCATATGAAAAGAATCCGTTTAGAGTGGAACCCTCGAGAGTCTTCCTACCATCTGTCCACCTTCATCACCCTCTTCCTCTACAGGTGTGGCAGAGGTGATCGTCCTCGTGGGGGGACGCCAGGCCATCGGGATGAACCAGCGTTCCTTGACAGCGGTCACCTGCTTCAACCCTCAGAATAGCAAGTGGTATCCACTCGCCAGCCTGCCATTCTACGACCGAGAGTTCTTCAGCGTCATCTCGGCCGGAGATAACATCTACCTATCAGGTGAACCCACTTCTCAAGACTTGTGCAGCAAACCGGGGGGACGTTCAAGGTCAGAATCTGACTTTTAGCAACTATTTAAAGAGCGTGAAAAGGGCGTCGCAGTTCTGGTTCGTTTTTTCTCCGTAGTGTTGGCATTTTTCTAGCGTCTCGCCCCATTTGCGCCCCCTTTTGAAACCAACCAGGCGTGCGCTCACCTTGAAGCCACAATAGGATTGGTCTTCCAGGCGGGTGTCTCATTTAAATGGAAATGTGTACAGTGGCGGGGACAACCGTGTTCACCGGGGAAATCAGGTTTTTTTTTTTAACAAGTGGGCCAATCAGATCTTGATGCTAGTCCAAGGCTAAATTATTTTCCTAAATGGCGTCAGAGTGAATTTTTACAAGTGCTTATTCATCAGTATAATAACCCAAAAATTCCAACATGGACTCCTGTTAGTTACCTTCTGTAAGTATTAAAATTGGAATGGAAATGTTTGTCTTTGAGTTCACCTACAAGGGACTGTCAACCGCTTTTTCAGTTGCATGACCAGACGTTTGGTCGCCGGTCTTTTGGTCCTGTTTGGATATTAAACAGTACTTAGAAAATAAACTCTCTGGTAGATACTAAAAGCTCTCTCTTAGTTATTAAACTCTCTCATGAATATAATTGAGAGCTGGTTTCAATAGTACTTGGATATTAAACAGTACTTGGATATTAAACAGTACTTGGATATTAAACAGTACCTAGATATTAAGCAGTACTTAAATATTAAACAGTACTTAGATATTAAACAGTACTTAAATATTAAACAGTACTTAGATATTAAGCAGTACTTAGATATTAAACAGTACTTAGATATTAAACAGTACTTAGATATTAAACTCTCTATCTTAGATATTAAACTCTAAGATATTAAACTCTAAGATATTAAACTCTCTCTCTTAGATATTAAACTCTAAGATATTAAACTCTCTTTTTTAGATAATAAACCCGATGGCAAATGACTAAATTTGTGTTTTTGGCTGTTTTTGTGCAGGTGGTACAGAGTCCGGCGTGATGCTATCTGACGTTTGGTGCTACATGTCCTTGCTGGACAACTGGAACTTGGTGTCCCGCATGACGGTGGCTCGTTGCAGACACAACAGCTTGGTCTACGATGGCAAACTCTACGCCATTGGAGGCTTGGGTGTCTCTGGAAATCTAGACCACGTGGAGAGGTGAGTCCTGTTCAATGTTTCTTATCTCTTAAAACCCTTAGAAAATCTTTCATATAGATTCATTTTTCTTCTCTAGTTTGGCAGACACGTTTTTTTTCCGTTTGTTTACCACCATAGCAACACGATTAGGGCCAAAGGTGGCTTATTAATCCTTTATCCACCAAAAAATGAAAGGTATATTTCTGTTTACTGAGAAAATGTTCTTTTTTCAAGTCATCTGTCTTCACTATCTATTCCAGTCTAGAACTTCCTTGTTATTTCTCTAGTTTGTCTCGTACTTTGTTCCCCCAAATAGTCTTTTCACTTTTTGAGGGAAAAAAATACCATGTCAGGCAGTCTTATTACTATTTCGTAGTGGAAAACGTCTCAATTTACTCGTCAAAAACTGTCATTTTATTCACTGTGAGATTTTTCTGGAAGAAAATGTCGCTTATTATGCCAACACTCAGCCTTTTTCCTAAAATAAAAACTTTTCAGTAATAACAGAAATGTTCCTGAGCTGACAAAACAACGAAAAAAACTCAGTGTAGTTCAGAACTTAAAAACCAATGGGTTGCAGTTCATTTTTAAAACCAGTTCAAAGTCGCTAATGCATGCTTGGTCAGTTTAGCCCGAACCATTTGTGACATCAGCTACTTTTAAAAAGAACATGGGTCATTTAGGGTTGTTTTTCTGGCAAAAATCCGAACATTTTCATCTTTTTGGTGTCTTACTTTAGTCTCCTCTCCCTGTAAAGTATTGCTTGAATGAGTTGGCTAATGTGCGCCGCGTGTAGCTAGCGACATGTCACCGGGAAAAGGAAGAAGAGTAGCAATCTTTTACAGTCGTTATTGTTGTTGTTGTTGTGTGGAATCTGTGAGCCGAGACTAATGTCAGCCACTTCATGCATAATTTACCATCAAAGTTTTATGGAGATTTGATTTGTACCTTCACGCCTGTTTTGTTTGGCAGCTCCACTTATGAATGACATACATATTATCATGTTTTTTAGCCATTTGTTTAGAAACGTAGCCGGTAATCAACGTGTCTGTCTTGATATTTTATCCGTAAAGGGAGAATTGTTTGGATTTTGGTGGCTTTTTAGAAAGTTGTTGTGTTTTTCTCTGCTATTAAAATACTAGAAAGATATTTTGTAAAGTGTAGAAGTCAATCATGTCGTATATCATTACTAGTGAGATTGTAAATGATCTATTTTGCTCGTTTTCTGACTCCCATAGACATCAATCCGTCTGATTATCTGTCACTTTTTATGCCAAGTCGTTCTAACTTTCCAGATTTTTTTTATATTTAACAAAGCTAGGAAGGCGATTCATTTTGACAGAGGATTTTTTTTTAATAGCGTCTCGACACGTAAGCTCGGCTGGGCCAATTTCCGAAGGGCGGTACGGCGACAGGAAAGATTTGCAGCGAGACGGGCTGAGACAGCAAACAGCTGGTCGGCGACGTAAACCCGGGGAGCAGGTGTCGTAAATTACGCTCCAACCAACCACGCGCTGACGTTCTTGACAGATTATCAGCGAGCTATTTATTTCGTGAAGATCGTAAATACACATCCCGGGAAGCCGACTCCAGGTTGCTGTGGTTTGGACCCTTTTGGTCATTTTACCGAAAACTTTGGTCTGGATTTGTACTGCTTAATTATTTTTGAGCAAACTATAGACTAAACTTTGGATGTTTATGGGCAGAAACTATGGATAAATAATATATGTTAAATTAAAGTAGTCTTTGGCGGTCTTAGTGGGGAAAGTACACAAGGCGTACTTGAGTATAAGGCGCAGGGCAAGGAAATTATGCGAATTTAAGTCCAGAGAATATGGTAAATCTTTTGGAGTAATGAATGGCCATTTTGTTTAGTTATTGTAGATACTAATTTGTTGTCAAAATTTCCACTTTGGAAAGAGTTTTTAAATTTTAGCCTTTTCAGCTCTCTGAAAAAGTTTGTTTTTCAACCAGGTTGCTGTTATCTTGTTTTAGTTTTATTATAAAAGTCAATATTTCACTTTTCAGAAGCCTTTTGCAGCCAATAATCAGAAAAGTTAGAAGTTTTGACTCTACATTTTCTTATACTAAAAAATCACAAAACTTGGAATCAAGTTTCCACACTTTCTGTTACTTGGAAAAAGACGAAATCAGTAAAAAAAAAAATATTGCTATTCTTTCCAAAAACATCTGGCATTGAATAAGTTAGCCCATTGTCGTCCATGTTTGTCCGGCTTGGAATCTTCATGCTAGCTCGTCGTTTCTTGTTTCTAAGCGGAGAGCTAATAACATTCCGCAATCATTACTCAGCGGATAGAAATGGCTGCCGATGTTTGATATGCGGATGGCAGCCCGGGGACGTGGCGACAGCTGCAAATTGATTTGCTGCGTCGCTCGTCGCCTGATGGATGCGCACGGACGCCACCGCTCGTTTGTGTGCGCTGCTTGTTGTCGGCGCGCATGCAGAGTCCAAGGCATTTATTAGACGAGCTGTCGTCAAGAAGGGGACGGAATCATATAACATCACGTCGCGCTTTCGCCTCGCCTCTTTCTCTTGACTTATTGTCAGATTACTGCATTTCAAATAGCATTTCACTTTAAAAGCTGCTCCCTATTTGTGCACTCCCGACTACGAGAACGTAAATAATCACTTTTACGATACAAAATGCAGTTAATTAAGGCATGCCGCAACTGAGAGATTTCTGATGCCATGTTATTTTTTTTTAGGTGTAAGAACCAAATCGGCCTATGTTTTCGGGACTTGGACGTTTGGTCGCCTGGATGTTTGGTCGCCCGGGTAAATATAATTTTGAGAGATGGTTTCAACAGTAGATATTTAGATATTAAACTCATGTATATAATTATGAGAGCCGGTTTCAACAGTAGATATTTAGATATTAAACTCTCTCATGTATTTACTTTTGAGAGCTGGTTTCAACAGTAGATATTTAGATATTAAACTCATGTATATAATTTTTAGAGCTGGATTTCAACAGTAGATATTTAGATATTAAACTCATGTATACAATTTTTAGAGCTGGTTTCAACAGTAGATATTTAGATATTAAACTCATGTATATTTGACAACATGACATAGAGTTTACTGTTGAAATCCGCTCTCAAAATTATATTCATGAGAGTTTAATATCTAAATATCTACTGTAAAACCAGCTCTCAAAATTATATACCTGAGTTTAATATCTACTGTTGAAACCAGCTCTCAAATTTATCTACATGAGAGTTTAATATCTAAATATTTACTGCTGAAACTAGCTCTCAAAATGATTTACATGATAAAGTTTAATATCTAAATATCTACTGTTGAAACCAGCTCTCAAAATGATCTACATCAGAGTTTAATATCTAAATATTTACTGCTGAAACTAGCGCTCAAAATGATTTACATGATAAAGTTTAATATCTAAATACCTACTGTTGAAACCAGCTCTCAAAATTATCTTCACTCAGGCGTCCAAACGTCCAGCAACCAAACATCCGGTCCCTACGTTTTCAGTTCACTTTGTACTTTTGATTTTACTACAAGGGTTACTCACATTCCTCTAAGTTCACTTTTTTGTAGTTCTTCCCAGCTCGCCATCGCAATTACGCCTTCAATCAGACGCATCTCAAAGCAGATGCAGTTTTTCCCTTCGCCGCATTTCAACGACAATCCAACCCCGGCCCGCTAATGGCTGACACTTTTTCGTTTTTTGTAAGTCACAGAATTGTGGGGGAGGCTTTTAACTTGCAATCAGGTGCCCTGGGCCCGCGTGTTGATTCTTTTAGCAAAGCAATATGATTGCGGAATATTGAATAATTCATGCCTGTCTAATGATGTGTCAATCACACCATGGCGCTTTTGTTTTATTTATTGTGCCCAGGTTTGCGCGTCCTTCAAGCGCCATTGCCGCTTAATATTTCATGAGGAAGTGTTAGCAACGTGGCACCCGATTTTTGCAGTCACTCGGCAGGGGGTGCTGGGCTAACAAACATGGAGGTTTGTGTAGTTTGTTTTTAAGATAATCTGACTCAGTCTAATTTTCAGCCTAGTTCGTTTGTTGTGGTTTAGTAAATATCGATATAGTTCGTGTTTCCATTTGTTTTATCCTTGATGAAGCTTAATTGTACTACTAGCAAGGCATTGTAAAAGATTAGCAGTACAGATTCTGAGTGGTAAATCCCGATCCAGCTGTGATTCTAAGCTTGGTGTGGAATAGCAATAGCTACTTCAAGACCTTAAAAGTCAATCTAGTCGTGTCCTGACCCAGTTCGCTAATTATTATCAGGCCCTGGTTTGGTTATTGTTAGTGTATCGTACAATGATGGAATATGTCACAGTATCCAATCTAGTAGTCTTGTGTTTTCAGTTCTATCATACTTTTCAGTATATAAGATCTCCAGGGAAAACTATCCGTCCATTGAAACTATTTAAGAAGCTATTGATAGAAATCCTGTACTAATCTTCTTAGATCAGGAAATTATATCTTTAAATTGGATCGGAAGACTGTCATATCATAAATTTAGATCCAGTTTTCTCATGACAACAACATAGTCTTTGTCTTGTGTAGTGCTCCAGACCAAAAATTCTAGTACTTGACACCAAAACAACTTTAAACCAGATGAAATCCTAAGAATACAATTCATTTAATATATTCTTTCACCTCGTTTTCCTTAAAAACCAGTAGCTCAGCACTAGTCTTGACCAAAAAGCCTCTGTCCCAGACCAAATTTAAGTTTGAGAACCTGCTTTTGCTCACCTATCTCAACCAACAGCTCACATTTGAAACCCTAAACAACACCCAATCACAGTACCAAGACAGAATGATTCAGAAACAAGGAGGATGCTGGTAAAACTCCCTCCAGATTTACCCCTAATTTTTCCACTCAACTAAAAAACCCCAATTTCATTACCTGCTAACATTTCTCCATTGGAGCTCAGGTAAGACCCTTCGAGCTGTTACAGTGAGTACCGAGTGGTGGGTGGTTCCAGGGGTGCACCACAGGGAGGCGACCCCTCTTCCGTCAAGGGACAAGAGGCTCCCAAAGCCCCCCTGCTAAAGCCACTTCCCTCCTACCGAGCTAATCCCTTGCTTCTCTAGATTAGGCAAGTTTGCGGCTCTAGCGCCACGCTGGGATGTCAAGATTGACAACCCTAACCTTAACCCGGGTGTGAGACCCTTGCCACAGTAAAGGATAAATGTATTTTTTACCCAATATGAAGACAAACTGTGCTAAGTTAATTTCCCCACTTATTATTTTAAGTTTTAGGTTTTTCCAGGCAGTGAAAAACTAGTCCAGCGAGGAGAGTTGATGAAAAGAAATCGATGCTACCTTCCCCAACGCTAATAAATCAAATTCGGACGGGGGAGCCTCATTGCTGGCAGACTTTATTTAACACGCCGGGTAATATAACGGTGAAGAATGCGGGCAGACGGGATGTTCATTGTGATGGATCACGCCATTTTGGGACTCGTTCGACTTACAAACTGGGAGAAAAATGAAAGGGAAAATGGAGCGAGATGCTGACGATAAAAAGTTGACGTTCAAAAAAATAGCTTGATAACATCACTCTTTGCTTGCACAAATGTAAATAGGAAAGAACATTTTACTTGGCTAGCATACTAATTTGGTAATGCTGTATACTCGGGATTTTTTTGCATGAAATAGAGTCACCTAGTTTTAAAAATCTGCGAAATATTCCAGTTTTTCTTTTCTATAAGAAACTAAACATACAACATAGTCCATATTTTGTCCAAGCATTTCTTTTTCACTTGAAAAAATATCTTTTATATATTTTCACTTTCCATCAAAAACGACCTCTTGTCAAATATACTATTATGTTACTTACTTGCATCTATAAATGTATTTTGTTCAATTTTAGACCAAATGTTAATCTCCAAACTTCCATTTTTCCCTTAAATAGCTTTTCCATGAATTCTTACAAAATATTTACTCCCCCAAATTTAGACGTTTCCACCAAAACGAACACCATTTTGATCCAAAAACTTCATTTTTCTCTCATTTTGCTGTGTACCAAAGTAATTTAAATGTTTTTAACATAATCTGAAATTGTCAAATTTAGGATAAACCTATCTTTTCGGCCTGGATCAACCAATCTCATCCGAACAAATTAATTCCAAAGGATTATGTCTTAATCTAGGATGCCATTTGTATAGATTGCCCTCTATGGGGATTACATGAAGGTAACATATTGTTGTGAAGGACACCAAAACCACTGTAATTCATCTGCATGTATTTTTTTATGCCATCAGATGGTCCAAAAAACAACTGAGTACTACTACTTTTTGAATTGGCATCAAAGACCACCACTACTACATCACTAGAAGAGCTTTTGTATACAACTTTATTGACAATTCCACACAAATAGGGAACATACCGCTTTAAATCGCCAACGTTTCTCTTGCCGTTTTCTCTCTGGCGTCTCGCCACGTTTTCTTATCCTTCCCGTGACGGTTGAATTGAGTTTAAAAAATAAAATAAAATAAAAAACCCCAGTAGCCATCATCCCGTCAAGCTCATCCGCAGGGGTAAACAAAGCCAAGTGGCTACTCAACGGGTTTTTTTTTTACCCACAATGCACTCAAGTAGGAGGCCAATAATGATTTTCACATCACATTGTCTGTAACTGGTCGATTATTTTATCCTTTTCCGTGATTGGCTGACAAAAAAAAATCACCCTATTTGGCTGAGATGAGCTCAGGCACCCTCAGAATGTAAAGTGAAAGTTTTAGCATAAAATACAAAATGAGGTTTTTGTGATTATTTATTTTTATTTTTTTGTTCTCTTTTCCAAGATGGTGGCCGGTCCATACTAGGGCTTAATGGCGTGTGTCGCGCGACATGTGTTTGCTTTGTGTAATTGCTTTAATTGCCGTCATTTTGCGCAATGCTAGCGCTTTTTCTTCCTCCCTGGTGGTGCCAGCGTTCGGCTAATTACGCCTGTCAGCCCCGCGGCCCGAAAGTCGGGAAGCCTACTCTACTCCGACTTTGTGTGTGTGTGTCTGTGTATAATACATTAGTGCAATGGGTAAGTAGGACATAGTATACCATTTAGAGCAGTGGTGGCAAATGTACAGCACGTGGTTGCGTTTGTGGCTCGTGTCGGAGATTGAGATTGGTCTATGTGTTTCAGGGGGAAAAGTCTTACTATACTATGTCGTTTTTTTAGGAAAAATTGCCTTACTATACTATGTCGTTTTATTTCGGAAAAATTGCCTTACTATACTATGTTGTTTTTTAGGGGGAAAAGCCTTACTATACTATGTCGTTTTTTTTGGAGAAATTGCCTTACTATACTATGTCGTTTTTTTAGGGGAAAAAAGCCTTACTATACTATGTCGTTTTTTTAGGGAAAAATGCCTTACTATACTATGTCATTTTATTTAGGAAAAATTGCCTTACTATACTATGTTGTTTTTTAGGGGGAAAAGGCCTTACTATACTATGTCGTTTTTTTAGGAAAAATTGCCTTACTATACTATGTCGTTTTTTTAGGGAAAAATGCCTTACTATACTATGTCGTTTTTTTAGGGAAAATTACCTTACTATACTATGTTGTTTTTTAGGGAAAAAAGCCTTACTATACTATGTCGATTTTTTAGGAGAAAAAGCCTTCCTATACAATTTCATTTTTTAGGGGAAAAGGCCTTACTATACTATGTCATTTTTTGGGGGGAAAAGCCTTACTATACTATGTCGTTTTTTTAGGGAAAAATGCCTTACTATACTATGTTGTTTTTTCTGGAAGAAAAGCCTTACTATACTATGTCGTTTTTTTAGGAAAGAAAGCCTTGTGACCGGAATGTGTTTTTGTGTTCCCTCCAGATACGACACCATCACTAACCAATGGGAGACGGTATCACCGCTACCCAAGCCAGTGCACTCAGCGGCGGCCACGGTGTGCGGCGGCAAGGTCTACGTCTTCGGCGGGGTCAACGAGGCAGGCCGGTCAGCCGGGGTGCTGCAGTCGTACGTGCCACAGAGTGATGCCTGGAGTTTTATCGAGTCGCCCATGATAGGTCAGTTGGTCTTTGGACTTTAACAAAAAAAAATTAACAAAAAAGTAGACGTGATGGAGACAATTTGGCTTTTTTTTCGGAACAATTGCAGCCAAAATTGAGGTGAAATGTGGTTTAATTATTTTTTGAAATCATCTGGCTGGATAATGATTTATTCTTCAGGTTTTTTGGTGAAAGTTTTAAAGCAAACGACGGTTCTTATTGAATAATCGAGCTGGAAAACTAATTACTATTCAAATTCTTTTGGTGAAAACTTTTAAGCAAAACCACAGTTCTTTTTAAATCATCTAGCTGGAAAACTAATTACTTTTCAGGTTTTTTGGTGAACATTTTTAAAGCAAAACCACAATTTTTTTGTGGAATTCAATTCACAATTTCTAGCATTTTTGCGAAAAATACAATTCTCAAGTTTAAATAACGTTGAATAGTATTTTTGTTAGGGTTACTAAAAAGTAGTAGTAATTGTTGCAAATAAATCCTTCAAAATCGTCCAAAAAGTATTCTCCTGCTGATTTATTATGACTATTTATTCTCATGAAAACAGGTGAGGCGAGTTATTTCAAATTCATTTTAAATTAATAAGTGCCTGCTGTCCTTTTAGTTTTTTGGGGGGAGTGATCACGGTTGCCAAGCAACAGTGTTCTCCTCAACCAGAGGCCAGCAAAAAAAGTGAACAACTGGCGGCCCTTCAAAGGCAAATATGTTGTAACACTTCATTGTCTCACATTACCGTGAAAATGTTTTTGTTCCCATGACGACAGGTTCTCGCCCTCAGGTCTTCTTTCAATGTCATTATTCTTACCTTGCCATTTCTACAATGTAAAAAATATATAATAACCTTCCGGTGGCATATCTTTTCATGCAGTTTTCCTTCTAAAAGTCAACTTAAAAGTGGAACATAATAGATGAACTAAAATTTGTCTTTTTTAGTTGTTCCGTTATTCATCAAAAAGTCATTTTTGGTTCCACATTGAGTCTAAATGTTCAATTTTAAACCATTAAGAAACAATATTCCCATTTAAATAAAAGCATGACACATTTTATTTGACCAAAAACATTCAAAAAATATTTTTTTGCAGACATCAAATTTAATTTTGCCCTTCTGTTTAACCCCCTTAAATTAAACCACATTTCTTCCAAAAACCTCAATGTTTTGAACACAAATGTATCTTTTCCTGCCAATTATAACTTCTGCTTTCTGATTGGCCAAAATACCATGATGTCACCAGGTTAGAAACGCCAACTCAGCTGTTCCCGACAGCTCATTTATGCTAATGATCCATCCTAATCTCCATTTGTAAATCATTCTTGGATGTCAGCAACACATCCAGGTGATGTTTATTTTGCGATGTTAGAAAGACGATGCCACATGCTGTGCTTACGACACCCAGAAAATACCGATCACAGTCCTTATTTTTAGTTTTTTTCTTCCCCGTCAGTGTTGATGTTGTTTTTTTTTTTTTTTACACACCTCTGTGAGTTTTTAGCCTCAGGCGGTGAGCGCATAGAAATGAAATTTAGGGGTGTCGCACGCTGTTTGTGTCATGCTGGGAGTGCTTTCTAATGTTTGGAGGAAAATAAGTAAATGTCATTACGACTAGATGGAAAATAGCTTGGTTTTAACAGTTTTTGGGTATATTTTTGAGCATATTTTTTTTGGTTTACACAGATTTTTGTGTCTTGGTTGATGTATACGTATATAATTTTTGTGACTTTGTCTTTTGTAGATAACAAGTACGCTCCAGCAGTGAGTCTCGGTGGATTTGTCTACATTCTGGGCGGAGCTTATGCACGAGCCACGACTATCTATGACCCCGACAAGGGCAACATCAAGGCGGGCCCCAACATGAACCACTCAAGGCAGTTTTGCAGGTAAGAAGCACCCCCAAACACAACGATACAGTGTTACCTCTACTTACATAAAACCTCTCTACATACAACATATTTAAGTTACGAAACTCCTCGAGTAGAAAATGTAGTCTCAGATTATTCTACACAAAACCCTAACATCCCCCAAAATGTAAAACATACATCCTATATTTATTTTAAAATTTTCACTCCCATTGGTGATCTCTCAATACCCCGCTAGCCTCCCATTGGCTAGGAGAGACCTGCCATTTTTTTGTGATTTGCTTAAAGCAACTTCATTCTTTAATTTTCATCATACACCCCAACAAACTATAGTTCTTTTATCATTTATCATTTTAAGTTGTATATTTTTGTGTTTTGTCAGTTGACAAACAACACAAATATGTTTTGCATGTTTGTTGTACATTTTAATAGTCTCATAAATGTTCTTATCTTTATTTCTCTTATGTTTCTGACATATTTCATCCAAATTTGGTATATTTTGATCATTTAAAAATTATTTTTTTGCTACTACGGGGTTTAAAAATGCATCTATTCTTTCAATTCAAGTTACAAAACCACTATTGTTTACTTCCACCAATCAGACAAGTGTAAAGCTTGCTCTAGATGTCTTTTTAAATCGATTCATGTACTGTAAAACGCACTATAATGACATCAATTTTTCCTCCTCTTCTTTCTACTTTTTCCACACTAGTGCGGTGATCCTGGACGGCAAAATCTACGCCACTGGCGGCATCGTGAGCAGCGAGGGTCCGGCGCTGGGAAACATGGAAACGTTCGAACCCGGTGCCAAAACGTGGACGCTACTTCAGTCGCTACCCTGCCCACTTTTCAGACATGGCTGTGTGGTTATCAAGAAATACATCCAAAGCGGATGAAGCCCCGCCCACGGTCTGTGCCAAAAATATTGTTAAAAAAAGTACCAGCTGGGACGCCACGGACTGGTCGCTGGTTGCAGAATGTCGGCCCATCCACGGGTTCAAGTGCGGGGAAGGTCTTTGTAAACCTTTTGTTTACTCCTACTTCATCTCATAGTCGTTATAGCGACGGGATTCCGGGGAAAGTTCTTCCACGGAGGACGACGGGGGTCCGTCCTTGTCCCATTTCCCGGAATATTTCATCCCTCGCCGAGGGAAAAAAGCACAATGGTCATCCAGGACTGTTATCATTTTTCCTCATTTGGGTTTTCTAAACACAGGTCTCGTTTTAAAGCCGTACAGTTCCCGAGTTGAGTCTCTGTAAATATATGCCAGGTAGGAAAATATGTATATTTTACAATCCCCAAACTATTGTGTATAAATGTTTTTAGATATTCAAGTACCAAAAATTGACAGGTTGATTTAAAACAAAAGTGGTACGTCTGTAAATCTGTATCCAAAAAAACACTTAATATTACTAAAAGCAAATACATATAGTACTCCAAAAAATATGCTTGGTCATGTCTTTTTTGAAGAGGGTTTGACAAGTGTTATATTTGATTAGAAGAAAGCCTTTCTTTACATGATAGTTCCTTTAGGAGAAAAAATCCTTACTATACTATGTCGTTTTTCCAGAGAAAAAACCTTACTATATTATGTCGTTTTTAAGACTTACTATACCATGCCGTTTTTTTCAGAGAAAAAGCCTATGTGGTTTTTAAGCCTTACTATACTATGTCGTTTTTAAGCCTTATTATACTGTCATTTTTAAGCTCCACTATACTATGTCGTTTTTTCAGAGAAAAAGCCTATGTGGTTTTTAAGCCTTATTATACTATGTCGTTTTTAAGCCTTACTATACTATGTGTTTTTTAAGCCTTACTATACTATGTCGTTTTTTCAGAGAAAAAGCCTTACTATACTAAGT
The DNA here is from genome assembly GCF_051989575.1 of Stigmatopora nigra. NCBI lineage: Eukaryota > Metazoa > Chordata > Actinopteri > Syngnathiformes > Syngnathidae > Stigmatopora > Stigmatopora nigra. The sequence continues at coordinate 2,079,795 of NC_135509.1, read as the reverse complement.
CGTTTTTAAGCCTTACTATACTATGTCGTTTTTTTAGAGAAAAAGCCTTACTATACTATGTCGTTTTTTTGAGAAAAAAAAGCCTTACTATACTATGTCGTTTTTTTTTGAGAAAAAAAGCCTTACTATACTATGTCGTTTTTTGAGGAAAAAAAAGCCTTACTATACTGTCGTTTTTGGTGAAAAAAAGCCTTACTAAACTATGTCGTTTTTGGTGATAATAAGCCTTACTATACTATGTTGTTTTTTAACGAAAAAAAAGCCTTACTATATTATGTCGTTTTTTTTTTTAAAAAAAGCCTTACTATACTATGTCGTTTTTGGTGATAAAAAGCCTTGCTATACTATGTCGTTTTTGGTGATAAAAAGCCTTACTATACTATGTCGTTTTTTAACGAAAAAAAGCCGTACTATACTATGTCATTTTTAAGCCTTACTATACTATGTCGTTTTTAAGCCTTTGAACTTGTGGTCAAGTGAATAAGTCATTGTACCATAAAGAACTAAGTATGATCTAGGAGTGAAAAGAGACCAAACAACAAATTCTTTTTCCTGAGTGGTGGCCCAGTGGCTAAGTCATCAGTCTTCCAACTCTTAGGACGTGGGTTCAAATCCTAATGCTTGCAAATATTTTCCCACTATTATTCAGGTAAAGAAAGTAGACAAAACAACAAGTACTAAAGATGAATATTGAAGAGTGGTGGCTCAGTGGGTAAGTCATAAGTCTTCTTTCTCTTTGGTCCTGGGTTCAAATCCTAGTGTTTCTAATGTTTTTTTCACTAAGTCATCAGGTAAATGAAAAAGGTAAAAGTACAAGTACTACTGCTTTCTCCCACAGGGTGGTGGCCCAGTGGCTAAGTCATCAGTTTGCCAACTCTTTGGTCCCTGGTTCAATCCCCAGGTCAGGCAAAGATTTTCCCACAATTGTTCAGGTAAAAGTATAAGTATTAATGTCTAAGTGTTTAAGTGCATAAGTATTCAGTGGTGGATGAAGCATTTTGTCAAAAAATGACTAAGTGTTTCACCCCCATTTCCTTGGATGTAACGTTTCAACACCCTTGTATAAGTGGGGCACGAGTTGGTGTTGTGGGTTGCACACTCGCCTTTGCACCGAGAGAACGTGAGTTCGCTTCCCGGTGTCGGCGGTTCACTGACCAAGCAAGCGGTCGAGGGTCGGCCGAAGGCCGACCCGAGAACGCCTTTCGCACATACAGGACCCTTCAAGTGTCTTCCGAACTGCCGAAGGCAGTTCGGAATATAACCTTTTGCTGAAAAGTATGACTAAGTGTTTAATATAAATTAAAAAGTTTTTTCTTTTTTTTTTCTCCTTCTCCTTATTCCTTTGACCAATTCTTCTTTCCAAGTATTTTCAGCCAAACGACGGCAGCGGGAATTGAACCCAGGTCTCCCACACGGGAGTCCTGTGTTCTAACCTCTGCGCCAACCAAGTGACTACACTTTTCTTTGTAATCATTTGAGTTTTGTTGAGTACAAGTCCACAGAAACAACTAAGTGAAAAAGTGTCTCAATCGGGAATCGAACCAAGGTCTCCCACACGGGAGTCCAGTGTTCTAACCTCTGCGCCAGCCAAGTGAGTACACTTTTCTTTGTAAACTTTTGAGTTTTGTTGAGTACATGTCCACAGAAACAACTAAGTGAAAAAGTGTCTCAACCGGGAATTGAACCAAGGTCTCCCAGACCGGAGTCCAGTGATCTAACCTCTGCGCCAGCCAAGTGAGTACACTTTTCTTTGTAATCATTTGAGTTTTGTTGAGTACAAGTCCACAGAAACAGCTAAGTGAAAAAGTGTCACAACCGGGAATTGAACCAAGGTCTCCCAGACCGGAGTCCAGTGATCTAACCTCTGCGCCAGCCAAGTGAGTACACTTTTCTTTGTAATCATTTGAGTTTTGTTGAGTACAAGTCCACAGAAACAGCTAAGTGAAAAAGTGTCACAACCGGGAATCGAACCCAGGTCTCCCAGACAGAAGACAAGTGAGCTAACCACTACACCACCAAGTGTTCACAGTTTCCTTTGTAATCATTTGAATTTCTTGAGAAGTCCACAGAAACAACTAAGTGAAAAAGACACAACCGGGATTCGAACCCAGGTATCCCCGCCGAGAGACAGGTGAGTTACCCACTATGCCACCAAGTGACCACAGTTTTCTTTGTAATCATTTGAGTGTTTTGACAAGAAGTCCACAGAAACAACTAAGTGAAAAAGAGTCCCAAACGGGAATTGAACCCAGGTCTCCCCGACAAGAGACAGATGAGTTAACCACTAGGCCACAATTTGGCTACACTTTTCCCTAGCGTCATTTGACTGTTTTGAAAAGAAGTACACAGAAACAACTAAGGGAAAATGTTTCCTGACTAGGATTCGAACCCAGGCTGTCCACATGGGAGACGGGTGAGTTAACCTCTGCACCACTTTGCCCTCGAGAAAAGATGCGCAATATGGAATATGAATGAACAATTTTCTATTCAAAAAGAAAAACACTTAACTTTACTATGGAAAAGCCTGACAATACTATGTCATTTTTTCAGAGAAAGAGCCTTACTATACTATGTGTTTTTTAAGTTATACTATACTATGTCGTTTTTAAGCCTTACTATACTATGTCGTTTTTTCAGAGAAAAAGCCTTACTATACTATGTCGTTTTTTTCAGAAAAAAAGCCTTACTATACTATGTCGTTTTTTCAGAGAAAAAGCCATACTATACTATGTCGTTTTTTTAAGGGAAAAAGCCTTACTATACTAAGTCATTTTTAAGGCTTACTATACTATGTCGTTTTTTCAGAGAAAAAGCCATACTATACTATGTCGTTTTTTTAAGGGAAAAAGCCTTACTATACTAAGTCATTTTTAAGGCTTACTATACTATGTCGTTTTTTCAGAGAAAAAGCCATACTATACTATGTCGTTTTTTTTCAGAAAAAAAGCCTTACTATACTATGTCGTTTTTTCAGAGAAAAAGCCATACTATACTATGTCGTTTTTTTAAGGGAAAAAGCCTTACTATACTAAGTCATTTTTAAGCCTTACTATACTATGTCGTTTTTTTTCAGAGAAAAAGCCTTACTATACTATGTCGTTTTTTCAGAGAAAAATCCTGACTATACTATGTCGTTTTTTTTAAGGGAAAAAGCCTTACTATACTAAGTCATTTTCAAGCCTTACTATACTATGTCGTTTTTTCAGAGAAAAAGCCATACTATACTAAGTCATTTTTAAGCCTTACTATACTATGTCGTTTTTTTTAGGAGAAAAAGCCTGACTATACTATGTCGTTTTTTTTAGAGAAAAAGCCTTACTATACTATGTCGTTTTTTTTCAGAAAAAAAAGCCATACTATACTATGTCGTTTTTTTCAGAAAAAAAGCCTTACTATACTATGTCGTTTTTTGAAGGAAAAATCCTTACTATACTATGTCGTTTTTTTTCAGAGAAAAAGCCTTACTATACTATGTCGTTTTTTCAGAGAAAAATCCTGACTATACTATGTCGTTTTTTTTAAGGGAAAAAGCCTTACTATACTAAGTCATTTTCAAGCCTTACTATACTATGTCGTTTTTTCAGAGAAAAAGCCATACTATAATATGTCGTTTTTTTTCAGAAAAAAAGCCATACTATACTATGTCGTTTCTTTCAGAGAAAAAGCCATACTATACTATGTCGTTTTTTTCAGAAAAAAAGCCATACTATACTATGTCGTTTTTTCAGAGAAAAAGCCTTACTATACTATGTTGTTTTTTTAAGGGAAAAAGCCTTACTATACTAAGTCATTTTTAAGCCTTACTATACTATGTCGTTTTTTCAGAGAAAAAGCCATACTATACTATGTCGTTTTTTTCAGAAAAAAGCCATACTATACTATGTCGTTTTTTTTCGGAAAAAAAGCCAAACTATACTATGTCGTTTTTTAGAGAAAAAGCCTTACTATACTATGTCGTTTTTTTAGAGAAAAAGCCTTACTATACTCTGTCGTTTTTTTAGAGAAAAAGCCTTACTATACTATGTCGTTTTTAAGCCTTACTATACTATGTCGTTTTTTTAGAGAAAAAGCCATACTATACTATGTCGTTTTTTTAGAGAAAAAGCCATACTATACTATGTCGTTTTTTTAGAGAAAAAGCCTTACTATACTATGTCATTTTTAAGCCTTACTATACTATGTCGTTTTTTTAGAGAAAAAGCCTTACTATACTATGTCGTTTTTTTAGAGAAAAAGCCATACTATACTATGTCGTTTTTTCAGAGAAAAAGCCTTACTATACTATGTCGTTTTTTCAGAGAAAAAGCCATACTATACTATGTCGTTTTTTTCAGAAAAAAGCCATACTATACTATGTCGTTTTTTTTTCGGAAAAAAAGCCAAACTATACTATGTCGTTTTTTAGAGAAAAAGCCTTACTATACTATGTCGTTTTTTTAGAGAAAAAGCCTTACTATACTATGTCATTTTTAAGCCTTACTATACTATGTCGTTTTTTTAGAGAAAAAGCCTTACTATACTATGTCGTTTTTTTAGAGAAAAAGCCTTACTATACTATGTCGTTTTTAAGCCTTACTATACTATGTCGTTTTTAAGCCTTACTATACTATGTCGTTTTTTTTCAGGAAAAAAAGCCTTACTATACTATGTCGTTTTTTTTTAGAAAAAGCCTTACTATACTATGTCGTTTTTAAGCCTTACTATACTAAGTCATTTTTAAGCCTTACTATACTATGTCGTTTTTTAGAGAAAAAGCCTTACTATACTATGTCGTTTTTTCAGAGAAAAAGCCTTACTATACTATGTCGTTTTTTCCGAGAAAAAGCCATACTATACTATGTCGTTTTTTTCAGAGAAAAAGCCTTACTATACTATGTCGTTTTTAAGCCTTACTATACTATGTCATTTTTTCAGAGAAAAAGCCATACTATACTATGTCGTTTTTTTTTCTGAGAAAAAGCCTTACTATACTATGTCGTTTTTTCAGAGAAAAAGCCATACTATACTATGTCGTTTTTTTTCAGAAAAAAAGCCATACTATACTATGTCGTTTTTTTCTGAGAAAAAGCCATACTATACTATGTCGTTTTTTCAGAGAAAAAGCCTTACTATACTATGTCTTTTTTTTTCGGAAAAAAAGCCATACTATACTATGTCGTTTTTTCTGAGAAAAAGCCTTACTATACTTTGTCGTTTTTAAGCCTTACTATACTATGTCGTTTTTTTAGAGAAAAAGCCTTACTATACTATGTCGTTTTTTAGAGAAAAGGCCTTACTATACTAGGTCGTTTTTTTAGAGAAAAAGCCTTACTATACTAAGTCGTTTTTAAGCCTTACTATACTATGTCGTTTTTTTAGAGAAAAAGCCTTACTATACTATGTCGTTTTTTTAGAGAAAAAGCCTTACTATACTATGTCGTTTTTTTAGAGAAAAAGCCTTACTATACTATGTCGTTTTTAAGCCTTACTATACTATGTCGTTTTTAAGCCTTACTATACTATGTCGTTTTTTTCAGAAAAAAAGCCTTACTATACTATGTCGTTTTTTTAGAGAAAAAGCCTTACTATACTATGTCGTTTTTAAGCCTTACTATACTAAGTCATTTTTAAGCCTTACTATACTATGTCGTTTTTTAGAGAAAAAGCCTTACTATACTATGTCGTTTTTTTAGAGAAAAAGCCTTACTATACTATGTCGTTTTTAAGCCTTACTATACTATGTCGTTTTTTTCAGAAAAAAAGCCTTACTATACTATGTCGTTTTTTTAGAGAAAAAGCCTTACTATACTATGTCGTTTTTAAGCCTTACTATACTAAGTCATTTTTAAGCCTTACTATACTATGTCGTTTTTTAGAGAAAAAGCCTTACTATACTATGTCGTTTTTTTCAGAGAAAAAGCCATACTATACTATGTCGTTTTTCCAGAGAAAAAGCCATACTATACTATGTCGTTTTTAAGAGAAAAAGCCTTACTATATGTCGTTTTTTTTTTAGAGAAAAAGCCTTACTATACTATGTCGTTATTTTTGAGAAAAAGCCTTACTATAAAATGTCGTTTTTAAGCCTTACTATACTAAGTCATTTTTAAGCCTTACTATACTAAGTCATTTTTAAGCCTTACTATACTATGTCGTTTTTAAGCCTTACTATACTATGTCGTTTTTTCAGAGAAAAAGCCTTACTATACTATGTCGTTTTTAAGCCTTATTATACTATGTCGTTTTTAAGCCTTACTACTTGCCTTAAATGAAGAAAAACATGTTTTTAGACATTTTTTCAAGTATAACAAGAGCAGTTTTATTTGAGAAATACAGTAAGTGTTTCCATTCCAAATACAACCGTACACTAAAAAGGTAACAAGAGCGTGCGTTCTGTGTGGTGTCAAACGGGCTTTAAAAAACCCAACCCAAACTCTGACTGCGCCTTAAAACATTTTAGACGCTAAAAAAGTGTCAGCGCACGTGGCGAAAAATGGAACCAAAAAACGGAGAGCTCGCTTGGCGTACTGGACAACAAAAAGTCCATTCAACTACCAGACAAAAATTGGTTGTTAGTCCATCTTGGCTACAATAATAAACAAAGCAATATCACAATGTATGACATTTAAACTAACATGTCTTTAATTCCCAAATTTAGCTCTTACGTATGTCTTTTGGCAACAAAATGTAGATGGAAAAAAAATCTGGTCCTGTTCCTGCGCAATTCCAGTATGCAAAAATATCACAACCAAAAAATAAACAGTAAATTAGGCAAATCAAATGGTGCTACATTGAAAAATAAGAAAAACTAATGTGATACAGAGCTTTTTTTGTGCGAGAACAATACGCTTCTTTAGGAAATAAATACATAAACACTCACCAAAAAAGTAGGAAAAGCAAAGAAAAGGGCTGACATGTAAAAACTCTGAAAATGCCCCCAAAAAACCTGCTACACAAATGCTACAGGTTTACAAAATTCCAAACCAAAAACAAGTGGAAATCGTTAACAATAAATAGATATGAGATGAAATCTGCCAAATTTTACAGGAAAATTATGAATTATGGAAGTTGGACATTTGCCGCTAAGAATTTGTTATGTGACAGGCTGAAAAAAACAACCAAAAAACGTTAAGTGTACTTAGTAAACAGCTGACAATAACTTACGCTGAGGTAGCTTGTGGACCGAGCGCTAACCCGGTGTCGGCAGCTTGTTAATTTGAATTTTTTTGCATAATCAGTCCACCATCTTTTCCTAGCTCTGTAATAAAAAAAACCCAAAACTAAACTAAAAACATAAGGTTGTGTATGTGAAACAGGTCCATGGGGTTTAAGTCTGGGAATCCTGCCTACACCGCGTTGCCAACAACAATAGGACGAGGTACGTAGTAACACTTGTAACGATTTATTGTTTGCTGTTCTGTTAGGGAGTTGAACATAACGACGTTTAACTCTTCCACATCGTTTTGGATGAAAACGAAGACTTGAAGTGGACCAAGTTTGGAATCTGGATCTCATGTGAACAGGTAAAACTGATTCATTTTTTGGGGGGTGTTTAGAGTCCAAAGTACAGACAGAATTTAGCCGGTAAACTTAGCTAAATTATCAGTAAATGTAGCTAAATTTGGTCGGTTAACTTAGCTAAATTTAGTCGGTAAACTTAGCTAAATTTGGTCGGTAGGCTTAGCTAAATTTAGTCGGTAAACGTAGCTAAATTTGGTCGGTAAACTTAGCTAAATTATCAGTAAATGTAGCTAAATTTAGTTGGTAAACTTTGCTAAATTATCAGTAAATGTAGCTAAATTTGCGCAGTTACTTCCCCCATTTAAGATTAACGAACCTGGGATCGTTGTAGTTAATTATACTATCAAATATCACTGTTTTATTATACCAAATACAAGAACTTCTCAGTGCCGTTTTCTTTGGAGCTAAAATGGAAACGAACAATACAAAGTGCGATAAAGCAGTGGTGGCTAACAAAATGACTTGTGATTTAGAAAAACAAATAAAACATCAGCGGCGTTGTAGACCGATGGTGATTGGTCTGTTGTACCTGTCTCCAGGGGTGCATTCGCAACGGTCTGCTGGTGAAGATCGGATCGGAGTGTCCACGTGTCCCCAAAACGGAGATGATGTCTTGGCATCAAGCAGCATGGATTGAGAGTAGCACCCAAGTAGCACCTGGATTGGACTTTACCGTTGGTTGGCGTGGGTGGACACATGTCCTCTGGGTGGGGTCTTTTATGTGTCAAAGTGTTGTTTTCCTGAGACGATAGCACCAATAAATGTCTCTCGATGAATTCGTGTCTTTGTGGTCCCTCTGGAGAAACGATTTCGGGGGCAGTTGGCCCCCAAAGAAAATTTTGTCGTGGCCATCTCACGGGAAGTTGTCAAAATGCCGGATCCGCTCTTCCATTTCCTGAAGGACACAAATGGACAACAATGAGACGCTTGGTGAAGAAGTCCAGCAATGGGATCAAGACGGATCTGCACTACAAGTATTTTGTCTAATAAAAATATTATTTGAAGCTTCTAGAATGTCTCTGGTGTTTTGAATTTGTTCTTATAAAAAAGTACAAGTGCCTAAAATGCCATCAATGAATTCATAAATTCAGTAAACTTAGTAATAATATACATTAAAATGGCATTGAGGAATTTGTTTCTAATACGATTCCAATAAAGATTGTTTCAAAAAGTAGCAAACTTGATTTAAATAGAGCTCTTCCCTAAATACTGAAACAAAAACATTTATTCTAAATGATAGAATGTAAACGTAAGGTAGATATTTAAAGTGCAAATCCGGAACTGTAATTAATAACTGCACTAAATTTTCACATGAACAACTCTTTATGCCCATATTAGAGTTGGGCGATATTTTTAGTTTCAAACTTTAAACGTCTGTAAATAAGGAAATAAAGTACTTTGCTTTGTTTTCAAATATTAAAGTAACGGTTACCGTACTTTAAAATTAAAGAGAACATGAAATACGAGTTTAAAAAGTATTTCTGTTGTTCTGTGGGGCAATGAAGATATGATAACTTCATCCACACTAAAAAGTAAACAATAAAAACCTGCAGAAATTTAGACAGGCATTTTTATTTTTTATGAATTTCCCTTTAAACCAAAAAATTCTGTGCAATATGAAATAAAATAATCACTGAACATATCAGCATTGAGAAGCAACCTACAAAAAAAACATTAAATCACCTCATAAATGGCCTTTTACAAAAAAAAATAACATTAAAAAAATTGGATGTACTTATCAACCAACACATTTTAAGTTTAAAATTCCGTATTTGCACTCAAGTTATCTGTCGTACATTTATATTCAATCCTTTAGAATGTATATTTTAGCTTAAACATTTAGGTAAGAGTTTAATTTAAATCAAGGTTTGCTACTTTTCGCAAAAATATTTAATCAGAATCAAATTTAAACGAACATTTCAATTCCATTTAAATGTGTATTACTAAGTTTACTGAATTGACGAATTAAGTACAAGGTTCCACTTTGTCAATAAACGTAATTAGCAGTAATTTTTAAAATAATTGTGCGATAATTATCAACAAACTGCTAATTCTTTTAAATTGTGGTAACAATTTTTGTCCTATTGCCTGACCCTAAACTCAAAATTTTACGACTATTTTTTCTCTAAACGACAATACCACCTAGTGTTTCACTAACAATAATACTAAAGAATTACCTCCAGTAATTGTGTCTTGTCGTACTTTCTGCGATGGGCGAAGATACACTGGCTAAGCGCCGAGTAGAGTCTTTCCATCTGTTCCACGCTGAAACCTTGGCTCTTCAAGACCACCATGTTGAGTAGCACCTGTAGGAATAAATGTAAATACCAAATTTATGATAAACGCTCAAAAACGGCAACAAAATACAAACCAGATACATACTAAAGCCGGTTTACAGTTCATCAAAGCTAATCGTAGTCTTGCATTTCACAAAGACTTTAATTAAAACATCATGGATGGAAAAAGGCCCTTTAAATTGACCCCTGGTCTATTTTATTTTTTATTTTAAATCGAGTCGACTGAGGCACATTAATTAAAGTTCCTGACAAAGACGAGAAGAATTACAGTGGGCTAAAAAGGCAACGACTTTGCCTGAAAGATCACAATGACTTGACCAAGATGAAGTCGCCTGACGAATGGGATTTAATTATACACGCAGCCTCTAATTTATTTAGATTACAAAGGATGTTGATTACATTGATGAGTTCACTAAGAAGGAACTATCACAGTAACACAGAAAGCGAAGATTTATTTTGTTTCCCTGATCTATCCTATTCTGGGACCGGACGTTTGGTAGCCGGGACATATAGTAGCCGGGACATTTGGTCGCTGGTCAAATGTACTTAGATATTAAACAGTACTGAGATATTAAACTCACTCTCTCTCATGAATATAATTTTGAGAGCTGGTTTCAACTGTACTTAGATGTGAAACAGTACTCAGATATTAAACAGTGCTTAGATATTAAACAGTACTTAGATATTAAAGAGTAGTTAGATATTAAAGAGTAGTTAGATATTAAACAGTACTTGGATATTAAACAGTACTTGGATATTAAACAGTACTTGGATATTAAACAGTACTTGGATATTAAACAGTACTTAGATATTAAACAGTACTTAGATATTAAACAGTACTTAGATATAACAAACAGTACTTAGATATTAAACTCTCTTTCTTAGATATTATACTCTCTCTCTTAGATATAATTTTGAGAGCTGGTTTCAACTGTACTTGGATATTAAACTCTTTCTCATGAATATAATTTTGAGAGCTGGTTTCAACAGTAAACTCTCCATCACCATTTAACTGGCGACCAAAAGTCGTGCGACCAAAAGTCCAAGCACCATCCTCTATTCATAATAGTAGAGATGAAATCTGAACAATATAAATCAAACGAACTAAACAATCCATTCTAAAATCTATTTGATACATTAATTGTGACAACCTCAGTTAAGTCTAAAGCACAAAGTAATTCAAGTCATCCTTAGTTATGCAAAAAAATCCACTCCTCCAAATCAGACATCAGACTTTGCCACCATTATCTTCACTTACACAACCAAAAGAAAACCCCAAAGCCAAAAGAACTCTACTTCATTAGCACATTAAAAAAGTTTTCCCAATTGCTATTCCCGGCAGATCTACATCTCTCCACCAAAACATCGATAATAATAACTTTGACAACTTTGTCACTTTCCATTAGACATTCAAGGCAGCATAAGACAAACTCCTTCCCAAGATATGACACAAAAAAGTCCCTGTTGGCCTGAAATAATTGCCAGTCCCTTGTTAAGTAAAAAAAGCCAGTACTGAAGACTCCTATTAGCCCCTGCAAAAAAAAAAATAATACTCATCATTAGCTCTACAGTCCACTGAGCCCTACTCGCCACATTTTATAGCGCTATTTCCAGACCCTAACTCGTAAAAGAGTGCGTACACATCCAAAGAGGAGCTTTTTGGATATTCGCCACACCAAGTCATGAAGCCAGAACAAAATAGAGCACAATGAGGCATTTCCCCTTAAAAAAAATCTGCATAAAAGCTCTAATTGGCGTAATGACAGTAAATCTCAAGTCTGTAAAATCTCTATTTTGCGCATTTCTATCTCGTTTTAGGTGCACTTTGCTATTTTTCAGTTTTACTTCACATCTTTTCACCTTTACTATTTCAATGTTTTATAGAGCCACCTTTCCTATAAAGCTTTTTGCAGTATTGTGTTTTTTATGTGTGTATTATTTATATATATTCGCATTTTATCCTGCCTGATTTCTGTTTGATTCACTCCCCCTTTTTGATGCATTCTCCCACAGGCTGAGAGGCCTCTGATTGCACTTTCCTGCCTTTTGTCCACTTGGTCAGGGGTTTTTGTCGGAGACGGCGTGTCTTACAACGCGCTTGATGATTGAGTAAGTGTGGGGCTACACAAAAGGCCAGTAATCCCATGTGCTAAAGAGCACTGTGCTGACATGGGCCATTTAACCTCCATTTGCTGTTCCCTTTCTTTATACTCGTGTTACCTGCCATTGGGACAAGTTCACAAGCTTTTATTTAGACTAAAAGTTTTTTTTTAAACTAAATGCTAGGGGAAATACGAGATTTTACCTTTAGGGAGAGGTGGAATAAAGTAAAATGCATAAAATGTATAAAACATTACATTTACGGGTAGTAGTAGACTATAGAAGTACTACATAGGAGTGCATATTATTTGTTAATTCTTGTTTAGTCCAAATAAATTGGAATTGGTAGTTGTAGGCAGTCTTTCCAGTTTAAATAAATTAGATTAGATGTCTATTAATTATTGTCAATCGAGAAACTGAGTTAAAGCGATTAATTAAATGAAAAAAAGTCCTATCCTCATATTTTAATATAATAATCTAATGGTGGACAAAAGCACCAATAAAGCCATTAAATCCAGGACAGAGCCAACATTTTATGGATGCTAGTATTATTTTAGTAGATCAAATTATTCCGCATTCCACGCCTTTAATCTTGACATCATTAATAATCTGTTTTACATGCCAAAGTGTGCGGTTTTAACTGGAGATGGGCGATAAAATGATAACGAAAATTATGGTGAGATAGGTTAAAACGAAGTATGAACGCAAAACGACAATAAAGCAGCTAAAATAAGTGATTATGAGATGCAGGATGACCCACTAAAAAAAGGATTGTGCTCCTAAACTGTACATTTAAAGTCTAAGCATTATTTTCTCCATTAAAAAAAATCTAAGAAATTCTCCATTTGAATTACCTGTAGTTTTAAAAGTCTTAGCATTATTTCCTCCATTAAGAAAAATCTAAGAAATTCTCCATTTCAATTAATCCATCCTTTAAACAGCCGGCACAATTTATTCAGAGTGAAGACACTACTTAGCACCTACTTTTTAGGATAATAGTTTCAGAGGAAATCACAAGTTTCGATAAATTATACACAAACTTCCAAGTAGAAATCCCACTAACACTCGAAACTCAAAATGTTAGTCATTTTACTGTAAAAACGTGAAAAGATAACGATCAACAAAAGCTCCTGTGGTAGAATTTTAAACACACCACAAATTATCAAGACATGATTAAGGTCCCACTATTCCACTTCAAGACACCAATTTAGTTTCTTTTCCATAAAAACAATAAATGATGAATGAACAACGGTTTTCTTTAACCAAGTTTTGCTTCATGATAGCTTTTTAAAAAATAAAATATGGTCCGTGTGGCAAACACGGTAGCGTTCCTACAGGTAATGCAATATATTTAGTGTTAGAAAGGGTCAGGTACAATCACGACAAATCATATTATAGAAGTCGTTTTAGAACATTAGAATGAAATGCTTGGCCGAGACGAGGAAGGAACGAACGGTGGTGGTTGTGAGTGAGTGAGCCCTTCAGGGGTTGTCAACTCATCTTAAAATATGCAGCTGGGCCAGCTTGGCTTCCAACATCAAATCGCTAGAAAAATCCCCAGGACGCTTGATAGCTGTGAATTATCTGTGCTGGGTTTTTAAAGGAAGAAGGAAAAGGGGCTTTAAAAGCCCTCATGTGAGATCAACCGTCTAAAAAAAAGCATTCTCTAATATTTTCTAAGGACTTTTGGCATATCTAAAATGTATTTTTATCAAAGAAAAATGCACACCTGTGCATAGAAAGAAGAAAACCATCGAGTCATGAGCAAAAATCGGAGTTTGTGTACTTGGAAGAAGCCTTACTGAGAAGAGAAAATGTAATATCACTGCACGAGGTCAGTCAGCTTGAAGAAGAATTGCATCTATTTCTATTTGATTGGCAGATGATGAACTCTAGTATTATTATGTTCTTTTTTTTTGGAGATACAAACATGCTCCAGGGCTACTTTGCCTAAGGCAAAATGAGGCTCCCCCCCTGTTGTGATGACGAAGAGTAAGCGAAGATGAGAAAATGAAAGTGGGATGTGGTTGTTGTTGAGCAGGCTTGCGTTGAGAAAAGGAAACGGTGAAATCCTGTAATAACTCCGTGTCGCGTCCTGAAAGAATGCGTACTGTGCCGGCGGCGGCGTTGAGAAGAGAGAGCTCATTCTGGGCAGCTGTTAAAAAGAAAAAAGCATCGTCGGCAATAAGTGTGAGAGTAGGAGAGCGCAGGGGGGCTTGGAGATTGGGTATTTACTTCGTAAAAGCCTTCTACTGTATGGTTTCTTTGGAATAGGTTGATTGTTGGAAGGGGGTAAGGAGAGAATAAGAGCAAGGCTTTGGGTCTTGGTTAATTGTGTTTAGAGATTTAGGTAAATTTGAGGTTTTGGTGATGAAGAAGAATGAAACGTAGATGTTGGAATGATAGCAAAACGTTTAACTTTTGGTTCAGTCAGAGACAACTAAAACCTAGTTGGAAAAATTTGTATATGGATTCAAGAGAGTCAGAGAATTTTGATCTAGATACTAAGAATTTTTTAAGAAGAAACGTATGATGAGGACAGAGTTATGTTGAGATTAGGAACTTCTACTGTAAGAAATATCTGGTTCTTAAAAGCCTTCTGCATGGCTTCCTTACAATAGGTTGATTGTTGGAAGAGTTGGTAAGAAAATAATAAGAGCAAGGCTTTGGGTCTTCGTTAATTGCATTTAGAGATTTGTATAAGTTCTAGGTTTAGGTAATAAAGAAGAATGAAAGCTAGATGCTGAAATGATGGCAAAAAGTTAGACTTTAGTTTCAGTCACAGTCAGTCAACTAAAACCACGTTGGAAAAATTCGTATTTTGACTCAAGAATGTCGAAGAACTTTGTACAAGATACAAAGAACTCTTTAAGAACAAACTAATGATGAGGACTGAGTTACAAAGATTAGGAAATACTGTTCCAAAAAATATCTGGTTTAAAATCCGACTTGCAACAAAAATGAGGAACATCTCCATCAAGAACTTTCTGAGTCATTACAGTACACGATCATGGCTCTTAAAAATACACGGAAATATTCGTCGTCCTGGCTAGCCTCAAGTGTCAACTAACACCAAATTCCTTTTCGCGGAAGAGCTTTCAGAACCTCTTCCATCACCTTGACAGCATAGAATAATGAGCACCCCATAATCAATGAAATAACCGAGGGAAGGCTGACATCCCCAGCACAAGTCCTAATAAACAGCAGCGAGTATTGCGCCGCTTAAAAAAAAACGGGTGGCGCTCTTTCCCTAGCTAGCGCCAATGGGAAATTCAATTTGTTCCGTAAGCCGAGGGGATAAAAAAGCAATTATTCACAGTCTCCCTATTTTCACGATCTGTTTCTTAAAGATAACCCTCGTACCCCTCCCTCCGCCCCACGACACGCTTTAGCCACAAGCCGGCAGATTAGTGCCGTGTGTTGCTGTTCACAGTGGCGGACCGTCAGAGTCCAAAAGATCAGGCCAACTAAAAGGCCTGCCAATCACTTTGAGTGATGGCGTCGACAGCGTCATCCGTGTGGGACTCTGGTAGAAAGAAACCCACTCCATAATGGTTTGATGGCTCTATGTCACATTGGAAAGGGGGCTAGAAAAGTGAGGGTATGTCAAAAGAGTACTTCTTTTACGCCAATTACACCCAACACCCGCCTACAGTTCTGGAGGGACCCTACCGAGCTTTAAAAAGGTACTGATTTCCAGAACCCAATGTTCTGTTTTTTGTGGGAACTGAGTGGGTGACCAGCTCATGTTTTAGTCATGATGGTGTTGCCTAGTAGGAGATAAGGGGACTTTGTTGATTGGCTGAGGGATGGTTTGCCGTAATTGGCAACCCAGAGAGAAACTGTACCAGAAAAATGGCAGAAAAAAATGGGAGAGTTTTGGATAAGCCTGACAAAGTTGTTCAAGTGAAAAGGACAGCTGACAACCATCAGTTTGGGAACAGACCTATGGATAGTGGAGGTGCGGTCTTCCGTGAAGGGGCTTTGCTATTGTGTGTGATGTAAATCCCCTTTTCTGGAAGGGGAAGTAAAAAAAAATGTGGATTTATCTTTGCTTTGTTCAGAAATTTTAAGGGAAAGCAAAGCATGTATGAGGGTGAGGTCAAGCAATTGTTATTAGTTGACCTTCAAATTGAAGCATGATCAAGTATGACGGTCAATGTCGCTTTGAAGGTTGCCGTGCTGGAGGAGCTAATTATAAGCTTTCAAAAACAATTTAGTTTCAATTTGTTTTGGAATTGAGATGAAATACTTGGCAATTTTTGGGTGACGTTTTACTTGGGTGACATGCTGTGAGATTTCACTCATGTAAAATATATGCCGAGGCTGAGAGCACTGGTTTAAAGTACCTGCTTCGGAATGAAAGGCATTCAAACAAGTTTTCCAAAGGAGTGCAATTTGGAATTTGCTTGAAAATGGCTGCTACATTTCGCCCTTCATTCATGAAGATTTTTTACACCCAAATTACCATCGGCTGGTGAAATTTGAGGCCATTTTCTGAGGAAAAGGTCTTTCAAACATGCTTCTGATTGGTCAGTACCAGAGCTGAAATTCATCTGCAAAAAAAACTACATGGCTGTCCTTCTGCTCAGTTTCATTTTTCTGTTAAAATGTCTACCCAGGCACGTTAAACTTTGAAACTGCTCTATGGGGGAATTTTTGTAAAATTATAAGTAAAGAAGGGAGATAAAACGATAATTATATTAAAAACTTTTGCTAAAAATGTGATAACATGGAGCATGAACGCAAAAAAAACATTTTTTAAATAGTTAGTGATAAATATTGATATGTAAAATTTTGTAAAATTATAAGTAAAACGGGGAGATAAAACGATAACAATATTAGTAACTTTCGCTAAAAATTCAACCAAAAACAACATTATTACAACCAAAATAAGCTATTTTGAGATGCAGGACAACGCAAAGCTGATCCAGTAAATTATATATAAGTGAATTCTACCTGTTTTTTTATAGTTATTGTGATCAATATTGATATGTAAAATTTTGTAAAATTATAAGTAAAACGGGGAGATAAAACGTTAACAATATTAGTAACTTTCGCTAAAAATTCAATCAAAAAAACATTAGTACAATGAAAATAAGCTATTTCGAGATGCAGGACAACGCAGTAAATTATCTAAGTGAGTTTTCCCTTTCTTAAAATATTTCCATACATACACTCACTCGTTGCTAATATTGTAACGCATAAAACAAAATATAACTGTAATTTCCTTTTCCTTCGAGAAGCAAGAATCAAAACGTGCAAACTAACACGATAATCCATGCAGAAAATGGATGGACAATTGGCCACCTGAACCAATACCATTACTGTCAGAGATCTTTGGTAAAGCGTGTTCACTCTGCCAAGTAATCCCAGCTGCCACATTGCTCATGTAAATTAGCGTGGGAAATTAACCAAAATAGTCATTAAACACGTGCTGAGTGGCTTTAGCAAAAGCCAGCATTTTTTTTCTCTGCTAAAATATCTACTGAGTAAAACATTACATTATACATTCTTATTTTCACCCTCTTAAATCCTTCTCGCAATTAATGACAATCCAATTTATGGAAGGTACTTGTTCCCCTTTGTCCCTTGTTCTATAAATCTTTATTTCTAGCTATCTCCCTCCTTTAATTTTAAAACACCTATTTTCAAATTACCCTGTGTTAAATAAAACGCAAGCTTTTCATTACAGTGCGCCATCATCAAAAAAAAGTACTGCATGAATAATTAATTAACTTACCAAAAGTTGCTGGTGGTCAACCACGAGCGGAGGCGGGGGCGTCGGAGCCGGTTTGGAGACATCTTCCGTCTTCTGGACCGATGCTTTCAATTCGTCGGACGTGCGCCTCTTGCATTTCTTCGCCTTGGAGTCCCCTGTTAATGACATCAAAGGTTTTTTGATGGGAACAGAGCGAAGATTTTTCACATTCATCCAGCCCCCCAAAAAAATAAAAAAATCCCAAAACTCTGTAGTTGAAAGAAGGCTTTTACGATAGCGAATGATGGTCCGCTATTTAGTAATTGGGACCATCTTCTCAAATAAGCCCAAATAGGCTTTGGATGAAGGGATACGTGGACTTCAAAGGAAGCCAACAGCACCACCGTGTGATGCCAGAACTATTCGCTCTGACTGTCGGTATGATTTTAGGATGGATTAACATGTTCCTAGTTCACATTTAATGTCCGATGATACTAAGCTATATCAAAGATAATAGAATAAGAAGTGCAGCTTACAATACTACTTAATAATGAATTACTTTAACAGGTTATTTGAAGGCGATTACTAAGTAACTTCCCAAAATGCATAGACGACACTGTTAACATACTTGCTTCACACAAAATATTAAAGTTTAAGTCGTATGGCAATTCAAAAGGTCTTACGAAAAGACTACTTAAACTGGGATAGCCGAGTTTTTACATCAAATAGCTGCACCAAACTCTGAGCATGACCGGACCAGTTTGGTGCCCGGACCAGTTTGGTGCCCGGACCAGTTTGGTGCCCGGACCAGTTTGGTGCAAGGACCAGTATGGTGCAAGGACCAGTTTGGTGCAAGGACCAGTTTGGTGCAAGGACCAGTTTGGTGCAAGGACCAGTTTGGTGCAAGGGCCAGTATGGTGCAAGGACCAGTATGGTGCCCGGGCCAGTTTGGTGCCCGGACCAGTTTGGTGCAAGGACCAGTATGGTGCAAGGACCAGTATGGTGCAAGGACCAGTATGGTGCAAGGACCAGTATGGTGCAAGGACCAGTATGGTGCAAGGACCAGTTTGGTGCCCGGACCAGTTTGGTGCGCGGACCAGTATGGTGCCCGGACCAGTATGGTGCAAGGACCAGTTTGGTGCAAGGACCAGTTTGGTGCAAGGACCAGTTTGGTGCAAGGACCAGTTTGGTGCAAGGACCAGTTTGGTGCAAGGACCAGTTTGGTGCCCAGACCAGTTTGGTGCCCAGACCAGTTTGGTGCCCAGACCAGTTTGGTGCCCAGACCAGTTTGGTGCAAGGACCAGTATGGTGCAAGGACCAGTTTGGTGCAAGGACCAGTTTGGTGCAAGGACCAGTTTGGTGCCCGGGCCAGTTTGGTCCCCGGGCCAGTTTGGTCCCCGGGCCAGTTTGGTCCCCGGGCCAGTTTGGTGCCCGGACCAGTATGGTGCAAGGACCAGTTTGGTGCCCGGACCAGTTTGATGCCCGGACCAGTTTGGTGCCCGGACCAGTATGGTGCAAGGACCAGTTTGGTGCAAGGACCAGTTTGGTGCAAGGACCAGTTTGGTGCAAGGACCAGTTTGGTGCCCGGACCAGTTTGGTGCCCGGACCAGTTTGGTGCCCGGACCAGTTTGGTGCCCGGACCAGTTTGGTGCAAGGACCAGTATGGTGCAAGGACCAGTTTGGTGCAAGGACCAGTTTGGTGCCCGGGCCAGTTTGGTGCCCGGGCCAGTTTGGTGCCCGGGCCAGTTTGGTGCCCGGGCCAGTTTGGTCCCCGGGCCAGTTTGGTCCCCGGACCAGTATGGTGCAAGGACCAGTATGGTGCAAGGACCAGTATGGTGCAAGGACCAGTATGGTGCAAGGACCAGTTTGGTGCAAGGACCAGTTTGGTGCAAGGACCAGTTTGGTGCCCGTGCCAGTTTGGTCCCCGGACCAGTATGGTGCAAGGACCAGTATGGTGCAAGGACCAGTATGGTGCAAGGACCAGTATGGTGCAAGGACCAGTATGGTGCAAGGACCAGTATGGTGCAAGGACCAGTATGGTGCAAGGACCAGTATGGTGCAAGGACCAGTTTGGTGCAAGGACCAGTTTGGTGCAAGGACCAGTTTGGTGCCCGGGCCAGTTTGGTGCCCGGGCCAGTTTGGTGCCCGGGCCAGTTTGGTGCCCGGGCCAGTTTGGTCCCCGGGCCAGTTTGGTCCCCGGACCAGTATGGTGCAAGGACCAGTATGGTGCAAGGACCAGTATGGTGCAAGGACCAGTATGGTGCAAGGACCAGTTTGGTGCAAGGACCAGTTTGGTGCAAGGACCAGTTTGGTGCAAGGACCAGTTTGGTGCCCGTGCCAGTTTGGTGCCCAGACCAGTTTGGTGCAAGGACAGGTTTGGTGCAAGGACCAGTATGGTGCAAGGACCAGTATGGTGCAAGGACCAGTATGGTGCAAGGACCAGTTTGGTGCCCGGACCAGTTTGGTGCCCGGACCAGTTTGGTGCCCGCACCAGTATGGTGCAAGGACCAGTTTGGTGCAAGGACCAGTTTGGTGCAAGGACCAGTTTGGTGCAAGGACCAGTTTGGTGCCCAGACCAGTTTGGTGCCCAGACCAGTTTGGTGCAAGGACCAGTATGGTGCAAGGACCAGTATGGTGCAAGGACCAGTATGGTGCAAGGACCAGTATGGTGCAAGGACCAGTTTGGTGCAAGAACCAGTTTGGTGCAAGAACCAGTTTGGTGCCCGGGCCAGTTTGGTCCCCGGGCCAGTTTGGTGCCCGGACCAGTATGGTGCAAGGACCAGTATGGTGCAAGGACCAGTATGGTGCAAGGACCAGTATGGTGCAAGGACCAGTTTGGTGCCCGGACCAGTTTGGTGCCCGGACCAGTTTGGTGCCCGGACCAGTATGGTGCAAGGACCAGTTTGGTGCAAGGACCAGTTTGGTGCAAGGACCAGTTTGGTGCAAGGACCAGTTTGGTGCCCAGACCAGTTTGGTGCCCAGACCAGTTTGGTGCAAGGACCAGTATGGTGCAAGGACCAGTATGGTGCAAGGACCAGTATGGTGCAAGGACCAGTATGGTGCAAGGACCAGTATGGTGCAAGGACCAGTATGGTGCAAGGACCAGTTTGGTGCAAGGACCAGTATGGTGCAAGGACCAGTATGGTGCAAGGACCAGTATGGTGCAAGGACCAGTTTGGTGCCCGGACCAGTTTGGTGCCCGGACCAGTTTGGTGCCCGGACCAGTTTGGTGCCCGGACCAGTATGGTGCCCGGACCAGTATGGTGCAAGGACCAGTATGGTGCAAGGACCAGTTTGGTGCAAGGACCAGTTTGGTGCAAGGACCAGTTTGGTGCAAGGACCAGTTTGGTGCCCGTGCCAGTTTGGTGCAAGGACCAGTTTGGTGCAAGGACCAGTTTGGTGCAAGGACCAGTATGGTGCAAGGACCAGTATGGTGCAAGGACCAGTTTGGTGCAAGGACCAGTTTGGTGCCCGGACCAGTTTGGTGCCCGGGCCAGTTTGGTGCAAGGACCAGTTTGGTGCAAGGACCAGTTTGGTGCAAGGACCAGTTTGGTGCAAGGACCAGTATGGTGCCCGGGCCAGTTTGGTGCCCGGACCAGTTTGGTGCCCGGGCCAGTTTGGTCCCCGGGCCAGTTTGGTGCCCGGACCAGTTTGGTGCCCGGACCAGTATGGTGCAAGGACCAGTATGGTGCAAGGACCAGTATGGTGCAAGGACCAGTATGGTGCAAGGACCAGTATGGTGCAAGGACCAGTTTGGTGCAAGAACCAGTTTGGTGCAAGAACCAGTTTGGTGCCCGGGCCAGTTTGGTGCCCGGGCCAGTTTGGTGCCCGGACCAGTATGGTGCAAGGACCAGTATGGTGCAAGGACCAGTTTGGTGCCCGGACCAGTTTGGTGCAAGGACCAGTATGGTGCAAGGACCAGTTTGGTGCCCGGACCAGTTTGGTGCAAGGACCAGTATGGTGCAAGGACCAGTTTGGTGCCCGGACCAGTTTGGTGCCCGGGCCAGTTTGGTGCCCGGGCCAGTTTGGTGCCCGGGCCAGTTTGGTGCCCGGGCCAGTTTGGTGCCCGGGCCAGTTTGGTGCCCGGGCCAGTTTGGTGCCCGGACCAGTTTGGTGCCCGGACCAGTTTGGTGCCCGGACCAGTTTGGTGCAAGGACCAGTTTGGTGCAAGGACCAGTTTGGTGCCCGGGCCAGTTTGGTGCCCGGGCCAGTTTGGTGCCCGGGCCAGTTTGGTGCCCGGGCCAGTTTGGTGCCCGGACCATTTTGGTGCCCGGACCAGTTTGGTGCCCGGACCAGTTTGGTGCCCGGACCAGTATGGTGCAAGGACCAGTATGGTGCAAGGACCAGTATGGTGCAAGGACCAGTTTGGTGCCCGGACCAGTTTGGTGCAAGGACCAGTATGGTGCAAGGACCAGTTTGGTGCCCGGACCAGTTTGGTGCCCGGACCAGTTTGGTGCAAGGACCAGTATGGTGCAAGGACCAGTTTGGTGCCCGGACCAGTTTGGTGCAAGGACCAGTTTGGTGCAAGGACCAGTTTGGTGCAAGGACCAGTTTGGTGCAAGGACCAGTTTGGTGCAAGGACCAGTTTGGTGCCCAGACCAGTTTGGTGCCCAGACCAGTTTGGTGCAAGGACCAGTTTGGTGCAAGGACCAGTTTGGTGCAAGGACCAGTTTGGTGCAAGGACCAGTTTGGTGCCCGTGCCAGTTTGGTGCCCAGACCAGTTTGGTGCAAGGACAGGTTTGGTGCAAGGACCAGTATGGTGCAAGGACCAGTATGGTGCAAGGACCAGTTTGGTGCCCGGACCAGTTTGGTGCCCGGACCAGTTTGGTGCCCGGACCAGTTTGGTGCCCGGACCAGTTTGGTGCCCGGGCCAGTTTGGTGCCCGGGCCAGTTTGGTGCCCGGGCCAGTTTGGTGCCCGGACCAGTTTGGTGCCCGGACCAGTATGGTGCAAGGACCAGTATGGTGCAAGGACCAGTATGGTGCAAGGACCAGTTTGGTGCCCGGACCAGTTTGGTGCAAGGACCAGTATGGTGCAAGGACCAGTTTGGTGCCCGGACCAGTTTGGTGCCCGGACCAGTTTGGTGCAAGGACCAGTATGGTGCAAGGACCAGTTTGGTGCCCGGACCAGTTTGGTGCAAGGACCAGTTTGGTGCAAGGACCAGTTTGGTGCAAGGACCAGTTTGGTGCAAGGACCAGTTTGGTGCAAGGACCAGTTTGGTGCAAGGACCAGTTTGGTGCAAGGGCCAGTATGGTGCAAGGACCAGTATGGTGCCCGGGCCAGTTTGGTGCCCGGACCAGTTTGGTGCAAGGACCAGTATGGTGCAAGGACCAGTTTGGTGCAAGGACCAGTTTGGTGCAAGGACCAGTTTGGTGCCCGGGCCAGTTTGGTCCCCGGGCCAGTTTGGTCCCCGGGCCAGTTTGGTCCCCGGGCCAGTTTGGTGCCCGGACCAGTATGGTGCAAGGACCAGTTTGGTGCCCGGACCAGTTTGATGCCCGGACCAGTTTGGTGCCCGGACCAGTATGGTGCAAGGACCAGTTTGGTGCAAGGACCAGTTTGGTGCAAGGACCAGTTTGGTGCAAGGACCAGTTTGGTGCCCGGACCAGTTTGGTGCCCGGACCAGTTTGGTGCCCGGACCAGTTTGGTGCCCGGACCAGTTTGGTGCAAGGACCAGTATGGTGCAAGGACCAGTTTGGTGCAAGGACCAGTTTGGTGCCCGGGCCAGTTTGGTGCCCGGGCCAGTTTGGTGCCCGGGCCAGTTTGGTGCCCGGGCCAGTTTGGTCCCCGGGCCAGTTTGGTCCCCGGACCAGTATGGTGCAAGGACCAGTATGGTGCAAGGACCAGTATGGTGCAAGGACCAGTATGGTGCAAGGACCAGTTTGGTGCAAGGACCAGTTTGGTGCAAGGACCAGTTTGGTGCCCGTGCCAGTTTGGTCCCCGGACCAGTATGGTGCAAGGACCAGTATGGTGCAAGGACCAGTATGGTGCAAGGACCAGTATGGTGCAAGGACCAGTATGGTGCAAGGACCAGTATGGTGCAAGGACCAGTATGGTGCAAGGACCAGTATGGTGCAAGGACCAGTTTGGTGCAAGGACCAGTTTGGTGCAAGGACCAGTTTGGTGCCCGGGCCAGTTTGGTGCCCGGGCCAGTTTGGTGCCCGGGCCAGTTTGGTGCCCGGGCCAGTTTGGTCCCCGGGCCAGTTTGGTCCCCGGACCAGTATGGTGCAAGGACCAGTATGGTGCAAGGACCAGTATGGTGCAAGGACCAGTATGGTGCAAGGACCAGTTTGGTGCAAGGACCAGTTTGGTGCAAGGACCAGTTTGGTGCAAGGACCAGTTTGGTGCCCGTGCCAGTTTGGTGCCCAGACCAGTTTGGTGCAAGGACAGGTTTGGTGCAAGGACCAGTATGGTGCAAGGACCAGTATGGTGCAAGGACCAGTATGGTGCAAGGACCAGTTTGGTGCCCGGACCAGTTTGGTGCCCGGACCAGTTTGGTGCCCGCACCAGTATGGTGCAAGGACCAGTTTGGTGCAAGGACCAGTTTGGTGCAAGGACCAGTTTGGTGCAAGGACCAGTTTGGTGCCCAGACCAGTTTGGTGCCCAGACCAGTTTGGTGCAAGGACCAGTATGGTGCAAGGACCAGTATGGTGCAAGGACCAGTATGGTGCAAGGACCAGTATGGTGCAAGGACCAGTTTGGTGCAAGAACCAGTTTGGTGCAAGAACCAGTTTGGTGCCCGGGCCAGTTTGGTCCCCGGGCCAGTTTGGTGCCCGGACCAGTATGGTGCAAGGACCAGTATGGTGCAAGGACCAGTATGGTGCAAGGACCAGTATGGTGCAAGGACCAGTTTGGTGCCCGGACCAGTTTGGTGCCCGGACCAGTTTGGTGCCCGGACCAGTATGGTGCAAGGACCAGTTTGGTGCAAGGACCAGTTTGGTGCAAGGACCAGTTTGGTGCAAGGACCAGTTTGGTGCCCAGACCAGTTTGGTGCCCAGACCAGTTTGGTGCAAGGACCAGTATGGTGCAAGGACCAGTATGGTGCAAGGACCAGTATGGTGCAAGGACCAGTATGGTGCAAGGACCAGTATGGTGCAAGGACCAGTATGGTGCAAGGACCAGTTTGGTGCAAGGACCAGTATGGTGCAAGGACCAGTATGGTGCAAGGACCAGTATGGTGCAAGGACCAGTTTGGTGCCCGGACCAGTTTGGTGCCCGGACCAGTTTGGTGCCCGGACCAGTTTGGTGCCCGGACCAGTATGGTGCCCGGACCAGTATGGTGCAAGGACCAGTATGGTGCAAGGACCAGTTTGGTGCAAGGACCAGTTTGGTGCAAGGACCAGTTTGGTGCAAGGACCAGTTTGGTGCCCGTGCCAGTTTGGTGCAAGGACCAGTTTGGTGCAAGGACCAGTTTGGTGCAAGGACCAGTATGGTGCAAGGACCAGTATGGTGCAAGGACCAGTTTGGTGCAAGGACCAGTTTGGTGCCCGGACCAGTTTGGTGCCCGGGCCAGTTTGGTGCAAGGACCAGTTTGGTGCAAGGACCAGTTTGGTGCAAGGACCAGTTTGGTGCAAGGACCAGTATGGTGCCCGGGCCAGTTTGGTGCCCGGACCAGTTTGGTGCCCGGGCCAGTTTGGTCCCCGGGCCAGTTTGGTGCCCGGACCAGTTTGGTGCCCGGACCAGTATGGTGCAAGGACCAGTATGGTGCAAGGACCAGTATGGTGCAAGGACCAGTATGGTGCAAGGACCAGTATGGTGCAAGGACCAGTTTGGTGCAAGAACCAGTTTGGTGCAAGAACCAGTTTGGTGCCCGGGCCAGTTTGGTGCCCGGGCCAGTTTGGTGCCCGGACCAGTATGGTGCAAGGACCAGTATGGTGCAAGGACCAGTTTGGTGCCCGGACCAGTTTGGTGCAAGGACCAGTATGGTGCAAGGACCAGTTTGGTGCCCGGACCAGTTTGGTGCAAGGACCAGTATGGTGCAAGGACCAGTTTGGTGCCCGGACCAGTTTGGTGCCCGGGCCAGTTTGGTGCCCGGGCCAGTTTGGTGCCCGGGCCAGTTTGGTGCCCGGGCCAGTTTGGTGCCCGGGCCAGTTTGGTGCCCGGGCCAGTTTGGTGCCCGGACCAGTTTGGTGCCCGGACCAGTTTGGTGCCCGGACCAGTTTGGTGCAAGGACCAGTTTGGTGCAAGGACCAGTTTGGTGCCCGGGCCAGTTTGGTGCCCGGGCCAGTTTGGTGCCCGGGCCAGTTTGGTGCCCGGGCCAGTTTGGTGCCCGGACCATTTTGGTGCCCGGACCAGTTTGGTGCCCGGACCAGTTTGGTGCCCGGACCAGTATGGTGCAAGGACCAGTATGGTGCAAGGACCAGTATGGTGCAAGGACCAGTTTGGTGCCCGGACCAGTTTGGTGCAAGGACCAGTATGGTGCAAGGACCAGTTTGGTGCCCGGACCAGTTTGGTGCCCGGACCAGTTTGGTGCAAGGACCAGTATGGTGCAAGGACCAGTTTGGTGCCCGGACCAGTTTGGTGCAAGGACCAGTTTGGTGCAAGGACCAGTTTGGTGCAAGGACCAGTTTGGTGCAAGGACCAGTTTGGTGCAAGGACCAGTTTGGTGCCCAGACCAGTTTGGTGCCCAGACCAGTTTGGTGCAAGGACCAGTTTGGTGCAAGGACCAGTTTGGTGCAAGGACCAGTTTGGTGCAAGGACCAGTTTGGTGCCCGTGCCAGTTTGGTGCCCAGACCAGTTTGGTGCAAGGACAGGTTTGGTGCAAGGACCAGTATGGTGCAAGGACCAGTATGGTGCAAGGACCAGTTTGGTGCCCGGACCAGTTTGGTGCCCGGACCAGTTTGGTGCCCGGACCAGTTTGGTGCCCGGACCAGTTTGGTGCCCGGGCCAGTTTGGTGCCCGGGCCAGTTTGGTGCCCGGGCCAGTTTGGTGCCCGGACCAGTTTGGTGCCCGGACCAGTATGGTGCAAGGACCAGTATGGTGCAAGGACCAGTATGGTGCAAGGACCAGTTTGGTGCCCGGACCAGTTTGGTGCAAGGACCAGTATGGTGCAAGGACCAGTTTGGTGCCCGGACCAGTTTGGTGCCCGGACCAGTTTGGTGCAAGGACCAGTATGGTGCAAGGACCAGTTTGGTGCCCGGACCAGTTTGGTGCAAGGACCAGTTTGGTGCAAGGACCAGTTTGGTGCAAGGACCAGTTTGGTGCAAGGACCAGTTTGGTGCAAGGACCAGTTTGGTGCCCAGACCAGTTTGGTGCCCAGACCAGTTTGGTGCAAGGACCAGTTTGGTGCAAGGACCAGTTTGGTGCAAGGACCAGTTTGGTGCAAGGACCAGTTTGGTGCCCGTGCCAGTTTGGTGCCCAGACCAGTTTGGTGCAAGGACAGGTTTGGTGCAAGGACCAGTATGGTGCAAGGACCAGTATGGTGCAAGGACCAGTTTGGTGCCCGGACCAGTTTGGTGCCCGGACCAGTTTGGTGCCCGGACCAGTTTGGTGCCCGGACCAGTTTGGTGCCCGGGCCAGTTTGGTGCCCGGGCCAGTTTGGTGCCCGGGCCAGTTTGGTGCCCGGACCAGTTTGGTGCAAGGACCAGTATGGTGCCCGGGCTAGTTTGGTGCCCGGGCCAGTTTGGTCCCCGGGCCAGTTTGGTCCCCGGACCAGTTTGGTGCCCGGACCAGTACGGTGCAAAGACCAGTACGGTGCAAGGACCAGTTTGGTGCCCGGACCAGTTTGGTGCCCGGACCAGTTTGGTGCCCGGACCAGTTTGGTGCCCGGACCAGTTTGGTGCCCGGGCCAGTTTGGTGCCCGGGCCAGTTTGGTGCCCGGGCCAGTTTGGTGCCCGGACCAGTTTGGTGCAAGGACCAGTATGGTGCCCGGGCTAGTTTGGTGCCCGGGCCAGTTTGGTCCCCGGGCCAGTTTGGTCCCCGGACCATTTTGGTGCCCGGACCAGTACGGTGCAAAGACCAGTACGGTGCAAGGACCAGTTTGGTGCCCGGACCAGTTTGGTGCCCGGACCAGTTTGGTGCCCGGACCAGTTTGGTGCCCGGACCAGTATGGTGCAAGGACCAGTTTGGTGCAAGGACCAGTTTGGTGCAAGGACCAGTTTGGTGCAAGGACCAGTTTGGTGCCCGGGCCAGTTTGGTGCCCGGGCCAGTTTGGTGCCCGGGCCAGTTTGGTGCCCGGGCCAGTTTGGTGCCCGGGCCAGTTTGGTGCCCGGGCCAGTTTGGTGCCCGGACCAGTTTGGTGCCCGGACCAGTATGGTGCAAGGACCAGTATGGTGCAAGGACCAGTTTGGTGCCCGGACCAGTTTGGTGCAAGGACCAGTATGGTGCAAGGACCAGTTTGGTGCAAGGACCAGTATGGTGCAAGGACCAGTTTGATGCAAGGACCAGTTTGGTGCCCGGGCCAGTATGGTGCAAGGACCAGTATGGTGCAAGGACCAGTTTG
Source organism: Stigmatopora nigra (assembly GCF_051989575.1). Classification (NCBI taxonomy): domain Eukaryota; kingdom Metazoa; phylum Chordata; class Actinopteri; order Syngnathiformes; family Syngnathidae; genus Stigmatopora; species Stigmatopora nigra. The sequence continues at coordinate 2,051,760 of NC_135509.1, read as the reverse complement.
GTGCAAGGACCAGTTTGGTGCAAGGACCAGTATGGTGCAAGGACCAGTATGGTGCAAGGACCAGTTTGGTGCCCGGGCCAGTTTGGTGCCCGGTCCAGTATGGTGCCCGGACCAGTATGGTGCCCGGACCAGTATGGTGCCCGGACCAGTTTGGTGCCCGGACCAGTTTGGTGCCCGAACCAGTATGGTGCAAGGACCAGTATGGTGCAAGGACCAGTATGGTGCAAGGACCAGTTTGGTGCCCGGACCAGTTTGGTGCCCGGACCAGTTTGGTGCAAGGACCAGTATGGTGCCCGGGCCAGTTTGGTCCCCGGGCCAGTTTGGTCCCCGGGCCAGATTGGTCCCCGGGCCAGATTGGTGCCCGGACCAGTTTGGTCCCCGGGCCATTTTGGTCCCCGGGCCAGTTTGGTCCCCGGACCAGTTTGGTCGCCGGTCAAATGTACTTAGACATTAAACAGTACTTAGATATTAAACAGTACTTAGATATTAAACTCTTTCAGTATTAAACTCTCTCAGTATTAAACTCTCTCAGGATTTAAACTCTCTCAGTATTAAACTCTCTCATGAATATAATTTTGGGAGAAAAATGCAAATATATTCCTGCCTTGACTTGCAGTGTTGAATAAAGAAAATCCCATTATTTGTATTTAAAAAGATAACTTTGCCTTGGAAAGTTTGCTAATTTAACATACACTTGTGAACAAATAGTATCGATGTCACAGTGCTGTACAGAAGCAAAGTCAATACTTCTCTATCACGATACTTACCTTCTTTGTCCTGATCATCTTCTGACCTTTCAGCATTGTTGTCTTCAGTTAATTCGCTTTCGTCATTACCGTTGTGTTCCCCCGTTGTCCCCTTTTTCTCTGTGTTCTGTTCGGTCCTTTCCTCGGCGGCCTTATCATTGCGACACTGCGAGTCGAGGCTGTCCATGGACTCGTTCCCGTTGACTTGCGTGACATCGGGAACCTCTTTGCACGGAGTGTCGGATTTTTGAACTGCGGGTTCGGCTTCGAGTAGACTGTCACCATCTGCCTGTAGATTTAAGACAATGGAGTTGAGTTGGTTTTACCGACTGCTTTCCGGTTTTGGCGGCACCAACCGGAGGTTCATTGGAGCTTTCTTCCTCCATGGAGGAGACGTGGGGAAGATGGCCGTTGGCCCGAGGTCCCGGTGTATCACAAGACGATTCTTCGTCTACCGTCAAACAGGAGTCGTTCTGCGTCGCATCCGTTTCGCCATCGGGGTGTTCTTCCCCTTTCTCTTCTTCCGTGGACTTCTTATAGTTCTTTGGTTTGCGGATGATGCCTCGTACCCAAAATGGCCGCCGGCGGAACTTCTTCTTGATATGATCTGCATAAAAAAAACAAAGGCAAGGACTATTAGAATGGTTCTTTAAAAAAATACACACATTTTTTGACAACATTTAATAGTGTATAACTTTGTCTATGGTGGCGACATTATGCAAAATGGAGCCCATTTTAAAGTCAACATTAAGTCGAGTTATTCCGTGACAGTGATTTGTTGAAACTGGCAAACAATGCAAGTTGACGCTAGAAAGGAAAAATAAATAAGACGAACAATAGCCTCCGTAATCTGTAATTACCCTTTTTTTTGCTACCAGAAAAACAACCGAGGTTAAAATGCCATTATTGGCAAAGCAACTGCAACACAATTCATTTAAAAACAACTGAAAGCCACCAATAAAATTGGCTGTTCAATTTAGAGAGCCCAATTTACATCTATACAATGGAAATAGTGGTATAAACCCAAATACAGATGGAAAAGACAAACAGATTTAGCAGGAAAATGCAAAGTCAGTTCTTTGAACACAATGCCTATGTATAAGCGAAGTAGAAAATGGTCAACATGGCGGCCTTCACTGATAAGAGGTCAGGACACAGCAGTTGACTGGACGCATGATTGAATTCTCAAGAGATAACATTTCAGGCTAACCGCAAATGAATCCTTTGAGATTGTTGTGAAAGAGATTCCAGTAAAAAAAAAAAAAAAATAACGTATCACAACAAATGCCATTGAAGAACATTGATCAACAAGGTCTTCCATTGAGGACGACAAAAGACAACAAGGACAGAGGAATCTATACTCAGACAAGGCCAAAGAATATATTCTCATTAGTTGAATCAAAAAAGAAAAATGTCAGGACCACAAATGGGCAAAAATGTGGATTTTTTAAGAGATTCTTGTCGATGATTAATCAACCTAATCACTGATTGCACCTGGAAAATACAAAGTCAAAGACCCTGTTAGTCAATTTCCAATTCACAGCATCATTCCCTAGGAATTCCAATGTTAAATTGCTTAGACAAAAGTAATCAACAGTCGGCTCTCATTAATACGACTTGACGAATCCTTTGTGGATTTCAGCCATGTGTAGAAATTTGGAGATATTTTTTCCCTCTCCAAGGATATGCTGGATAAAACCACGGTGGACTCATTCAATCAAATCCAAGCCATTACAATTCTGTCAAGCGGCAGTGGAATGGCATAAATCAGATAAAAGATCTTTTGAATAATTAAGCATATATGGCCCATCGTGATCTCAATGGACACTAAATGGTCAGGAATGCATTAGCCTGTTAAACAGCGGAGTGCACTCCCCTGCATTTATTTGGATTAGAGGCCATGCTGAGAAAACAAAGAGGCATTGTTTTTAGTAGTATATCATATTTTCTCGCATATAAGTCGCAGCCACGTATAAGCCTTACCCTTAAAATTGTTGATACAGCAAGTATTTTTTTAGCAACAAATAAACCAAGTATCTTTTTTGGCAACAAATACACCAAGTATCTTTTTTGGCAACAATTACACCAAGTATTTTCTGGCAACAAATACGCCAAGTATTTTTTAGCGACAAATACTCCAAGTACTTTTTTAGCGACAAATACTGCAAGTACTTTTTTGGCGACAAATACGGCAAGCATGTTTTTAGCAATAAATATTGCAAGTATTTTTTTAGCGACAAATACGGCAAGTATTTTTAGCGACAAATACTCCAAGTACTTTTTAGCGACAAATACTGCAAGTACTTTTTGGCGACAAATACAGCAAGTATGTTTTTAGCAATAAATATTGCAAGTATTTTTCAGCGACAAATACGGCAAATATTTTTTAGCAACAAATACGCTACGTATTTTTTAGCGACAAATACTCCAAGTACTTTTTTAGCGACAAATACTGCAAGTACTTTTTGCCGACAAATACAGCAAGTATGTTTTTAGCAATAAATACTGCAAGTATTTTTTAGCAACAAATACGGCAAGTATTTTATTCATTTTATTTTAAATAATTTTTTGAGACAAATACGCCAAGTATTTTATATATTTTATTTTAAGTATTTTTTAGCAACAAATACGCCAAGTATATTTTAGCAACAAATACAGCCAAGTATTTTTTTAGTGACAAATACGGCAAGTATTTTATTTATCTTATTTTATTTTAAGTATTTTTTTGCGACAAATACGCCAAGTATTTTTTTCGCAACAAATACACCAAGTATTTTTTTAGCAACAAATACAGCAAGTATACGGCAGACCATACGGTATTTACTATTAGGGCAAAGGCAATTGCAAATGAGGCCGAGTTTTCCTGTACCGATATTTAAATCCACCACTGTTAACAGACCCCAGAATTTCCTTTCCATGCTGGCCAGATGTCTTATTTACACAAAGAAAAGCAAAAGCCCACAGGAGGTTGGCTGGCGAGGACTTAGCTATCACCATCAAAGATGTGTAGTAAGCACCCGGGGGGACTGAAAAGGTGAGACGGAGTAGCAGCAAGCGACTCGTCATAGGAAGCTCGTAAATGATGCATGAAAATTGTCAGAGCATGAACAGCCAACCACATGGGGGGGAGGCGGACAAGTCAGTCTAAGTTCTAAAGCTCTTTTGTAGTAGTAATTAAAACAGTCGTCGCATTTGCTAGGCCGTGCCAAATGCTGTACTATAAGCGCGCCAGTTAAAAGTGAGGTGAAATTCCACTCCGGGATCCAAAGTGCGGTACCAGCAATTATTAAGCCGATAAATCATTGCGGTGCAGCCAACGAGAACACAGAGCACCCAAAGAAAGCCTTTGGGTACAATTAGGAATTGGGTTGTCTGACCGACTGATTTCTTTACTTCATAATTTCATCGGATTATTGCTTCGGTGATCTGGAGCTAATGTTAAGAGACGATGAGTAGTTTGAGGACAGTCGGGATTGTCGTGAAGAAGTTGTTAGGTTAAATGTTTTGGGTTGGTTAAGAGAAGTTTGAAGGAATTAGTGGTGTTGGAGTGGGAAATTAGTAACAGTTGACATTTAAATTACGAAAAATTAAGAATGCTTCTTAGAAGTACGGTATGAGAAAAGAACTTGATAGGTATACATAAAAATAGAATAATGGCAAATAAGTATTACAGAGCTACACAAAGATCAGAATGCCAAGTAGACCTGTAACTTTTTAAATAATGTGTCTTTTTAGAAGATATGAAATTAGCAACCTTTACCATCTTCAATTACGAAAAATTAAGATTTTAGAATGCTTCTTAAAAGTATGATATACGAAAATAACTTGTTAGGTATATATAAAAACTATAATATGGCAAAGAAATATTACAGAGTAATACAGGTAGATCTGTAACTTTTTAAATAATGTATAATTTTAGAAGAAATTAGCAACATTTACCATTTTCAAATACAAAAAAATGAAGAGTATAGAATGCTTCTTAAAAGTACAGTATGAGAAAATAATTTGTTTGGCTATCTAGGTATAGAAACTAAAATATATCAACGGCAAAGAAATATTACAGAGATCCAAATGTCAGGTAGACCTGTAACTTTTTAAGTAATAAGTCATTTTAGAAGATACTGAATTTTAATTTTAGAGGGAGCTAAAGCCTTCGACTTCAAATTCAACATGGCACCTTTACAAATTCAAGACGAGGTTAGCATGAATATCCAATGACATAAGCGGGTCAATGTCTCACATCTAATTCTCAATGGGTTAAAGACTACAAACCCTCTACTTAACATTTGGATTGTCTTTAAGAACATTAAAAATGGAGGGCAATTTGAGTACTGAATCCAAAATATGCTCAACTTCTTCCTCAATTAAAACAGTAAAAACATTTCTCAACCGTGGTTTGATTTAAAAATTAAAAAACTAGCGGCAATCATGTTATTCTAAGGCACAACTTGGGAAATTGGCCAATCTGCTCGCATCATTCCATCGGCAATTCCAAACCTGAACAGATGCTCTCTTGTTTACCTTACGTGCAGGTTGTTTTTTTTTCTTCACCGTAAGCGTGTGTTTCCATGGCAATCAACAACATTTTTCCCCTCCTCTCCCGAGAGGGTTTTCGCTCTGTAAATCTCCATGAATTCACATTTAGGACACGGGGGCGAACACTGGTGCATATTCATGCCGAGGGAATAAATTATACTGTAGCATTTTGGGGTCAAGGGAAAACAAATGCCTCAGGCACTTTTTTGGCACTTGGAATGTGTAATTTAATAATCATATGGGGATCTGGTGCATATTTGATTTGAGACTCCCTGCAGTAGAAGTAGGCTATGGGTGCTAGCTGGGATTTATTCCAAATAAATACTGTTAGAAATGTATTAAAACTCAATGTAATAGTTTTATGGAGAGTAAAGTGGCTTGTTTTTATTTTTCTAACAGATGTATAAACCTCTAAATAAAAGAAATTGGGTACTTTGACTAACATGAAAGTTTGTAGTTTATAAATACTTTTCCTGAACTAATATTTTCTCACATATAAGTCGCACCTTAAAATTACCCTTGATTTGGGGGAGAGTAAAGTGGCTTGTTTGTATTTTTCTAGCAGATGTATAAACCTTTAAATAAAATAATTTGGGTACTTTGACTAACATGAAAGTTTGTAGTTTATAGATACTTTTCCAAACTAATATTTTCTCACGTATAAGCCGTATCCGCATATAAGTCGCACCTTAAAATTGACCTTGAATTTGCAGAGAGTAAAGTGGCTTGTTTTTATTTTTATAAAGGATGTATAAACCTCTAAATTAACAAATTTGGGTACTTTGACTTACATGAAAGTTTGTAGTTTATATATAGTTTTCTAAACTAATATTTTCTCGCGTATAAGCCGTATTCGCGTATAAGCCTTACCTTAAAATTGCCCTGGAATCATTGATTTTTACTATTTTTCTCCTATAAGACGCTGTCTAATTTACATTTTTCCTGGAGAAATACAACACGAGAAAATACGATGAAAAATTCCGAATGAATAATATCCCAAGGTTGTCTAAGAACGTCCTAGACCTGCCTTCTATTGCCAAGAGCGACCTTACCCAATTACAAGATGACTTCTCGATGTAAATATTAAAAGGAATGCCTTACGTCACCTGTAATGACCCTTTAAAAAAAAACAGCAAAGAAATGAAAAAAGAAGTCCAACTGTCAAGAGCGGCAGAGTGTTCGGAAAAGAAAGCTCCCAAGGCTAAGATGGTGACTCATGAGCTACAGGGTTATAAAATGTAAGATGGTCATCCATCAAGCGAGGTGACATGCTGCAGCGACACTTAATGAAACGCCCCGATCAATAAATGATACCATCCCTGGTTGGTGGAAATGAAGGCGATCAGTCAATTCGTTCAATCGTTTTTTCCACTGCCAACGAACAAGCGCCTGTTTGCTTTTTACTTTTGCTATGTCTCTCTATATGATAACAACGATTCTAACGTTGATTTTACTGGCTTGAAGACAAAGTTTTTCAATCTCTTGCATAACAACAACATAGCAAGAATTAACAGTTAACATAAATAAGTAATAACTTAGCGTCCTTACCTCTATTCGGTTAACAGTTGGTGTTTAGCTTCTGATTGGAGTAACTACGAATAATATTTAATAGATGGCAACCTGACCAGAATTAAGTATTGAGGTGATGAAAGGTGATTTTTTTTTCCTGAGGCATGAATTTTTATATTAGTTGCTCTTTAAGGCGCTTTAATTAGACTTACGATTTTATACTGCAAAGTTTGTAATTGTCAAAGTAAATAGCTCTTAATAAAAGGTACGTTGAACCCAATGTTCCCTTTAATTTTTCGCTGGTCTGGGTAGAAAGACAACCTCTCTGAGTACTAGTGTGACATCATCATTGCTCGCCATGGGTACACCAGTATCATACCTCGCATAAGCAGGTGTATTTCAATGTTAACTCTAATTTTTCATGTAAAAAAATGCTGTAAAAGATGAAAAACATAAGTGGACAAGTAAAAAAATACTTTGGATTTTATTTACTGCGCGCCATATGATTGCTGCTGCGCAGAGAAGACGAGAATAGTGCACAATTGTGCTTAAAGGGAACATTGGTTGGACTTCAGCTTATTTGTTATCTCATGAATAGGCAGTTGTTGTGCTTATTTTGTAATAGAGAACAATTGCATAACTTGTTCTAGATAATAGTAAAGTATTGACTAGAGACTAAAATTATACATTGCAGTTTTTCTATTATTTATGTCAAGGAGAAGGTATGTGGAAGTTAAAATTTGACAAATTATCCAGTCTATTCCACATGGATTCGTCACTCTAAGGGTCTACTGAAAAGATCAAGCTTAGAAACAGTGATGGTCTCTCTCAAAAGTGATTTAGATAAAGTTAAAACGGCTCCACAATTTTGAGAGTTCTCTCTCCTAAAGTAGCAAAATAGCAGGATTGTACCATGCCTGAAATTTAAGCAATTATTTGTTAACATCAGTAAACATCAGTCTTTGGAATTAAAGAACTCGGTTGTCCTTTGTAGTAGACCACATGCTACTTTCACATTTTCTACCGAATTGTTTTCCTAAACTCCAAAGTGATTAAAAAAAGATCTCTTGGGCAAACAACGTGTCCTTCTAAAAAACAAAAGGATTTGCTTCAAGGAGAGACTGGAGATATAACAAAGACTGAGTTAGCGTGATAAGGCTAAGATAACAAAAACAGACGTATTGTTGGTTTGAAACATTTTTCAAGCCGATACATGAATTCATCACAATGCTACTGCAAGTGCACGGAGGTCGTTAGTAAACGTTGTCGAACGGATGTGATGGTTTGATGAATAACAATGAACTGGAGTTAGATGTTGAAAAAAAAAAGCTAATGAATTACTGAGCTGCCCTTGACTGTAATGACACGTCTTAATGAGTCGTTAGCTAGAAAAGAGGGCACCCATGTGCGCCTCGGACCGGCATTTATTGGCTGTGTCCGCCATTAGTCTGGATAAGTATGGTCTCACAATAATTTAAGTAATTATAAACAGACGGTGCGCATTTTAAATTCTTACGGTAGGGTGTCGGATGATGTTGTATCTCTTTATGGGGGTGCTTTTAAGGGGAATAACTAATAGGTGGGTGATTTTATCGTCTGTACTATTGTTACGGGTGAGAAAATGTGCATTGTAAGCTTTAAAATACTCAAAAAAATAATAATAAACGGAAGAACAACTGTAATTATTTTTTAGAAGAGCATAAATGCTTGCATAATTTAAAAAGTAGCTTGAAAATAATACATTTCAGAGTCTGACTTTTAACTATGTTGGGTAACAGCATGTAACATAATACAATAAACTAGCCTAAACACTTTAAAAAACATGATTTCCCTTCATGTTAATAATCTCTACAAACATCACACAAAGTCATTTATGACCACCAACTGGCGACAAATCTGTGCACCACAGAAAGACCTTTGAAAATCATTTTTTAGAGAGAAAAACACATCCTAATATTGGACATAACTACTCCAATCTCCAAACTAAAGATGGGTGCTTTGTAGCCGCCTGCTGTTCGTGTTCTAATTTTAGCCCTCAAGGAAGAAAAGTTCCATTTGTCACCTGACATCAGTAGCCAGCGACGTGAATAATGGAAACAAGCTGCCAAAATTAGTTTCCTGTGAACAGTGACCGAGTAAGCCTAAAGTGACAAGCGGCTAACCGCCCAAGGGAGTTGACAGGATGACTATGGAAGAAGCACCTAGCACAACTTTGGGGACAGCTATAATTAAAAGACATGCATTATAAATGATTGAGGTTATCATTGAGAAGAGATGCCCTATTAAAAGTTCTCAAGATCCAGTAAAAAAATTAGAGTACTCAAAAGTTATGCCACATACTCTATCCATTTGGAGAGGTGGCTTTTTAAAGAACATATACTTTCTATGGATCCACTAATGATAAATAGCCAGTAAAATTTTGCTTGGCTACAGTTACTACTATTAAACAACACAAACTACAAGGTTGTACTTCATGTTCTGGTCTTTATATTTACTAGAAGAGACAAAGACCAGAAAAATTCAGTAGTATATCATTGAGAAGAGATGCCACTACATAGTTCTCGGATCCAGTAAAAAATTAAAACACTCAAAAGTTATGCCAAACAACATTATTTTTTTAAATGGTACATTTACTATCTATTTTCAGAGGTGGCTTTTAAAAAATATATACTTTTTATGGATCCACTAATGAAAAAAAAACAGTCTGGATTTGCTTTCCTACAGGTACTACTACTAAAAAACGCAAACTACTAGGTTGTACTTCATGTTCTGGTCTTTATATGTACTAGAAGAGACAAAAAGACCAGAAAAAAATCAGTAGCATTATCTTCAACAACCCTTGGTTTTCCCTCAGAAAACTAGTGTCCTCTACAATAACCCATTTCCTGAATGCCTACTGTCCTTTTTGTCCTTAAAAGTAATCAAATCCGGGCCATCCTTTTATGCAGTAAGTACTCCAGTCAAATATGAAAGCAAGAGGGGTGTTTATTATGACTTTAAATATCCCATCAAGGCCCCGGCAATGGATTGACATTGGCAACGGGGGACGAGATGCCCGTTTAATGTGATGTAAGATGCACGCACGGCGGGGGATGTGAGCGTGGTGGTGGAGGGGGCTATGGAGGGGGTCACGGCGGTCTTTTCCAACCACAAGAGAGAGCAAAGCCTCGATGGCTGTTGCCTTGGGCAGGGCTATTGACTGAAGCAGAGGACACATTATGCACAGCCTGCCTCATTATTCTTCTCTTGCAAACACTCGTGTGTGAGGAACAGTTCTCGTCAAAAGGAAATAACGGGGAAATAATACTTGGTTTGGTTTGGAATCATCACCTGGCGCGTGGAGGTCAATAACGAAAAGTCTCGACTGTGAAAAAGCAAGCTGAGGGGAGGGGCTTAATTATAAATGAAAGGATGGTACTGGCAATGAACTTGATCCTTGTGGTGGTGGTGGTGATGCACTACGAATGAACCCCGAGCTAGGGGGCTCAATAATGGCCCTGGGGGGGTCTAGGGGGAAGGGCCGTTTCGGCCTACGTTGTGAGTGGAGAGCGGGTAACATTCCACGCGTCTATCCATGGCAACGCGCTTGGTTTAGTTCATAGAACGCAAATGCTTTTCACACCAGTTTGGCGAATATGTTTAGCCTTCAAAAAAGACAGTGTAAATATTTGAGTGGCCGTCATATTTCCAGCTGTCAATGTGTACGTTATGTCGGAATTTCAAAAACGTATGTTCGGAGCTCACCTGTGATTGGCGCACAAGATTTAGCAAGGGATTCCTACGCTATTTTTATTACTGTAGGGCATACCCCAAATTCGCGAGCAGTGGATTTTACCGACGACATGTCATTAGGCACAGTCGTTGATCAATTAGCCTAATGGGGGCCCCGTTGCGTAGGTCCAGGTGAGAACGGGACGTCACAAATTAATCACCCGACTTAGCCTAATTAATTACCGCTTCCAATGGAGGGTTTAACCAAAGGCACTGCATGGTGAGCTTCTGCTGAAATCTTATCACATGCTACTGACTTAGCGCAAGATTGCACTTTTCTGTCAATTTTTGCAGGGTATTTAACAACTTTTCTCGCATATAAGCCGTGCCTGTGTATAAGTCGCACCTGTGAATAAGCTGTAACCTTAAAATTTCCTTAAAATTGTTCAATTTTACAATTTCTCTCATGTAAGAGGCCCCCTGATTCACAATTTTCTCATAATTTATGTCTTTTTAGGGAGTACAAATGTGTTTACCGTATTTTCTCGCATATAAGCCGCACCTGTGTATAAGCCACAGCCTTAAACTGCCTTAAAATTGTTGAATTTTACAATTTATTTCATGTAAGAGGCCCCAATTCACAATTTTCACCTTATAGTTTTATTTAGGAGTACAAATGTGTTACTTTGAAGGGAAAATCTGAAGAAAAACTATCGCACTTATCTTTTCTATTTTGAAATAAATTACGTTTTGTGCATGTCAAGTCTAATTTGTGCGCGTATAAGCCATACCTTCGATTCAGTAATTTTTTTGGACGAAAAATATGTGAGAAAATATGGTACATATTTGATAGGGACTAGGTTGATTGACAGAATGAGCGCTGGTACAGTACGATGGTTCATGGAAAACAATCCCCACTCTGTGTTGGGTCAAGAGACGGAAGTTGAAACTTGGTTAAACATTGATTCAGTGCCTAGTTGTAGAAGGCTAGCGGGCATTTTGCAACTTTACATGCAGCCAGTTAAGGTGATATCCCCATTAGTTTTTCCTCACACCTGCCGTTTGCCACAGGTGGTCATGTAATGGCCCTGCGGTGTGGTCATGTTCCAAACGGTTAGGGGAGAGGAGGACCCTACTAATGAGGCTTGCTCGCTTCCGTCGGTTCCCGACAGTGCGTTGTGTTTCTCAGTGCGCCAGTGCTAAAAACATCTGGTGTGTTGTGATAATGTGACACAACTGACTGCTGTGAAGGCGAGGTTAAAAACAATAACATTATTTTTTGCCTCTCTACATTTCCTTAGGCTGATGTTTAATGATGAAAACTTGGTTGTTGACTTTAGGGTTTTGCTTCTTGTCTTTGTAGTTGTTGGATTAATTCTGTAATATTATTATATATGTGTATATTTAATCATTTTTGTATTAGAGCTTAGGTTCGGGGTAGCTTTTTGTAAGATAGGACTTACCTTTACCTCAGAATGCAGAACTAGAAGGACGCTTAAGAGATTGTTGATGAAAAGTGTGATGGCTATCCAACAACCTTTATGATTACTTGCATATTTTTGTAAATTGTGATGCTCTTTTTGCTTGATTATAGAATTGTTTTGCCGAATGGAGGCTTGTTTAATTTCTAATGGAGTTGTTTTTGTTGTTTTTTTAATCAATAACCTTGTATTGTTTTGATTCATGGCCTTAAATGGGCAAGAGGTAAAATTATTGATGAACCTAACAGTAGTATTTATTTAAATATATATTTTTATTTATGTTGTCCTTTATTTTTATCGGATGTTGCTCATGGGTTTACTGCGGTTACTCCAATATCGAAAAGAAATACATGCTAGGCTAACTGGTTGAGAACTTTAAAGTACTTACATGGGGTACCTGCTTTATTCTCGGCGATCTCGTCTTGAGAGCTGGCCTTGTTCTGCTGTTCGGCGGTAGCGTGGCTACTCCTGGTTACGGGAGTACTCGGAGGAGTGGCGGCTATCGAAGTCGTCGACGGCGCCGGCGCTGCCGCGGGCTGAGCTGGCGTCTCCTCGTCTGCGGAACCCAGCACAAGATTAAGTTAGGAAGTACACTATACGCATATATTGGTCTTTATGCACAGGAGTGGCATTACATAAGTATCAATCACCATAGGGAAATAGGGAGGAGAAACTCATTTTGGGCCAAATTGACTTTGGAATTGCTGCTTCAATCGAAAATTGCGGACATCCTGTGTATTTCTAAGCCAGAGTTTCTCCAGGCGTTCTTGACAAAACACAATTCTGGCTAAGTGATCCATTTATTTTCTAACAACCAAATCACATGGAACATTATTATCATGTGCCTTAGTTTACATTTAAACGCACACTTGAGTGTTATAGGACATTAAAACTGAGGTGGAGTCCATCCATTGAATAATATTTTCATTACTCACATATATTTTAACCACCTCTCGTTCACTTTTTCCGAGTCCCCCGACACGCCGGCGGGAATTCGATACGACCCCCCCGCTATGGGAACATTTAACTTAGTTAATAGCTTTATAAAAAGGACCTTGACTAAAGTATGAAATATTTAAGGGCGCCTTGGTACGGCGGCTGACCTCCGGGCCATGCAACATTCATGATGCATTATGTGCAGAGAGTTCACAAAATGGATGTAATCAAACATGACATGGTACACACGGTCGGATGTGATGCAATCATGGCTTTCGGGCTCAAGTAGATACTCGATAGGACGAAAAGGTTACAAGGTCCTCCAGTTGCTACTTTTTCATATAATGTAAGCATTGCTTAGAATGAGGAATATCGTAATTTGCATTTGTCTGGAACTTCTGTAGGTTAACAAAAGATAAATTGACTGTAACAGGTTTTAAATCTAAAAAAATATATATATTTTCAGTTGGTAACATGCCAATGTGTTTAGCACTTATTTTAAGCATGTTTTAATTAGCCAATTCCTACAGAAGTGTTCGTTAACAGGAATATTTGCATACGATAACATGTCTTACCGCTTAAATATTTGACGAGATTTGTGAAGGAAAAAAATCTTGCATGCATCATTTAACTTACCATTTAATTGGACCTGCATCTGTTTTTTAAAGGAACAATACAGTTGGGGGTATTGAATGCACATACAAAAAAATGATTGGGCAGTTTTAGCTTTTTGGGTGAAGACATTTTTTTTAATCATGTAAATGTGGGATATTAATATTTTAATTTAAATCTTAGATCAAATTCAAATTAGGATTACATGTGTATTATATTTTTTGATTTTCTACTTAATTGAAGTTTTCTACTGTGTTTTCATTCAAAAAGGGATTTGTCTAATCTAAAAATATCTGAAAATATTTTCTGTTTGTATGAAGACATTTTTTAATCATGTAAACGTGAACATTAACATTTTAATTTATTCAAATGAAAAAGTGTATTATAGGTCCTGATATTCCACTAAATTGAAATTTTTCTTTTGTGTTTTCAATCAAAAAGCATTTATTAAAATCTAAAAATATCTAAAAATATTTGCCGTTTTCCACTATAATATTGAACATAATTATTTTGTTTCCTTTTGAAATGAAAACCAAATTATTAAAAGATATTTATCCCTTACTAGGCAAAAAAAATCTTTAAAAAACATTGTTTTCGATCTAAAAAAAACCCTGAATATTTAGGGATTTAGTTCCAATTATTTTAATCCGATAAATAAAAAATATCTAAATATTATATCTAAAATGGTCTGGTCCGGCCCAAATGAAATCGAGTTGACGTTAACGCGGCCCGAGAACCAACCTGAATTGGATATCAATGGTATAAAAAGGTAAAAGTATTATGTTCTCACTCTTCTTCTTGCTTGCTTCCTTTATGTCTTCGCACATGCGATCGAACTCGGGGTCGAGCTCAGAGGCAAAGATGGCGTGTGCCGTGTCCTTGAGGCTGCATGCTCGGTGGCGGATCACTTTGTCTGAAAAGCAAGAGCAAGAACATCAATCTCAACATTTTTTTAAACACACTCTCCTTAGAAAGGAATCCCTACTGTGAAATGAATGGAAATGCCTTGGATCACATTCAGCTAGACCATAAAACACTAGATGAGTCGCTTCATCAAAGTTCCCGACAACAAAGATGTGATTAAAAATGCAAATGAAAGATCAGAAATAAGCGGGATGCTAGATTATTTTATCACTTTCCTGTGTAGACAATTCTTTGGCAGCATATCATGGCATTTTAGGGATTTTAGGTACAAAAAATAGAGTTTCTCTGCCATATTTGTGTCTTAAACTAATTTAAATACTGTATTTTCCTCACCAGATTATAAAATGCAGTAGTAATAGTACAGTGGTACCTCAACTTACCAGCAATTTGAGATATAAGTAAAAATTTTAGCAGAAAATTATCTCTAGATACGAGCACTGGGCGGAGCAGTGTATTTTTTGTCAGAGTTTTTATTTTCTATTTTTTATTTAGTATACACTACTTCTTATTGGCAAGTATTTTATCCTATTGTGAGGACATTTATGTGCATCATTTTTGGAATATTTTGAAGGGAATACAAAAGCAAATAATCGTAGATAGGTTGTATCTGAAAGTCAGGTTGGAGGCGGGGCCAATTAAGCCAAGAAAGGTATCAAAATTTAAAAGAAAAATTAGAATTAAGTTTAGTGTAAGGTTAGATGAAATTTATTTTAGTGTATCTGCATTAAAATCCAAGTTAATTTAATTTTGCTGATTTCATGTTACGAGCGCGTTGCCATGCAAAAAGTATCTTTCTCTAATTTGAGTACTATTAAACATATTTTAGTACTATTGAACCACTAGTTATTTGTCACTTTGTAATAGTTAGCGAATTACAATAAATAAAAATGTTTTTCCAATACATTATTCAGTTTTAGCGTTTTTTTCCTGAGGCTTGGGACGAATTAATTAGTTTTTAGTTCATTTCTAAGGCATTTCATACAATAATTAATCAATATTGATCCATATAAAAGTCACATTCACTGCCAGATTTTGAGAAAATTGAGTAGCGCCTTACGGGAGTTAGCTTGAGATTGGTAGTGTTTTGAGGAAAAACAACAAATGATCATTTCACTTCTAGATTTTTGTCTGAAAAAGTAATGTGCTCTCCAGCACAACATGTCTCCGCCATGCCCCCAGGCATCATTAATCCCCCATTTTGTGTGACTGAAGGGGCGCGCTGAAGAGCGAGGCTAAAAGCGTAGCCACTGTAAACAGGCTGCCTCTCATTACGGGCAGACGGAGGCGGCAGTGGTGGTGACGGAGGGGGTCGCAATCTGCCAGCATTTGTCTAATTGGATGGCGGCTGTGTAATAGTGATGGACTTGTGTGTGTGCGACTGAGTGCATTTGTGTCGGTGAACATTTACAGGGAGGGTGAAAGAAAGCCTTTCAGAGGCTTCTAATGACGGATTGCCTGCTAAGAGAAACTCGTATGCTTCAAAATGACTCCTCAAAAGCACTTGGTGGAATCGTGGAATTGACGAAATAGACATGTGTTTTAATTGATGATTGCTGTTAAGAATTATTGCCAAGTACTTTGTGGTTGTGGTTAAATACTGCGGTTTTAAGGTAGGAATTGAACAATAGTGAGGTGAATAGAGTTCTATGTTTTGTTTACTTTTATATTGATGATTAGTTGGTATTTTGTGAGCTTGTGCTGAATTGATTCTGCGAAAATAATATGTTAAAGACAATGTTTTTGTTGAAGACAGTTCAGAGAAGCTAACAAAACCTACGTAGAACTAACTAAAATAACCATACGTCTAGGGAAATGTTCCCTCTTGAAAAAAACAAAAAAATTGGATTTTATTTACTGTGCGTCGTATGATTG
This sequence comes from Stigmatopora nigra, assembly GCF_051989575.1. Taxonomy (NCBI): domain Eukaryota; kingdom Metazoa; phylum Chordata; class Actinopteri; order Syngnathiformes; family Syngnathidae; genus Stigmatopora; species Stigmatopora nigra. Next base: position 2,035,433 of record NC_135509.1, on the reverse strand, counting down.
CTGCTGTGCAAAGAAGGCAAGATTAGTTCGCAATTGCGCACTACCACAGCTTAGAGGGAACATTGGTGTAGGGTAAACATAATTAGCCAATTTAACAAAGACTACAATTACCAGTTTGAGGAAACTAATCTCATCAGATCGTCATTTTGCTTTTAATGGCTTTATGAAACAATCTGAAATGAAATATACACTCATTGCACTGTCATATGTCACCCTGGAGATCGTCAATTTAGAGACACATACTAATTGTTATCCTGTTAAAAAAAATTGCCATTTTATTTCAAAATCTAAAACCCATTCAAAGCATTTTCTGAACCTTATATTTGAGAAATCGCCAAATTGCTAAAAAACTGAATTATTTTGATTATTTTGTTGGATATCAGATCGCAACTCCTCACTAAAAAACAAAGCTAGAGTTATTTTTCTCCTTTGTAAAACATAGAAAAGTAGCCCACCAACGATCTAATAACGACTTTCCGTTATAATCGGTGACTTAATTGTGCCTCGACCGAACCCCCAATACAAATGATGGAGGCTTACTTGGTTCATCTTTATTAAAACAGTCTAATTGCATTTTCTCCTTTAAAGTGTATCTTTGCTAGATACCCCCACGCACGAAGGAATGACGGCACGATATGATTTATTCATTCGGCCTGGCAGAAAACTGCTTCCCATTAAGGATCGTGCACGAGGCGAGAATTAAAATAGTGATTCGCACTCTACGTTGTTTCTAATTCAGATCTTTCGGTTCTGTTGCTGTCACTGGTGTTGGCTTTAAAGCTAGCATGGACATTTCTTAGTGAATTGAATGTGAATATGTAAGTAAACAACAAGCCGCTTTCAATGTTTGTGCATATATTTGTCGTCTGTGATATTCTGGACACCAAATATGTGTGTGTGTGTGGATAGTATTTGGGTAATGTGGGGAATGGAATCAGTTGTAGCTGCAAGACAACATGAGAGATTAAATTTTCATGCATATGCAAGCCTTCTTCATTTTCTACATGGCAAACAGGGAAGCGAGAAAATGACGATCTTCATTTGGATTTCCGGCATGTACAAAAAGGTGCTGGGAGCTTTTGTAATTATTCTGCCTGCAGGCTCACTTAAGTCATTAGATTATTTAATAGTCTGTTTTTTTTCCTTTTATTGTTTATTTGCGATATAATAGTGGAAGTCGAGAAAACTGGAGAGATAAAGTGTTGGTGGGTGTGATTAGGGTTAGCTATGTTTTAGGGTTGTCAATTGTAGGGGAGTGTAATGCTGAAGAATGTAAAATTTGGGGAAGATAGCACAAAAACTGGAAGAAATTTGATGATAGAGTACATGTAAAATTTATAGATGTACAGAAATCCCTAGAAAATTGCAAAGAATGGCCACATGAAGACAAAGTACTTGGACTAAAACTCCTATTAACCTGTTGTTTGGATTTTTATGGATTTTTATCAAATAGAGAGGAACTATTTTCACTGTGAGTACAATTTAAAACAAAGTACTTGGACTAAAACTCCCATTAACCTGTTGTTTGGATTTTTATCAAATGGAGAGGAACTATTTTCACTGTGAGTATAATATAATACAAAGTACTTAGGATAAAACTCACATTAACCTGTTTTTTGGATTTTTATCAAACGGAGACGAACTATTTTTACTGTGAGTACACAATATGAAGTATTTACATTTATATATATATATATATATACACTATATATTTAGACATAAATACATTATTCTTTTTATATGCTTATAGCTGTTATATTTATAAATATTATTCTGTATTATTTTACCTACCGTGACCATGCCATTTATCTTACCTCCAGGATCTTTATCGGGATTATATTCGAGGGCATTGCTGCAGATGAGGTCAATGTCTACCAAAAAGTCTTTGGCCGTCAGGTACTGATGTTTGTCGATCTTGGTCATGACGGTGGACAAGTCCATGGGCTGTCCAATAACCTCCAGGTAGTCCGACACCTTGACAATAAGCATAAGATAGTCAGTCTGACTGCAAGTGAATGGAAAAAATACTCTTTTGTATTTGGTCATACTCACCTCCTCGATGTCGACGGGCTTGCTGAAGATGTTGAAGCGCTTGTCGGTGGCCAAGCGCTTGGTCACGTCCCTGAGAAAGAGCCGGAGCTCCCGTAATGTGTTTTCCTCTTGCTCGGCCAGGCGACGCTGTTCTTCGGCGGACAGCACCCTGGGGCCCGGGGCCTCGGCCACGGGAAGAACCTCCACGCAGCGCTCTACAGAGGGCAGATGACAAGAATGGAAAACTTACAGGAAAGCTATGAAAAGAAAAAATACATTTTTAAAAAGGTAAGGGAGATACTCGGGACCGGACAGTTTGGTCCCCGGACAGTTTGGTCCCCGGACAGTTTGGTCCCCGGACAGTTTGGTCCCCGGACAGTTTGGTCCCCGGACAGTTTGGTCCCCGGACAGTTTGGTCCCCGGACAGTTTGGTCCACGGACAGTTTGGTCCACGGACAGTTTGGTCCCCGGACAGTTTGGTCCACGGACAGTTTGGTCCACGGACAGTTTGGTCCACGGACAGTTTGGTCCCCGGACAGTTTAGTCCCCGGTCAAATGTACTTAGATAATAAACATTACTTAGATATTAAACTCTCTTAGGTATTAAACTCTCTCATGAATATAATTTTGAGGGCTGGCTTCAACAGTAAACCCTGTCACCATTTGACCGGCGACCAAACGTCCGAGATACTAAATGTAAAGTGTGAATTCCCATTCAGGCTAAAATGATCACCACCAATGAACAAATTCCATCTGATGAATTTATTATCTTTTAACAGTGTAATTATTTTTTTGTTTGGTTTGATGAATAATTCATCCGTGTCATGAGTCCTTCACTGAAGCAGTATAATACAGTAAACTAAACTGCAATAAAATTGGTTTGAGGTCAGTTAAGCGCAAGACAAGGTTTTAATCAAGTGCGTGTCTAGCAGAAAGAATTTTGCTCAACAATTGGAAAAAGATGGAGAGAAAAAAAATCATTATTAGTTATGTGTAATACTGGAGAAAAACATCAGAAGCCAATATTTCCAGGAAATCTGCAGAATTGCCATTGCTGTACATGTATAAAAAGGCCAAGTATTTTAGCCAATAAAATGCAACGTTATGGAACGTATACCAAGGTCGACTATGAAAATATAATAATTTTTCATCCTTCTATTGCATGTTGCTTTACATTAAGTCCTTCAATACTGGGTCCATGAATGTATCTAATTCATAATATAACATCTCTTTGGTGTTTCATGTCAATCAACAGTCAAGTCAATAAATGACCCAAAATCTGACTATGTTATCAACTAAATTATTAAAAAATGCTTCCCTTTTTAGCATTTCAACTCCAAATGGCACTTTCCTTACACTGTTTTCAAACTGCAATGCAACCCTTGAGCACAAAGCTTTTCCCACCCTGGGTTTAAATAAATAATGTTGAGGTATGAACTAATTGGGTAAAGTCAGAGCAAAAAGCCAATGTCCGCTACCCGTCTCCATCCGCCGGCCCAGAAGACATGGTTAGGAAGCCCCCACAGCTCCTCCCCTCTCTTCCATCATGAGCATTCCCTGACTCTAATTAGTGATAATAGCTCCAGCACTAGCTGGCCGCTTCTTCTACCGACATTTTTTTTTCCCTGCTGGAAATCGGACCCCCAACGAGTGGAGTGGAGGACCCTGGCCGATAAACGAGGATGGGGTTTTGCATATTACACTTGATCGAAGGAGCGGGGTAATGGCGGAAGGACAGATTAACACTTAGGATGAGGTCGTGAAGGGGGGCGCTGTAAGCCGTCTGTAATATCTACACCTTGTAAGATAAATATTTAGATATTGTATTGGCCTAGTTATAAGACGATGTTTTTTTGCGTTGAAATAAGACTGGAAATGTGTCGTCGTCTTAGAATCGGGGTCTTCACGTTGAGTTGAATGGCTATTGACATATGTTGGATCATATTAAAGATAACTAAAAATGAACCTAATAACATAGAAGGATTGTTAGATTTAAAGCTTTAAAATGCACACAAATCAATAAAAGAATAAGTAGTTAACATAATTAAGTAGTAAAAGTAGATAAGTAGTCAACATGAATGAATAAGTGGTCACATTAGTAGTCAGGTACAAAAAGTGCCTGAAGTAATTTGAAGCCTAAGGAGTTTTAGTGCTAGATAAAAAAAAGTGTGTCTAGATTAGGTCCTCCATTTTCTGCTCATTTACATTTCAAGGAAGCCATTCATATACAAATGTGATGGCAATTTAGCGCCCATATTTAAGATATGATAGACAGTTTAGGCTGATTTGAATGAGGCCAAATAACATGATTTTTCTTTTGAGTATTTTGTCATCATTTTTTGTCAGATATATTATGGACATTTTGTGTATAAAAATTTAATTTGGTGGTCAAAAAGTATTTTCTTTTAAACTTGAGTCTTGAAAAAGACGGGGTCGTCTTATATTCAGGCCAATACGATAAAACTATTCAGGTCCATGACTATTAAGACACAAGTTTGACTCTTGGGATTGAAACAGAGCATAACTGCAAACCTGAGTTTTCGCCTTTGGCGAGTCAAATGCGTGGTTAACCGGATTCAGGTCAAGTAGTTGACTTTGCCTCTGCATACGAAAAAAATCTTCACATTTCTAGATGTTTCTGAACATATGTTAAATGCCGAAAGACTATTTCTTTAGTTTCAAATCCGTCATAGTAGAAATTCACCCTTAAAAAGATGACACTTGCGTTGATATCTTAATATTTATTGCCATGGCTGCATTTCAGGTTTGAGGAGAGAAGAAATACACAAAGAACAACACTGCCCTCTACAGCAAGTGTCCATTGCTCTATAATTTTCTATGCGGGTCACGTGTAAAAAACTAAAAATAAAAATTATTGAGTCCATATCCAGACCTGCCTAAAGGTGCTACAATTTTAAATTTGACCTACATTGTCCAGAAAATTAGCCTATTCATCACTCCATTTATTTTAACAGTCTTTTATCAGAAAGAATAAAAAACACTTAATTTTGTACTTTGGAATACTTAGTGTGTAATTGAAATACATTTTTAATTCAAAGGGAAATAATCTTATATGTATTAAAAAAAATCTAACTAAATTTTATGCTTGGTGTGCAATAGAAAAACTAAAAAAATAAAATTTCCAAGGGTGGCCAATTTTTTTATTAATGCTGGTGCTATTTTTATGGCAAATTTCTTATCACAGGCATAAAATTGCCTCTTAAATAAGTGTTGTCATTTTTTGTGATTGAAAATGATTCTCAAAAATTGGCATACTTAAATACTTTAAGCAACCATCTCTCAGTTTAAAGTCTATCCAATGGTTAAACCACATAAATTATGCTATACTAAGAATGTCTGCAGGCAATATAACTTACTCTAATAAAAAAAAAAGATGTAAAAATTCTGTAATTTTTACTTTTCCAGCCCAAAATTTACACTTCACAACATTGTAGGACTCGTAGAATTATCTGGATAGTTACTTCCGATTAATAAAGTTTTAGATAGCTAGTTTAAGTCCAGGAGAATAATTCCTAATACAATATTTGTGTGTGAGTACCTGCATTCCTGAGACGTGGTGGAGGTCTGGCAGCTTGGACCAATAACAGGTCTGAGAAGAAGTTCCTCCTCTCTGATTCGTTTGGTGGCTTTAACGTGACCACCTCGCCATAAGACTTCTGGAACATGTTCTTCAGCTTCCAAAAAAAATGAAAAAGAAATAATACATTAATCATTTGTAAGGGCAAGACAATCCCAGCAGCTGCATTTCAACCAGTCGCCAGTTGATGTGAAGTCTAACAGCCCTTGGGAAGCCATTTTTTTTGCTTACCGAGCTCATTTTTTTCCTCTTTTCTCCGTCTCACATCAATCCTTTCTCTTATCTCTCGACACGTTTGAATGGCCTCTCGGTCTTTTTGGAATCTTTCCTTGGACACGAGCGCGTTATCATTTTTTTCTTTTAAAATGGATGAGAAACCGGGGTGAATTTGAGGGGAATAATGTAGCGGCGTAGACGTAAAGTGAGTGATGATGCTAGCTATCGCTTATGGTGATAAAGTCTGTAGAGTAGGGACATGAAGAGAAGGTGAATAATGCATGACGTTGTGTAATTTAACACCTGTTCTACTGAAAGCAATGATATCTGGATTAATAAAGAGAGGAAGTATCTGAGAATCCTCGTGAGTAATGTTGGACTACTGCGGTTTTGACATAATGGAGGAGTCAGCATAGAAGCTCAATGTCTAGTTGGGAATTGAAGAAAAATAAATAAATAAAGAAGGCCAGAAAGTCAGTAGGTGGGTGGGTTATCCTTCAAATTGGATTATTCCCATTTTCAGATAGGGAGGAAACATGTGAACAAGGAAGGAAGGATTTTATTGAAAATCCTTGGGAGAAGCTAAAGAAATTGTGTTGAGGACATTGGCGGTGGAATACAGACAGAATTCTGTCTAATGGATCCATTGCGGAAAAAGGGAGATTCACATGTATAAGTTTTGCATAAAGATCCTATATAATTGCTGTATCCATCATAATAAAATCTGGTAACATCAGAAAAGTACGCAACTGTGCCTTTCCTTCAAAATTAGCGACGGAGAAAAACAATAACAATTGTGCTTCTGATCATCCAGTTGCGTAATTTTTTGTCTTTTCTGGACAATACTGTTTTTTAGATGGTAATTGGACTACTTTGCTAATTGTTAACTACCACAGAGAACTACAAGAAAGGGAAAAAATATACTGGGTGGAGTATTTTGTACTGTTCTGGCTTGAGGTCTAATGGAAGAAGAAAATGTTATTTACTTTGTGTTTATAAGGCTTAGATGTCATTGTTCTATTAAAAAGTAAAAATTTAAAATTAATTGGAGGACATTTTTGTAGGGGGAGCAGTAATTTCTATTCTTTTCAAATGGGGAACCAATGTGAATCAAGAAAAAACTGTTTGGTTGCCTACCATATTTGCTCACATATAAGCCGCACCTGCATATAAGCCTCACCTTAAAATTTGCCTAAAAAACCTTTTTATCGTATTCTAAAATTGTATTTTACAATTTCTCTTGTGTTAAAGAGGCCAATTGATTCCCATGGTTTTAAGAGTACAAATATTTTACTTTGAAGGGTCACATTTCATGCAAAATAAAAAAAAATCTTCCTGAATTTCATTCGTAGACATCAAAATAAATTTTGAGAAACCTTTTACCTGTCTATCCTTTCTCTATTTAGATATAAATTGCATTGTCTTGCATTGTTATGGGGTTCCATCTTTGTTACCTAATTTATTCGCATATAAGCCGTACCCTCGATTCAGTCACCATAATTTTGGGTGACAAATACGGCCTATATGTGAGAAAATCCAGTAGTAGTAGCTTCTGTCCAAGTTCTTACCTCGTCAGACAGCCTTGAGTAGCATGTCTCGGCAGTGGCAAGGATAAGGACTGGGCAGAAGGAGGGTACGTCCTGGAGGAGTGTGAGGAAGGTACTCTTAAGCGTATCGCTCACCGTCTCCCACCATTCGGCAATGTGCGGCACAAACACAACACTGGGGACGCTTCGGCAGGCCTCGCGGAAAACCTGATGAGCAAAGTTAAAAACTAATTGAAACCTGGGCTTTTATTTTCCAATGTAAATGAAATTAACCTGAGCACAAGACTCCTCTGGTGTCTTAGCGGCGCTAGAGGAGTAGAGGGTAGGCAAGTCCAGGCGGTGAACTGGCAACTTGTCCAAGTGGTGGAGCAAAGCAGGGGCTAGGTGGGAACTTTGTCCTGAGCCTGGGGAACCGGACAATAGCAAGCGGGGTCGGTAGGAGGTGGGTTGCTGGTGGGGCGAACTGTAAAGAACAGCAAGAAAACTTATTTGGGTGCACACTTTTGAATACTAATTTTCATTATACGATACTTTTTCAAGTTTGCCAAAACACAATATTTCAAATAATGCTATGTGGATGGATGGAGGAGTTTGTTAAATTTTTGGACTCACATGGAACAATGAATGAAGGGCCGGCAAATTGTAGCATCAGTGGACTGTGGTGGACTGATGGGAGACAAGGCGGTCTGGACTTCATAGATGGAATTGCTACTTTTCTCGTTTTCGTCATCGCTGTACACATCCTCTTCAAGTAGTTGATTGTCGCCGCCTACAATAGACACACAAATAATGCCATATTCAAACTCAAGTCAAATTTATAACAGGTCAAATTAAATACCATATTTTCATGACTATAAGGTGCCCTGGATTATAAGGCACAAGCTCAATGAATGCCATTTTTCCAATATATAAGGCGCACCCTCAATGAATGACACATTTTGTTCCATATATAAGGCGCACTGGATTATAAGGCGCACCCTCAATGAATGGCACATTTTAATTTTCTCCATATATAAGGCGCACTGGATTATAAGGCGCCCTGTCTATTTTGGAGAAAAATCTAAGCCTTATAGTCGTGAAAATACAGTGATGTTTTTTAAGATTTTTTTTTTTCTGCTTGGAGGCCACTATTGGTTGAAGTACTATTGTTCATTCAATATATTTTTTTGCATTTATCAGTGTCAGTACAGATTTTGTTGTTTTCCAGCCTTATTCTATTTCAAACCGTCTGTAGAAGCTAAATACCATATTTTCCATATATAAGGCTCACTGGATTATAAGGCGCCCTGTCTATTTTGGAGAAAATTTAAGACTTTTAAGTGCGCCTTATAGTCGTGAAAATACAGTACTAGTAAATCCACTCGCAGCATTTGCCTAAATTTTGGAATTCTACCTACCGTGGGTGTCCCTGTCAGCACACTGAGCATGGGGGAAGACTCTGAGAAGAGAATTGAGCACCAAGGAGAAAGTGCTAGCCAATAGGGGCCTGAGAATGGGCGACAGAGCACGCCCTGGAGGAGCCAGGGCTCTATGGGAGGCCGGCACAATAGCCCTCATAGCCCGGCCAAAGTCGGCGGGTCCCAGCACTATGGAGGCCACGTCCAGTGTTAACTTGACGCTGCTGCCGTATATCTGGGGGTAGCGACGGCGTAGCGCCACCAGTGCCGCCTCTGTGCAAAGTGCTTTGATGTCGGCGCCACAGTAGCCTAGAAAAACAGTTACAATTGTTAATTTCTGTCTTAAAATTTAACCTGAAGTTATAAATCAAATTATTATAATGATAATAATTTCTCACCAACACATTTTTCTGCAAGTTCATCTATAAATGGCTCAGACAATTTGGGGTTCCAGTCTCGGGTGTGGATTTGCAAGATGTGCTTTCTGGCCTGTAACAAAATTTTAAAAAAGGGAGATACATCAGTATAAGTTCTGTTTTTCTTCTTCCATAAAGTTTTTGGAGATGGATACATTAAAATTAAGTTTAGATTTTATTTACTGCACGCCATATGATTGCTGCTGCGCAGAGAAGACCAGAGTAGTGCGCAATTAGAGGGAACATTGCTCTCAAGTATTCATTGTCTAAGATATGTTTATTTTTCTGGTCATTTTTTCTCTAAAAATTGCGTTTGAAACCTAAACAGTTCTGATTTGAAAAATACAAAAACTGTGGCAACAATATACTCGGACTAGCTATTCTCTGTAAAAAAAGGTGGAGCATTTCCTTCCCCAATTATGGCAAGTAATAAGTTCCTGCAACAATGGTTGAGTTTCATCATGACTGAAGAGTGGAAATTTGCTCCATTTGGAAACCAAGAGTAGTGCAACAATTCAAGTGAGCCCATTGCATCACCCGTCCAAGTCTCCACTTTGATGGGCAGACGTCAATGAGAAAAAAAAGCTCGCTATTGTCGATACGTAGCTTTTCATAGTCTTTCATCAGACTTTGTGGATAGAAAAGCCCAACTTGGTGAACTTAGCTGCTTTTAAACATGACCAGAGGGTCCTTTATCTTGAAATTGTTACAAACTCAAGGGTGCAGCACTCAGTAAAAAGAAAATTAAAATTAAAATCACAGTTTGTCCATTTTTTTGTCTTTACTGAATTATGAAAAGGCTTAAATTGCTCTATGTGAACAAATGCCCTTGATTGCCCTTAATGACAGTTTTTACTGTTGTATTTTTTTGTGGTTGCCAAGCCTAAAAGAAAAAGCCATTTTGTCAGGTTATGATGATTTATCAATTTTCGGAACATACACACGCACACCCTTTCGCTCACCGTCTTGTCGGGCAGGTTGAAGAGAAATTCCCGGTCGAAACGTCCGGGCCTTCGCAACGCCGGGTCGATAGAGTCAAGTCTGTTGGTAGCACCGATGACCACTATCTCCCCTCGGCTGTCGAGGCCATCCATCAAAGCCAGCAGAGTGGACACAATAGAACTAAATAAAACAAGAGGGATGATTAAGTCAAGAGTAGAAAGAAAGTAGCAAACTTAAAAACAGTTATCAGTCGATATTGCTAGTTATTATGATAACTAAGACATCTTACACTATGAAAAGTAAAGAATAAAACCTGCAGAAAATGTATTTTATAAATTTCCCTTGAAACCAAAAGTAATATAAAATTAAATAATCAACTGAAGACATTACCACATATTTTCAGTCTCACAAAAAGAAATAGTGTAACCTTAACCCATTTTAAACCAAGATAAGAAGTTTAAGATTTTTGCAGCATTTTCAGAATATTTACATTAAATGGGGGAACACATTGTTATCCAGTAAGAAAAATATTACAGTCTGTCCTCAAACAAGGACAGTTGGTTAAGGACTTTCAATAGTAATATTAATAGGTAATTAGAAAAAAAACTGCCAGGGAGAATTCAACTGAATTTTTTAGTGGATTGCTTATTTTGACCAACTACAAAAAATCACAATAATTATCCTTATTGTTTTATCAACAAGCTCTAGCCTGATACATATTCTATGAGGGTGGTGGACTTCAATAAAATTCTGTATTTGGGCTCCAGATTGTAGTGTCAATTTATGTTTTTATGTCAAAATAAGGAATTATGAGATGCAGGACAACACTGAGGCAACCCACTAAAAAAACAATTGAAATCTCCCTAGCAGTTTTTTTCTAATTACCTATTATTATTAATATTATTATTATTATTGAAAGTCCTTAACCAACTAGTCTTGTTTGAGGACAGCCTGTAATTTTTTTTTTACTTAATATTAAGGTTTTTCCTCATTTTATGTAAGTATTCTGAAAACATTGCAAAAATCTTAAACTTGTTAACTTGGTACTAAGCATAAATACAGCTCAAGAAACTCAGATGACATTTTACCTGTGTATTTGGTCTTGCCGACTTGAGCGAACTGGAGCTAATCCATCAATCTCATCAAAGAAGATGATCGACGGCCTCATCATGTAAGCCTTGATTAAGAAAAAAAACATTTAAATCAAGTCTAATCTCTTCCAAAAGTGGTTAAAAGTATGACTCACCTGGTCAAACAGAAGACGCAACTGTCGCTCTGATTCGCCAACCCACTTGCTTAGGCAGTCAGCTCCCTTGCGCATGAAAAAGGAAACTTTACGTTCACCTTGGCTGCACTCGTTGGCCAGAGCTCGGGCTACCAGTGTCTTTCCAGTCCCTGGTGGACCGTAAAATAAACACCCCCTGCAAAGAAAATATCAATTTTGTACAATTTTGTAAAATTTAGGCCTATTTGTCCACCTAACTGATTCAATTCCATTGAGTCATATCATCAATGGCATTAAATGAGATAGCTGAACCAGATTTTTAATGACCTTGGTGGTTGAATCTTGAATCTCTCAAAGACCTCAGGATAAAGAAGCGGGAATACAACCATCTCCTTCAAAGACTGAATGTGGTTTCTAAGGCCACCCACTTGGTCGAATTTTACCTAAAATAGACAAGATTTTCAAAAAACAACAACTTTGAAGCAAAATGGTCCCACCCGAGAAATGACGACACTCACTGAGGTGTCAAGGTTCATGGGGTCCACGTCAGCCAGGCTGGCCCCTACTTTTGTCCTATCACGGAGGACGCCACTCGCCAAGTCCTCTGCCATCAAGTTCATAGGCAAACATCTATGAGGGTATTAAAAAAAATGGGTCAAGATACATCAAAACTAGATATATATTTTTAGTGGATCAGATTTGTGTTGTCCTGCATCTCAAAAGTGCTTATTTTGGCCTATTTATTGTCCTTTTGTGTTCATTCTCTAAACCAGGGGTAGAGAACCTATGGCTCAGAGCCACATGATGAGCAACTATATAAGAATGTTGTCAAAAGTATTCAGAGTTTTTTATCCACTTTAAAAGTGGTGAAAATACAAAAAAATGGCACCCATTTACATGTATTTTGACTTTTAAATTTAGAGTATGGCTCCCAAGGAATAACATTAAAAAAAATATGAATTGTTTGTGGCTCTCTTTGTCAAAAAGGTTCCCGACCCCTACTCTAGATCAATACATTTTATTTTAATTAAGTTTTGTCTTTTTGTTTGGCTTCTCGTGGCAAATTTCAACCAAAATGTGTAGAAAAACGTACCTGTTTCTGGCCCGTGTCATGCTTTTGCTTTTTCTTCTCTCAAAACGCTCTTCATCAGATGAAGAAGTGGTGTCGCTGCTGTGAATGGCATGTTTCTTTATCCTAAAAAAAATAAACAAGTGCAGTAAAGTCATGAAGATAGTTTCCCATTAATATTTGATACTACAGTACTTTTTTGCCCTAATCACCCACCTTATATGGCTTCTTCTTGCTGGCGATCTGTGAGTATCAAAGAGTGTGGGGGTGCTTTGCTTTCTATTCACTGGTTCTGAAGACAAGATAAGATGATAACTCGCCTTGCTATTACAAAAAGCAGCACTTTAAAAAGCAAGTTGTTTACCAATAGGCGGCGCTTCGTATCTCTGCACAGTTTTTCGCTGCCTCAAGTTATACGGCCTATCATTCCCCTCGCCTGCTTCTTCGGCTTCATCACCTTCGTCGTCTTCATCCTCCGCATCCTCCTCCTCTTCCTCCCCGTGAGATTCTGAGTCAAACATCTATCAGTCAAAATGGGAGTCGATTCAAAGAGTCGCCTGAGGGAGTCAGAAATTCACCTTCCGTGCCCTCCTCCTCTTCTTCTTGGGTTTTACTCATGACTTTATGGTGGGCGGGAAGGCTAAACGTGCTACGGCGCATTGACTTTCTTCTCTTCACGCGAGAGTACATGTCCATGTTTTCCTAAAAAGGCAATGGGACCATAGTGAGGGAAAATGTCTTCTATAATATGAAAGAAAATGCTGTGTTTTGTTTTGTGTAGTGTTTTTTTTTACCCGTACCTCTTCTGTGTCCCTGGTCCACATACGGAGACGTTCCACCTCACGGTTTTGCCTGATGCTGCTGATGTTGTCCATCTCCTGGAGGACAGCCTCGGCAGTGCTGCAAAATATTATTATATGATAGAGTGAAGGTGAGTATAGAACAGGGGTGGGCAAACTTTTCGGCCAAGGGGCCATATTGACTTTAAAAATGTGACAGATGGGCGGGGTCAGCACAAGATAGGATACACATAAAAAAGTGCATCCGTTAACAGTACATATGAAACATAAACCGAAAAAAATGACTAACAGTATTAACATACTCATTACTCATTATTAAAAGTAAAAAGTATAAAGTACTAAGTAAAAAGGAATGTATTAAGAAATACTAAAATGTCATTTTAAAGAAAATGGAAGAATATTTTTCAAATGTTAATCCTTGAGAGCCATTCTCCAAATTTAAAAGTCAACATACATGAAAATGTGCCTTTTTTAGTCACTTTTAAAGTATAAAAAGTCTCTGATTTAGTTTGACAACATTATTACATTGTTGCAAATCAATGAGTGTCAATGGGAAAATAGTGTAGTGACAAATAAATGATTACAATGTGCCATAATACCAACACATGCCTCACCTATTGACCAGCTGGTCAAACAGCAGGCTCTGGTTGAGATGTTCAAACTGGCTCTTCCTCACACGACAGCTCCTTTTAAGCTCCACATGGCCATTCATTCGTGAATGGTCGCCCTGGCCCAGCTCTTCTTTCCGGTGTCCCATGTGACCTGCAAAGTAAATCCACCAAAACAATCAACTTTAATGCTCAGCTACATGTTTTTTTTTAGGTAAAATGGCGTGTTATATTACCATGTCCATTCTGCATAATGCGAGATGATAACCTAGAAGGGAAAAAAACAGAGGATTTGAGTTCAGGTTTGTAGTTTCGTCCTAAAAAAATCCAAAAGTTTTGAGACAATCGCTACAATTGAACATTGAGGAAAAAGACCTGGTGCGATAGGTCGGAATGCCCCAGCTGACCCTTTGACCTTTGGTCTGGGGTGACGGAGACGTGTCGCTGGAGCTGGGATCCGATGTCATCTGTCTGTGGGGCCGCTTAGCGGGTGGGCTTAACCGTGGACTACTCACATCGCTGTTTATCTCCTTCTGGAACAGAAAAAAATAATGACATTGAAACTGTTAGATGATACATTTTAGCATCTGACTTCAATAGCTAAAACTGACTTATTGACTTAACAATGGAGCATTTTTAGTGTTCATTGTGTAAGTATTAAAATAAGAGAACATTCTGTTCGAGTGCGTCATCAACCTGAAAACAAGTGCTTAATCTTAGAGTAGTATTATATCAAAATAAAGCCTTGTTTTTATTGTAATGATTCATCTGTAATAAAATATAGGATTAAAATGTCATTTTTTTCAAATATATGATTAGAATATGTCAGTCTTCATTTAAATATATGGTTAAAATATTTCAAAAAAAAAGTATTTAACTGGGTTTGACAGTTTATACCATGCAGGGGTGGTTTGGTAAGCCTATGCAGCAGACATAGGTAACAAAGTTGAATTAACGGGGGTTGGGCCACTGTGGGTGAGGGGGTTGCTTTTTGCTCAAACTATCCGGCCGGTCTTGATCGAGCTGACTTACAAACTTGAACCAACGGGGGTTGGGCTGCAAGAGGCAGCTGATGGCAATCCAGTAATTGCACTTGTGTCACACTAGTATTGAGACAAGCTTTCCTCTCAAGGAAAACTTACATTTTGTGGAATAGTTTGAAACAAAAGCCTAGTTTGAAGGGATGCTATGCAAAATATCAAATGAAAAGCCTATATTGTCATCATACACAGCTGCATATAACAAAATAGGTGAAATAACATTCAAAAAAGTTTCTCTTAAATGAGTCAAAATGGTTAAATGTCTGCACTTTGATGGCCAATGTTTTCAATAGGTCCAAAAAAAAAAAGTTGAACTTAACTGCACATACATAGGTGACAATGTTGCATCAATGGGGGTTGGGCCACAGTGGGTAAGGGGGGTTGCTTTTTGCTCAAACTATCCGGCCGGTCTTGACCGAGCTGACTTACAAACTTGAACCAACGGGGGTTGGGCTGCAAGAGGCAGCTGATGGCGATCCACTGATTGCATTTGTGTCACACTAGTATTGCAGAAAGTTTTGCCCTTTATGAAAACCTGCATTTTGTGGAATAGTTTGAAATGAAAGCCTATTTTTAAGGGATGCTATGCAAAATATCAAATGAAAAGCCTATATTGTCATCATACACAGCTTGCATATAACAAAATGAGTGAAATATCATTCAAAAAAGTTGCTATTAAATGAGTCAAAATGGTTAAATGTCTGCACTTTGATGGCCAATGTTTTCAATAGGTCCAAAAAAAAAAGTTGAACTTTACTGCACATACATACGTGACAATGTTGCATCAATGGGGGTTGGGCCACTGTGGGTAGGGGGGTTGCTTTTTGCTCAAACTATCCGGCCGGTCCTGACTGAGCTGACTTACAAACTTGAACCAACGGGGGTTGGGCTGCAAGAGGCAGCTGATGGCGATCCACTGATTGCACGCGTGGGACATTAGTATTGCAGGAAAGCTTTCCTCATAAGAAAAACCTGCATTTTGTGGAATAGTTTGAAATGAAAGCCTATTTTTAAGGGATGCTATGCTTATATATCAAATGAAAAGCCTTTACTGTCATCATACACAGCTGCATATAACAAAATGAGTGAAATATCATTCAAAAAAGTTGCTCTTAAATGAGTCAAAATGGTTAAAAGTTTGCACTTTGATGGCCAATGTTTTCAATAGGTCCAAAAAAAAAAGTTGAACTTTACTGCACATACATACGTGACAATGTTGCATCAATGGGGGTTGGGCCACAGTGGGTCGGGAGGACAACTTTTTTGCAGAACTGACTGAGCTGACTGACAAACTTGAACCAGCGGGGGTTGTGCTGCAAGAAGCACCTGACGGCAATCCATTGATTGCACGCGTTGGACATTAGTATTGAGGAAAGTTTTTGCACTTTTGAGGTTGAAACCAAAGCACCCACCACACCCACTTTTGCCCTTATTTTAGTTTGCCCAGCCCTGTTAAATAAATGCCTAGTTTTATGGGACACTGCGTTTTCCTTCATATGTCCAATGCTTCAATTTCTTCGAGGCACTTGTGCATCAATTGTCAAAAGTTTGCACTTTGATGGCCTACATTTGAAAGAGACATTATTTTGTCTTTTTCTGCAGCTATGTTTATGAAATATTACAGTACTAAACTTGACTCTACTCTCCTGTTGCATATTTTTTATTTTTTTTAATCAGACTGACATGTTTCAGAGATTTTTTCTCTCTTCCCACCACCATTTTTAAGATATATTTATAGATATATATCCATCGATGGTTTATATTTCTCATAGTACTTTGCAACCATACTGTACTTCAACAATCAGTGAGCTGACAGTGAGTTTTGATGACACATAAATAACCTTTAGGACTTGATGATGATTTGTCAAAACATTACTAACGCCTTGAGCAAATATGTAGAATTAACGAGGTAAAGTTCACCAAGTTCAGACTTGCTTAAAACGGGAATTGAGCCAGGCAACTGTTGTGATCCCTTCCCCCACCACAAGGCTAACCAACCGGGCTAGCTTTAGCTTCAGCTACCCTTACACTCATTAACCTACATTAAAAGTGCTAAATACTAGCATAAATCGGGTATGCGTTAGCCGTGCGTCTTTTCTCTTAAAACCCAGTGTAGGCTTAAAGTAGGCGGGTCTTTTAAGCTAGCGAATGTTAGGGGGGTCAAACGAGTCCAAGTACCAAACACAAAGGGAACTCAACTTGAAGCTACAAGCTAACAAGGCTAGCACCGCTAAGAATTTATATTAATCAAGATCAAATTGCATGACAATTGTGAAAATCACGGCGTTTAAATGCACGGTCTTATGTCAACACGGACCGGCGGGTGTCAAATTTGGTGTCAGTGTCATTTTGCAGGGAAATTATGTCCCGAAAGCAGGAGTTGGTCCCTCCCAGGCCAAGGCTAGAACTAGCGAAGGCTAAGCTAACTCACCGGGGGAGAGAAAAAATGAAGGAATCATGCTTACATGTTCATCGGAGTTGCGCTCAATCCTCGAGGACGAGCGAGTCCTAGAGGAGATAAAGTGGCTGCTGCCAGGCCGAGAGCTGTTTCGTGTGTTCACCATGTTTATTGTCACTCTGGAGGCTACAAACACTGGCTCAAAGAGCACAGCACCGAGGCGCCATTTTTCTCTCTCTCTCTTTCTGTCACTCGCTCTCTATCTTTCGTTGTCTCTCTCCCTCACTCTTGTTGTTTTCTTACGTCTCTCTCTCGCTTTCTGTCTGTACGCCGTTTCTCTATATGATGTCAAGAAGCAGATCGCAAACTTTTGTAATTACTTTCTATAACTCTACGATTCGCAACATACGTGCCCCCCTCCAATACACAATATGGGTCCAAAATGACCCCCATTCGTTGCCCAGGTTTGTTTCTTATGACCTAAGTTTTTCTTCTGTCAATATTATAAAATGAATGCATTTTACGAATTAGAATGCAAAATACTATATATGCACATTTTTAAAATGATCTACTACTGATTAAATTACAATGCAAAGTTTGCACGTCTGGGTAGAAATGATAACGTTACTGATAATTAATGTAATTTTTGAAAAACGCACGAGAAAACTGCGAACACTAATTTTAATAGTAATAATAATAATGATAATATTCATAATAATTAATAATAAACCAAGGTTTTTAGGATGAAATTAACTCCTTGCGACACTTACTGACTAATTTACGGCAGGTATCAGAGAGTTACTGCCGTAAACTGGGGCGGTAGATACCTGCAGATGTGTTAGCCGTCGAAGACACGCACTTGCTGGTAAACTACGTGTTTGCGTCAAATCAGCTCATTTTAAAATCATATTTTGAATATTTTCTCCTTATATTTTACAATGCTATTTCCCTTCTTGCACGCCAGTCGTTCTCACGTATTTCAATAACGATCGCTTAAGATGTTTCTCAATACACGGCCTGTGCAAATATGAATGATATATAGTTTTGATTCTCTCAGTAAACTTACCCTTATAATTTTCTTTTTAATCCTATATATGTATATGATCCTATATATATATATATATATATATGATTGTCTTTTTAATTTGTGTTTAGATGGAAAACATAAGAAGACATGATACATAATGACACTGAGGAGGATGAAAATTGGTAAAGTAAACCCTATTGTCGTAAAATTTCAAGTGTAATATCATTGTCGTAAATTTCCCATAAATTAATTGTTATTTGGCATTTTTGTTAATATCATATTAGTTACAAGTGTAATACCACATTTCATCCATCAGCTATTAACATCTCAACCTCAGGTCTCCAATTTATGACAAAAATATCCAAAAAATGTATCACTACATATATTTTTTTAAATAAATATGTTATTAAATGGTTTCCAGCGACAACAATGAAAAGGAGGGCCCAATGAAGTGCAGTTTTTCTGTAGAAGACCTCTTAGATGAGGTGGAGAAGATTTGTTATGACGCCCCAGGAACATCCAAGGTTAGAAATCTATTTTTTAAAATTTATTTTAAGAGTAAATATATCAAAATCAAAAATATTGTTGTTTAACATTAGGTGGAGATGGTGGTCCGACTCTGGAAAGACGGCTTCACTGTCAACGACCAAGAATTCCGCAGTTACTCGATTCCTGCAAACCAAGAGTTCTTGGACGCTATCAAAAGAGGGTTAGTTTTATTTTTGTGGGTCTGTGTGTGTGCTCCATTTTTTAATATAACACCAGTCTTGATGAGTGTCGTCTTCTTCAATGCAGGGAACTCCCGACGGAGTGGGAGAGCCGAGCTGAGGAGGAAGAACTGGAAGTCAACGTGGAGGATCTGACGGAGGAAGACTATGTTCCTAGGAAGAAGGTTTTCCACCCTTTCAGTGGTCGCGGATACCGGCTTGGCAGGTAAGGGGGCGATGAAGTGGAGGTAAAAAAGATTTACAGTAAGGGATCATCTACATTTCCATATCTTAATTTAAAAGAATTTTTTTTTTTTTTTAATGGGAGCATTCATAATTGTTACATTTACATAAATCTGACCATCAAAAGTGTTAGTAATCCCAAAAAAGGCTATGTGGTGTTGAAACGGGTAAAAAGAGAAAATAATGTCCTAAAAATGACTTAAAAAAAAAAAAAAATATATATATATATATATATATATATATATATATATATATATACATACATACATGTGTATATATATATATATATATATATATATATATATATATATATATATATATATATATATATATATATATATATATATATATATATATATATATATATATATATATATATATATATATATACATGTATGTGTATATATATATATATATATATATATATATACATACATACATACATGTATATATATATATATATATATATATATATATATATATATATATATATATATATATATATATATATATATATATATATATATATATATATATATATATATATATATATATATATATATATATATATATACATACATACATACATGTATATATATATATATATATATATATATATATATATATATATATATATATATATATATATATATATATATATATATTTATTTATTTATTTATTTGAATAGGAATACTTATAATGTGTACTTTTGTGGAATTGATTGTAGTATTCAAAGTGGTAGTCCGTCTCAAAAGTTTACGAACACCTACACAATTATTTCTCGTGTCACACTCACTCGCTTTTCCGCTTACTACCACGAGATGTCGCTGGGACCCCAAGCAAACAAAACAGGTCACCCTACCACCCTGAAGAGCTGCAAAATTTTGAGCACCGATTTCATTTCCAACCCCTCCATCACCATCATCATCATCATCTGCATGAAAGCCCGAAATTTAATCCGCCATTTTCCTAATCTACGATCTGTACGGCAATCGCAGCGTGGCGCCTCGAGTGGTGGCCCGCTCACCGTCAGTCCACGAAGATGGCGAATCTCCCCCCATCCCCATGGTAACCCTGGACCACACCCTGCCCGTCACCTCTCTTCAGCTGTGGTTGGCCGACGGACGGCGACTAGTCCAGCGCTTCAACCTATGCCATCGGTACGTATCCACTTCGCCGACAAACAAATGTTAATCTGCAACTTTCTCTTAATCCACAAACGGGGAAAAAAATCTGAGCTGTTTAGATGATGTAATGCTAGTCTGACACGCTTAAAATAATCTGAGATGGAGCGCTTCCATCAAATTGCAGCTACGGGGTACGTTGCGTAACCCCTCCCCTTGATGCAGCGTTTATGTAATGGGGCCGAGGAGATTAAGGATGGAGAGTTGGCGACCTTGGCCGAGCCTGGAGACCACCAGGGCTCATAAATAATAGACCTCACCTGGCTCAAATGGGGCGAAAAATCAGGAATAATGTTTCTTCCCCCATTTGAAATAATCCAGGTTTTATTACCCGAATAGTGTTACCAAAAATTCATCTCTGTAAAATTGTGACTTCTGAGGATTTAAATGACCAGTTGTCACATCTTGATTAGGTGCTCGGACGTTTGGTCGCTGGACGTTTGGCCACCGGATGTTTGGTCCCCGGGACGTTTGGTCCCCGGGAGGTTTGGTCCCCGGGACCTTTGGTCCCTTTTGGTCACTGGTCAAATGGTGACAAAGAGTTTACTGTTGAAACCAGCTCTCAAAATTATATTCATGAGAGAGAGTTTAATATCTAAGAGAGAGAGACTTTAATATCTATGTACATTTGACTGGTAACCAAAAGGGACCAAAAGACCGGCGACCAAACATCCGGAGACCAAACGTCCGATCACAGTATAATCATGACTTCTGAGAGTTTAAATGACCAGTTGTCACATCTTGATGAAATTTATAGTCCGATGTATTGCTAGTTGTTAAATTGGTTATTCTCATTTGAGGCTTCATGTCTTTTTTATATGATAAGCTTTTATTAACCAATTTTTTTTAGGATCACTGATGTTCATGACTTTGTGTCACGTTGTCAGAGGAGTTGCCCACCGTTTATCTTGACCACCTCGCTTCCCTTGCGGGAGCTCCACGATCAAGATGTAAGCCTGGAAGAGGCCGATTTAGCCAATGCCGTTATAGTCCAACGGCCTCTAAACACGCATGCACCCTTTGTGCCATAATCCACTCGTCACTTTCAAATACATCAATGACATTTTCAAACATATTCATATCAAATGCCATCCAACAAACAAACAGTCTCCACAAACTGTGATCTCCATTTTTATGCACTTTTTTAAAGCTTGTATTTTCAGCTTTACAATGAATGTCTGCCTTGGTTCTCAAATGTCTAATCTTTTTTGAATGTATTATGTGCCTGCATCCTTTCCATCCAATAAATGTTTAACAAATTAAATTGTTGTTTTCCCTTGTGTGTTATTGTCACTTTAACTCACAAAAAAATACTTTTTGGGCAAAAACATTGAAAATAAAAATGGAAATCCCTTTCCAACAGCATTAATTTACTGTATATGACACTGTTTATCTGTTTATATAGTTACTTTTTATATGTTGGCATTTTTTCACCAAATGTTATGACATCACAACCAGAATTAATCATTTCTAGTGCTATGCTATCTTGTAAATGATGACAAAATAAACAAAGTCACATAAAGATACTTTAGCAGACTGAAAAAAATCTCATTCTGGTTGTGACATCATCCATTAAAACCCAAGGCAGCCTATTGTGAATATAATTTCATTATCAAGCCCTTTGTTGTCATTTTTGGGGCGAATTTGTATCCAAAATAAGCTCTGTTATCATTCTAAATTCGCTTACAGTATTATCCTTCCAAAATTTGCATGTCCTAATTTTCTTGTCAGTGACTTGCAGCCCATATGAATTCAGCCAATCATTTTTAATGTTTTGTCCACAGTGTCAAAAACCTCTGGGATGGGTTTTGCCCAGCAAAATCAGGGCTTGAGAGAGGAATCTTGGAAGTACAGAATGGTTCTCCCGAGCCTAGAGTCATTATCCATTGTCAATACATTAAAGCCGTGCGCACGAGACAGGATTAGTTGATATGGTCAAGGTCGGAACAGTCGACAGTGTAGTGAGAATCCTAATTTTCCTGTCTTTCACTTTCATGCGTTTACAGAATTGCAATTCAGTGACTTTTTGCTTCTTATTTGAACAGTAAAAAAGCATGCTAGGAATTACTTTGAACTTTCTAACCTTTCATTTACAGCTTGATTGTACTGGCTTTAATATAAATCATATAGCAGATGGATGACTGGTGTGGTTTAAGGGGAAATTACAGCTTTGGTATGGCGTACTATTATACTCAATTTGCAGTATTTACGTAAATTAAAAGCCGTTCCAACCAAAAACACCTAAATGTGTCAACATATGACATTTTACTTAGTACTTGTATCATAATTTTAATCTCCACAGAGCTTTTGGATGGCTCTGAGGTGAGAAACAGACGCCAAAATGCTAATAATGAATCAGACAGTTCTGTGGAAGTGAATGTCAATGGACTGTGGGAACGTCTTGGCTAGTTTCTTCTCACAAAACCAACACCTATCCAAAGTGGAATAAGTGACAGTGAGATGGAGCCAAACCTCATTGTTTGCATTCCACCCGCTGTCATTTAATTGCAAGTGCCGGGTTCAAGTCACATTGGTCGGAATGTCGCCGTCTAGGGATGGTCAAAAAGTATCAATACTGGATTGTCAACTGAAGGTTAGGCAGGAATGTAGTCTCTAATGTATGTCTGATGACGTAGTCTAGTTGTTTTTTTAAACTTCCGGACTTATGTTTTGCACAATCAACTGCTTGGAAATATGCTTGTCATGTTGTGAGCCATCGGTGAAGATTACTAGTTTAAACTGGTTGTACTTATTAATCACATGGGGAGTTCACAGTGTTATTTGCTCATAGGATATAAAAATAATCCCAAACTGGGCCTGTAAATTAAAGTTAGACCACTAAAATGTTATGTAATGATGTATAAATTTAACTTGGGCTACCAAAAATGTATTTTTTTAACTTTAACTATACTGGTTTTGAATGTTCACTTAAAATCTTAAATGATATGCAGTACTAATACTATTAATTTTAAAAAAATGCTCCTACAAAACTGTTTATTTTAAACTGGTTTGTTTATTGTTATTATCACCTTCTAAATGACTGAAAATACCGCATTTATTGAATATAATACTATATATGCTTCTGTGTTTATTAATTTATGTTTGTGTGCATTTATGTGAGTATGAATACAGGAGTGTTGCAATACCACTTGTGTCCGCCAGTAGTCGTCGTTGCGGAGCAGCGACCGCCGCTTCTCCGTGCGTGTGTGGTTCTTCTCCGCAGTCTCCTTCTCATCCTGCCCGGCCAACGACGCTCCGTCACCGGCGTACACGCCCAGTAAGTCGCCGCTGTCCGGAGCTCAAATCTTGCTCATTTCTCCGTCTAACCATCAGCAGGTAAGACCACAATGTACTGTGTTTCCCAGCCTTTCTCTTTATTTTTTGGAAATGTGTATTTCATTTTATAGTGTGTGTTTAAAAATATATATACATATACATTATTCATGTGCACTGCCAGGAATAGTAACGCAATCTTTTTTTTGACATTTAGTATTTAGTATGTATTCTGTTTGCACTATATGGCCAATACATTAGGTACACACATTCAGCATAATACACTGGTATGGAAATTTTGCTTTAAACAAGTATGAGTAAAATTAGGTTAATAATGAATCATTCATATTTTGGTCATTTAGACATATTTGGAAGGTCAAAATTGGGGAGGTGTCTTTGTGGTAGAGGATGAAGAAAATGATCCACCGGTGAATCCAGAGTCCAGAGAGACTATTTTATTATTAGGAAGTACATAAGAAAGCAGTATTTTAGATTTCTCATTCTTTATTGAAATACAAAGAATCAAATCACTTTGGTATTCATGAAAAAGCCTAAATTAGTCAAAATATATTCTCTTCAGCAGTCATATCAATTCAAAAATACACAAAACTGAGCATTATTATTATTTGGAAGTGTACCTAATAAAGTGACCAACATTAAATGAAGTAGTATGTATATAGTATTTAGTATACGTAGTATATCATTTCAGTATATGTAGTATATTATTTTAGTATATGTAGTACTATGTATATACTATTTTAGTACATGTAGTACTATGTATATACTATTGTAATATATGTAGTACTATGTATATACTATTGTAGTATATGTAGTACTATGTATATACTATTGTAGTATATGTAGTACTATGTATATACTATTGTAGTATATGTAGTACTATGTACATACTATTGTAGTATATGTAGTACTATGTATATACTATTGTAATATGTGTAGTATTATGTATATACTATTGTAGTATATGTAGTACTATGTATATACTATTGTAGTAAATGTAGTACTATGTATATACTATTGTAGTATATGTAGTACTATGTATATACTATTGTAATATATGTAGTACTATGTATATACTATTGTAATATATGTAGTACTATGTATATACTATTGTAGTATATGTAGTACTATGTATATACTATTGTAGTATATGTAGTACTATGTATATACTATTGTAGTATATGTAGTACTATGTATATACTATTGTAGTATATGTAGTACTATGTATATACTATTGTAATATATGTAGTACTATGTATATACTATTTTAGTTCTATGTATCTTTCCATGATGAAATCTTATGTACATATGTGAGGATTCCTTCGCTGTTGTGTTCTGCATAGTGGATATTGAATGGATTTCTATTTTGTGCCGGTGTGGGTGTGTTTATTTGTTTCACCAATTCAGAGCAACGCAGCATGTGAATGGCGGCGCAAAGCGTCCGAGTTGTCCGAGAGGAGGAGGAGGCAGAGGCGGTACCGTCAGGGCTCCCGGCACGCAGTCAGAGCCATGTCCAATTCCCGCCCCGCCTCCTGGCGCACACCCGCAGCCTCAGCCACACGCACTTTAACACGCCATCGCAGAAGAAAGGCACCTGCCGCCTCACCCACAGCCTCTCCGCCATGGCCCGTGGAGAGAACGGCACCCCGAGGGGTCTAACCTCCGCCAAGAAGATGCTCAAGCCCACCGTGGCTCTTTTGGACGCCAAAGTCCCTCAACAGGTCAGACCGGCCCTGGCTTTTGCCCTCTGGCGATGTTTGTTATGAGGAAATGTAGTGTTAAATTACTCTGTAAAGTCAATTCTAATCATAATAGGGGGACAATAAATAATTTTTTGGGAGATTATTGCTGAAAGTGCGTAGAATTGTAGCGTAAAATTGTTAGTTTAGCTAAAATGGGTGACAATTTAAGTGCTTTTGCAACACACTCGGGTTGGCTAGCTCCAACTAGAATGGCTCTCAAGAAATAACATTTGAAAATAAGATTTTTTTATGGCTCTCTCGGTCAAAAATGTCCTTTACGGTCCGATTTTATAGAATTTTAGAGTCCTCGTACGACCTTGTGGGATTTCCTTCTAACAAGGAGCGCCAATATTCATTTTCAGGCTTTAATTGACAGCCCAATGGCATGCATCCTTCCTTTGAACCATCTCATTCAACTTTAACAGGGTTATTAACAACATTTTTCCCAGTGGTTTATCAACTTTAAAAGATGTTTGTTTTTGTGTGTACTCGCCAGAGTCTGGTTGTTCCGGTTCGTGTTCCAATTGAAGAAGCCAATGTATGACATGACGGACATAATTAGGCATTTTTAATAGGGTTTTTATTATGATTTTTACCACTTAATTCCTAAGTGTGTCCCTGTTCCTTCACATTCATTTCATAATTTGAATTCATAAAGCATATTAGTCATTCCACAAGTGCCTATTATGGTTTTTTTTTGGTACTTTTTAGTCATTTTCTGCCATTTTTGGGCATAGTTACTGCTGTTTTGTTTATATATTTAAGATAGGAATCCTCCACATAGTATATTATAGTGTATACTATTTATAGTATATAGTATATAATAAGTACATACAATACATTCCACCATCATCATCCATAGACTGTCTATTAAATCCCAGTCTTTATTTCCGCATAGAGCAAAATGAATATTTACCTTTTTAGAATCTGCTTAGATAAGCATTATAGCTAAGCATCACTTACAGAATGTATTGATTGTATATTGTTAACCATTTAGTGGCCCACTAAAACTGCACTCATAAATTACCCTTCAATTTCTCATAGAACAGTAAATAATAATAAAAATACTATATATTTTTATAATAAAAAAATACTATATATCTTTAGTCAATAGAATATAGTATTAGTATTATCTTGGTTAAAAAATCCCATCCAGGAATTGTAATAGTATTTCCATTGAAATATTTCTGTAGTTTTACATTTTACAGCACAAAATCACTAAAGTATATTTTCTGATGCGTTTCAATACAGAATACATATTTTTGTAATTTATAAGTCAATATAAATACATATGTATTTTTACCTAAATACATTTTAAACCAGAAATAATTCTACACTAAAAAAAGATCCATTTAAATACATTTTAAACCAGAAATAATTCTACACTAAATACCTCTACACTATGAAAAATATCCACCCTGAAGAGTCCCCTGATTTTAATGTTGACATATCTGTTGCGCTATGCCATTTTTTTCTTCCTAAGATTAGGCGGGACATCCTGTTTATCCTCTTTGATGATAACTGGAGCGTCGGGAATGACAGAATACGAAAAGACGTATATTTTTGCACATCATCAATGGCGAAAACACTTTGATTTCCTCTCCAATTAGCCTTAATTGGAGCCAAAGCCTCAGCCTTTACTTACCTCTGACCCCACTCGTCTGGAGATGGAATAATTACACGCCTCCCTCCTGGTAATTGTCGCTCCCGAGACCTTCATGTTTTGACAGCGCTGCGCTAATAACAGCGTTTCACTTTGGTGGGCCACGTTCTCCCTTTTATTTAGCACCAAAGATGGCCCCATTGATGAAATGGTGACAATTCATTTTTAGACTGTCAAGTGAAAAAGGAAAACACGAAGAGGGTTTTTCTTATGTTATTATAACTGAAAAAGGAGATATTCAAAACCAAGTTTTGTGTAAAAAATAACAATAATAACTGAATGCACCAAAAAAGATATAATATACTACAATATATGTATGTGTATACATATATGTATTTGTATATATATGTAAGTGTATACATATATGTATTTGTATATATATGTATATGTATGTGTATATATATGTATATGTATGTATATACATATATGTATATGTATTTGTATATATGTATATGTATGTGTATACATATATGTATTTGTATATATATGTATATGTATGTGTATATATATGTATATGTATGTATATACATATATGTATATGTATGTATATACATATATGTATATGTATTTGTATATATGTATATGTATGTATATACATATATGTATATGTATTTGTATATATATGTATATGTATGTGTATATATATGTATATGTATGTATATACATATATGTATATGTATATATGTATATGTATTTGTATATATATGTATATGTATGTGTATACACATATGTATATGTATTTGTATATATATGTATATGTATGTGTATACATATATGTATGCATATGTATGTGTATACATATATGTATATATATGTATACATATATGTATATGTATGTGTATACATATATGTATATATATGTATATGTATACATATATATATATATATGTATGTGTATATATGTATGTATGTATATGTATGTGTATATATATGTATGTGTATATACTTATATATGTGTGTGTATATATGTATACATAAGTAAAGGTGAAAAAAAGACTAATTTTGACTGTATTTGGTGCATCATAACCAGTAAATAACAATTCATAATAATGTTTTGCAATGCAGATTTCAGGATACTGTCTTCTAATACTAAAAAATAAACAGACAAAACATGTTGTTATTTACATGCGCCATCTTCTTTTAAACCCGGATATTGGCTTCTTAGCGACCAATCAGCCAAACCGCCACCACACTTTTGCCTCCAAGTCTGCTTGGCACTTTTATTTTTTATAAACAGAACATGTGCTTAAACCCAACCACAAATGTACCCGACGATATATCGGTTACACCTCTACGAACGTTAAACATACTGCGAAAAGTGCTTATACGAACGTGTGGCAAATCCTACTAATTAAAGTGCTATTTTTTTTAGCAAAGTTGCACATTTTTGTTAGAAAATCTTACTAATGTTGGAACTGAGGTTTATGAATGATACTTTTTCATTTGAATGGATGAACATTCCATTCATAAGTATTAAAAATATAACGTTTACTGAGCTACTAACTCTAAATTTTCTCTCCATAGACGGACCCGAGTCAGAAGCTATCCGTATGCAACAAGCTATGCTTCGCCATCGGCGCCGTCCCCAAAGAGGTAGCGGCCAGCGCCACGGCGTTCTTCCTGCAGATCTACTTGCTAGACATTGCCCATGTAAGACCGGAAAACCAACATGGCGGCTCGGGGATACCCGAAAAATACATTAATTTTTTTTCCCATCCATTCAGATCAGCGCCTTCCAGGCCTCCATGGTGCTGTTTGTCGGGAAGGCCTGGGGTGCCATAGTGGATCCAGTGGTGGGCTTCTTCATCAACAAGACCAAGTGGACCAAGTTTGGAAGACTCATGCCTTGGTGAGCCTCTTCAGATGATCAAAATAGATGTGGATAACTATTAAAAAAAGAGGATTATGATCGCAATGCAGAAAAGTGTCACACAAATATACAAGTATAAATACTTGACTTTAAAAAAACAAAAAACAAAGCGTAACTTAAAACACCGCGGAAGATTCTTGTGGCTTTTTTTTCTTGGGTATAACGTTAACAAATAGCCTCCGCCTGTGGCTAATGGCACTTTAATTGCACTCTTCCCGACACGCCCTGCACCAACCAAGTCGCTTGCATTTACGTAACGCTTCATTTCAACTTTGGGCAACTTCCCGCACCACCGACTGGGTCTCTTATTTTCTTTTTGCTTCTTCAGCGTCATGGATTCAGAACTGAATATCACAGAACATATTTGCAAAGCAATCTGGGAAAATCCCAAGTACATGTCACATACTTTTTTGATGATTACAATTACCCTTATTAAATGACAATGAAAAAACAAAAACGTACAAAAATACTTACTAAATTTTTTTATGCACTAAATTCCAGATTTTGTACATGTCGCTGTATCATTTAATATCTAAGTACATTGCTTGCTGACACGCTATATTTATATAGTGAATGGGAAATGCAAAATGGATAAAAAACTAAATGGATATTTTACCAAAAAATACTTTAAAAACCTAAAAATAATCCCGTACAAAAGTTGTTTGATGCCGTACATAATTTAAAATGATTAAAAAAATGGATAAAACTATATACTGTGTTTGTCATTTGCGAAAAATCTCATCTTTAAATCCCCTCATCCATTAACACTATTTAAATAAGCAAATTTGTCATCTTATCACCTCCATCTTGCAGCAATGTTCTCATTGGCAGGCACCAGTGAGCCCCCCTTTTCCTTTCCAAGCCTAATAGTGCAGTACAAGCATTGTACATGTTTTTTTGTTATGCCAAACAATCGGCAGAAGAGTGGAGCAACACAACCAGACGCTACCAGAAACCGCTGGGACTCCCACTCTTTATTATTCCCGTTCCTTTCTCGCGGGGTCAGAGGTGGCGGCTCGTCGTTGTTGTTGTTGTTGTTTTGACAACGTCACCGGAATGCCTTCATTTTTTTGTTGTTTTTTTGTGCTTTCAAAATGAGCTGAGCCTAAATTCTTGCCAGGAGAATTCAGGATTTTACTTGAAAAATGAATGGGTGGCTCAATTTGAAGAAGGTGGACTAACAAGTTTAATACATAAAAGTGTTGTTATGAATGTTAATGTATGTGTATATATATTTATATATAGATAAAAATATATATAAATATATATTTGAGCAACATGATTATTTATCATTTTTTTTATTTATTTTTTAATCTATTTATAATTATTTTTAATATTTATCTATTTATTTTTTATATAATTTAACAGTATTTGTTTATCTATGTATTGGTTTATTCATTTATTTATCTATTTGGAATCTGTATATATATTTTTGAACAGTATTTGTTTTTTTAATTATTGGTTTATTCATTTATTTATCCATTTTTATTTTATTTTTATTGACTTATTTAATACTTATTTATTTATGTCTATTCTCTTGCTACTGTGACAGTCAAATTTCCCAAATCCGGGATGAATAGTAATCTGCAAAACAACAGTTAATACGTAAATCTCTGCAAATATTATTCAACAACATTCCCTTATCTCAACTTATTTTAGCGCCGTGACCTGGTTCTGATGTTACGCAACAGATTAAAGCAGTTTGATTGACAGCCTTGCGTCTCTTTCCCTGCAGGATGCTGGGCTGTACACCCTTCTTGGTGGTGTCCTACTTCTACCTCTGGTACGTTCCCCCCTTCACCAACGGGAGGTTCATATGGTACGTCGGATTCTACTGCCTCTACCAGACCATAATCACGGTGAGTACCATCAAAATAGGTACAGTCGTACCTCTACTTACAAAATTTATTGGTTAGTAGTATTGGTAAGTGGAGGTGTACTTTATATGAAAATTCTCTAAAATTATTTGGCTCCAGAACTTATATTGTAACTTGAAAATTTTGTAAGTAGAGGTTTACTTTAGTTTACTTTTGTTCCAGACCTTTTTCCATAACTTGAAAACTATAAGTAGTACAAGTACTTCATATACAAAAATATATAAAATTATTTGGTTGCAGAACTTTTTTCTTAACTTGAAAATTTCACAAGTATAAGTACATTATATGAAAATACTCTAAAATTAATTGGTTCCAGACATTTTGTCAGAACATGAAAATTCCGTAAGTATAAGTGTACTTTATATGAAAATTCTCTAAAATTAATTGGTTCCAACCTGTTTTCATAACTTGAAAACATCCTAAGTGCAAGTACTTTATATGAAGAATATCTAAAATTAATTGGTTGCAGAACTTTTTTCCTAACTTGAAAATTCTGGTTTGTGACCTGCTTCTATTTCTCCCTCAGTGCTACCACGTGCCTTATTCGGCTCTCACCATGTTTCTAAGCACGGACCAACGGGAGCGTGACTCTGCCACCGCCTACCGTGAGTACCTTCCCGATGCTATCCATCAATCATCTAGGGATGACGTATTAACAACGTGTTTTCTATCAGGAATGACTATGGAAGTGTTGGGCACATTGACCGGCGCCACCATTCAAGGTCAGATTGTTGCCAGCGCCCACAGACTCAAGCACTGCCAAGGAAACAACGCCACCGTCAACGCACTTAACAACAGCGGGGGTGCCGAAGTTGTTCGGAGTTTGGTGCGGTCAGAAGAATACCTGACACATGCCGTAAGTTAAAAAAAAAAAAGAACATGTACAGCAGTAATCCCTCAAATATCACGACTTTTCCTTGCCTGGAAACTACGAAAAACAATTTTCCAAATTTAATTTGTAAAATTGCATACTTTTGAGTATATGTACTGCTAGGATTGACACAACTTGTCTTGAAATTATGAAAAAAACTTTATTGACAGTTACATGCTGCTACTTTATTTATTTTTTTTAATTTTGAGCTATACAGTACTGCTTTTATGACTTACTTTTGAGGGTTTAAAAGTACTACATACATGTGGAAGTCACTATTACCGTAATGCTTGGACTAAGTGGCCAAACTATTTTGCTGGTTTGACCGCAGTTCATATTGCGATGTTTCTATTGGTCGAACTTAAGTGGCCATTTTTCCACTTGCAGAAGGAAGTTTACATGATTGCCGCTGGCGTCATTGGCGGAATCTTCCTGGTCTGCACGGCCGTCATGTTCCTCGGGGTTAAAGAGAAAGATGGTGAGGCCAGTGGTAGTAGAATAAAATTGTTGATTCATATGAAATAAATCCAACGGCAACTCAATTTCACCAGATCCGTATGCGCCGAAGACGGAGAAGCAGATTCCATTCCACCGCGGCTTCATCATGGTGATGCGCCATAGGCCTTATCTCATCCTCACTGCCGCTTTCCTCTTCATCTTGGTAGCCATTCAGGTACAAAAAAAATGAAAAAACGAAACTCAATCGATGCTAATCGGTCGGGGTAGAGACTTTCTATTTTTATAATGTCTGGTCTGACCTGAGCTGAGCTTGGTCTCGCCTGACTTCTTCTTTGTTGCTTGTGTGCAGCTGGTGCAGAACAATTTTGTCCTGTTCTGCACGTACGCTGCAGACCTGAGGGAACACTTCCAGAATATCGTGTTGACCATCCTGGTGAGTTGACATTTTGCTTCTCTTCTCAGAGGATTCAAAACACAGAGAATTGGATTTCACAAATACTTTCTCCAAGCTGATTTTTAGAAAGCACAAAGTTCCCATTATTTCGCAAATTGAACATTTTGAATACACTGTTTTTCCCCAAAATACAACTGATTGAGTCCATTAAAATTGCCTTAAAACTATTGAATTTTATAATTTCTCGCATATAAGCCGCCCCGCGTATAAGCTACACCCTTAAAATCGTAGAATTTTACAATTTCTCGCGTATAAGCCCCCCTGCATATAAGCTACACCCTTAAAATTGTCAAATTGTACAATTTCTGTTATATAAGCCGTCCCTCGCGTATAAACTACTAAACCCTTAAAATTGCCTTAAAACCATATAATTGTTACAATCTCTCGCATATAAGCCGCCCCCTGATTCACAATTTTTATCTCTATATTCATGTTTTTAATCCTCAAACTAGTTTAATAGTTTTAACATGTGTTTTTTTATCCTCCTTCAGGTATCGGCCGTGGTAAGCATCCCTCTGTGGCAGTGGTTCCTGCAGAAGTTTGGAAAGAAGACGGCAGCTTTCTGCGGCATCACGGTCAGTCTTCAGTCTTGGCGCCGGTCAACAACCTCCAGACATTTTGCGTTCAATCTCTTCTCTTTTTAGTGGATCATGCCGTTCATCATGATCCTGGTATTCGTCCCCAATGTGGTGGTGGCGTACATAGTGGCCGTGTCTTCCGGACTCAGCGTGGCCGCCTCGCTTCTACTGCCGTGGTAAGACATGGCCGCCACTTCCTCAAAGGTCGCCATCCGTATCAACGGCCGATTTTGATTCAGGTCAATGCTACCCGACGTGGTGGATGACTTCCGGTTGGCCAACCCCAACTGTAAAGGCCACGAGGCCATCTTCTACTCCTTCTACGTCTTTTTCACCAAGTTTGCAGCTGCCGTCTCGCTGGGCGTGTCCACCCTCTTATTGCAGTAAGTCGTCATCACGTGTTTTGGTCAAAATAAATGTCACAATTGAGGACATTTCATATAATTTTATGGCAAAGTATGATAGATTTTGTGGAAAAATTTGACTTCAGGAATGACATATTTTCCTCGTTTTATTTTAGAATTGATATTAAATGTTAACAAATTTAACAATATATAATTATCAACTCATTCTTATGACTGCTTTTAAGAGATATTAAGTTTGCATTATATCATTCATCAACAATGACATATTTTACATGGATTTTTAGTGTTGCTATTTCCAATTGTATTGCATCGGATACTCACATCCCATTGGCTAATCGGAATATTTTTTTATCTTAATTTTTTTTCCATGAAATCTTTGAGATTCATCCTAATTCTTTGTTGTTGTTTTTCTACGTGTTTGCATAGGTTTGCGGGCTACGAAAACGGCGCCTGCAAGCAACCAGCCAAAGTAGTATACACGCTAAAAATACTCATCGGCGCCGCCCCAGTGGCATTCATCGTCACTGGCCTCCTGATCTTGATCCTGTACCCCATCACAGAAAAAGTACGACTTCGCAATAAAACACACTTAGATGAACTGAGGTGAGTCGCCATTAAATTTCTCTTATCGGAAAAATCCGTCCGCCATTTTAACTGGCGGCAATTTGTCAAAACGGGGCAGGAGAGTCAATGCATTTTTCATATCTTTCCTATTTTTATCTGACGCAGGAAGCAGAGCAACGTCTCCAGGAGTTCCAATGACTCGGGCATCATGTGACAATAAATTAATAATAAAAAAAAAATATATATAAAAAATTCCAGGTGACGGACGCATATCCCAGTCGTCCTTACTGGGAAATTTTGCTGGTATTGGTGTATATTACACTGGGATTTCTTTTTACCGTAAACATTTTTTTGTTTCAACACGTACTGTATAGCCATAAAATATATATAAGTATTTATATACCAATGAATGTATATCAGGGTTTTATTTTTCCACTTTTTTTCCTTGCTGTGTCTAGATACTCTGAAAAAAATATCTATTTATTATTTATGTGAGGAAAAAAAACAGAGTAGAGACAGAATAAATCACAAAATTGTTTTTTTTTGTTTATTTTTTTTTAACAGCAGTATTCCATGTGCGTGTTTCTTCCTCTTGAGGTAGGATGTGAATTTATATATACCAGAAAAAGGGAAAGTATTTTTTCTTTTTGCATTCTTTATTATATCATATTTTTTTGTGCTGAGACAATCGGATGGTGGGATTTAAAATGGTGTGCATGCCAATTTGATTGTTCACATGATGGATGACAACAGCACTGCAATAAAAAAAATGTTATTATGACAGTTTTTCATGTTTTTTTACATGGCGTTTTTCAGGTTATTTCTGGATGACTTCACGTTAATTCCTGAGGATTCTGAGGCACTTCCAAGTTACTTCATGTATGGAGGTAGAGTTCTTTTTATTGGCCAATCAAAATGTTTTGTTAACAAAAAAACACTTGTTTAAAAAACTGGAGAACAAGAGTGTTTGAATGCAAAAATTACAGTGTTTTTTATAGTCAATTTTTGAGGAAAAAATGTTTTTAATATTTACTTTTTCAGGGAAAACTGTTTTTAATATTCACTTTTTTAGAAAAAATTATGATTTTGAGTCAGTTTAATGAAAAGAAACTATTTTTAAGTCACTTTAATGGAAAAAAAATATTTGTAAGTCACTTTAATTAAAAATAAATAGTTTTTTTTTCCCCAATGCATTTTTCTTAGTGAAGTCATTTTAGATTCTTTTAGTTTGAAGCAACTTTTTATTTGATGGAATAATTAAGATATAAATTGACCTCCATAAAAATGCATTGGGATTAAAAATGCCAAATTCTTTTTGTTTTGTTAAATAAGAGGAACAAAAGAGTAAGTATTTGCGAAAAATGATCATGTTATGGTAAGTCACAGTTACAGATTTCAAGAATCAGAATCAAAACACTAATACAAATAAATTGGACGTCCATCCAAGTCAATGGGTCAAAGGTCATTTAGGTTGGGTTTCCTGCCTGGCACAAAGGTAGTGGCAGCTGCGACTGGTGTGGAGTAGCCCAAGGCAAAATGATAAAGACCCAGCTTCAGGCATTTCCATGTAGAACGGAGCGCTTTACCCACATTCTGCAAAGGGAAAATACATAAATATGAATTTCTCTGCAAAAATAGAGCAGTGGGCCTTGTTTCTACTCATAATGGGAGGACGGGAAAAGCCCAATTGTCTTCTGACCTCCTTCAAAAAGGAAACGGACGTCATGTGACTTGCAAAAATGTGTTGACATAAACAATATGACACTATGAATATTTTGAAACGATTCTAGTACTATTTTTGCCAAATTAACCCACATTTTTTGTATTTTCCATTTCCTACATTGTAAATATTTTGAGTAAACCAACCTGGACTAACCTTTTTCACTCTTTTATACTTTTTACTTTTCTTCTCCTCCTTAACTTCCTCCTCAACAAGCACTCGATAGCGCCCAGCCTTAAAACCCAAATGGACCCCTTTGCGTTTTGGCCTCGTCTCCGTCTCCCCACGATCCACGTGTCGTCGGTACGAGGCCGCGCCATCCCTCCGTGGCTCCATGCCGGCAGTCTTGCTTCTTAAAAACAACTTCTTCAACCTTTACGTACAGTCCAGCGTGTTGTCCACAACTATTTTGTGCCTGAGTGAATTCCAGTGTCCTGCTGTGTTGCTGGCGCAAAGCCATTAAAGGTATAACCCTGCAAATATTTCCTATTTTATACAGAGTGGACCAAAATATCATCAAGTCATACCTAAATAAAGTCATCTAATCTAATATAATATCATGCTTAAAATTTGACAATATTACCAATCCAGATAAATACTACATTATACATTTATTCTGTGAATGGCTGGAAAAAAAACAACATGACAATTACATGCCCTATACAGTAATACTTTGACATATGACAAATTTGCCATACCAGGAAAAATCCCAGCAATGTTTTCCCTTGAGATACAAGCATACCAGAAGTATGCCGATTATGTCCAATCCCATCTAGAACATATTCCTAGAGTTCCAGATCAGAGTCCTCTCCAGACCAGTCTCTCAAGGCCAGAAACCTCTTCAACTTGAAGTCAAAGTCCATCGGGCATTCATAGGGCAGCTTATAGGCACTTCCCATAGAAGAGCTCAGGTACGGAATCAGGGCGCAGTTCTCCTCGAACGAAGCCAACTTCTTTTTGTACATCTGTCTAATATGTTCCGTGCTGCAGTGGTTGAACGCTGTAGACAGACCAAAACAACGGATTAAAATTCTGACAAACCCTTCAAACCCAACCAGGAGTGGACAGATGGACACCTTTCATGTAGAAGGCCACGTAATTGAGGGCAGATCGCTCCATGGTCAAGAAGGGGAACTTTGGTTTTAGGCACCCAACTGCCGTCATGGCTTTGATGACTGCCACAGCCACGCCCTTGTAAGTCAAAGCAAATCCTCAACATGACTTTTTGACTTGAGTAAATCCATATGTGTCTTTCTGACCTGTTCCAGGTAGCCCAACGTGGGAAGGCAGGTCAACGGAATGGACTCGCAGAGAGGAGGAACCTTATTGGGAAGCTTGAGGTCCCAGTAGAGTATCGGAGCACTTGATAGGGCACGGATTGGCATCCGATTAAAAATCTGATGGTAAGTACTAGAAGCAAGTATGGGTCACAGATTCTGACTCACCTTAAGAACTTGTACTGCTTCTCCTTGGTTTCGCAAGTGTAGAGTCGGCCTCGGTATTCCAATGCGAATTTTGGACTGCCGTGTACCAGGGCTTCGTATCTAATGATTTAATTAACATTTAGCATGAAGCAAAGACAAAAAAAATCATATTTTAGTGAGAAAAGCCATTTGTGGGATTCACAAACACAAGAAAAATGTAATTCATATTTTTGGGAGTTTTACAGGGGCTTTGGGGCATAAATAAGCCTGCCCCATGAATTCTGCCTAGCAACAAATAACTCATGTCAAAGAAATTATCATTTTTTTATGGTTTGGGAGAATAAGACACTAAAAGTACATACCTTAATTTGCCCTCCAAATAAGTGACAGGGCAAAAACCTTTGAATTCAATTTGCTGCGGTAATCGGCTTTTTAGCTCCGCCTCCGTTAACTTTCTAGGTAGCATGTCAGCCTCCGGGAGAGAGCGAGGGCAGCCCGGGGTGATGAATTTTAGAGGATTGGCAAGGAAGATCTACCGTGAAAAAAAATATAAATCACTTGCTAAACTCCATTTTGAATTTGTACCAGTGTTTTTTTTCTGACCTCCAAATGTTCCGTGCCGCACATTTTGAAATACTGCCGTTTGTATTCCGCAGCATACATAAGGGATGCCGTTTCAGAGCAGTCCACCAGGTGGCCCTTCAGAGCCAGACACACGGGGCAGTAGTGGCCAAACTCTCCCAGCTGGCGCTCAAACTCTTCGGGGGTGACGCAGAGCCGGTTGATACAGCCAGCTTGACCTGTAATTGGTAAACACGGTCAGTCAAAAACCAGATCTGAATCTCGTTGCTTTCTACTGACCTCTCCTGGTCCTCCTCAGGTAAGTGTGGATGTACTCCATGCTGACGCTAATCTGCTTGAGGAGACGTTCCCACGTATACCAAACACTCTTAAGGCCATCCATGGAGATCCAGTTGTCATACTGGTCCTGGAAGTGCTTCTTAAGTAGCTCCGTTTCCTGCTTGTAGCAGGCATTGCGGATATGGAGGATCTCGGCGCTATCGTGCATCAGGTGCGGCCTGTAACGAAAAGCCGCCATGGGTCAGTTGTGTCAACTTACCGGACCTTGTTCTACATTCCGGAGGACACGGACTTCTCTCCCATTTTCACCGTCAAGCCTCGCTTCAAGACTTCCACCGTGTCCAGGTCCATCTCGATCACCACCATGGGGATGATGCTATGGGCTTGCATCAGTTCTGCTTGCTTCATTGTCAACGGGAAGCCGTCCAACACGTACCTAAGACGCCATGACACGGTAATTCTCAGAGCTGAAAGGTCAAGGCGCTCACTGATAGTTCCGGTTTTACCCAACGCACCCTTGTGTATTGCAGATCAGGCTCATCAAAACCTTCTCCAGGCACTGGATGGCCAGTTCGTCAGGAACCACCAGACCCTCATTCAGGTGCTTCTTCATCTTAACCGCCAAGTCGCTGTGTTCCTGCTCGCTGAGAATACGCCGCATGACCCCGCCGATTGACAACAAGTCCAGACCGTACCTCTGGGCAAACAGCATGGCCACTAATGACATAGAACAGAACAACTGGTAAGGTTGATCTACAGATTTCAGTGAGTACAATTCACCAGGTAAGAGTCAATGTTTCAGGAACTCACTGCTTGTTTTTCCCGATTTGGGAGGTCCTAGGATAGCCATTTTGACAGGTAGCATAGGGGAGGGTTTAGACTGCCTTAGGTACTTTAAGGGATTGGACATAAATGTCTGCTGGTTCTTCTTGGAGCCGAAGAAGTAGATGTACTGGTTAAAAAGCACTGGGAAGGCCGTATCCAAGGGCCACAGCACAGGCTGGATATGGTCTCCTTCGCTGTAGCGCTATCAGATCAACAAACCGGGGTAGATATTTTAAAATTTTGGCTTCAAATGATGGTGTATTGTCAATCTTACCTGGACTAGGTCTAAGCAGCCAAATGCGCTATGGAACTTGAAGGAGTAGAGCAGAAGAAGCTGTGCCAGTTGGTACGAAATAGGCTGGCATTTCTGGAAGAGCGACTCGCGGTTGGACTTCAGCGGTTCCACCTTCAGGAGGAGCTGCCGCTGAACCACATGGGACTTGCGGGCGCCATTGATGGAGATGCGAGGAATTTTCAGTTCGCTGAGAACCTCCTAAGCATCAGGAAAGCAAATGTTGGGTATATTTGAATGCTTGAGTCGAGCTAGCAACAGTTTTTTACCAGCACGGTAGACATGTTGTTGGTGTCGGACACGTAGCGTTCTTCGATCTCCATGTTGAGTCTCTCGGTGAGTACCTCCTCCAGTTCTTCTTCGATGAACTCGTCGTAGGTTTCCTCGGGGTACTCCTCCTCCAGAATGGCCTCGATCTCATCTTCCACAGTTTTGGCATCTTCCTCCTCCTCATCCTCATCCCGGAAGCTTAACTGGTTTGTTGAACGGTTTGTTAAGCGTCAAAGTAAGTCAACCAAAAACGGCAGTTGACCAAAAGGCGTACTTTTGTAGTAGTTGAGCCCGATTTCTCCTCCATTAGCTCCGCCCTTCTCTTGTCACGATTCACTTCCTGGATATACCCAGTAGTTGAAGGTCTCTCCGGGGGTAGTGGGGTCGGATCGGACTTACCCGAGCTTTACGATGAATTTCCCGGAGAACGTCCACTAGAGCTTCGCGTCTTTGACAGTGCTCCTGCCATCTTTGCCGGAATTTGGGCAACAGCCTCGCCTGGACGTCCTCTACCTCCACCATCAGGGTGACCACAGCATCAGGAAAAAGCTGGTGTTGCATCATGTGCTGGACTTCATCGGTGTTGTACGGGAAACCCTCCAGGATGAATCCCGTAGACCTGCAAGAACCACAATGGAAGTCCAGCCAGACTTGCCAAAGTTTTGACTCCCTTGAGTTGGCTTCTTTACATGTAGGGCTCCGTTTTCCAGTATAGATTGACGACCTGATCCATGACTTGAGAACTCAGGGGTAGCTGATCATCTGCTAAGTAGGCCTTGATACCAATTTCTTCATCAGTTAGTCCGAAGTCCTCCTATGGGACAAAGACAAAAATCCACCACGATTCTCAAACAGACT